>NC_088693.1:10435242-11060242 GCF_028017835.1 Emys orbicularis
TGTGATGCTGAGAGATGAAAAGTGAAAAGGAAAAGGCTTGCCAATGACAGAGAAATGCCCTTTAATCTTGATACAACCATGATTGGAGGCCTGCGGCAGATCTAGCTTCCAAGGTAGGCCCTGAGAGGATACCTGCAATGCAAAGAATTTCATTTTAGAAAACATACATCCCTATCTAAAGTCTGCAACAACTCTCTGGGTTTTCCTCTTTCATTACAAACCCACGTGTGTTAACTAGATGTGATAATATTCAGCAAACAATACACTGAAAAATTAAGTGCCTTTATACAACTCTTGGCATGCAATACCAACAGAAATTGTAACGATACTGAAAAGTGCAAATACTCCAAATACATGTAAATGGCTCAGTATTAAGTAATTCAAGTAATGCAAATGCAAAAATAAACTGCTTAAAGCGGCAGTAGGAAAGAGGCACCAGGTAGCAACATTAGGTAAAGCCATATGGTATGTTTTATTCTTGTCCCTATGGGTTCTGAATATTGCCATAAAGATGATCAGTAACTCTTCACACCCTCGAATATCTGCATCTGCAGCAACTACTATATATTATATCAAAAATTATGTTAAAAGAACATTAAGATTGAAAAATCAAGCACTCAGAAGTTAGGAAATGCCAAAATTAAGATTGCTCCAGCCCCTCAGCTGCCCGCACCAATTAATTCCCGCATCCCACCACACCCCCTCCTATCTCTTGTCTCCTCTGCATTCCAGAGTGGCTACTTCCTCCTTCTCTGCCTCATTGTCTGGCTTCCAGCAGGGTGTTTTACTGAGAACACAGGAGACTGTCTTCCTGCTGCAGACTGGAGCATGCTCAGTGCAGACAGAATCTTTAGAGAATTTAGCTGCCAAACTAACAAGTTTCTATTGAGCATGTGCAAACTGAGATTTTTTCCCCAAAGGCTTATAACTTGGCCCGATGTGGGCAGTTTTTCATGGGAAGAGCAGAAGATATGTCCCTGACACCAGGGCAACCCCCTCCCCCTGCCACATTTCAAGCGCCTGCTCCAAAGCAGGGGGTAGCTACAGCTTTTCAGTGAAATGGTTGCAATAATTTTTTAAAATACATGCAAAACAATGTATTTTCCCCTAATTTTGTTCTCAGAAACAACTGAACCATTTTAGCTGAAACTTTCCAAAAAAATTAAGCTGAGGCAGACATCCACCATAGAAAATTTCAGCCCTAACAGTACTTATATGGTAAGCAAGTTGGGGCAGGGGCAGTCTTCTTGTTCTGTGTTTGTACAGCACCTAGCACAATAGGATCTTGATCCATGACGGGGACTCCTATGGTAATACAAACAACAGATAATAAGAACAGTAAAGTTTGACAAAGTTATAAGCAACTGTAATGGTCCTCACTTGGGGTCTAGTTGGGAAGTGTGACCTAGTGGTTATGGCCATAACCCCTGACTGCCAGGGGGGGTTGTGAGGAGGGGAGCCCGGGCCCTTCCACTCCAGCAGGCTCCAACCCAGGGCCCTTTGGGCTACCAGTAGTCTAGCAACCAAGTAAGGTTGCCAACTTTCTAATCGCACAAAACCGAACACCCCTGCCCCGAGGCCCCGCCCCTGCCCCAAGGCCCCGCCCCCACTCGCTCCATCCCCCTCCCTGTCGCTCGCTCTCCCCCACCCTCACTCACTTTCACCGGGCTGGGGCAGGGAGTTGCGGTGCAGGAGGGGTGTGAGGGCTCTGGCTGGGGGTACGGGTTCTGGGGTGGGGCTGGGGAGGAGGGGTTTGAGGTGCAGGAAGGGGCTCCAGGCTGGGGGATTCAGAGTGCGGGAGGGGGTGTGGACTCCAGCTGGGGGTACAGACTCTGGGGTGGGGCTGGGGATGAGAGGTTTGGGGTGCAGGAGGGGGTTGGGGCAGGAGGTGTTGGGGATGTGTGCAGGCTCTGGGAGGGAGTTTGGATAGGAGGGGACTCCGTGTTGGGGCAGGGGGTTGGGGTGAGGGAGAGGGTTCAGGGTGCAGGGTCCTGGCGGCGCTTACCACAGCTCCCAGGAAGCAGCAGCCAGGTCCCTGCAGCCCCCTAGGCGCATGGGCAGCCAGTGAGGCTCCATGCACTGCCCTCGCATCTGCAGGCACTGCCCCCGCAGCTCCCATTGATAACACTTCCCGGCCAATGGGAGCTGCTGAGCCGGCATTCAGGGCACGTATAGTGTGCGGAGCCTCCCTGACCACCCATGAGCCTAGGGGCCGCAGGGACCCGGTGGCCACTTCCAGGAGCCACACGGAGCTAGGGCAGGCAGGGAGCCTGCCTTAGCCCCAGACCCCCACTGCGCCACCGACTGGACTTTTAACAGCCCAGTCAGCAATGCCTACCGGACCCGCCAGGGTCACATTTCGACCGGGCATTCTGGTCAAAAACCAGACACCTCGCAACCCTACAACCAAGGCTGCTTAAGGCTGCCCTCCCTGGGCCTCTTCGTGTCATCCCTCGTGCCCCCTCTTATCAGGCCTCAGTCCAAGGCCTTCCCCTGGTGGGGAAATCCAAACCAAAAAGAAGTAAGAGGGAGTTACCAATGTCCAAGGTCACAGGATACTTCCCTCTCTGGTTGTATCTGGGGTGGGTCCTCCCTTCCCTCAAGGAGGAGGCCCCCTTTGGGCAGCCGTATCAGAGCCTTTAGGCTTCCCTCTGCTCTTCAAAGCTATGGACTACAGGTCTACTCACCTCCAACTCTGACACCCAAATAAACTAATTGTTCCCTCCCTTTTAATTCCTCCAGCAGATGGAGCATTTGCTGCAGTTGTGGTGGGGAGGGGCTGGCTGAACCCAAAATAATCCCTTAACCCCTTGTTGCCCAGTGTGGGGTTTGTACACCCCATCACAGCAATTGAAAATGGGACCCTAGAACAGGAAGCATCAGGCAACTTTAACTAAGGGCAACACTAGCAGTTCCTCGTACCGTTAGAGGCTATGTCCAATTTAAATCCTTACTTGGGCTAACTCAACCCAGTAAAGTCAATGGGAATTTTGCCTGAATAATAAGTGATGAAAGACCTCAGAATTTGGCCCTTGGTGTTCACTCCTATTGCATCAGCGAGTTGTGTCTGAAAAAAAGACTCGGGATTTGGCTCCGTGGCAGTTTTGTCTGACACAGTGAAGTCAATGGAAAGCCTCAAATTGGTTGCAATGGGTTTCAATCAAAGCCCTCAATGCTGCAAAGTTACTACAGGAAGGTATTCAGGGTTTGGCCCAAAGGATTTTTCAAATCTTTTGCCTCCTTTTGAGTGGTTATGAGCACCATCAATCCCAAATTATGTCACTGATTGTTCTGACAGACATAGCAATTTCCTGTAATAGCCTTGAAAGACACTAGTGCATTAGTGTATCACTGTGTTCTATTCCATGGGGGAGGGCTACTTTAGCTCCTCCAGGAACTAAAACCAGTGGGTGGTGATTAAGGCAAATCAGTCAGGTTGTAACCCCCTCCCAGAGAGGTACCACCTCCTGTGGAGGCTCACATATACTAGTTCAAACTACATTCTCCAGAGACCAACAGACAAAGAAAGGCCTTTTGGATAAATAGCCTGAGTTTAAAGCAGACTGCAAAGGGATCTCACAAAACTGGGTGAGTAGGCAACAAAATGGCAAATTAAATTCAATATTGATAAATGCAAAGTAATATTTAAACATAATCCCAAATATACATACAAAATGATGGGGTCTAAATTAGCTGATATCACTCAAGAAAGAGATCTCGGAGTCATAGTGGATAGTTCTCTGAAAACATGCACGCAATGTGCAGCAGCAGTCAAAAAAGCTAACAGAATATTAGGCACCATTAGAAAGAGATGGATAATAAAACAGAAAATATCATAATGCCACTATATAAAACAATGTTACACCCACACCTTGAATACTGCATGCAATTCTGGTCGCCCCATCTCAAAATAGATAAATTAGAAATGGAAAAGTTACAGAGAAGGGCAACAAAAATGATTACGGGTATGGAGCAGCTTCCACGTGAGGAGAGATTAAAAAGACTGGGCTATTTAGTTTAAAAAACTGGCAACTAAGGGGGATATGATAGACGTCTATAAAATCATGAATGGTGTGGAGAAAGTGAATAAGGAAGTGTTATTTACCCTTTCACATAACAAAAGAACCAGGGGTCACCCAATCAAATTAACAGGCAGCAGGTTTAAAACAAACGAAGTATTTCTTCACACAACGCATGGTCAACCTGTGGAACTTGTTGCAAGGGGATGATGTGAAGGCCAAAAGTTTTACTGGATTCAAAAAGAATTAGATAAGGTCACAGAGGATAGGTCCATCAATAGCTATTAGCCAAGGTGGTCAGGGATGCAACCCCATGCTCTGGGTGTCCCTAAGCCTTTGACTGCTAGATGCTGGCCCTGGACTTCAGGGGATGGATCACTCAAGAATTGCACTGTTCTGTTCATTCCCTCTAGAGCATCTGGCATTTGCCACTGTCGGAAGGCAGGATACTGGGCTAGATGGATCATTGGTCTGACCCAGTATGGCCATTCCTATGTTCTTCTGTTGATTCAGGGCCTTCTTTCTGATCCAGCAAGTGGGTGGGGAGCTCTAATCCTTCCAGAAGGATTGGAAGGACTTGTCCTATTAGGGCCCAAATGACTGACAGGTGAACTTCGTTAAGCTTTTTTAGCATGTGTATAGGTTCTTTATATATAAAACCTATTTATATAATAGGTTTTCGCTATAATGCTTTCACTTTAAGAACAAACGCACTTGCTTAGAAAGAGTTGTGTAGTCACTAACACCTATGGGCAATTACTCTGTTCATAGCCTCTGGAGAGGAAGCAAAGTGCAGACTCTAGCTTGTTTAGGCAGTCTGGCTTGCTGGGAATATCACAGTGTAAGGGAACTCTGCAGCCTGGAAAAACACTGGTCAAGAGGGAGTGAGGAGCAGGTCTCCGCCCAAGAGAGGTGATGGCTGGGAGCCAGAAACCTTTAAGTGGATGTCCTTGATGGAGCACAGCGGGGGGAATATAGGTGCAGTTGCCCTGAACTGTGACAAGTGTTACTGGCATTTAGCTATTCTCAGGCCCCAGATTAGCACAGATTTCATAGAGGGCTTTTATAAAATCCCACTGTGATTCTCCCCAGGAGGCGCTATGTCTCAGCTCACAAATACTGCAGAAGGATATATTTTTTTCTTTTAAAAACACAAGCAAGTTAAAATAACAAGTGGCACTGGCAGAAATGAGAGATGGAAAATAATTCAAAGTTAAGGTTAGCACAGTCTATAGCTCATGCCATTAAAGACAAGGCTATTGCAGGGATCACACACACACACAAAGGGTACTGGGGAGAGGTTACATGCAAGCCATGTGACGATGGGAGGTATCAAAAGAGGATACTGTGGGGGGCGGAGTGAGGGCAGCGGCTTCAGCAGTGTTAGTGAGCATGCTCAGTCCGTGTGAGCATGCTCAGTACAAGCCAAGCAGGAAATCGGGAGGGGGGGACCCGGCCCACGGCCCACCCCCCACTGCATCCCCTCTTGTATCACAAACTTTATCATTACAGAAGCAAGCAAGGGACTGAATACAGCAAATATTCCCAACATCTAGGAAGATGTGCTTTTTATCACTCTCTCCACACTGGGTTCCAGAGAAGGTAGCATGCAGCCTTCCTCCACTACAAGGTGCTTGTTATGGTGGAGGGTGTCAAAGATGGGAAAGGACCTGGGACAGGGTGGGCAAACTACGGCCCTGGGGCCGCATCCAGCCCTCCAGATGTTCTAATTCAGCCCTTGAGCTCCCGCTGGGGAGAGGGGTCAGGGGCTTGCCCCACTCCACACAGCTCCCGGAAACAGTGGCATGTCTCCCCTCCGGCTCCTATGTGTAGGGGCAGCCAGGGGGCTCCACATGCTGCCCCTGCGCCAAGCACTACCCCCGCAGCTCACATTGGCTGGGAACCATGGCCAATGGGAGCTGCAGGGGCGATGCCTGCGGACAGCGAGCGCACAGAGCTACCTGGCCATGCCTCTGTGTAGGAGCCGGAGCAGGGACATGCCGCTGCTTCTGGGAACTGCTTGAGGTAAGCGCCGCCTGGAGCCTGCACCACTGACACCTTCACTTGCCCCAACCCCCTGCCCCAGCCCTGATCCCACTCCCGCCCTCCGAATCCCTCGGTCCCAGCCCGGAGTACCCTCCCGCACCCCGAACGCCACATTTCTGGCCCCACCCTAGAGCCTGCACCCTCAGCCGGAGCCCTCACCCCCTCCCACACCCCAACCCCCAATGTTATGAGCATTCATGGCCCGCCATACAATTTCCATACCCAGATGTGGCCCTCAGGCCAAAACGTTGGCCCACCCCTGATCTGGGAGGACCTCACCCAAAAAAGGTGACCTTGATTGACACTGCTGAGTTGCAACAATAACCAGATATAAAGTGCTCACCCTTGACCCAAAGACACATGCTAGGCCTCCTGCACATTCCTCTGATGCACTCCTCATTCACTGTGAAGTCTAGCATCAAGGGAGAGAGAAGCCTAAGTTGCATACTCGCTAGGATCATGGAACCATAAAAACTGCAGAGAGAAAAGACTCACAATGTCATGCAGTCCATTCTCCTGCCAATGCAGTGTTCCCTGTTGTATAGTTACGAGCATTTTGTCCAGGCTAGTTGTAAAATGTGCCAAGTGATTGGATTTCTGCCACTTTCCCTGGGAGACTATGCCACAGCCCAGTAGATATCCGTGTTCCCTAGAAAGTTTTCCCTGATAGTGTAAATTTCCACTCTCTCTTTAAAGGTTTACCAGTGTAGTTAAATCTAAAGTTGTATTCAAAATCATTATTTTCAAAATGATACCAAGTAGAACCAAGATGAAAAAGAAACCATAAAAAAAATCTAAAGCTTAAATATCTGTGAATATCTTCCCACTACTCTGAAAAACTGAACAAAAATCAATGCCATGAACCCCTTGAACCGAGACCCACTGTAGTCCATGGGAAATGCATGCTTGGATTTAAAAAAAAATAACCTCAAAACCCTTTTTATGGTTGGGTGGATACATTTATGGTTTTATTGAAACAGGACATTGGAAGCTGGGAGCAACAGCAGACGGAGGTGCGTTGGTACCAAAATATTCAAAATGAGCATTGGACCAATACACAAAATAAATATAAATGTTATACAACATGGCAGCTGAGCGATACAGTCATGACAGCCTAGCACAGCGAACTATGCACTGTAAAAAAAAATAAAAATAAAAAAACCAACCCAATGCCAGCAAAAATGCAGTCCTTGATATATTCAGATGTCATTGCCTGCCCTGACCACAGACCTCAGCCAGCTGGAGTTCACTCTTTCAGACTGTTTCAAAAGGCTGCTTCTCACTATCAAGAAAAAAAACAGAGCTTTTCTCTCTGCCACCAGCAGTTGGTACATTTACCCATTAGTGCTGTTTATGTTGTGAACAGTGGATCTGTCTTACAACAGAAAACGATACAGTGCAATTATATAACACAATGTGTCAAATCTTTCAATCACATTTACAGAACTAGACTCCCTTCTAGCATACTGAACTTTTTATTTTTTAATGCGAAATACATTTGACTACATAAACCATTGTTCAGATGTGTGTCTGGGAAGAGTATCTCTCTCTTTTTGTTTTAATCAATGCATTGTATTTTTCTTTTCTTTTTTAAACCATTGACTTATTTCTACTTTTACTTCCAGTTAGACTCTGAAGTTCTTGATTCTGGCTGGGATTTGTTACTTCTAGCTGCATCAGTCTCTACAAGCTACTTATATGGCCCTAATTAGCATACCATCCTGAGGACCTAAGAGTCTCCAAGATATTTATCCTCACAACACAGGGAAGTATTACCACCTCCTTTTTACAGAAAGGCTAAGTGACTTGCCCAGGATCACACAGGAAGTCTGTAGCAGAGCAGAAACTTGAACCTGGGTCTCCAGCTTGCACTCTAACCACTGGGCCATTGTTACTCTTTCTGAGTGTATAACTCACTAGGAGTTTGTCTCTTTTGAAGCACTCACGAGCTTTTGACAACATTGTTGTTTCTCATACAGGAGTAAACAATGCAAATCAGGAAATACGACAAGACACATTACTCTAATCTCTCTGTTATCTTGACATATGAGAATAGTTCAGACATCTCCACATAAATAAAAAGTTACTTAACCTACTAATTCACATTGCAGGCACATGGCATGGAAGCCTAAAAGGGAGTTGGGAAGAAACAGTCTAAGGTATGAGCATCTGTAGGACTAGATAGCTCAAGGGATTGGTAATGGGCTTAGATCACCATTTGATTCCAGCTCATCTTGGTAGTGACCAAGGACATGATCCAAAGACCACTGAAGTCAATTGAAAGACTCCCATTGATTTCAATGGGCTTTGGATTAGATACCACAAGATAATACTCTCTAATGGCAGCTTGGTGGCCCAGTCTGAAATGAGTCAGTGGGTCTCAGTCCACTTCTGCATGGGCCAGGTGTCCAAATCAGAGGAGCCACCAACTGGCATTAGTTGGCCCCCTTGTTGACAGAGAAGCTAACGAGTGAATGGTCATGGAAACTGAACTGCTGTCACCCTTAGAGGAGGTCCCTCCAGAACAGAATTCTATTATATAAAGTTCCCATAAAATATTTCTGATTCAACAGTACAAGCATGTGCAGCGGAGCACGACCTACTATATTGCTGGGTACCTGCCAAACCCAGTAGGCACAAATAAATACCTGCTCTGCAGACACAAACCTACTTTTGTACAGAGCTAACCTAACCACACATGGACTGATTTCCTACATGCTTCAAGATGCCCTCAAAAGAAAAAAGGACTTTTGAACTTGCTTTATTGGCTACATGTAATATAAAAACGTGAGCTATTTTGTTATTTGTTTGAATTCAGCATTTGTGAAAGGTGCCTTGGAGTCTGAAGTCTTCTGTTTATCCAAGGAACTAGTTTGGCGGTCAAAGCTTGCACACATTGCCCTGTCCATATGCCTCAATCCTTCTCTCGGGGACCCCTAGAATCATAGAAGATATGGGTTGGAAGGGACCTCAGGAGGTCATCTAGTCCAACCCCCTGCTCAAAGCAGGACCAACCCCAACTAAAACAGGACCAACCCCACCTAAATGAGAAAGATGGGAGGAGTGGGAAAGAGCAGCAGCTTGGAGAACGCAGGCAATGATCCCGCTACCTCTCACATGGTAAGCGAGCGCGCTACCATTTTAGCTAACTCCCCTTGCCCTCTATGACCCCTGCTAGGCTTGAGAAGGTATTTCCATCCCTGTCCCCAATCAGTACTTGGCATCTCTGCTGAGATGGTCAAGAAGGTTGCCAGAAGTGATGGTGGTTTTTGTGCTGAGAGAGGCTTGTGAGCTAGGAACTCCACTGAGTATGAAATGAGTGTGACGGGTTAGATCATAGAAACCCTCTTGGGAGCTGCTACCTGATGTGCCAAGACTACCTCTGCCCCTGCTTTCCCTGCCAGCTTGGGACCCCAGCACCCTGTCTTGCTAGCCAGACATGCCCGTCTGCTCCAACAAAGACCCAGGGTCTGAATTACTTGCCCCAAAGCTGCAGGTTTACCTGAAAGCAGCTAACAGAAGTGTTCTTGTCTTTAACACTCAGATGCCCAACTCCCAATGGGGTCTAAAAGCCAAATACATCCGTTTTACCCTGTATAAAGCTTATACAGGGTAAACTCATAAATTGTTCGCCCTCTATAACACTGATAGAGAGATATGCACGGCTGTTTGCTCCCCCAGGTATTAATACATACTCTGAGTTAATTAATAAGTAAAACATGATTTTATTAAATACAGAAAGTAGGATTTAAGTGGTTCCAAGTAGTAACAGACAGAACAAAGTAAGTTACCAAGCAAAATAAAATAAAACGTGCAAATCTATGTCTAATCAAATTGAATACAGATAATCTCACCCTCAGAGATACTTCAGTAAGTTTTTCTCAGACTGGACACCTTCCAGGCCTGGGCACAATTCTTTCCCCTGGTACAGCTCTTGTTCCAGCTCAGGTGGTAGCTAGGGGATTCTTCATGATGGCTCCTCCTCCTTTGTTCTTTTCCACCCCTTTATATATCTTTTGCATAAGGCGGGAATCCTTTGTCCCTCTCTGGGTTCCCACCCCCTCCTTCTCAATGGAAAGACACCAAGTTAAAGGTGGATTCCAGTTCAGGTGACATGATCACATGTCACTGCAAGACTTCATTGCCCACTTGCCAGCACACACGTATACAGGAAGACTTACAGGTAAAACACAGCCATCTGCAGACAATTGTTCTGGTTAATGGGAGTCATCAAGATTCCAAACCACCATTAATGGCCCACACTTTGCATAATTACAATAGGCCCTCAGAGTTATATTTCATATTTCTAGTTTCAGATACAAGAGTGGTACATTAATACAAATAGGATGATCACACTCAGTAGATTATAAGCTTTGTAATGATACCTTACAAGAGACCTTTTGCATGAAGCATATTCCAATTACATTATATTCACTCATTAGCATATTTTTATAAAACCATATAGACTGCAACGTCACAAAGAGTTTTCAAGGTCCCCATTTCACAGATGGAGAAATCAAGGCAGAGATTAAGGACCTGATTTTCAGAAGTGTCCATCACCCAGAACTCCAAGTGAAGTCTGTGGGTGCTACAGTACTCAGCACCTTGCTAATCAGGCCATACATTTCTTGATAGGGCTTCAGGCATAGGCGCTGAGTTTCTAACCTGCCAGGGTGTGCTCCCCCCCAGCTCCACCCCTTCCCTCCAATGCCCCAACCCTGCTCTGCCCCTGCCCGTGCTGCGCCCTCGCTCCCCCGTGCCTCCTGATGCGGAGAAATGGGCAGGAGACGCTGGGGGAGGGAGAGGCATTGTTAGGGGGGCTGCCAGTGGGTGCTATGCACCCACCATTTTCCCCCTGTGGGTGCTCCAGCCCCGGCGCCTACGGCTTCAGGAGGAGTGATTGACACAGCCTGGATCAGGAATCAGGAGCCCCAAGTTCCAACTCAAATCTCTAGGTGTTCCATCAAAAGGATTGAACGAGGGGAATTGCAGAGGGCCAGAGAGGGGAAGAGTCCTCATAGGTCACAGGGCAGTAGCAGAGCAGCTGTGCAGCCACTATTGCATCCTTAAGCCTGCAGCAGCTCCTTTTCTGGTTACTCCCGCACAGGCTGTGGAAATGGCTTCTGGCCTGGGCAGTGGGTATCATAGGCCAGGGGAGGCTAAGCCTCCCCAAATAGTCAGACATGGCCCCGCCCATGCTCTGCCCCGAGGCCCCCTCCTGCTATTCCCCCGTAGCCCCAGCCCAGGCTGCTCCTCTTCCCCAAAGCGGGCGGGGGCTGGGGCAGGGGCTGGGGCTAAAGCAGGCCGGCCTGTGGCATGGGACTCGGGGCAGCTGGGGCTGGGGCTCGGGCCACCCGGGGCTGGGGCTCGGGCCACCCGGGGCTGGGGCTGCCCAGTGCTCAAAGGGCTGGGGGGCCGGCGAGGGAAGGGAGGCAGAAGATTTGAGGGCGCGGTCTTGGGCAGAAGGGGCGGGGCCAGGGGCTAGCCTCCCCGAACAGACCGTTCTTGCACTACCCATGGCTTCTGGATCTGCAGAGTAATGCATCCAGAAGCACTAGCTTCACTCTCAGCCCACAAGTGCCCCCTCTAGAGCAGAGGATTTTCCCCTTACTGCAGTAACTCAATAAATATTTAAATAAATGCAGGTGTATTTTCTAAGTAATTAATTGTTTAAAAGGCTATTTAACAGAATGTTGGGAATCATTAGGAAAGGGATAGATAATGTTTTCACCCCTCGAAGCAATATGATATTTTCTATCAATCCATGGTATGCCCACATCTTGAATACTGCGTGCAGATGTGGTCGCCCCATCTCAAAAAAGATATATTGGAATTGGAAAAGGTACAGAAAAGTCTATAAAATCATGACTGGTGTAGAGAAAGTAAATAAGGAAGTGTTATTTACTCCTTCTCATAACACAAGAACTAGGGGTCACCAAATGAAATTAATAGGCAGCAGGTTTAAAACAAACAAAGGGAAGTATTTCTTCCCACAACACACAGTAAACCTGAGTAACTCTTTGTCAGAGGATGTTGTGAAGGCCAAGACTATCACAGGGTTCAAAAATGAACGAGATAAATTCATGGAGAATAGGTCCATCAATGGCTATTAGCCAGGATGGGCAGGGACGGTGTCCCTAGCCTCTGTATGCCTGAAGCTGGGAATGCGCGACCAGGGATGGATCACTTGATGATTACCTGTTCTGTTCATTGCCTCTGAAGCACCTGCCATTGGCCACTGTCAGAAGCCAGGATACTGGGCTAGATGGACCTTTGGTCTGACCCAGTATGGCCGTTCTTATATTCTTATGCTGGGAAAATGGGAGTTATTTTCAATTATTTTTCTCATCATTTTTTTCAACTCAAAAAGATTCAATAGAAATGTCTATATTCATGCAAAGTTACTGCTCGCTTTTATAATACTGTGCATTTCTATAGCCCCTCCTATCAGAGGATCTTGGAACACATCACAAACACTAATGAATTTACCTTCTCAACACTCCCACGAATTAATTTTACTAGCCCCATTTTACAAATGGGGAAACTGAGGCACAGAGCAATTAAGTGGCTTGCTCAGAGGCAAATAAACAGTCTTTGGCAGAGCCAGAAAAGTAACTCAGGTCTCTTGATTCCAAACACTTTAGACACAAGGCCCTCCTTGTTCTCCCAGTTTAATTTGGAAACCATAACTCTGCTTGACTTTTGCGCAATTACAGTACTAACCATAAAGTTTTACTGACATTGTTTTATATTGCCGTGTAGAGGCACACTGGGGGTGTTCTTTGATTAAGGCTTTTGGAATAAATTTAGTGCCTGTGGCAATGAAGAGAAACTAGTAACAGCCCTGGAAGTAAGTCAGGCATAGTTCAGGCAGATACAGTACTGTGGAAGTTCCCCCTTCGACTCAACACTGTAAAGACCCTGGCTAGTCCAGTCCTGGGACTCTTTTGAGGAGAGGTTGATGATCACGCTGCACTGTACCAGGCCCTGTGGTGGTCTTGTGACTGCAATATGCAGAAGGGACTAAAAGGAGATCAACAAACTCAGGGTATGTCTACACTACAGACACGACAGCAGTGCAGCTATGCCACTGTAGCACAGACACTCACTACAGCAACAGAAGTGGTTTTTCTATCATTGAAGTCAATCCACCCCCTCGAAAGGTGGTAGCTTGGTCGACAGAAGAATTCTTCTGTCAACCTAGCGGTGTCTACATTGGGACTCAGGTCATCTTAATTAGATCTGAATCTAGATCTTAATTTTGCCCAGCCCTGAGTGATGCAGCTAGGTTGACCTCAGTTTTAGGTGTAGACCAGGCCTTATTTTCACTTGTGACATAAGCCAGGATTTGAACTTAAGTCTCCAGCAGCCAAAAGCCAACAGATCAAATAGCCATGCCACCCAACTTCCTATCTGATAGTCAGGTTTAGCATACAGGCTTGATCTACTCAGCAAGACTTTATTTTCTGACTTAAAGACGCCAGTTACAGCTTCCTTCTTTCTCCACTTACCCTGCCCAACTACCCCTGGATCAACAATTGCCATTCCTCTGATCTAGCCACCACAAGGCATTATGGATACTCAAAACCCCGCACTCCCCAATCAGGCATAATCTGATTGGCATAACAAATTTGTAGCATACCCTGCAGTATTTCTCTCAAAAACACTGGAGTCTGTGCAATAACTGGATGAGAAAAACCTTTATCTAACGTGCGTGTGTGAGAGAGAAATGTGTTTTTGGCTGAGACTTGTGATTATCAGCTGCCTCATAACAAATATATGACTTAATTATAACTATAGAGGGATAAGCACTCAACAATGTTACAACGGAACTCAAGTTTAGCATGCTTGGAACCACGAGTACTTTTCACTGCAGTGTTTTTTTGGCACTTCACAGCATCGTTTATCACAAGCAAGCTCTCAGCTACAAGGCATCCAAAAGGTCTATAAATGTCCAGAATGTGAAAGGGGGAGGGGGGTGAATCAAACAGATTCTCCCTTTTCCTGCTACACCCAGCACACCAGTTTTATTCTGCACATTATTCAGCAGCAGGCAGCTGTCGCACTACATTAACTTTTCTCATCCATGGACCAACTTTTATCAGCCCCATCTATTGCACTCTGGATAGGTGTTCTTTAGGAAAAAGTGTGTTATGCTAAAACATATACAGCTGCATAACATCACTTAAAGGGAGAGAAACAAGTAGGAAAATACCCAAATCACAAGTCCCTTCAACTCTTCATTACCATGAAGGATGTAGAACTGTTACACTCAACACGGTTATGAAGGGCTTAAACCAAACAATGTAGGACTAAATTCTCAGAGTAGCTTCACTGAAACCACCCCAATTTACACTTCATAAGTGTCTGACATCAGTCCCCCTAATACTCATGCATACCTCTGTTCTACCCATGAAACAACCAGGCTTTGATCTTATCTTTAGCAGGCTGGACCAAATTTCTTTCTTAGCTACCCTAGTGCAACTGTCAATAGCCTTGCACCATAGTGCACTGGCCTGCTCTTGCTCCCACTGAGGTTAGTGGAAGCTTGCCATCAGCTTCAAGAGGAGCAAGGCAGGTCCCCTGAGAAAATCTGGCTCACCGTTTTCATTGCCTCAAAATTCACTTTGCAGTGGGCTCTTGTTTATGGTCCCAATCCCGGGAAGTGCTGGCTCCCTCTGCTCCCAGCGACATCAGCGGGACTGAGGGGTCTCAGCTCCTCACAGGGTTGGACTCTGTGTGATCTAACATTAGGCCAGACAGAACCATGCTGGTGTAGTAGGAGGGAATATCTAAGACTATGCAGCCCTCCACGCACTTCTGACATATGGCTAAAAGCTGGGTCAAACCTCCAATTTAGAACTTGCTTTAGGAAATGTCATCTTTTTTTTTGGGGGGGGGGGGGGGGGGAGGAGAGAAGTCTGCAAATAGAGTATCTCCCAGCCCCATGGTGCTGACTTTACACTGTGGAACAACTTTTAAAAATAACCCTTCAGATCCAGAGCTTGTCATTTCACGGGTGGAGAAGGGCTATGAGTGACTGCTAGGAAGGCTGGTGTCAGTTTCACACACTGTGAAGCTAGGGCTTTCTGGAGAAGATGAATGTGTGTAATGAATTCCAAGCACATGAGTTCTAACCCCCTCACCACCGTACTGCATATATAACCAAATTAGTTTAGAAGATGTAAGTTATTCAGGGACTTAGCTGTTCAGTCTGGCCTCTGAGGATTTGCTCTCATTATGGCTTTTATGCAAATTCTGTCCTCCAAATCTCTTCTGAATCAATTATTACTAGATTAATTTAAACATGTCCACCTGGGGTGCCTGTATATCATGTGCCTCATGTTAAAAAGTAAAAAGGATGATAATGAATTCAGGAGGTGACTGAAACAGATTCCTGCTTTGTGGAAATGTGACCTTTTTGCATAATGTCATAAATGAAAGAAGTTCCCTCAAGAAACATGGCAGACAGGGTCGTTCCTCAGATCATCTGGGTTCTCAATCACTCTTTGGAAATTAGCATGACACAATAAAAAATTTATAAGAAATTTTTTTTTAAATATCATTTTAAAGCTCCAGACTATTAAAGTTTTTGATGGAGTGCTAATTGAAATATAATGCTTAATTTTAAGCAATGCCATTTTATTAATGGTAAAAACTTGAATTAACGTCATTAACCAATGTTAATATTACATATACCCGAAGGGATAACAAAGCAATTAAGTTATTCACGAAATCTGAGACAAAAAAAGTACATAGCCTGCACATGGCTCTTGTGAGGAGGCAGAAGAGATTGATATGATCTGCATTTCCCCTACTGAGAAGGGATTTTTGGGGGGGGGGGGAGGGAGAGGGAGAGGAAAAGGAGAATTTTTGCTAACTTAATCACTGAGCTTATTCAGACTCTTAATATGGTTTTAAGGCTATTCTGCTACCTGGACACTACACTAAGGAGATTCTAAAAGAATAACTTTGGGAAGCAAAACCCAGTGGTGGAGAAGACACCCCACTTGGCTCCACTTGGATCCAGGTTGTAGCTAGAACACATGCCAGCAGCACACCCATCCCCACACAACTGGACAGATCCTCACCTCCTGTTAGTGGTTCAATAGAGCCATGTCCGTTTGTACCAGCTGAGGCACTGGCCCAATCCAGACACAAGAACTCTGTGTGGTGCCGAATGCCCTCAGTTCTCTGTGAGTTGAGAGAATTCAGTAGCTTGCAAGATCAACCCTAATACAACAGGATAGGAAGAGACTTAGTGTTAATAAAAGTCTAGATGAAGAATCAAAAATGAAACCCTCGCCAATTGTCAAAAGCCATATCGTTCACAGGGAATTAAAAATTCTGTATGGCAATGGCGTAACACTGTATTTACTGAACCACAACCACATTCAGGATAAATCCTTGATTAGCATAGTCTCTGTCATACAATCTTTGTTTGGCTGAGTATCCAGCAGCAATGGAAAGCCTTCAGCAAGCCAAGCAAAGTGGCAAGTCTCACTGAAGAGCTGAAAACCTTGCTATCTTTCTTTGGGTCCCCAAAGATTTATTTCTCTCTCTCTCTCGCACACACACACACACACACACACACACACACACACACACACACACACACACACACACACACTTCCTTGAAACTCCACATCAGAAAAGCATATAAACCAGCATCCCATTGACAAAAACAAGTCAGTCAAAAGTACAACAAATTCCCAAACAGCATCAATGCATCAAATAAATAAATCAATAAAATTAAAAGAAGATATTTCTATTAGTCCCTGCTATTGTACAGAATACACTAATGCTCTGCTTTAATAGTTCACACAGAAAATGGCTCAGAAGGTTCTGGTGTGATCTAACGAATCATTTTTTCTAATATATTTCTGTTTCCCTTCATTCTTGAGGGGAAACCCATTTACAAACAGGCTTACTAAAAGCATTACTAACCAACTTCTTACTCACTTTAGATGCATATAGCATAGACAGCTCAATTCTGCCTCCACAGAAATCAACGGAAAACTAACTACTGACTTCAGTGGGTACAGGAACTACCTATAAGTTGGGTCTAGTATCATAGATTCGCATATTTGCTATGTGAAACCATAGAGTCTTTGTTCCTTTGTGGCCCAAACCCCAACACTCCCACAAAGCCTCTCTCAGCATTTCAATTTGGACATGGTGAGAGTTTGGGATTTCAATACACTGATACATTACGTTGGGTCTCATTTCAAAGGGGAGAGAGCAACCAGGAATACTTAAATATTAGAGCAATATAAGTCCCCAAGAAGCACTGCCGCAAGAATTTTCTAGTGATTGCTGATGAAGTCTAGCACATGGAAGGTGCCAATCTAGCAATCTGGTCATGTTGGAGACAGACACACCATTTCTTGTGCAAAATTTACAATCCAGGTCTTTTATTTTCCAGTAATGCACTCTCGTGCTCTCTCCTTTCATTTCTTCAGAGATTGCAACAGGATGCATGAAAACCCAAGAGAAATATACCCGAAGTCCTTTCCTCTAGTGCCGTCTCTTCCTTATCCCCCTCTTCTTCAACAGGATGGAGAACAATCATTGAAGACACCAAGGTCAATGCAGAGTGAGCCAAAGTCAAATTCATAAGATCATTTAAAACCTCACACCATCCGGCTATTATAGAGATGCGAGACATTATGGATTGCAATTTAACAGATCACAAAGGCGGACGATAAAGGGGGGGGGGGGGAGTTCCCTATACACTGAAACTTACTGATTAAGGAGCAAGAGTGGTCGGGGTCCGCGACAGCATTCACATTCATAAAGCCGAGACTCACTCGCTTCTTGATATTAATGGACACACCATTGTCGCCAGACACAATGTTTTGTTATTCCGTGATTAATTGAAAGTTGCAGGCAATGACATATTATAGGCAGGATAAAGCTGTCACTAGAAAGTCATTTTTCACAGTAATTCCTGCCAATGTCTACTATCTGAAATTGTATACACTGTTACAGATGAGCCCTCAAGTACAAATACATTACATATCTTTATATAAATAACAGTGCCGAGCAGCAGCAGTCTAGGGTAATCTCTATGGGATATGAAACAGGGAGAAAGTAAGGCAGAGAAATTGTCTTCAAATATTAGTGAGGTTGTGCGTGTTAATCTCAATCAAATGAGGCATTTCTCTTTTCCTCTCAAGGAAAACCATGCTTGTCTGAGATGCATGTGATATAATAACAGAGACGCTGTGGCATAAACTACAATGGAAAACCTTCTTCTTAGGCCGCTAATTCTAAATCTTAAAAACGAATGTGGATCAATACTAATTAAGCTTCTACAGGGTTGCCTCATCAGTGACTGGTCAAGTTTAATTTCTGAAGACCTCTTGATCAAAGATCCTTTTATATTGCTTTCTTCAATGGCCTCAAGAAGATACCAAATCATCACTTTTTTCCAGCATATTTTATTTTAGTCACAAGTAACTGTGACCAAATTATACACTGGCTGACACCTGAAACAATGTCTACAATGCTCGAGAAAAAGACACTGCCATATAGATAAAAGGTACCGAGGACGCAGTTCACGTCACTTACATGTCTTGTGTAACAAATTCACAGCTGAGTTGCCATATTGGGATACAGTTGTCTAAATTTCCGGAGTTAAACCCCATTCTGCACTCTGTTGGATGACGGTTAGATCTGTCACAATACTCTACTAATATATTTGCTATTTGAAAAAAAAATTTAAGATATTCCACTATTCCAAGTAGATGTGCATTTCACAGACCTCGCCCTGCAAAGATCACAGTATCTAAAACCAAAAACTTTAGCCTTACTGAACCAAAGCTTTTCACCAGTTTTCAATCTGCATTTCAGACATCCTTTGAGAAGTCCAAGAGACTTTAGAGCATTTAAATGCACCCACTTTTATATTTTGCACTGAACTAAACAAAGCAATAGAAAAAGAGGTATTTACCTGGTTGTAAGATGGTCTTGCTCAGACTCTTGTAAATCTGCCAGTGACAGAAAGGACCCAACATAAATGGTGATATAAAAGCACAAAGCCTGGGTTGTCCTATGGCCTACAGGCAAATAGCAATCTCTGTCTTTACCTAATCCAACCAGAACCCTGGAAGGGAGTGAATCTGTGTCCACCGGCCCTTTTAACAGTCACTTAATGACCGTTAACTTTTTTCAGCCAGCCATTGATTCTAATGGCATGTGCATTCACAGACAATAATACCTCAGACGGCCTTCATTAATTTACCATGCATAATTTCTCTGAAAGCTTTTGCCAATAGAATACCACTAAACTGACTCGCTAACTGGTGAAGATAAAGCACTTTCTGTGTGAGACCATTATGCAGATTCATGGAGTTCTCCTAAAATAAGTTAAAAAGTAGGTATTGTTTGGTGTCTACACATTTTTGGACACAACAAAGTTACATGGCTGGCAAATTTAAAACTGCTGCTTGAATATCCGGTATTACAATGACTACGTAAGATACTCTAGAGGGACAGGGGGAAAAAAACAAACCCTGACTTATATGAATAAGCCTTTCTGCTGTGAAGTTCCTGAAACCCCTTACAAATTTCAACAATGGGAAGCCCTAAAAGTGAAAGGCCTTTAAAATACCAAGAGAAAATGCAGCAATATAGATATTCACAAGCCCAGTTTCATTCATCTGGAAAGATTTTTTTTTTTTTAAGTAGACTTTGTTCTTTGGAAACAAACCATCTCAGAAAACAAAACTTTGGGACTTTCAAGAGAATTACAGTGCTGCCCATTAGCACCACAATAATTTAAGACTCTGTCAGCATTTTCCCATTATAAATCTTCTGAGTCTCCTCTCATGTACACTGGTGTAAAACTCAGGAATAACTCCAATGGAGTCAATGGAATTACAGAGCGAAGAATTATGGACCCTGTTTATAAAAATTAGCTATAAATATTGTCTATGGCCTTTCAAATTTACATAGTACTGGTTTTACACACGAAGGATTTTTTTTTAATTAAAATTAAATTGGCCTTTTTGAAGTTATAGGAAAGACAGATGCAAGACAAACCACAAAAGTTATTTGGAATCAACTCTGCTACCTTTATGCTACATAGTACATTACTCTGCAAGTAATCACATTAATTTCAGTAGGCCTGCTTGTGGAGTATGGTATTACTCAAAGCTAAAGGTGATCGTCTAGCTCTGAGTGAATACTGTCTGTTTTGTTTAATATGCAGGCTTTTTTTTTTCTTGCCCTCCTCTAGCACAATATCTAGAGATGGGGTGAAGCCTAAGAAGTTTGGGCCTATAACTTAGACTTTGTCTAAATTCATGGGTGTTTAGATCCAGTGTTTTGGTTCTACCCATTAGACAGAGAAGAAACGGCACAAAGTTCTAACACAGAAGCAAACTTTAGCAAAGTTTATGGGTGTTGGGATCCGGAGTTCTTGCTCAGACTCTCTCTATTAAAAACAACTTAATTTTATTTAAAGGAAGTGGCATTTTATTATCATTTCAGAATGTAAACTGCACAGGAGGCCCCTTTGGGTATTTTACAATGAAGATTGAGTGACTGGTGGGAGGGGACAGCAGGCGGGGACCTGTTCATATGTAATAACTTTCAGCCTAAAAACATCCATAAGACTTTTGACAACATGGACTTAGTGCAGAAGAAGCGACCTGCTACCAGTACACATGTAATGAATACTCTGGAGGAGACATCAGGGACTTGAGCTAATAGTGCCAAAGAATGGTTAATATTGCTGGTAATTTAAAGTGCCTAAGCACAGTTTTATATGAGGCTGTAATAGTGACAAAGAAGCCAGTACACCATCTGCCTAGTGAATAATGTGCATTTCCACAACCCCTAAGTATATACCTGCATGATGAAATGGAAAAAAGCCAATCTACACTTCAGTGGAGAATTATTCTTCTTTAATTTTTCTTTTCTTCTATACGTCTGATTTACATTAACCAACCCTTCGTTGTTGTCTTGGTCAGTGAATCAGACACCAAAGGCTTTTGTTAAAGTAACACAGTCTGATTTTGACCACTGGAAACCTGGAAGGGGGGAGGGGGGAAACCAGTATTAAGACCAGGATTCTCCCTTCACTTAAAGTGGTGGCAGTATTCAAAGCCTATTCAGTGCAAGTATAAATGGCTATACTAAACAAAGTAGTGGAGATGATGGAGAGTTCTGGTTTGGTAGCATTTTACTCACTTTAAACAGGCACAAATGATGACTCAAGCAAGGTAGTGGATAAGCAGGCCTTCTCTAGGTGTTATGATACAGCGATACCTTGGTATGTTTTCCTGACTCTTTGAAAAAGTGTTTCTGCATAGTACTTTCATGTGTGTTGGTGACAAGGTGGGGGAGAGTGGAAAAGAGCCACAAGTACCCCTTCTCTAGCTCTTAATTTCTGCATTAATTGGTCTTTATTGGAATCCTGAATGTAATGCTACTAGTGGAAAATTGCAGCACTCTGCTTTCAGAGTTTATACTGACAGGCCAAAATATAATCCAAATGTCTGAAGTACCAGAGGTTTCTAGCCAGGACTGATTAATGCCAACTGCATTTCAACAAAGACAAATCTAAAAATAATGTACCATTTCTCTCTTTGTGAATAACCACTTGAGAAAACTCCCCTTCTGTATCTTAGAAACCCAAACCAATTTTGGAAAATTGTCTTACAATAAATCAAATTTGGGACAGCGCTTGACTGATGAAATTTCAAGCATCATCTCTTTATTCTTTGGGTGCCTCTTTTATGATGTCAAGTTAGCAGGGAAAAAACCACAGTGGATATGCAGACTCCAGAGACTTTCAAAAGTTTCCATCTGGGCCTTAATTGCTATCACAGTTGCCTCACTAAATTGGATACGTTCCTCCCCCTCCTCAGGGTTTCGTCTTTATATCTGTTTTGTCTTCGTTTTGCCTTAATGAATGGAATCTGGTATAATCATTTTGTATAATGCCCCTGAGAAACATCTTCCTGTGTATGAACATGCAGGCCCATAAGTCAGGTTTTTACAGTTCTGTCTTCAGACTTCGCTCTGAACTTTACTCAAATTGATTCTTTTCCCTTTCAGGATATTATTTCGGAAAAGCTTAGGAGTAGATTTCCTCCAAAGATCAGACGGAGATTAGATTCCACCCTCCAGTTTTTAACCACTGGAGGAAAAACTACACCAAAACTTCTAAGCAACTTCTCCCAACCCCAGAAAGCACAGACAAACACAACTCTTTCTCCCCTAGAACACAGTATCACCTGTTCCTGACCCTGTCTGACCAGTTCATTATTGCTTTCAGATGTTAATTAAAGATCCCAGAAAGTCTGCTCTGGCATTATTTCTGATCTGTCATTGCCTGGCTTCTCACAGTTAATATCAGTGTATTTCTATAGGCATTCTCAGAGGGTAGTAAAATGTATACCATCTGTCTTCACTCTCCTAATTTGGACTGTTAAATAAAAATATGCAACATCATCTACAAAAACACCTTCATTAGGGCTCTGCCATGAGCTCTGTATCATTTATAATTAACTGCAGGCCTGCTTGTTGGTTTCCAATAAGGTCACTCATTCACTAATCAGATGTGTTTCCAGGAGACAGTGCATAAATATCCCATATTGAAGCCCAAATTAGGCTAATTTCGAACTTTCTTTTCTCCTTTAAAGCAAACATTTATGAGCTCTTGCAATATCAGAGGTTCCTTTCTACAACCATAATTACAGCAGATCTCCTTGCTGACTGAAAAAACAAAACAAAACAAAACAAACACCCGAAAAACAAACACATCAGCCTAAGCAAATGTACTGCAGTTTGGATTCCTCTGTGCATTCACTATGTTGGAGATTTCTTATTCTACTCATAACATTTCACTCTTTAAAAAAAAAAAAAAATTAATAAAAAGAAAAGGAGCACAAAGGATAATTAAACTGGGAGGTAAAGACAAAGAAAAATCTTGGAAGGAAACATGGTTTTGTGGTTAAAGCACAGACTGGCCAAGGTCTCAGGAGATCTGGGTTCAATTCCAAGCTCTGCCAGACTCTCTCTCGGACCTTGGGCAAGTCCCTTAACCTTTTGGTGCCTCAGGAACCCATCTGTTTAAAAAAGGCAAAGCAAGGGGGGAAATGTTATTTCCTTCCTCCTACCTTTTGTCTTGTCTGATCCTACAAAGACTTACTTACATGCCTAACTTTATGCGCCGTGAGCAGCCCCATTCTCCAGTCACCATGTGTACAATTCCACAAGCATGTAAGTCTCAGCAAGAGTGGGTGGGGCCTTACACTCTAGAACCTCCAGGGCAGAGATTTTCTCTTAATATGTGTTAAGTCCTCTGCTGGATAGGGTTGGGTTTTTTTGGAGATGACTGAGGGTTTTCATGCCCATAGCGATAAAGGGGCGGAAGGGAGTTTTTGTTAGTGTCTGGCTCTCTAAGCTTGGGTTGAAACCATTACTTTAAATGCTCCTGGGATTTTATTGTTTTACTCATGATGTGTTAGGACCTTGGATAGGTGTCTTTTTAAATTATTTTTTATTTAAATCTAAATAATTAATATGCGTTTTTACAGTGCCCAGCATAATTAGGCCCCAATCTTTAGCAGAGCTTCTACGTGCTGTTGTAATACACATAATAAATAATATTAATCATCTTATCCCAAGGCAGCAGTAGAAAATAATAGGTCACTGGAGAAGTGGAAAGCGTTAGAGATTGGTTTTAGTAACCAACAGGGCATCAGTTGATCAACTGGAGGTGTAAGGATCTTTAACAGCTAGCTCCGAGTTAAATTTTTCCCATCCCACATGCTAGTGCCTACCTCACGCTGAGACACGATGGAAAACCCTTTGGGATCTCTCAGCAGGACAGGTTCCCTAGCACTGCTAGGTCTTGCAAGGCAAGAGCATCATCATTGGCTAGCCAGCCTGTTTGATGGCAATTCGTTGTTTCTGGTATCACCCATCAATATGCTAGATACTTTCCAAATAATAAAAGAAGGCGTGGGTCCTGCCTCAAAGAGCTTACCATGAAGCCAACACAAAGTGTTCAAGGTGTAGTACATTTGTTCACAGGCTAGCAGAATGGGTGTGGGGCCTTCAGCTGCTACCATCACACAATATTAAAAAGATAGATAAGTGAAGACATGAAGTTCACAACTGACCCCATTAAGTGTTTTAATTACAATGTGTTGGGAAGAGAGGGTGGTTTTGGAGTTCAATGTCTTTAGATATGGTAAGATTTTTCACACACACACACACACACACACACACACACACACACACACACACACACACACACACACACACACACACACACACACACACACACACACACACACACACACACCATTATCCCCCAGCCCTAATCAGAGACCTAGTTTCTTGCATGGCAGACTTGGACCTTCCGGAGGGTTCTGAATGCACAGAGGGTACTGGCCTCATCAGCCAGCTCCGGAAAGGTGTTCCGTGCCTGGGGGCAGCATGAAAGAAAGCACAGTGATTTGTGCAGGTGAAGTGCACTGTAGATCTTGTCAGTCTTGGCTAGTTTTTATAATCTCAACATTGATGGGCAGCCTGTTAAATGTACTCATCAGTAGTAGGTGACACCAGGGGTACCCACACTTTGCAAAGCCAAGAGTCACATTGGCAACTTACCAGGAGCCCTAAAGCTGCACCTGATTTTGAGAGAGCGACATTTGTTTTGATGCAATTCACCAGAAATGAAGACAAAGCCCAAGAAAGGCTGGGTTATGACTCTATACAGAGACATGCTGTCCAACCAGCAGCGCCCCCCCAGGTATTGGGCTAGGAAGCATGGACTTCCACCAGGTGCATCGTACATCTCCCTTGTGCAGGGCATGTTCTGCTGATCAGGTCCTTTCCCCATCATAATTCTTGTGCTCCCCAGGTACAAAGTGTGGGATTGTCTAGCCTCTGTACAGGGCTAGAGAGGGGATTTGGGGAATGGAAAGGGAGGGAAGGTTCCTTGTGCCTCCTTCTTCTCCTTATAGTTCTACACTGGGCCACAGGCAAACAGGGCCCCAAACTTTCATAGAGCCACTCAGTGGAAGTAGCAGACTTGGGGTACACCCGGCTAGAACCATTAGTCTCGGTCAGTCACTCCTGTACACAGAAGGACCAAGACGGTGTCCACAGGCCCCGTTTTAGGGCTCTGGGTCCCTGGCTGCACCTTAGGTACATATACATACCTATGCCACAGTATACACGTATTTGTGCAAAATGCTATGAAGTCCCACTGGATTCCCCATGGGCCCTAGACACCTAGGAAACAGCAGAAGAAATGTCTGCTACCATCTTCAGCTTGCCAGCAGACTGTGCCCTTTCTTCTCAGACATGAGTCTAGCCACAGTGAGCCATATATTAGTCACCTCTAGATCAGCGTATTGCAATTCAGTGTGTCTGGGACGGAAGGTAGAGGTGATACAGATTTCTGCACGGGCAGAGTGAAGCAGCACACCTTATCAGCAGACCACCTCACACCAGTGCTCTTCATCTTCCAGTAGCTCCAGTTCACTTCCCTTGACCAAATGTTCAATAGGGGAGGGACCCAGCTACACCAGAGGCTGCCTCTCCATTCATGACTCTCTGAGAAAGCTGCACTCCTCTGGAACAATGCAGCTAATGGTGCCCTCGACAACACTCATCAGAACTGCAGATAATGTGTTCTCAACTGAGGGCCCTTGACTTCGGAACGACCACTAGACTGAGCCAAAGTCTGATTGTCTTCATAACAGGTTGGAACGTTCAACTGTTTAGCAAGCTGGCCTTGCAATAAGCAAGCTACTGAGAACTTGGGAGCATTGGAAGAGCAGAACCCACTATGAACAGCATGACCCTAATCTTGAGTACCGTATTGGGTGCTTAGATATTATGATGATGGGTGCTCTAGAAATGATACAGACTGGAGAAGTTGGTAGATGTAGATAGAATAGATACATATAATAAAAGGTTGGGGCATCTGTGACCGAATGCACCCCTGTATTCACACCCTACACACTATTGTAATGATCTTTGTACAAAATATGCCTTGTGAGGAAAGCTAATAACTCACTGGTCAGTAATATCATTGGTAAAATGTATGCAGCAATATTGTGTGTAAAGATATGAAAACCTCCCTATATATATTAAAGGCACATGTTCAAACTCACGTAACCCTAATTGGGTAAAACAGGTCAAGCAAGCCTGTCTTAAACAAAGGGATGTTTGTTTACCTCAATTTGCATATAACCTGTAAAAAGAGTCCTCAGATAGCAAGAGGGGAAAGAAAGAACATACAAAAAATCTGCAGTCAGCATACCCACGTGAAAAGAAACGGCAAAACATCTCTTCCCCACAAGACTCCACGTCTCCTTGCTCTCAACTGGACAGAGCTTTATTTAGGGGGTCACTCTCAGGAAAATACATTTCAGAGGGTGACTGAACTATAAAAGTGAGGGGCAAAAACACCCAAGTTATATCTCCCTGTCCATCCCCCTCTTTTCACCTAAGAAGACAAAGAAACAGACATTGGACCTTGGGATCAGATCCTGGCCTGAGAGTTTGGTCAGCAGTGTACTGAAAATATACGGTAAAATTTTCACCTCAAACCAAGTCTACTTTGTTAAGTTTAGCACTAAGAAGCGTTTTATCTCTACTTTTCTTCTAACCATTTCTGACTTTAATGCCTCATTATATGTACTCACTTAAAATCCTATTTTATTTTGTTTAATAAACTTGTTTTATTCTTTAATCAAAACTAATCCAGTATCGTGGTTAAACTGGGCTGTATGGTAACTCCATTTAAAAGGAGCAAGTTGTTGTATATTGTACCCTTACAGGAACAAAGGACTTTTGTTATCTGAACTGTCCAGGAGAGGGTTGAACAATGCAGTACATAACACATTTTTGGGGAGGGGGGAAATCCGGGACTGGGAGTGTGTTGGGGACATCCTGCATATGGTAATCAAGGCTGGTGGAAGCCAGAGTGTGACTGGAGTGTACTGGAAGGCTGCAGCTATACACAGACTCTCAGGGTGTGACCTGCATGCTATTTGTGAGCGGCCCAGGTGGGAACTACTGCAGCAAGGCATTGTGAGATACCCACGGTTGCAGGGCAGGGGTGACAAACCCTCACTGGTCTGGATTGCACCCTGGAATGTCATAGCTTCTTTCTTACTTTACTAAACCCGTGCCTTGAAACCACGGAAGAGCGAAGGACAGAAGTGAACTATTTTAACTGTGTTCTTCTTCACCCGAACCTAAAGGTTCTCTTAGCTACAAAAGATGGACTTGTGAAAGTCCTAGTTCTATTTCATTATTAATTCATCTGCTTAAATTTGGTATGTGGAATTTAAAATTTAACTAAATGAAGGCTAAGTGAGTAATAGCCTAGTGTTTATTGCCCCGTTGCCTCTGGAAAACTGGCTTCAAATGCCATTATAAACAACAAAACATTTTTTTTTAATAATTTTTTAAGGTCTGGTGTCAGAGGGGAAGGGCAAGCCTTGGCAATTCTGGATATAATACGTTTCCCTCCCCAGGTCCCTGATGAATATTGTGTATCTGTGTACACAGCATACAACAAATAGCACAGCTGTCTGTATTCTCTCTGCAATTTTTCCCTTTCATACATAATTCACAACTTGTTGCAGCCATTCGGCAAAGTTACATCTCCTTTAAACACAATATACAGATTCTTTCCCTTGCTGTTTTGAATATTGAGCACATTGGATACGGATTTCCTTTTCTTTTTGTTTAAATTTCTCTTTTCAGCGTGGAAATGGCTTAGGCCAGGTACAATGCAGACAGGTAGCATGCAAGGATTCCCTACACAGGTCTGCTACTCCTTCTTGATTGAAGTCTGTGGAAACTGCCAGTGATGTGGTGGTTTGATGATATGAACAAATGCTTATTAGGATTTAAGGAGGAGATTTTTAAAGGAATACATGGAAATTAGGCACTCAACTCCCACTGACTTTCAATGGGGATTGGGAACCTAAAGCTTTTAGGGAAAGGGAATGTCTCTTTTTTCTATGTCTGTACAGTACCCAACACATTAGTGTGACAGCTGTGAAAATAACAGATGTTTTCGTTTGCTGGCAATTCCCAAAATTAAAAAAAAATTGTTTTGGTTCAAAGTATTTTGTTCAATCTGAAACAAAATGTTTTCATTAGATTTTGAGCACTTTTAAACATTTTTAAATTTTTTAAAATAAAATTAAGACGAAATTTCAAAACAAAAAGTCATTTTGCATTGAAACATTTCAATTTTTTTGGAATTATATTTTTTCCACAACAGAAACAATTCTGTAAACAGCACAAATTCTTGAAATGTTCCCATATCACTGAATCTGTACTTTCTGCCAAAAAAAGTTTCAGTCAAAAAGTTTTGAGCCGCTTTAACTGGGGCCACAATCCCACTTTGGCCTTTTTAGACACCACCACAATATAAATATCTTGCACTAATAATAATAAATAAATAAATAATAATAATAATAATAATAATAATGCCTAGCTCTTGTCTAGGGCTTTTCATCATAGAGTTCAAAGTGCTTTACAAAGGAGGTCAGTATCGTTATTCCCTTCTTGACACAACTGACCTTTGTGTCTTCGAAAAATCTCCCCTTCAACTGCCACTACCAAATTCATTTTCACTTAGCATCTAAATGACAGATTTGACATCAGACTTCAGATTACCTGTGGTCTCCAAGTCTAGTTTTAACAATGTCATACAAAATCACAAGTTGAAGTCACATACCCCTAACATAAGGCTCTTTTTAAAGTTCGGTAAGCAGTATCATTTCTCTACCACATTCCCAGGAGGCATGGAGAAAGAAAATGACTCAGATTGTGGGTCAAGTGAATGGCATTCCAGCAGGAATCAAAGTGAAAAAAACAAAAACAATACAAAAAAACAACAACCCAAGAATGATTTTATTGTTGTTTCTGAAAGATCTAGTTGGGTGCAGGTAAGCAGAGATTTCTTTTCACTTCTTGCACTTGCAGCCGACTTACCTTTCTCCTCTAGACCAGGGGTAAGCAACCTATGGCACGCGTGCCAAAGGCAGCACGCAAGCTGATTTTCAGTGGCACTCACACTTCCCGGGTCCTGGCCACCGGTCCGGGGACCTCTGCATTTTAATTTAATTTTAAATGAAGCTTCTTAAACATTTTAAAAACCTTATTTACTTTACAAACAACAATAGTTGAGTTATATATTATAGACTTATAGAAAGAGACCTTCTAAAAACGTTAAAATGTATGACTGGCACTCGAAACCTTAAATCAGAGTGAATAAATGAAGACTCGGCACACCACTTCTGAAAGGTTGCCGACCCCTGCTCTAGACTAAATGATTAATATTTGTTTTTCTTTTAAAAGGTTGGTCTCTTTACAAACTTGTGTTCATAAAGCACTGTGTAGTAGGGCTCTTCTGGACAGCGCCCCTCTAGTTCTGCATGCTTGCTTGCCTATCTACCTAAGGGTCCGTCTACACTACAGCCAGAGGTGTACGAGTAGACATACACACGCGAGCTTTGATTTATCTAGCATCCAAAAAATAACAGCATTGCCAAAGCAGCGCAAGTGGCTGCACATACCTAGGGTCCTGAATGGGATTATATTCAGGCAGCTAGCCCATGACGCTGCCCATGCCGCCATGGCTGCACGATCAGTCAAAGCTAGCACGTGTACGTCTATCGAGCTGGACGTTTCACCGCCTGCTGCAATGCAGACATACCCTCAGAGAGCAACGTAGAATTACCGGCTTTTACAAGGCATGCTCGACACGGGTTGCATTTCATTGCAACATCACGTTGATTTCACATTCTGAACACAAACCAGAGTGACAGGTTATACACATAGTGTATTCTGTGGGCCAGATCCTTAGCTGGTGTGTAAGTGAATCTAACTCTACAGTAGGTCAAGTAGTGCTACACCAAATTACACAGTTGAACATCTAACCCAGGGGTCGGCAACCTTTGGCACGCGGCTCGCCAGGGTAAGCACCCTGGCGGGCCGGGCCAGTTTGTTTACCTGCCGTGCCCGCAGGTTCGGCTGATCGCGGCTCCCACTGGTCGCAGTTCGCCGTCCCAGGCCAATGGGGGCGGCAGGAAGCAGCGCGGGCCGAGGGATGTGCTGGCCACCGCTTCCCGCCGCCCCCATTGGCCGGGAGCAGCGAACCGCGGCCAGCGGGAGCCGTGATCGGCTGAACCTGCAGACACGGCAGGCAAACAAACTGGCCCGGCCTGCCAGGGTGTTTACTTTTGGACAAGTTCGGCGTGCCAAAGGTTGCCAATCCCTGATCTAGCCTCTGTGTCTAAGAATTAAGGCACAGAACTGCAAGGCAAGAGTGCTAGCTTTTAATTTTAGCACTACCCTGTGCAAGTCATTTAATGCTCAGTGCCCTAATACACCCTTCTGTAAAATGGAGCTAATATTGCCTATCTACCTCACAGAAATGGTTTAGTTACAGTTTGTAAAGTGCTTTGGGATTCTAGAATGAAAGGTGCTATGGAAATTCAGAGTATTATCATAAACCATTAAAAACACACTACAGAGAAAGTTAATGGGTACAGTTGCTAGAAAAACATCACCCTCCCGCCCATGTTAGCATCATGCTGTACCATGAGCCAACGAATTAGGAATCGCAGCAGTGCTGTATTTGAAGAACAGATGCCAAAAAGAGGAATGTACCATAAACTAAATTCTGGTCAGTCCAAAGGCCATCTGCACAGGTTGGTGTGAAAGTGTTGTGTGTGGGTTTTCTACCCTAGCACCATGGAAATCTGGGGCAACTGGCTACATTTTCAGGGGTGGAACCTGCCACCCAGACAGTACTATTGACATTTGGGTGCCCTCTCCAAGCAGAGCCTTCACTGGAATAGGACATTGCCAATTAGAAAGCATATGTGTAGTCCTCTTTCCTCCTCCCCCTCCACTGAACAGGCTGTAAAAGAACAAAACCACAACAATCTCACAGATCTAACAAGAATATAAGAGAAACCAGGAGGCGCTGCTGCCCACCTATGACTGTCTAATTCCAGCCCAAACAATCTGCCTCCCAGCTGTGGAGAGCAATCAGCGATGGAATCTGACAGTAAAACAGAGCCAGTAGAGACGCGACTTTGCGCCTCTGGCTCCAGCACTCAGCTAATTACAAAGGACCATTATTATAATTAGTGCCAGTGGATGTGGCCAGGTCTCCCTGAAACAACTGCGGGGAATTTTCAACCCTCACTCCCAACCAAAAACCATCTGTCTAACCGGAGAGCGCAAAATGAAACACCTTCATGCCAAATCCTTCCATTAAGTCTGCTCGTGTCACTAATCCAGCTGCAATGTGTGACGTGCAGGCCTCAGATAGGAACCAGTTAATTCATGTTTGTAGAAAGAGATTGCCATTTCCAACCCACTTCCTTCCCAGCCCATTCCTTCTCATCTGTCCCAGGTCGGTGTGTTTCAGTAAGCTGGGCTGAAGAAGAGGGATCAATTACAGAAAGAAAGTATGATTTGGAAGGGCTATCAGGCAGCAGTGGCGACGTTGCATGTTTTGCAAAGGATGGTTGCTCCTGGCTGTTCACACACAGCATGCTTTAACTTTCTTGTACGTGCACTTTGGAGACTTCCTGCATGGTAACTAGAATACTGGAAAATATAGTAAAGGCAGCATCAAGCTTCCAACTGATCTAGACACAGACCATGGAGAGAATAACCTCATGCATAAAAAGCGATGGACCATATCAGACTGCTTTTTCTCCCTAGCTCAATTAAGAAACAAACAAACAAGAACACAGTATCATCCATCGTAGTACCCTGTCTTATCTCTTTTCATGTTCCAGGGGATTTTTTTTCCTTTCCTCTTCATACTACAGTGTTGGAGATGAATTCTCATGAGAAAATAACGGAGTCAACCCAAATTGGCCATTTTTTGTGTATTTCTTTAGCTACCAGACCCCAATCCACAAGTTCACAGATTGCCATCTGGTTGGTCTGACACCCAATTACCCGCAGTTATTTGGGGGGGGGGGGTACTTACAGATATCTAAGCAGGCTAAGACTGCCAGTCTCAGTTACAATGGTTTCCCCCAACAATCTAATGGTTAATACAAATAGGCATCACAACTAAATGAGCATTTTCAAATATTTTGGGTGAACATTTTTTTTCTTCCAAAATTTTTCTAATTTTAGGACTATAAAGCCAATAGCATAGAAAATCAGAGGTCTCTATGTACAGATGACCCAGATATGCTTATCAGACCAGCTCAGGTTGCAAACTCCTAAAATTTCAGAAGCAGTGGCAGGCCAGGCCTGGTATGCAACTGAAAGACAAACAGGATGTTGCTGCAGAAAGCAATGCAAGTAATTCAGTGCAACTAGTACTCAGATCCTAACCACTAGCTGTTATAAAGATAACATAGGAGCAAAGGAAAGACGGTATGGAATTGGAAAGCAGCTTCAATCTCAGAGCTGCCAGAGACATCCCATATGGTTTTAGGTAAATCATTTAATCTCTCTTTGCTTCAGTTCTCCATCTGTAAAATGGGATAAATGGTGGAAAAAAGAAGAATCTGTCTTGTCATAGGCTACGTCTTCACTACAGGGGGGGGTCGATTTAAGATACGCAAATTCAGCTACGCGAATAGCGTAGCTGAATTCGACGTATCGCAGCCGACTTACCCCGCTGTATGGACGGTGGCAAAATCGACCTCTGCGGCTTCCTGTCGACGGCGCTTACTCCCACCTTCGCTGGTGGAGTAAGAGCGTCGATTCGGGGATCGATTGTCGCGTCCCAACGGGACGCGATAAATCGATCCCCGAGAGGTCGATTTCTACCCGCCGATTCAGGCGGGTAGTGTAGACCTAGCCTAAGAGAAAGCTCCTTGGGCCACAGACTGTCTCTTATGATGATGAGTATATAATGGTGCATAACACGATGAGGTCCCAAGCTTGGTTTCTACTATAGTAATAATTATAAATAATAAAGAGCTGAAGGTTTTAAGCTGACACTGCTTCAGGGACAGAGTTAAGGTTGTTTTTGTAGTATGTTTGCATATGAGTGTGATGAATGATGCACATGTTCAGGACTGGGCTGAATGAAAGCTGTACTTTCTACAACTTTTTGTTGGTTGACTGCTGTCTTGGACATAAACATATTAGGCAATTCATAATTAACTTAACACCTGGGTTGATGGTGGGTGTACTTGTGTAAACTTAACTGTTACACAAGACAGTGTTCTGTATTGGAATATGCACATGAAAGTTTCTAATGTGCTAGATAAATGTACATTATTATTTAATATGGAGACTTTTCAATTCATGAAAATGTTACACTTTGCTGCACATTTTAAAAAAGTTTTCATATTTCCCATAATATTTTATTGTAAATCTTTAATTCCAAAGGAGAATAAAATAATCCAGAGGAATACAGATCACATTTAATAAATTTCAAGAATAATCTCCAGCGGATTCCAGCTAAATAAACCAATCTCTAATGTGTTTTAAAATGGACAAGGCAACCCACCACTGAACCATGTTTTAGTCTGGGAATTTAAGCATACTAGTGTCCCTAGACAGAGATTTAACTTTTCCTTTTATATCCTAAATCATTCTTAAGACTGTTCAGAGAAAATAACCTTTGCAGCTTCGGAAACAATGAACATCTAAAGTAATGGGTTTCCCGCCATGCGGATTACTCATATGGCTTTGTTAATGTCAGTAATGATTTAATTTCCAATCTAGATTTCTGGGAGAACAACAATAAAATAACCTTCATATAAATGGTAAGAATCCCCTGGGCTATCTGAGACCACCAAGATGAAACTCCTAAAAGAAAAATTGAGGAGTCCAAGTCAGGTAAAATAAACTCTCTATGTTTTATGCAATTAGTAAGCATGTTTTACACTAAGTCTTATTAATCCCATCTTCCTGTCAGATAACCTAGTCATAAATTCATCAGCACTGAGTCACCACTGTGTCCCTCTAGGGTGCAAATGTAACTGAAATCTCAAAACCACTTACAGCTGTTGTTTTTTCCCTATTAAAAAGGCTACCAAGGTTAGAGTCAAATGCACTAAAATATCAGATCAATCTGACATTCATAACAGCTTTATCTCATGAAAGAGCCCCTGATAAGTCTGTGGATAAATGTTTGGCTTTCGATTTGCATTGACTTGCACTATACATACATTCAGATTGCTTGGCCTGGGAAAGTCAGGGGAGACGCACCTTCAGTAGAAAATTATTTGACAATCACTTAACAGTGGTTAACATCTGGTGCTTAGCTACATTAAGTCTCATCAATCAGTTTTCATTCTACTTCCCATTGGTGTTTTTCTTTATTGCTCTATCTTCCCTCCATTATTGCTGTTCAATGAAGTAAATACAGCAGATAAAATGTTAAAACGATTAAAGACTATAAAACTACAAAAAGTATGTGTAAATAACATGAAGAGTCTGACTTAAGCATAGGAAAGTCAAGGTGAAGATGACATCTTAGAGCAATTCAACAGCCTGAAATCACAAAAGAAAGAAAAAGAAAAATCATCATCCACAACCATTTAGGACAGGAAGTGAAGAATAACCTATGTAACTGATCAGTGGATGTTATTTGTATTTCACCCTTTCGGTTGCACTAATGGGGATGGGTTGACGCTTTTAAAACAAAAAACAGAACAAAAATCAGGCCCTTGGTGTTTCCCAGAACATAAGCAACTACAGCCAGGAAATGACTAGGCTTGTGATCCTACCTGTGCAATAATGTACTCCTGGTCACAGGCAGCAATGTGAAATTGGCAGCTGTGTGAAATTGACTAGTACACCACAGGCCAACATGCACTACAATTTGCAATCCTAATCAGTTCCATCTGCTGAAAGTGCTAAATGGAAATGGATTTGTCCATATAACCATAGCCAAAGCCCTTGATATTCTGCACCCTTCACAGGCCTTTCTACATCAAGTACTCACTTGAAACGGCAGCAACAAACATCACCCACATTTATGTACACAGAATCAACTAAGAATTCTAGGAGTCCTGTCATTAAACAACCAAATAACAAGCAGCACATCAACCTTATTTGAAATTCTTTTTTTAATAATGCTTTACTTCCCACAATATTATTCTTGGGATATTCAATCTCTTTTTGTTCTCATGGAACCACCAGTCTGGATAACTGACACTGGCTAAGTGATGTCAGATCTGGCAATGTTTACCATCAGATACTATCCAAACAGTATATTTAAGAATGATGCTGACATCATATATATTGAAATTTTGCAGTTATTCACCTCTCTCAATTCCACATTACTTTTCTATTCTGCAGTCGGTGGGCAAGGAATCGTGAAATTGAAGAAATTCAAGTGGCCTGATTGTAACATCGTCATCATCATATTGTTCTCACTGACAGCTCTCCTGATCAAAACATAGGGGAAGCAAAATACCCTGATCATACAATACATATGAGAGAGAAAACTAGAACCAATCTGGCTAACAATGGGAAAAAAATATACACATTTTCATTCAAATGCTAAAGCAAATTTCTATTCAACCATGTTCACAACCCTTCGGTATTCAATTACCATGAAAATTTGAGAGCAAGAGATTTAAGTGTATAATAAGCTCAAATACCCTGAAATTCCCTGAAAGTTAATTTCAGATTGTATATTTGGTTTTATTTGCAGTTCAAACGGTTTTGATTATTTACATAATTCATCCAATCAAATAACAGAAACAATACAATAATACTTATAAGCAAAAAATATAGTGCAAACTGAGAATATCTGCAATTTGCAAACCATCAACGGACTTGAAATTATTCATGCTTGAATAAATGATAAATAAATAATTGCAGAGTCTGTGAACATTCAGAAATAGAAAAAAAGGGTGAAATTTGCCAAATAAAAGTTGTTCACACCCAGCTCTAAATCAATTGCTTTCATCAGGAAACATTACTTTAAAATAAACTAAGCAGAGCCAAATAAAAAGATACAGATCTGGCAATACAAATAGACAAAATGTTCTGAAACAGAAACCACTCTTAATTCATCATTTGGATGCAACCTGTAAATCTAGTGTCTATTCTAAAGTGGCTCAGAGGTTCAGTTTTCTTCAACTTGAAACGTGGAAAAATATCTCTGCTATGGGAAGAGCACTGGGATTCCAACACATAAAATGAAGAGCATGGAGGTTCATCATGCTACACAATCACCATGATCCTACCACTTACTAAAGCTGTGCCATTGAGTTTACAAATGGCATTTTCACAAGCACGCTGGCCTAACTCTGCTCCCTTTAAGTCAATTGGCATTTTACCACTGACTTCACTGGGAACAAAGTTAGGTCAATGCAGAGCACTGTCATACAGGGTTTTCCCCTACAGCAGTGGTTCCCAAACTAGGGTTCGTGAACCCTTGGGGGTTCACAAAATGTATCAGGGGGTTCTCAGAAAAAAAATCTGTAATGGCGGACAGAGCTGGCCCTAGGGACCCCAACCCTCATGGGGAGGCAGCCCGAACCCCGTGGGGAAGCAGCCCGAGCCCCGTGACCATGACTTCCTGGCAGAACAAGTTTAAGCTTTTTTGTAGTCTTGCATTGTTTGCCAGGACTGCTCAAGACCCGAATGCTTGTGGAAGGAACTCTTTATTTGAGTTGGCTTCTTAAATACCTTCATGCTGTTTCACATCTGGTACTCCTTGATGAAACATGTAGGAGGCTTAATCTAAGTGCTATGAGCTACAGAAGTGAAATCTTGGAAGAGTGTTGCCGTTTTGATAATGTAATAAAATTAATAATGTAATGATAAATAGTGTGTAATAAACATGTTATAAAAAACCAAATTATTTCCAAGATCACTGCTTCTATAATTTATGCTCAGGTGAAGGAAAAAATCCCTGGAAATATTCATTTTTAGGAGGGGGTTGGCGAGATTTGATATTTTCGTGAAAGGAGTTCGCGGGCTGTTAAAGTTTGGGACCCACTGCCCTAGAGAGTGGTCACAGTACCACGTGAAAGCCAGGGGAGGGTTCTTTACCACACAACAGAACTGGCTGCACCGAGTCCTGGATCTCCGGGAACCCTGGCACAGGCAGTGTAAGCAGGTCTCTCTAGCTGCTGCAAATGCCTCCGGGATGGACAGTACTGTAAATTGCCCAGTATGCAGCCTGCTAGGAGGATGGTATTTCCTGCACTGGAGTTCGCGGAGCTGGCATAGGTGCTGGGGTTGACAAAGGCAGCGGCTGCGGTGCCAGGGAGGGAGAGCGGCCCGACACAGGTCTCGCACTATCCCGATCCTCTTGCTTGCTTCCTTTCAGCACCAGGGAATGACTTTTGTCCTGGTTCTTATGGTGCCTCTTCTTAGGGACCAACAAGGAGGACTGGTGCCAGGACTCTCGACTGGTGGGAGGTGCGCTCCGCACCGAAGCGGAGGTGCTTGATGCCGAGTCCGAGTGCGGCTCTGACGCTGGTCTCAGCGCTGCCTCCATGAGGAGGACCTTCAAACTCGCTGCCCGGTCTTTCTGGATGTGGGTTTGAAGTCCCTCCAGATCTGGCAAGGGTCTTTTCTGTGCTTCCCCATAGCACTTGAGACAGCTTGAGTGTGGGTTGCTCAATGGCACTGACTTGCCGCAGGAAGTGCAGGGCTTAAAGCACGGTGACCGAGGCATATCCTGGCACTGAGGAGCAGACAAGCCTCTTCAGGTAAGTGTAGAGGCGTCCAAAACACGCTAACTACAAACTACTACTATCACTATCAAACTAACTAAACTACAAGAACTATATACACAAAAAAAGGAGAAGGAAACCACTGGAAGAGATTGTCTGAACAATGAGTGAAGTTCCAGCAACCATCACGAGCAATAAGAAGGAACTAAACAGGCGTGGGCTCAGCAGGGCCCCTTATACCGGCGCTATGAGTGTGCGGCACTAGGGGGCGCTGGAGCCGACTCAACGGATACCACTAACGGAAAGAATTCCGGCAACTGTGCTTGTGGTACACACCTAGAATGGAATGGACATGTGCAAGAACTCTAACTTCCTTTATGACCCAGGTTGGGATTTCTTACATCTTCCTCAGAGGTATCTGGCACTGGCCAACATCAGAGTCCAGGGATTGCGGGTCTGATCCAGTATGACAATTCCTATGCTTCTAACAAGTAACAATAGCTACAACTGTGTCGCCGAAGCACTGCTTAAAAAATACACTCCTAATTATTTTGCCAGTAGCATTTTGAAATCCTATAAGGACAAGCCACCCACAAGGAGGATATAGTATGGTCAGATAACCAGTTTCCTGCTTAGGAATAGAGCTATCTTCTGAAAAGTAAGTAAGTGTTGGTACTAGGCATAACAAGTCTCTCCTTGCCATCCAAATCATGTTGCATCATTATGAACAAATGTTTAGTAGTGCGCGCACTGGAAAGCCAATATAACTCCAGAAGCGTAGATTCTGCCCTATTTTCCCTCATGCATTGCAAGCAAAGTTTCCAGCTAAGTTCTGGATCCAGCATCTTTATTGTAACTGATGATGCATGAAGCAAGAAGAACAATGCTTGTTTTTTCCAAAGACCAGGTGGACCTTGCTGTGCTTGTTTTGACTTGAAAACTTACTGGATTAAGTGTATAAACCACACCTGAAGAGTAAAGAAGGAATATCAAGGCATCTTTTCTATTGAGTCGCATGACTCTTTAATGTTTATTACAGTCCAAACATGGTCTGGTCTAAGGATCAGTGCCAAAAGGATTGTATAAGAAGGTAGAGGCCATCAGCTAAAATGGGAGAAAATAAGTATAAAAAAAAATACAAGGCTACAGACAAATGACATAAAAATAAAATTCACTAAAGGAAATCTACACACATTTTTTGTTAGCTTTAAAAATAAACCGTGATACTGTAATTCTAGCCTACAGCAGCATAACATGCAACAGCCCACAGTTCATACAACAAGTGAAAGTCATTTAGAGGAGGGATGGGGATAGCATCCTGTTAAATTAAAAAACAAAAGATCAGACAAATAGAAAGGTGCGAGGATCTTAAAATCAACCTGCTGCTTTATTGGGAATCAATTTAGTTCCCTTAGGATACGAATAGCATAATGGAAAGACTTAGATCTGGAAAAGTGTATTCCTACTGAATTCTATATGAGAGGCAAATATTAAAGGACAGCTACTAGCAGCTATGCAGAACAAAAATGCTACAAATCACTCATAGTTGGATCAAGTTTCTGTGCTAGACCTGGATCTACAAACCCTTACTCAGATCAGCAGGCCTTAATCACATGCTTAGTTTGCCAGCCTCTCGGACTTGGTATCTGTCTTCAACACCATCCTCTTCTTCAAAGTAGAATCTTTAGCTTCCCCCTTTGGAACCATGCTCATCTTTTCCTTTCCCCACCCTCTGCTTCTGTGCTGTTCCCCATACTGTACTCCCTCATCTGGTACCCTGTGCAACCTCTCCCCCGCTTCAAACCTGCCTTTCCAATAGTCCCTCAACCACTCTCTACATAGTTCCCTTTCAGAGGTAAAAAACATAATTACAAAAAGCAACACATTGACCTCACATACTGTGATCTGTGCCATTCAAGTCATTTCTTTGTAATCCTTCCTTCCTCCATCCCCCTGGCCTGTTTACACTCCCTTGCCCCAATATCCTATCTTGTCATTTCATTTGTAAATGCTGAGATTTACACAGCTATGGCCAAGATTTTCAGAAGTGTCATTGACTTGGGAAGTCTCCGTTTTTGGGTGTCCAAGTGGAGACTCTTTGGCTTGGGTTTTTGTCGGTATAACTATGTCACTCAGGAGTGTGGAAAATCCACACCCCTCAGCAACATAGTTATGCCAATCTAACCTCTGCTGTAGACAGTGCTAAGTCAATGGGAGGGCTTCTCCCGGCGACATAGCTACCGCCTCTCGGGGAGGTGGAATAACTACACCGATATGAGAAGCTCTCCCATCGTCATAGGTAGTGAATTCACTGCAGCAGCACAGCTGCGCCACTAGAGCATTGTATGTGTAGACAAGCTCTTAAAGGGGCCTGATTTTCAAGAAGTGCTGAGCACTCACCCTCAAAAAATCATGTCCATTTACAATGCCTTAAGTTGAGAATGCAAGAAAAGAGGGGGGAGGGATAGCTCAGTGGTTTGAGCATTGGCCTGCTAAACCCAAGGTTATGAGTTCAGTCCTTGAGGGGGCCACTTAGGGATCTGGGGCAAAATCAGTACTTGGTCCTGCTAGTGAAGGCAGGGGGCTAGACTCAATGACCTTCAAGGTCCCTTCCAGTTCTAGGAGATAGGATATCTCCATTCAAAAAAAACAAACCAACCTCCAAAATCACTTGTCACTTTTGTAAATCTTGGCCTATGTGAAGCACAAGACACACCTATGGCACTATATACTAATCTTAAATAATCGCCTTGTTGGCTTCAATGAAAGAACTCACATATGGGTTTGCAGAGGTCTACAATTCTTATTTGACAGTTGGGCATCTTAATAGTGTGAAAGATTCTGAGCGCTCTTTGAGTCCCAATCAACTAGGACACTGGCTTACAAGTAAAGGCCTTACAAGATCATAGTGTAAAAAGAAGCCACCCTAAAAGCCATCCACAGACAAAAGCATAAGTCCCAGAACAGACAGCAATGGTGCTGTGGGCAGGAAGAGACCTGATACCAAATGCTCTGCAATCACACTGGTGCTCATGGGACTAATACATTTTAGGCTTACGGCACATTTTACAATTCCGATGTATACAGAATAAGCCTGCATTGCAAACAAAGCCCACATGTGGATCACAAAATAAATCCAGTCATCATAAATAGAGACTATTTGAACCATTCTTTTAATGTCACAACCCAAAAGCAAAGCTTCTAACCATCCTCCAGCCAACGGCAGCACTTGAAGCACTGTCTCACCCAGAAAAGGAGATAATACATCAAAGCTTAGCAGCAGTTCCACAGAAAAGGACCTGGGGATTACAGTGGACGAGAAGCTGGATACGAGTCAACAGTGTACCCTTGTTGCCAAGAAGGCCAATGGCATATTGGGCTGAATTAGTAGGAGCATTGCCAGCAGATCGAGGGAAGTGATTATTCCCCTCTATTCAGCACTGGTGAGGCCACATCTGGAGTACTGAGTCCAGTTTTGGGGCCCCCACTACAGAAAGGATGTAAACAAATTGGAGAGAGTCCAGCAAAGGGCAACGAAAATGATTAGGGGGCTGGGGCACATGACTTGTGAGGAGAGACTGAGGGAACTGGGCTTATTTACTCCTCAGAAGAGAAGAGTGAGGGGGGATTTGATAGCAGCGTTCAACTACCTGAAGGGGGTTCCAAAGAGGATGGAGCTCAGCTGTTCTCAGTGGTGGCAGATGACAGAACAAGGAGCAATGGTCTCAAGTTACAGTGGGGGAGGTCTAGGTTGGATATTAGGGAAAACTATTTCACTAGGAGGGTGGTGAAGCACTGGAATGGATTAAAAACTATTTCACTAGGGAGATGGGGGAATCTCCATCCTTAGAGGTTTTTAAGGCCCAGCTTGACAAAGCCTTGGCTGTGATGATTTAGTTGGGGTTGGTCCTGCTTTGAGCAGGGGGTTGGACTAGATGACCTCCTGAGGTCTCTTCCAACCCTAATCTTCTACGATTCTATGAAAAGTAAAATAAACGTGCCTTAATCCCAAATTCCACATACAACTGCCAGATGCTAATCTGACAGCACAGCCCTGGCCAACTGGATAGGGCACCGGAGTGGGACTCAGGCAAGTTGGGTTCTATTCCTGGCCCTGGCATTGGTCTGTTGAGTGACCTTGGGCAAGTCACTTTGCCTCAGTTTCCCCAACTTTAAAATGGAGTTAAATGATACTGATAAAAAGCCCTATAAAGAGCTTGACAGATATACCTCTGCCATTTACACTCTGGGGCTTGCTCATCCTAGTAGGAGACTCCACAATAGCAGCAGGAGAACTTCAGAGAAGGTGCCCATGCTTCATTAGGTAGTTTGGCAGCAGAAGACTAACGGGAATGTTCCAAAGTGCCCTTAACTAGAAAGCGTGTGCACAGTTAGGAGGAGCTACTGTGCTCCAACCTAATGGGCTGACCATGAGCTGCCACTGCCTCTGGGCCAAGAATAAAAACTGCCGCTGTTACTCAGATACCAGGTTACATCCCTCTAATTCCTCTCCAGCCTAAAAACAAAAGCAATCTTACCTCTCCGGGTCACCCTGGTTACAGAGTCGTGCCTGATCCTCCAACTGGCAACAAGTCTCTGCTTCCCATCTGCAGCTTGACACGTCCATCTGCAGCAGAGGGATCCCCAATGGCAAGGTTCCTTCTCGGCTCTCGCCTTTCCCCTGCAGTGTCAGATCACCCCTCTCCTCCCCACCCTGGCAATCAGGAGTTAGTCTGCAAGGACCAAAGGCAGGATTTCCAAATAGAGAGAGGAGGGAGGGGGGCAGTGGGAAGATTCACTCCATTCCAGAGGGACACACAAGTGATGACAAAACCTCACCTTGTCTTTCTAGAGTTGGTGTGACCGTTTTCTTCTTCCAGTTCAGCAGCAGCTCAACACATGCTGAACAGTGGGCTCTAACTGCCGATCATGCTGACCAGCACCATCTCATAGTTTACTTGTCGTTCCCCGCCTGTCTGCATCCATTTGTTGTCTCATACTCAGATTGTAAGCTCCTCGGGGCAGGGACCATCTTTTTGTTCTGTGTTTGCACAGCAGCTAGCACAGTGGGGCCCTGGCCCATGACCAGGACTCCTGGATGCTACAGTAATACAAGTAAGAATCATCATCACCTCAGCTCACCAGTCTCCCAAGTTAGAGCTTGTGTGGAGGTAGCCAAAACTTCCTTTCATTTGACTAGTTTAAAACACTAATTCAGCTTAGATCTGGAACCTGGGCTCATTCCACCTTCAGCAGGAAATAAGCATGTCAGTAGCTAGACAGTCACAAGCAAAGACAATTCAGGTTCCTAACTCAAGATCTATGAAGTGTCATTTTGACTCTTTCCCCAATAGCTAGTGCAGAGGCCTGGACTCCTTAAAGTGTGACAGGATTCGCTTAATGCTCATGCTGGAATGCTCCTTAGCACTCCCCCTTGCCCCCTTTGGCAGGAAAAGGCTCTTCAGATAGCCTGACTATTTAATCAAGGAAAATTCCTCTGAGAGCCTTTGCAAAGAACATATTAAACAGAGTTTGTAAGTCCACTGCCAGAGCTGCTATGACACCAGCTACTGCATGGTATTTATACAGGATGTAGTTGAGGAAAAGGTACAACTTATTAGCCATGGGCCTGGTCCCACACATGAACATCCCTTCACTTTGGATCTGAACTTTTGCAGCTCAGGCCTCTGCCATCTAGACAGACACACAGAGCCACAGTCTTGGCAGCTGCAAAACTGAAGTCAACAGAGTTGCATCCATTTACATCAGGAGATAATTTGACCGATAGAGCTCCACATTACAGGAGTCAGAGCTCGGTCTGTCTTAGGTATTTATATCTTAGGTACCCATTCCCATTGTATCTGAAACTCTCGCAATCATTGCAATGTATTTATTCTCACAACACTCCTGTGAGATATGTATCAGCTCCAATTTACAGATGGAAGAACTGAGGCACAGAGATACCACGTGACTTGTCCGTGGTCAGACAGGATGTCCACGCAGAGCAGGAAATTGAACTCAGGTCCTACACTAGCATCCTAACCCCAGGATCATCCTTCCCATCAAAAGTCACTGCTCCATCATTGCATCCCTGTCCATGGACCTGTCACACTCTGAACGTAGTAGAGACCGATTCCTCAAACTGCTTTCACCCACTCCTCACTGCCTGGAACTACAGCCTCTTTCTAATCCTTGCAGCATATGCTCCCCAGAGGCTACAGAGCCTGACAAAGAGGCTTTTCAAGTGGGGGGAAACTGCTAATGAAGACAATTCAGAAAATCTTTCCCACCCCAGCGGTGTCTCATTCAGAGGAGAGATATTAAGCCAAGGTCCTGATTGTCTAGTCATTAAAGAACCCATGGTGCTTTTTCTCACAGAAAGAGTTGTCAACTCTAGAGTTCTGTCCACATTGCAAATGTGGTAGTTGAGGGTCTGCTTACTTACACGTCCCCCTGCCGCATTACCTGAATACAGCATTCTTCACTTCCTATCTTAGACTACTGAGGAGGGTTGCTGTTCCCTTTTTAATGACCTCCCTCTTCTCCATTTCAGTAATTAAATGATCCCTAAATAATTATACATTATAGTCCCTAAACTGCTGTGGGGCCCTTGTGTGTAGTAAGAAAGCCACAGAATAATAGAATCGTAGGACTGGAAGGGACCTTGAGAGGTCTTCTAGTTCACTCCCCTGCACTCAAGGCTACCCCTTGACTACGTATAATAATATAAGGTTAACAAGCATGGGGACAAGGGTGATCCAGTGAATATAGTGTACTTAGATTTTCAGAAAGCCTTTGACAAGGTCCCTCAACAAAAGGCTCTTAAGCAAAGTAAGCAGTCATGAGATAAGAGGGAAGGTCTTCTGATGGATCGGTAACTGGTTAAAAGATAGGAAACAAAGTGTAGGAATAAACAGTCAGGTAAATAGTGGTGTCCCCTAGGGTCTTTACTGAGACCACTACTATTCAACATATTCATAAACAATTTGGAAAAAGATGTAAACAGTGAGGTGGCAAAATTTGCAGATGATACAAAACTACTCTAAATAATTAAGTCCAAAGCATACTGCGAAGAGCTATAAAGGGATCTCACAAAACTGGGTGACTGGGCAACAAAATGGCAGATGAAATTCAGTGTTGATAAATGCAAAGTAATGCACGTTGGAAAACATAATCCCAACTATACATGTAAAATAATGGGGTCTAAATTAGCTGTTACCACTCAAGAAAGATCTTGGAATCATTGTGGATAGTTCTCTGAAAACATCCACTCAATGTGCAGCAGCAGTCAAAAAAGCTAACAGAATGTTAGGAATCATTAAGAAAGGGATAGATAATAAGACAGAAAATATCATATTGCCTCTATATAAATCCATGGTATGCCCACAACTTGAATGCATGCTGTTCTGGTCGCCCCATCTCAAAAAAGATATATTGGAATTGGAAAAGGTTCAGAAAAGGGGAACAAAAATTATTAGGGGGATGAAACAGCTTCCGTATGAGGAGGGATTAATAAAACTGGGACTTTTCAGCTTGGAAAGGAGACGACTAAGGGGGGACATGATAGAGGTCTATAAAATCATGACTGCTGTGGAGAAAGTAAATAAGGAAGTGTTACTTTCTCCTTCTCGTAACACGAGGACTAGGGGTCACCAAATGAAATGAATAGACAGCAGGCTTAAAACAAACAAAGGGAAGTATTTCTTCCCACAACACACAGTCAACCTGTGGAACTCTTTGCCAGAGGATGTTGTAAAGGCCAAGACTATTACAGGGATCAAAAAACAACTAGATAAATTCCTGGAGGATGGTCCATCAATAACTATTAGCCAGGATGGGAAGGGCTGATGTCCCTAGTCTCCGTTTGCCAGAAGCTGGGAATGGGCGACTGGGATGGATCATTTGATGATTACCTGTTCTGTTCATTCCCTCTGAAGCACTTGGCATTGGTCACTGTCGGAAGACAGGATACTAGGCTAGATGGACCTTTGGTCTGACCCAGTATGGCCATTCTTATGTCAGTTCCCTTTAGTCATGGATCCAAACTGCAGGCTACCCCAAGCTAACACTGCCAAATCCAAATATTTGTCATTTAAACAAGGAACTGCACCTCAAGTATTAGTCCTAGGTCTCACAAAGCAATGGAGAGATTAAACCTTTGGAACTGGGTTCATAAAAGAAATGCCAATGCAACCTTAACTGCAACGGCAGAGTCCCGAGGTTGCGAGATAGTGTTGTCAACCTTCAGACTTTCAAATCAGCTGAGCAGTAATTTCTACTTGCTTAACAAAAATAGAGAAACTTTTCTCCCCCATGTCAGGAGACCAGCCTGAGTGTTTTCACGTACGCCCACATTTGTCTCTCTGTGCAGTACATTACAGAAACATTTCTTTTTGCTCTCTTTATACACTGTGTTCCAAAGCTTTTCTGACAACAGTGAATTAAATCCCCTGTACTGAGTTAATACATGTAGTCAACTCATAGGCAATCATCAATCCCACATAAAGTCATGAACCTTTTATAGAAGCCTTAAGAAGTGTCATAATGAAAAGGATCAGCGCAAGTCTATTATACTAAGGGTGACATTCCCTTCCCCTCCACCCCCACATTGCCCAGGCTCTTCTGCTCTGTTGAAGGCCCACAAAAACCTTTAATGTGCATTATAAACCATGCCACAGTGAAGATGACATCTCACGTCCCACACTGCACCCAGTGTGTGCCCCCCAGAGCTTACCCAGGCCATCTCTGGAGGGCCTTGTTGCTATGTGCATTGTGACGCTCTCCTTAGTGTGAGAAAGTTTTGTCTGTGCCTTCCGTGGATTAGCTCCCTGAAACCACCAGCCTCTGGCACCACAAGCACTGACTTCCAGACTTCCACGGGCAAGTCCTTGGTGCGTTCCCTGTAAAGTCCAGCCTCTTATCCACTGAACACTCTACAGAGTTACCAGGGCTGCTGTTCCCAAAGGAACAGTACACACCACCCTGTAAGATTCAACTCAGGAACAGCGTTTTGCTCACCACCCCAGCACTTAGATATATTTACCATGAAAACCAGTGATATGGAGTCACAATACTGGAAACAAATGATTACATATAAAACAAAATCATAACTTCCTTTCTAGACACTAAACTTAGCTTAGAACAGTGGTGCCCAAGCTTATCTCACCCAACATTCTCTCCAGCATTTTCAACCAAGCCCGACTGAGATCCCACTTTCATGAAGAAAGCTTGCTGTCTGTATACTTCCTAGGTAAAGGATGACAGGGTGTCATCTTTGTCCCCCAAATATACTACAGCAAACCTTTAATGTGCACCTCAAGATAGGGTTCTCCTCTCCCTCGTTACTGTATACTTCTTCCTGTTAGTTTTCTCTCTTTGAAGTTCTTACAATCGTTTATTAGCATTCGGTTCAGACTGGTGAGAGGATACCCATTGTGAAACAGACCATACTTAATTTACATGTAAATAGCTAGTTAGATAAGCATTTCTTCTCTGACAGAAAACCTGTTTTCCACCTTTGCTGGGGACCAGTCCTGAGACACGGACTTTAAGGACATAGTTTTCAGTGTATAGACATAACTCCTTACTCAACATCCGGTACACAATCATACTGATGACCAGTCTGACACTGGCTTTTATTTGAGACCTCACCTGACACTCTTGGGTGAACAAGAATGTACATGCCCGACCTAAGAGTAAACCCTCTGCATTGCCTCTGCGCCTCTTGCCAGTTGGCACTCAGAAGTTCCTGGGTGGCATATATTAACACCATATACAGCAATAATAAATATGAACATATGGGCAGACTGGCTGAGTAATGATCGGTGTGGGAGCCAGCACTTCGAAGCTCATAATTTTCGTGGATTTAAAAACTGAATCACAATGTTGCAGTAACACTGGGTGTGATGCTTTCTTGGGGCGTCTAGAACTGTACGTCACCTTGTTACCCATCTGCCTCAGTGAGAAGAGATTTGTTGGTGCTATGCTGTGTGACAGCACCCTGCCACCCCAGTTTGTTAGCCAGCAAACAAACTCCACAGGACTCTGCCAGTGCAAACTTTGCCTTGCAGGTTGATCCTTGACGTACTTCAGCTCCCAAATCCCTTGAAAAAGCGTTCTTCTGCAGCATCCAGCCCCCGAAGTCGGGATGCCAACAGAAACATCAAGTCCCCTGTCTCCAAAGAGACAGAATACACACCAGCCTCTTGGCTCAACTGAGGGTGCACACCTCACTTGAGTATAAACAGCACAGAGATGAATTTATAATAAAACTCGAACATGTTTATTAATAAAGACCAGAGCGTTAAGTGATACTAGGCAGAGATAACAGAAGTAGAAAAGGGTTACAAATCAAACAAAAGAATAACACACTTCTAAGATTCCACATGTAACCTTAGCAGGCCCCAAGCTTTGTCTAAAGCAGTTTTCTCACCTATAATTACTTTTCGGCATCACCAACCCACATAGGTAGGGCCCACCATTCATAGATGAAAACAACGCTGGCCTCTCTGTTCCCTCCATGATGGGCAACAAAGGGTCTCGCTCCCCTTATTCTCATAGTCCAGTGAACCTTTGAAATGTATTCCTGTGAAGTGCATCTTCAGATTCTTCTCCCCTTCTGTTTGTGTTCCCGTGAGCTGACACCATGCTTTTTTCTCATCCTCCTCAGATGATATTTACCTCAGATGCGAACAAACCGCCCACTGTCTTTGGCATAAAGAACAGGAGTACTTGTGGCACCTTAGAGACTAACAAATTTATTAGAGCATAAGCTTTCGTGGGCTACAGCCCACTTCTTTGGATGCATCCGAAGAAGTGGGCTGTAGCCCACGAAAGCTTATGCTCTAATAAATTTGTTAGTCTCTAAGGTGCCACAAGTCCTCCTGTTCTTTATGCGGATACAGACTAACACGGCTGCTACTCTGAAACCTGTCTTTGGCATGACGCTGCTCAATTTACTTTGGCAAAACAGTGAACAGGCAAGCAACATTTCTTTGTCTAGGAAAAATTTCTCTCAAGTCTGCCCCCAAAACATATTTTAGGAATATATTTCCAGCACATATACATAACTTTTTACCCCCCATCCGTACATACATCATGCAATGATATTAGTGACTGGTGTCTCCACAGCTTTCCTTGGATACTACACACAATATTCTACAGAGATATATACTATGATGGCAAGTGTTAAGGTGTAGTGAGTGTGTCAGACCTGATGGGAGTTTACAGAACAGTGGGCCATTTGCCACTGAGGGGCTCTTAGCATTACATGGGGGATTATGGTTGGCGGTTGGATTTAAAGGATAACATTTTATATTTTCTCCAAAATGAAAAAAAAAACAGCAATATTTGAATGGATTCACATCAAAATAATCAAAAAGAAAATTCTCTTCTCCCATAAGAGAAATTTCATCCAAAATGGTAGTTTTTATAGAAGAATCTGAAGATGCAGGTCTGGAATGAAAGTCCCATTTCAGCCTTAATCAAAGATTCACACTGAAACAGTAGTGGATTACATATAAGATTAAAAAAAGCAGGGATATTAACATATGAGCCCCATTAATTACTGTTGATCGGGAAAATTAGCCCATATATTATTGAAATAGTCTGATTTGGGGGATGACTCAGGTGATTGGTAGTGGACTCTTCTAAGTCAGACATTCAATCTCATCAACAAAAGTCACGGCCATCCAATGGATGTTCAACAGCAATACTTCCCTAAGATAACTAAAATGAGATATGCAGTTAGTTACGCTGTTAGCGGCATTCAAAGGATTCCCAAAATAAGCATAGGGAAGAAGAAGGGAACCTGCAGCTATTGAAGTAGCTGAAGAGTTAGATCTAAAGTGCATTATTTTTCCCCTCTCCACCCTGCAAGGAAATTTATCCTACATAATAACTGGCAGACAGAGTAACTGCCTTACCACGTCTTAGCTTTCAATCAGAAAGATGACAGGGCAATTGCTACTGCCACCAGGTCCTCTCCTTCAGAGACTTCATTCGCTGATACCTGTGACATTGCACTGTCCCAGCAGTGCCCTTGTTGTGAGCAGCATGATAACGAAGTACAGATAATGACTCCAATTAAGAGGTGTGAATGTCATTCCACTCCCCCTGCTTTCTTCCAGGTCAGGAAGAATGCAGCTGAAAACGACTGGTGCAGCAAGTTAACGATAATTTAAATTTAATTTGCTCCCTGTCATCTCTGTTTTTTCTAGAGGCTTTAACAGTTTAATTTAACAGTCGTAAGCGCTGTCTATATTACCAAGACATAATGTATTTCAGGTCTGGGCGGTTGCTTGGCACAAAATAACAACATCTCACATTTATATGGTGCCTTTCATCCTGAAGGCACTCAAAAGTGCCTTAACAACCATATCCCTACAGGAATCACTTCATCCACTCCTGAAGGGCATCCACCTCATACGTGATCAGGGATTCAGTTTTATGTCTACTCAAAAGACAGAACCTGTGGGGGCACAGTTCCCCCGAACACCATGGCCATCTGCTGTGCCCAAGATTTTCCTCAGCTGTCTCCCATCCAATTACTGACCAGGCGACAGTGCCACTGCTCAGCGTAATAATCTGGTGATAGCCTGAAGTGGTGTAGGCCCCAAAGAGAAAAAAGATGTAGTGAAATAACTGGTTAGGTTTCTCACTTCATAATTGCTCCTGCTGAATATATGCACAAGATCCTTAATACAGAGTAGGGTCCTGATCCAAGACTGAAAGTTGATGGAAAGACACCCACTGACTTGGGATCAGGCCCTAACTGAACAAATCTTGATGTGCCTGTATAAGTGTTACCAGGTGCCAGTTTTCCAACTAAAAGACTTTTGATCAGCCCCACAACTGTGGGGTGAGAGTAACCATTTATGTTTGGACAAGCATCCTGCTTTAACTTTGAGTGAGTGGTACACCAATCACAAGAGCAATTCCTAACATACACATTTAAGACATATTACGATAGGAGTTGGTTTTGGAAACTGAATTGGATCTGTTTATATTACCAGATATTTCTGCTTTGTTAAGGTGGAGTTCACTGTATAAGAGCTTCTGTCAGATCTTCCCTATCCTTAAGGCCCTGGCAGCAATCAAACTTGCTGCATTCTTGTGGGTTTCCCAGATAAATCTTCATTGCAAGGGCATATTTTTGTGATAGTGATCCAAAGACCAAAAGAAGTAGCAGAAAGTGGGTGGGTGGAGAATGAATGTGTTAAATTTAATAAAGATTCTCTCTATTTTCTATCTAGCACATTATCACATCTATGTTCATCATTTATTAAAAGCCTTTCATTTATTAAAAGTCTTTAAAGCCTAGTTTAATAACCTGTAATCATTATTTGAATCACAAATTCTGGTGTGTGTGAGAGAAGCACTGTCGGGCTCAGTTTAAATTAAAGATATGCTCAAATGCTCCTCGGGTTCCTCCAGCAGGACTGCTCAGCCCACACCCTAGAACCTCTTTCCCTTATATCCCGATGGGATAAAAAGGGGTGATTTCATTATTAATCCTCTTTCTTCCTGAGCGTTTTGTGGGTATTTTTAAATTAAGAGTTTAAACCCTAAGATTTCCAAGGTGGAATTTGTGTATGTGACAGGTAAGGATATAACAACTTTGATGGAATTATCTGGCTTATGGGAGACCGTATGGTAGCAAATCAGAAATCCCACACACAGTTGGGAGAGAAGTCTAGAACCCTACCCAGTCAGCTCCAAAGGCACAGACCTCTACCACTGAAGCTAAATGAAAATTCCTATAAGGATTAATAGCAGTAGGTCTCATATCCCCAGTGAGGCCAACCACTAAGAGGGCATCGTCACTCATACACACAAGAGGAAGGACATTACAAGAGCTAGATCCAAACCAGAACGAAAAATAAAACAAGAGCCAAATTAAAATTGGAAACGGGTCCAAGTTGCAAACCTGAGATCTGAATCTAAAGTTTGAAGCTATTCAAATCGGGGTTTTGGTTCTGGCTCATCTGTAATTAAAAAGATGTACAATCTTCCTGAGACAGTCAACAATCTCCACTGATTTCGAGATCTGGCTTTCATTAATTTCATTAACATCTTAAATGCATTCTTGTTGCTTGTTCTCATGCTAAAGAGCAAGCAAAATAACAACACACCATGAACTAGTTTATCTTTGTCTTCATGAGGAAGCAGATACAGTATCAGACTCATGGGCATACAGGCCTTTTGTATGGAAGAGGCTAGGGAAGGGAGTTGTACTCGTGTGAAAATCTCCATCTTGAAAAAAAAGATTGAAACTCACAATTTCAGTGCTTTTTGGGAGCTGCATAAAATTCTTAGTATTAATGAGCACAAGAATTTATTATTATTTGCAGCCCTTGGCTCAGGGAAATCCCGAACAATCAGGATCCTTATCTGATCTTTCCAGCAATCTGTATTCTGAAAAACTCAACTCGAAATCTTGTAAGAAGTAGCCTAGTTCTCATGAGATTTCCAGCACTTCTTGCTACTGGTCAAGGAAGAAATATTGAGAGCCAAATTCACTACTGGCATTAAGTGGATGTATTATGTGGTATTTGTGTATCCTGTTGTATTTTGCATTTAAAGCCATAGCTCCAATTTGAAAAGGCAGCAGCAGAGTGAAAATGAAACACAGTTTGGAAGCCACCCAATTTTTTTCAACCTAACTAGCATCTCAGGGTACTGAAATTTGGAGCAAACATTTAATAAAACTTCTTATTGTATCTAAACTCTTTTGCCCATCCGTAGCCGTTGACCAGTACTGGGGTAAGACAAATTACCCATGGAGTTAGCTAGATGGCACTAAAGCATACTTATGCTTGGAATGTGACTGTCTGGAGTACAATACTTGTTGCTGGTTAGAAGTTCCTGGAATAAGTTAACTATTCAGGTTTGTGATGCCGTTGATTTTTTTCCCCAAATTGGAGCAAATGGTATTGCCTCCACTTAAAGATTTTTAGTGGCAAGAGGAGAGGGTGCTTTTTATGTGCTGTCATCTTACTTTAAATCCACTTTGAGGTTTAAAAGTAAAAGAAGAGTGGAGAAAAAAGTTTGTCTTAGAAAGATAAACCCTCTCTTCTCACATGAGAATTAGTTTTAATTAAACCACCACACACAAATTATAATCTGCACATAAAACTTAACAATATCACCTAAAATTCTTAACAAATGCAAATTTTCTCCAGTGATTTATTTGTGCAATTGTGAGTAGGGAGAAAGCACACAAAGCTTTTAAAGTTGAAGATCGAGGTAAATTGTGTGTCAGACTATGTAAAATGAGGGAAGGAGGAAGAGGAAGGAACAAACACATTCCCTGGCTGGGAAGTTATTGAATGCTCAGAGCCAAAGAGGACCTAGCAGCTTGGAGAGGAAATTCCTACAAATAACCCCCTGATTCAACCCCATTTCCACTTCAAATGTCTCTCCCACTTAGCTAACAGATGAAAAAGTTTCAGGGGTAGATGGAGGATTAGATTGGTGGTTTAAAAGGTCATTGCAGAAAATCAGCTCTAAGGTAAGCGAAGTTTTGCAATTGGTTAGATCCTATGTGTTTCACACTTGTGTAGAGCACTGGGAATGAGGTAATCGCTTAGGAATGTGTGTGGTTGGATGGCCCTGAAAAGAGAGCCGCTCAGTTACCAAAGCTCTGTGCTGAATATTCACGCCACACACACACAATCATTTTTCTTGTTAAGTGCCTAGAAGAATGGGAACATTACAAATGCAGTATCTTTTTTGGCTACAAGTTTAGCTACTATAAAAAGATATTAAAAGACACTCCCCTCCCCCTCCGCCCCCAAAGCAGATCTGGATATACAGGAGTTGAGAAGGAACTAACAGAAGAAAAAAGAAAATATATTTCAAATCTAAAAGAGGATTTGCCAAACAATAAGAGGTTTAGAAAATGACGATGTAACAAAACCATAACAAGTATTTTAAGATTTGGCTACATGAAAACAGATCAGCTCCCCCCCCCCCAGTATTGGGTCATATCTGCTGACCTTATATTAACCAAAACAAGCATTTACTTCTGTTAAGAGGGCAGTCAGTACAGCCATGGGAAAGCAAACTAGGTTCTAATATCAACAGAACTGTCAAGTCAATTTCTGGTTGTGGAATCTTTCCTACCGGCAACACAATTAAGACAGGCAAAAAGAACACAGCTTGATTTTCCAATGCCAGGTAGTGTTTGTGGTGCTGGCGGTTAGAAGAGTAATTTTTTGCCTAAGATACTCAGCAAATTTGTTATGAAAAAGGCATTCAAGGCCTGATCCAAAGCTCAATGAAGTCAATGGAAAGACCCCAATTCACTTCAATAAACTTTGGATTAAGTTCTAAGAGAACAAAACGCTGAAGCCACAATATAATTAAACTAGCTTTTCTGACTATTAGTTGCCCTTTAGCAACAAGATTAGATAAATAATCTTCTCTTTGGGCTAGATCCAACTCCTGCTGAAATCAATGGGAATTTTTCCATTTACTTCAATGAATATTGGAAAGAGGCCACTTGTTTAGCTCTGTAGGTTCAGTTTTATGCAATTCTCCCCAATGGTAAAAAGAAGATGACTCTGCATAAGAATTTCTAAATTGCTGATATCTATGAAAGAAAAAAAAAATCACTCAATTGTATGTCTCCTTTTAAAAACCTTAACTCCACACATTTAAACTCACAAGACTATGCAAGACTCTAGAGCCAGAGGATTTCCGGATGATTAATCAGTAAGATATGTTTAAATACCAACCAATGTTCTCTTAAGGGAAACAACCAGTCCAACATGTATCTCTTGGCCTGCTTTAGTTCCTCTATAATATACAGTTTAATAAAAGGGCGGGAGGAGAGCCCATCATCTTAAAATCCTCCATTACAGCTCTGAAGACTTAGACTCCAAAGAAGCATTTGTGTGTATGTGCTCAGAGATGAAAAATCATTAAGCACATGAACTATCTACAGCTCGGCAATAGAAAGTGTGTTCCAAGAAAGCCACCTGTTCCATGCCAAATGGCCAAGATGCTAATTTGTTATCTTCAATTTCCAAGGACACATTTAGAAATTTCCTGGATATCTGACTAACGTTACAGAACTGGTATCATTTTCCATGACACAGGAGTAAGTGAATGATCCTCTCCTGTCCCCCACACATGCCAATGAGTTATTCCTATAACCACAGACAACCTGCAAGGCAAGTGATGAGTTTCAGATGCAGACACCATACTTGTAAGAGGAATACTATTTCAGTAATATGGAAAAGGCACCCGAATCCTTACACAATAAAGAGGCAGTAGCAACTGCTTACTTTTAATGACCAAGTCACCTTTTTCACCTGAAAGTTGCATTTTCTTCCGGCACCATTCTTCACAAAGCCCCAACTGCTTCACAACGAGGAGACTGAAACATGACATAGAACTGAAAACACACATATTGAGCCAGATGATTCTCAGTTGCAGCTACATCAATTGACACTAGCTGAGAATCTGGCCCTTAGCACTTCTGTTTGTGCCTCCCATCAGAGGGTACTGAAACACTTCAAATGTAAATTGATGAAGCCTCAGAACATTAAGTAACCCCCCTCCATTTCACCTGGGAGGGGAAAAAAAAGAAAGAGTGAAGTTAAGTTACTTGCTCAAGGTCACACAGTGAGTCAGCTCACCTATAGGTTAGAACCCCTCTTCAGCTCTTTGTTCTGGGTTCTAACCTCAGCCCACATTCAAAATGTCCTTGTCTCTGATGACTATCTCCAAGCACTTAGAAACAAGGCATGAAACTTTGACCAAGAGGAACCTCCTTTACCTTACACCAGTTAAGTTCATTACCTTATTTTAACGAGAGGCACTGCCTTGAATACCACCCCACCCCACCCAGCTACACCTGAGTTTGATCACACCTAGAATCACTACGTCCAATAGAATGAATGCCCTCAATGGAGCATAATGGAGCTCATCTCCAATGTAAGGCAACTAAGGGATTAAAAACTTCCAAGTGAAATGACATTTATAGCTTCAAATTTGTGCCAATTACACACACTTGAAAAGAGACAATTAGGGACTACACATAACAATTATACTAAAAAGTCATTTTCTTTTCAAATGTCTCATCAAGTTTGTTAATATCCTCTGATGTTGGTGAAATGATCCCTTGTTAACATTTCAATTTATTATTGCTGTTCCATTAATGAGACCACACACAAAAACCCCACCTATAGTGGAGGCCCATAAATATGCTAAGAGTTAAACTCGGGTAGCCTAATATTGTGTGCATTTTATGAGCACTGCCATGTTACAGCTAGCATTCAAAAAGCGCTGAGGGATGGCTTTGCAGCATAAGTACCAGGTTTGAAATACCCACATTCAAATCCCAGCAGGGTCAACTCTGCTATATGTCATGCCATAGTAGATGGATGAGTTGAGTTCCATTTAGTTCATTGTGCAAGTGTCTTTAGGGTGAAACCTTCAAATTAGAGGTTGCATGTGGCCATTTAACATCCCAGGGCACTTTCTGCAAGAGTAGGGATTTGACTCAGAGTCACTGACTGAAATTCCCCTCCCCACGCAATTACAGAGAATTGCTGCTGTCACCCCTGAGTGGTGGAGAAAGCAATTTTTATCTGTCAGTTGTTTGGAAGGTATTTTCGGATCGTCCTGAGAATCAAAGTAAAATCCTTTTTGTTACTAAGCATCCTTTTATTTATATCAGCTCATTGTGGCTCCTCCGCTGAGCTTCCACAAGTACCGGTGAACATGCTCCTCAGGTCAAGCAAGACTTCTCCTAAGGCAAATGCCATTGCTGTACTTGGATGTTCAATTATTAATGTTTCACTTCTTGTCTTCCAAACTTTTTCAAAAGAGGAAAGCAGCAGCCTCTCTCTCCCTGTGAGCAAATAGCAAATCACATCACAACCTGTTGCTTCCCTGATTCATGAAAGGAAAGGTCCATTCATCACGGGGATGGCTTATCACACAAACAACATTTTTGTCTTCTAATATTTTTCTCTCTAGTGACTAGTTACAATAAATCCTACCTAGTTTTCTGTGCAGGGCTGAAGGCATCAGGCGGATGCTAAGGGACAGATCTGTGGCCACACTTCCACTACAGGTATCGTCTTGCAAGGAACAAACTTGTTTTAAGTTGATTTGCAATTTATTTCCCATGAAAGCCCAAGCTTAGAAGCAGTATTTGGTTTGCACTGAGGTCTTGCTCCATTGGTGATGAGAGAACTGTACGCTTCATGCTCCTTTTATGCGTTAACAGAAGAAATAATCTAAATTAGCAATTTTTCTGGTGCATTACAAGTGGGTTTTAAAAACTGGATACCTTCAGGAAGATGAAATAAAATGAAACGTAAAAAGAAGCCTATTTAATGACAGCACAGACTATCCTAATAAACCTATTTCTTTGATAAGCAGACTCCAACTGTCAGCCTTTTATCATCTGCAAAAATGCATAATGGATCTTCTCTGTTTGCTTACAGTTTCAAACCTTCCTCCCTTCGATCAACTAGCATTTTTGCTCCAGTGCCTACAACAACAATAATTTCTAGCAACAAACTCAGATTCCCCCTCAAGCAGTGCCAATCCAGCCATGGGCTCACTGGTATCTACAAATGCTGCACACACAGACTGGTGAAAGGTTGTGCAATGCTTTTCTTGTCCCGAGTTTTCCTCCCTTTCAGGCAAACTGTCCACACGGAGGTCGCACACATGCTGCTGAAGCAAACACTATATGTTTAATCGTAGCCACTGTGAAAGAGCAATAGAGTCTAGACTGTGCATTCTGCATTGCCATTCCCTACTGCAGCTGCTCAAGTGAGGCAACTTTGGAGGGTTATTAATTCCCATATTAATGGCTGGCCTTTTCCTCGTTAATGAATCATGGGATCCTGAGTGTTTCACTCCCGCTTTCCCACATCTCTTTCAATTCCTCTATTGTAAGGAGATAAAGTCATTAGTCGGCGGAAAAGGGCCCCCATACAGCACATACTTGCAGCACTTTATCTAGCTTCATGATTCAATTGCTCATTTTTTTTCTGCTGCGTAAACAAATCTTGTTCCAAAAAAACCAAAAATGTACGGCAAGTTCCAGGAAAACTGCTGAACTGGTTACTGCCTGTGTGCACTGTTTGCTCTAAACCAGTTAGCCTGCCACATGAAGGAATGATTCAACTGCAATTTTAAACTAGGTTAGTAAAAGTATCTCAGTCCCGATCCTAGCTGATTTGAGATGATTATTTCTCAGCTATGGATTTGAGAAAGCAACGCTGCCAGACATCATTAACATAGGGGCACTTTATGCAAAATGCAGAGTACCATACCAAGCCATGTGAACCTGAAACACCACCAGCTTTCCAGGTTTGAATCTTTCAGGCACTTTGCTGAAGTTCATGTTTTATTTCTTGGATATTAGCGGGACAAACTCTCAACTGATGCTTATCAGCATAGTACCACTGAGTTCTGATTCCACTTGCATTAGTGCAAATCAATAGCAACCCCACAGAAGTCAATTGGCCAGAGCCTCAAAAAAGAAGTCTTTGGAGCTATCCTAGTCTACACCAGCTGGGTATCTACTATCTTCAGACTGAAAGATGCTCAAAAGCTTGCTATTTTTATTTGCATTAACAAACTTAAAACAAAATTAAAAATTTAATCTGTGATAAAATCATCTGGCAGCCATTATAAAACATGCTGACCCAGATTCTCATCACCTGTTGTTTGTCCACTAGAGTAAATCCATTGACTTCAGCGGAGTTCCTTTATCCTCTCATCCACACATTCATGAGATCTACTCCAAAGTAATACTTTACATGGACTGAATGGTGGTGAAAGGCACTGGACTGATAATCCTAGATTCCTCAATTAACTCAGAGAAAAGGTACAGCAAAGGCATCAGGGACCAAATTCACTCCAGTGAAGGCCTTTGATTTCAGTGGGGTTGCATTAGGAATGAATTTGGTCCCAAGGATGTCTGCTTTCCCCAGCACTGCCGCTCACTCTAGCCCAGGAGGGTTCACCTCTAGGACTGAGTGAGGGGCCTGTTTGTTTTGAATACTGCACTGGGAACATTCTTATCGTTAACAGCAGGTATGTGCCTGTACAACTAAACCACTGAGTATGTGCCGCCACCACCACCATAAAGAGTTACAAAGGGCCAGGTTCAGTGCAGAATCCGTGCTGGCGTCTCACAGTGCAGACCCTGCTAGATGACAGCCCAACAGTGGGGAACAAGCCAAAGAAGAGAGCGAGGCCTACCTCAGCGTATAGACTCCCCTCCCCATCTTACACCATATACAATTCCAATATGGGCTACCTCTCAGTAACCACCACCTACCCACACATACACACCCCCACCGTCCCACCCAGGACCAATCCCAGACCATCCTCCAGTTCATACTCTCATTAGTAGCAAGAGACACCACGCTCTTGTTATCCTCTAGGTGTGCTCGAAGGGCCACTGTCCAAAAGGCAGAAGATAGGAGATACACTGATTCAATGCATCCCACGAGCAGTCTCCTATGGATCTTGCCCCATCCATAAACTCTAAGTTGTTCCCACCCACAAACCCTACCAGAAAACCCTGAGGCGGAAAGTAGCAGTAACATCACCTACCATCCCTCAGGGCAGATTCCCCTTTGGAGGGGGCAAAGCCCGGGCTGGCACAGGGAGGTATCATTTACACTTCACTGAACCGTCTTTGATGGATCTTGCTGAAGGTTTTGAGAGTTCATAAACGAACGGCTTCTCTTTCCAGCATCAGCAGTGTCAGGATGTGACACCAAGGTGTTTGGAGGCAGTATCTGATCTAAAGCTAAAACAAAAGAGCTTATTTCCCCTTGTCTGAGGGAGAATCCAGTCAGCCTCTTGGGCACATATTTGAAACTACAGTAAGGCAATCAAAGTCCTGGCTGAAATCCCAAGATCCAGAAGAAAGCAAGCCTGTAAGATAGACCGTCTGGAAAAGAGCTGCAATGAAAGGTGAGGTCTGGTGTAGGTCCACAGCAAATGTCGGAGAGCTCACTCCCATGGGAAGCAGCATGGCATAATGCAGAGAGCACTGGACTGCAAGTCAGCAGACCAGCCTTCTTATTCCAGGCTCTGCTAGGACCTGTTGAGTCACCTTGGGCACTTCTCTGTTCTCTCATCTGTAAAATGGGGACACAGATAGGAGCTAAGTATTGTTAAATAAATAAATGGAGATATCCCATCTCCTAGAACTGGAAGGGACCTTGAAAGGTCATTGAGTCCAGCCCCCTGCCTTCACTAGCAGGACTAAGTACTGATTTTGCCCCAGATCCCTAAGTGGCCCCCTCAAGGACTGAACTCACAACCCTGGGTTTAGCAGGCCAATGCTCAAACCACTGAGCTATTCCCCCCTCCCCCTAATTGTTATTAATAGCTCATGGCATGCCAGCTCCTACATGTCCTTATCCAGGCAACAACCCCACTGAAATCAGCACTAGATTTGCCTGCCCTAAGTAAGTGTAATGGGACAATATAAGAACAAAAGATGAAACCGGGGGCCTTTCTGAGGCTCTCTAGACTGCTGCCAAATGCAGTCCCCATGTTCGCTGTCGCAAAGGAAAGCTCAGGCCTGTTACTCTTTCACAGATGCAAATATTGCTCCATCACAGGGCCCTAGGACTTGCTTTTGCTTCTTCCCTCCCTTCCCCCCCTCCTCCCCCATAACCAAAAACCTCCCCATTCAGGATTTCAGACGGTGCTGATTAATTTGGGGGGGGGGGGGGGAATGGGCACCGTTTCTGCTGCAGCTATTGTTTGGCTCCAACCTGGAAAGCCTCTCTGCTTCTCCCCCACACTCCCACCTGGGGAATTCAGCTGCTTGCAGAGACACTTGAAAAGCTAAAAAGGAATAATAATAAAATTTAAAAAAAAATAAAAAGTTGGCTGGCGCAGCCCAGAAATCGGAATTAAAGGCAAGCTGCACACCTCGCCCCAGTGGCTGCAGGAGTTGGAGCCAACTCAGGGCTGTGGAAACAGAACGTTGCTCTTTGTTAACAAAAATAAATAACTCCTCACTTTCCCCTTCGGGGCATGTTTCTACGGAGGAATAAACCTCCACGGGGAGTTTATTATGTGTACATGAGAAGTGTGCCTCCTACTGAAAAACAGTAGGGGTGGTTTTCCCCCTGCGAGTCTCACTCGCGCCCTTCCACCACCTCTTTATTTATCCCCCAGGTTCTCCCCACCGCCCCCATTTCTGTAACAAGTGAAGCAACACAAAGGGACATTCAGGTAATTTCGATTTTAGCTGCACAAAATGACACGGCATTCCCCCTTCCTATATAAACGATCAGTGTGTGGCCCGGGTTTCATTTGCAACTGTAAATGAAACAGGCCTACAACTGTGTTTATAATCCTCCTTAATTGAATTTCTGTGACAAAACCCAGACAAAATTATTACCCTCAAGTTAGCAGCTTGCTCCAAGTAGCCAAGGGTTCCTGGAAAGCTTTTAGAAACACATGGCAGATTCTGATGCCATGCAGCAGTACTTTGGTGTCGCTAATTTTTTTAATCTATTTATTTATTTATTGGGTCGAGGGTGGGGAGATACAGAGGTAAAGATGAGGGGAGCAGGGCTGCTTCACTATCAGGGCCAGCCTTAGGATCCGACAGACCCCAAGCAAGAAAGAATGGAGGTACCTGCGGGGGAAGCACCTACGGTGGAATCCAACCTTAGGCAGTGATTTCGTGCTATGTTCAAGGCATTCGCACAGAGGCGTTAGACAAAAACATAAAACACTCTTGCTGGAAGCTTGCAATCCTACCCTATTTCTTAGGATTCAGAACGATAACACACAAGAACCCAAGCACAGAGAGACCATGCGGGCTGCTCCCTAATACAGAGAGGCACATCTGCTCTAGGCTGGCTCTCTGCAGATGCTCCACAGGACTCTTCGTTGCTTTTTACAGATCCAGACTAAAACGGCTACCCCTCTGATACGCTCTGCAGATGGACTCCAATTGCACACTTTCCTACTGAGCACTGTAGCCTACAAGTAGGACCAGGAAACCTCTTAGAAATGTCACGGATTCCAAGTTCAGAAGGGACCACTGTGATCATCAACCCTTCCCTCTTGTAGAACACAAGGGTAACAGGGTGTTCTGGCCCTTTAAACTAAGCAGGGAAGGGAGGGGGGAGAAACCCCATCTCAGGGATGTTGGTGTGAGCACAGCCCAAGGAACCGATTGAACTGGGAAGAGAAGAGGTGGTTCCAGCCAAGGACTTATCAGTGGAAAGGGGAAAATTCCAGGAATCTGTTACTTTAAGGGACCAGGATCAGAAGTCTCATAGCACAGGAGGGGCCAGGGCTCCCCTTTCTCCTAGCCAATCGTGAGGAGCTCTTAGAAGGAGGAGAATATATATACACACCTCTACCCCCGATATACTGCTGTCCTCGGGAACCAAAAAATCTTACTGAGTTATAGGTGAAACCGCATTATATCGAACTTGCTTTGATCTGCTGGAGCGCGCAGCCCCGCCCCCCGGAGCGCTGCTTTACCGCGTTATATCCGAATTCGTGTTATATCGGGTCGCGTTATATCGGGATAGAGGTGTACCTCTTCCATACCCAGAACAGGGTGCACCCCAAAAGAGGAAGGAAGGCAGAGCCAGAGAGCCATGCTTTTGCTGGGCAGAATAAAGGCTCCACACACGACAGGAGCATTGGAGATGGGTATGAACTATGGGGTTGCTAGGATGGACGTTATGTTTGGGACACTGAGTCCTATTTTGAATTACTTTGGGCTACTGACCCAGTTTCAGGGGAAACCTGATGAACTGTACCAGGGGTAGGCAACCTATGGCATGTGTGCCAAAGGCGGCACGCGAGCTGATTTTCAGTGGCACTCACACTGCCTGGGCCCTGGCCACCTGTCCGGGGGGCTCTGCATTTTAATTTAATTTTAAATGAAGCTTCTTAAATATTTTAAAAACCTTATTTACTTTACATACAACAATAGTTTAGTTATATATTATAGACTTCTAGAAAGAGACCTTCTAAAAACGTTAAAATGTATGACTGGCACTCGAAACCTTAAATCAGAGTGAATAAATGAAGACTCGGCACACCACTTCTGAAAGGTTGCCGACCCCTGGACTATACTGTACTCCGTAAGGAGCCCCAAAGAGAGGGGACAGATGGAGTGAGCTGCAGAAACACCTCTGGCCACAAGAGGGAGTCCCTGCTACAACAGGCAATAACAGTTCCCCAAAATAATTCCTAGAGCAGATCTTTTTAGAAAAACATCCAATTTTGATTTAACAATTGTCAGCGATGGAGAATCTATCACAACTCCTGATAAATTGTTCTAATGGTTAATTACTCTCATCATTAAAAAGGTAAACCTTATTTCCTGTCTGAATTTGTCTAGCTTCAACTTTTAGCCATTGATTCTGTGATAGCTTACAATTTTAACACAATTTTCCAAAACAACACTTTTGCCTCTCCTGCTCCAGCTACTGGAAAAGGGTAAGGCACTGTCCTGTTTTTTGGAAGAGGAGTATTATTTGCAAGTTGCTGTGGTTAGAGAGGGAGACTCAGAGGCAGAGGAGACCCTCAAAGAGGGGTTTGTATTGTTTATTCCTAAATCCAGATCGAGCCAAAATTTAGGGGTTTCTCCTTCAAAACAACTCCCCTGGTAAAAAGCTTATTCATTTCCTTAAAATAAAAAATTGACTTATGTAGTAAACATCATTCTTAGTAAGAAACAGAGCATTAACAATAATATTGTGCCACTGCTAAAATATCCTGGGCTTATACCATGAGAGCTCTTCTTATTGGAAATACTGTTTCAATAAAGGCCCTGTTGTTTTGAATTACGTCTGGAATAGGAACATTAAATAAAGCCCCTAATATTACTGAAAATTCATGCAAACTCTTCCTCCAGGTGATTACAGTGTTTTTTGGGAGGCTGCTTCAAAACTTCTTTGGACACAGGTTCGTGTTTGCACCAACTTCTTGTGTCACATGCACTGATTTGGGCACTGACACGCGTGCCACATTTAGCAATCATTAGAACACCTCTGCAGCTCTCTGTGTCGGCTGGTAAACTGCAGCAAACTAGTAAAGTCATCTATTACATCTCAAAGCCCACCATTAATATTTTACTTAGCATTCCCATTGACCTCAGTAGGAATTCTGCCTGTGGACTGATAGCAAACAGAGCCCTTGATGAAAAGAACAGGAGTACTTGTGGCACCTTAGAGACTAACAAATTTATTTGAGCATAAGCTTTCGTGGGCTACAGCCCACTTCTTCGGATGCATGTAGTGGAGTTTGACAGGGAGGAGATGGAAACAAGCCAGCCCAAGTCAATGCAGTTTCCTAGGTTGCCCCCAAGTCATCATGGTGACAGTTGTTCTTTTGAACTTAAGCTGGAGGAGAGACAAAGAACGGGTGGAACTGGGTCAAGAGAAACGGAAAGGGAAGAGCAGTGGCTTCAGAATATCCCCCACTGTAGGCCACAGCAGCTCCTTCACAGACAGCTGAGGTTCATGGGTATGTGGAGGAGTTGGGGGTGGGAGATTACACAGAGAGTCTGTGTGGGAATCAAATCCCTCTCTATTAAATTACTTCTATCCTCCTCAGTGGTGGGGTAAGACGCAGGCACAGGTGGTGGAGAAGACTAAAAAGCAGCATGGCTCATGGAGGAGAGGGGAAGACCAGGCAGCAATGTTCAGGAGCCAGGTGCACAGGACTTGGCGACACCACCTGACTGTCGCCAGACCACTCCTCCTCCCCACCTGCTTTAGCGCTAAGAGTTTCTAGGAGACATTTCCCGTCCTGTGGAAGCAGCAGGAGGTGACAGTCAGGTCCTATCGCCTCTCCTCAACATCTTCTCTGCTCAGAATTTGCCATTGCTTGCACTAACACCTGTTTTTGAGAGTGCTGATTAGCCCTAGGGTCTTCTCTTGTAAATTTCACCAACAAGCCACTCATGGCTCTCTAGGTAACCTTTTAAGAAGCATCTTTTTATAGGGTATAGTCCCTGTTTTTCCCCAGGCCATGAGCAAGCTGCACTGAACACCTGGAGCAAAGTGAGACAGAAAGGCAATATATTTATATATATAAAAAAATCAGGGCAGGAGACCAATGCCCTCCGGAGCAGATCTGGGGATAAATCCATGACTGTGCTGTACCACTGCTGCAGCACAGGGAAAAAAGGGAAAAAAATTTAGAGGGTGATTAAATGCTTTGAGAAAAAGCAATATATTTTTATGTACTTGTAAAATCCATTGGCAGTGAATTTTCTGGTTAATTGGTTTCATCTTATTAAACTAAAAACGTATTTGTAAAAGCCAGGCCTTTTTGAGCACAAGTTTGATTCCTGCACCAAAAGCCAATACAGCATTTTGCAGACAGAAAGCTAAGCACTGCAAGCCAGGTTCCATTAGTCTGAAAGCACAGCATTTGCCACACAGAAGAGAAATGGAATGGAAAGCTTGATTTTTGTAAAACACACCGTGAAAATAAGCTTGTTAATCCATTTCCCCCAAAATTGCAGGCTCTTCTCTCAAGCAAAGTCTGCTCAGAAAACTTGATAAACATTTCAGTGCAATAATTTGATGATTTATAGATCAATCTTTTGGTATCTTTTCCTGCACATGTCACGTTCAATTTCTTCCCCTCATTAGGCTACTCTCTCTTTCATTAAATAGTTCCTCTGTCTAACTTGCCAAGGAACTGCCAATGGGCCCCTCATCTTACAGAAGAATAGGCCCAGTTTTACCAATGGGAAAGGGCCTCTAATGTACCATGGACAGAGTACAATGAAGCATGGAAATTTGCCTGTGTTAATGATGCTATTCCGCATTGATCGGTGAAAACAAAATCTTTAATAGCGAAATGACATCCAGTGTTTCTGTAGCCTGTTGAATCTGAAAATAGGGGAAGCAAAAATCGGTGTCCCTTGAGAGGTGGAATCAAAGAAGCTGCAATGTCCATTTTTTCCAGGTCTGGCTGGAAACACTGGCAAAAAAAAGAGAAAACCCACACTTTAAGCATGTTAGCAGTTTAAAATCAATGGACATTAAGGTTTTGGATTAATAAACAGATGAGTGTGTTGTCACAGTTCAGGGCAACGGCACCTGAATTTCCCCTCTGTGGTCCACCAAGGTCACCCACTCGCAGACTTCCAGCTTCCCAATTGTTGCCTCTCTTGGGTGGAGACCCACATCTCACTCCCTTCTGACCAGGATATGGCCAGGCTGCACAGCTCCCTGATTGCACTGTGTATTTCCCAACAAAGGCAGTCTGCCTAAACAGACCTGCTTGCTTTCTCTTCAGAGACTGATAGAGTGATTGCCACAGATATAAAAGTTACCACACAGTTCTAAGCAAGCCTACTTTATTCTTAAGGTAAAAAGCGTTACAGAGAAAACAATAAACATGAGAAAACATGCATCCTAATAAGCTTGTCAGAGTTCACCCTATCATGCATTCTGGCAGGCCCAGTCCTTCCAAGCCTATCCTAAGGATTACTTGTGGCACCTTAGAGACTAACAAATTTATTTGAGCATAAGCTTTCGTGGGCTAAAACCCACTTCATCAGATACATGCAGTGGAAAATACCGATGAAGTGGGTTTTAGCCCACGAAAGCTTATGCTCAAATAAATTTGTTAGTCTCTAAGGTGCCACAAGTACTCCTCGTTCTTTTTGCTGACACAGACTAACATGGCTACCACTCTGAAACCTATCCTAAGGATTGGGGCCTTCTGCAGACCGGGGTCCTGTGCGTGTGCTGGATCAGGAAGAAGGCCCTGAGTCCACCAAACCCAGGTTATTTATCCAAAAGTCTTTTCTTTGCCTCTTGTTCTCTGGAGAATTCAGTTCGAACAGCTATGTGCATTTGTCCCCAGGGGGGATGGCTACAATGGCTGATAACCAGGAAGTTCATTACCTTCTCTAGTAGGGTGGGGGAATATGCTATATACAATGCCACAACACACACAACTGCATTTTTCATACAATGTACCCCAAAGATATTAACCCTAATTCAGAAAATTTATCTTAATTCAACAAAGTGTATCTTCATTCCATAAGGTTTCTTCAGGATTCTGTCAGTTTGTCACATATGTACTTACGTTTGCATATGCTATACACTTATACACACGATTAATTACACGGCACAGTCGAAAGCATTAGTGCAAAATATCTTTCACCGGTAGAAATAAAATCTGTGATGCATATTTTTAAGGAGAATGGAGCAAATCATTGTAAAAAAAAAAAAAAAAAAATTCACCAACATCCTTTGACACTTTTATTTACTAATCCCATTAAGAACCCATCCCTGAAGACTTCCCAGTTCAGCAGAGCACCTAGTACATATTTAAGTGTTTGACTGAATCCCAGCCTGAGTGCAACCTAGGAAGTGCTGAGCACCCTCAACACATATTGGATGCTCTGCATCTCTCATGAGCAGGCTCTCTGGGTTGCTCGGTTAGTAAAAGGCTGCTCAGTACAGGCGATCTTTGAATGAAATTAATGGAGAATTGTAGTCAATGGGCCAAATTCAGCTCTCAGGTGTGCCTGGGTAAATCTGGTATAACACCACTGACTTTGATGGAGTTAATCTGGTGTAAAGGTGAAGAAGCTATGAGCAGAAGTGGATGCAATATGTTTGGGACCACTTAGGACAATCACTGAAGATGGGAGGTCACAAATGAAGTTTCTTCTACAGGTTTCACAATTTAGGAAGACTGAGAGCTATGGTTTACACCAGGGGTAATCAATTATTTTTTGTCAAGGTCCAAATTTTTTGGTCAAGGTATAGTCAAGGTCCAGACTCCAGAGAAAATAATACAAACATAATAATAATGATGATGATAATAAGTAAATAAAAAGATTTTGTAGTCCATTGAAAAGCGCCGGTGGTCTAGATTTGGCCAGCGGTTTGCCTGTTGACTACCCCTGGTTTACACTGTAGTTTATGCTAATCAAGGTATTTGATTGATATTTCTGTTATAGAAACCCTTATTTTCAGGGTATTACAATTTGTCAAAAATTCACTGGATGTGTTTAAGACTTCATAGCAGTCCAGATTTTCATAATACAATAGGCTTATCTAAACTACTGCTAAAGTCGATGTAACTTACGCCTGTGTGAAAAAACCACCTCCCCGCCCGCCAGACGTAAGTTACTTTGACTTAAAGCCATGTCTACACTGCACTATGTCAGCAGGAGACACTCTCCTGCTGCCATGGCTTCTGCCTCTTGTTGAGGTGGAGTAATTAGGTTGACGGGAGAGCGCTCTCCCATCTACATAGCGCTTCTTCACCAGCTGCGCTACATCGCTGCAGCGGTGCCAATGTAGCCACGGTAGAGAAGACAAGCCCAACAATAAAGGGTCATCAACGGAGGTCAATAATAAGCATTTTAGGACTCTTTAAATACTAGCAAAAAGAACAGGAGTACTTGTGGCACCTTAGAGACTAACAAATTTATCACTGTGCGGCCCGCGGGGCTCACTCTCAAGCCTGGGAGGGAGGGGGAGCAGCGGCGCGCGAATCAGCTGTTTCGCGCGCCGCGGCCGCTCGGGGTCTCCCCCTCCCTCCCAGGCTCTCAAACCTGGGAGGGGGGGGAGATCCCGAGCGGCCGCGGCGCGCGAAACAGCTGTTTCGCGCGCCGCTGCTCCCCCCCCCCTCCCAGGTTTGAGAGCCTGGGAGGGAGGGGGAGAAGCGGCGCCCGCGCCGCGGCCACTCGGAGTCTCCCCCTCCCTCCCAGGCTCTCAAACCTGGGAGGGAGGGGGGGGAGATCCCGAGCGGCCGCGGCGCGCGAAACCGTCCCCCGTGCCCCAAGCGGGACACGGGCAGGGAGCCCTCGCGCGCCGCCGCGCCTCGCCCCAAGCAGGACACGGGCAGGGAGCCCTCGCGCGCTGCCGCCCCTCCCCCCCCCGCCCCAAGCAGGACACGGGCAGGGAGCCCTCGCGCGCTGCCGCGCCTCCACCCCCCCGCCCCAAGCGGGACACGGAGCCCGCGTGCGGCGCCGCACCCCGCAGGCCTCAAGCAGGACAGGGAGCCCGCGCGCGCCGCTGCCCCTCCCCACTGCCCCAAGCGGGACACGGGCACGGAGCCCTCGCCCCCCCCCCCAGCAGGGACACGGGGCTCAGCCACCGCCCCCATCCTGAGCGCTTTTTGCCCCCCCCCCGGGATTCCTGCCACATCCACCCCCCCGCGTTCCTTGATGCCCCCCCCCCCGGGACCCCTGCCCCATCCACCCCCTTCCCTGTCCCCTGACTGCCCTCCGCCGCCCCATCCAACTCCTCTCCTGATTCCCTATCCAACCACCCCTTCTCCCTGTCCCCAGACCACCCTTGGAACCCCTGCCCCTGCCCCTGACTGCCTCCCACCGCCCCATCCAACCCCTGCTCCTTCCTGACTGCCCCCCGGGACCCTTGCCCCCATTCAATCCCCCTGTTCCCTGCCATCTGACTGCCCCGACCCCTATCCACCCCCCCACCCCACCCCCTGAACTCCCCTGCCCTCTATCCAACACCCCCTCCCTGCTCCCTTACCGCGCTGCCTGGAGGTGGCTGGCGGCGCTACAGCCACGCCGCTCGGCTGGAGCCGGGCCACGCCGCCACCGTGCAGTGCCTGGAGCACCGGGTCAGGCTGAGCTTGCAGCCCCCCTGCTTCCCGCGAATCAGCTGTTCACGCAGGAAGCCTGGGAGGGCTGAGAAGCAAGCGGCGGCTTCGCGCTCAGGCCCAGGGAGGCGGAGCAGAGGTGAGCTGGGGCGGGGAGCGGTTCCCCTCCGCGCCCCTCCCCCCGGGTTACCTGCTATGGCGCGGGCGGCTCCCCCCACCCCAGCTCACCTCCGCTCCGGCTCCCTGGGCTTGAGCGCGAAGCCACCCCTTGCTTCTCTGCCCTCCCAGGCTTCCCGCGCGAACAGCTGATTCGCGGGAAGCGGGGGGGGGATGGGGAGAAGCGGGGCAGAGTGTTCAGAGGCAGAGGCGGAGCGGAGGTGAGCTGGGGCTGGGGAGCGGGGCGGAGAGCTGGAGCACCCATGGGGTCGGCTCCTAAGGCGCCACTTTTGGATAATGTGCTCAGGGGGAGCAGCCGCTCCCTCTGCTCCCCCCCAGCTACGGTCCTGGTCACTTCAACTTACCAGTTGTTAAATTTAGAAGCCCTTTTAGAACCGGTTGTCCCGCGCAGGACAACTGGTTCTAAAAGGGCTTCTAAATTTAACAACTGGTTCCTGCGAACCGGCTCCCGCTCACCACTGGAGACTCCCTTTGCCGCTCTCACCCTAGGAGCCAGAGACCTCCCAGCAGGGCTGGTGAGTACGGCCAGGGAAGGGGGAAGGGTGTGGTGGAGTGAGTGTCTGGGAGATGTGCGGGGGGTGCTGGGCTGTGAGGGTGTGGAGGGCGCTGGGCAGTGGGGGAGGTTTGTGTGTTTTGGGGTGCTAGGCAGTGGGGGCCTGTTGGAGGGTGCTGGGCAGTGAGGGAGATCTGTGTGTGTCAGGGCACTGGGGGTCTGTGTGGGGCATTGTTTAGTTGTGGTGGTGGGGCTGTGGGGAAGGGCACTGGGAGGGAGGGAGGAGAAATCTGTGTGTATTGGGAAACTAGCGAGTGGGGGGTTCTATGTGGGGTGCTGATGTGTATTAAGAGTTACCAGCTGGATTGAGGACTGATAGATCTGGACAGAGTTTATATTGAATGGGCAAATGAAAAAGATCGCAGGGAAAAACAGTAAGGTTAGTTTAGCGGTCTTTGACATTTCGACCAATAAGGACATTAAAATGCATTTGTAATTACATATCTTATTCTTGGCTGATAATCATTTATTGATATTTTTTAGGAAAATTTTCAATTTAAAACACAAACTTTTGTTTTTCTTTTTTTACTTATGATGTCTATCTGAAAACCCATATAAACTGACACAAATTGCAAATTAAAACATTTTAAATGTATAAGCATTTTACTCACTTGGGCGCATTTGCCTCATGGCACACAAATTTGAACTCTGCTTCAAAAATTTGCACAGAAGAAATTTTTCTTTTACCTTAATTATACTATCTTAGGAGCCCGCTATAACATAGTACCAAGGTTCAATACAAAGTCATATAAAAGTTATACAAAAATGCATAATGCAGATATTTATCTACAACTGCATTGATTGACTGCTGTGTGCAGTAATATAGTGACCCCTGGACCTACAGGCTTCCACACACCGTCAGTGCCTTGCTAGTGTGCCATGCGCCGTGAGATATCTCTTCTCTTTGTGTGTGACTGTGAGTGTTTCCCTTGTGTGTGAATTTATTCAACAAAATCTTGAGCTTCATAATGGATACCATGAGTGAAAAGAAAAATAGAAAAATAGAATCAGAGCACAGAGTTTTCAACACTGAATGGACGAATAAATACTTGTATACTATTTCCAAAGACAAAATACTGTGCCTCGTGTGTCGCGAAACGTTAGCCGTTCCGAAAGAATACAACCTTCGGTGGCACTTTGAAACTAAGCATCCCAATCTCGCCAAATTGAGCCCAAATGAAAAAATAATTAAAGCAGCCAGTTTAGCGAAAAACCTTAGTAGAGAACAGCAAATTTTCAAGAAAGTGAGCACTGAGAACGATACAGTTACTAAAGTAAGCTTTAAAATTTCTAAGGAAATTGCTGCTGCTGGGAAATGCTTGACAGAAGGCGAGTTATTAAAAAAGTGTATGTTGATTGCTGTATCTGAGTTATGTCCAGAAAAGAGGGGAATATTTGAGAATGTCAGTCTATCACGCATGACTGTACAGAGAAGAATAGCTGACATTTCTACTAATCTAAGTAATCAGTTAAAGCAGAGAGTCAGTGAATTCTGCTTTTACTCCCTAGCTATGGATGAAAGCACCGATTTAAAAGACACCGCCCAACTTCTTATTTTTATTAGAGGTATTGATAAAAACTTTGAAATTACTGAAGAACTTGCTGGCATGTGCTCCATGACGGGTCGCACAACCGGAAAAGAAATTTCCAGTGAAGTGATAAAGTGCACGAATGATAAGTCGGGATTAGATTTCACAAACTTGGTGGCCATTTGTACTGATGGTGCTCCAGCTATGTGCCAAAAAAATGTTGGAGCAGTTACTCTTCTTGAAGAATTTATCGGGAGAGAAATAACCAAACATCACTTCATTATGCATCAGCAGGTTTTGTGTAGCAAAGTCTTAAAATTTGAGCATGTAATGTCAGTGGTAGTTTCCATTGTAAACTACATCCGTTCTAGAGGACTAAAACATAGGACATTTCGAGCCTTTCTTGAAGGGGTAGACACCGAGTGCAATGACTTAATCTACCATACAGAAGTGAGATGGTTGAGTCGAGGAAGAGTGCTCCAGCGTTTTGTTGCTTTGAAAGAGGAGGTAGCAAAATTCCTAGAAAATGGGCCAATAAAATTCCCAGAGCTTGAAAATGAGTCCTGGAATCAAGATCTCTTTTTCTTTTGTGATATTAGAGCACACCTGAATGATCTCAACATTCAACTTCAGGGAAAAAATCAACTTATATTTCAAATGTGTGCAGCAGTGAAAGCTTTCAAAATGAAATTGAAACTTTTCAGAAGTCAGCTGTCAAAAGGTGAAATGTGTCACTTTCCCACTTGTGCACAGCGTATCCCTCAGCACAAACACGCCGAGTTAGGAGAAAAATACGCAAAGCACATCATTCTTTTGATTGAAGAATTTGACAGAAGACTTACTTTGTCTAAAGAAGAAGACGTCCAGTTGAAGCTGATTGAAGATCCCTTTTCTGTGGATCCAGAGGAAGTGCCACTAGATTTGCAGTTGGAGGTTATTGAACTTCAGTGTTCAGCAGTTTACCGAAATAAGCACAGAGAAAGCAGCTTGCGGGACTTCTACAAAAGTCTGGACAATGAAGTTGCACTGAAAACGTTCAGCATTTTTGGACGCACTTACATATGTGAACAAACATTTTCCATCATGAACATGAATAAAAACAAGCAACGTTCTTCTCTGACTGACAACCATTTGGAAGACATTATGAAAATATCCACTTCAAATATGACCCCCAAATGCGACAAGCTTGTTGCCGAAAAGAGATGTAATATTTCTCATTAAATTTGCAAGGTAATTATGAAAAGTACAAATGTTTTCTTTCAATGGAACAGATGTTTTTAATTTTTCCATGATTAATAAAAAAATTTAAAAGAATTAAAAAAATTGTTTGATTTAATTGAAAAATTCTTAATAAAGTATCACACACCCTCCCCCGCAAACCTTAGCTGTTTCGGCGGTGCGGTGCTGGGGAAGGAGGGTTTGTTTCCGCGGGGCTGGGCGGTGCTGGGGGGGGGGGTGTTTCCGCGGGGCTGGGAGGTTTCGGCCCTCAGCTGTTTTCTTTGGAGTAATATGGCCCTCGCCGCTTTACGAGTTGTGCAGGCCTGCTCTAATAAATTTGTTAGTCTCTAAGGTGCCACAAGTACTCCTGTTCTTTTTGCGGATACAGACTAACACGGCTGTTACTCTGAAACCTTTAAATACTAGTTTACTCAATAAACCAGACTAGCACTAAGGGGAAGTGTTAGAGTCCAGGAAACGAATACCTCACACAGCATGTTAATAATTCCCTAATATGTTGTATTATTAGCCTTTCTTTGCTGATCTGAAATATCTGACTCAATATAAAAAGCTCCCTAAATATGTGTTTACATAGTTGGCTCAGTAATCTACTTGTAGAAAGTGGGCTTTTGTGGGGGACGGACATTTTGGTTTTCTTTGAACACTGCTTGAGTTACACTAAATAAATGCAACAAGGAGTCTGGTGGCTCGTTGTTTTTGTGGATACAGACTAACACAGCTACCCCTCTGATACTAAATAAATTAATCCTTAAATTTCTTGGATAAATTTTGTTTTTGTCCTCCTCATTTTGGGTCCCACATATGGCCTGTGGCAATTTAAGAGTATAACTGTCACGAGGAATATCTCTGTAAGTAACCAAATAACTATGGACAACTCTGCAACAGGTCCCATACTTCACTACTCATTCAAGCAAACTCTGATTGCAGTCAAATACCCAAAGCAAGGACTACAGGATCTGATCAAGTAGTTATTAGTCCATTCCAAATCTGGGCTCCAATCTTTCTCCTAATGAAAGCAGTTGAGGTTCTATGCAAGGAAAGGCTAAAGGATTTGGCCTGTAATTTTGCAAAATCCATGATCTACTTTTTGCTGTAAGTGCCTGATCAGATTTTCATTGTGACCACTAGAGAGTGGGTGACAGCATGCATAACACAGAGGAACCTATAAAGTTAATCACACCTATGCAACATCATTTTTCACATAGTATTCTCTTATTGTCTTTTCCTCAAGCTCTTTCATATTTGATCTCCTTGAGAAAAACAGCCTTGCCTACTGATATAAAAAAAAAAAAAAAAAAAAATCACAATTTTCAATGCCAGGGATTGAGTTATCCGATAACACCTGCCCAAAGCCATCAACAATGACTGAAATAATGGCTGGAAATGGTCTTGTCTTCATTATAAGTGGTTTGGGTGATGAGTTTTCCACTGAATTAAATGGAGATTGAATAGACCAGCAAATGAGCTGAGTGGAAGGCGTAACATAACACTTAGGAAAGATCTACTGAAATTCACAGTTAACTATTTAATTCAACCATAAAAATTAGAAATGGGACCAACCAATAAATAACAGCACGACATTTCCTTTTTTAAACTCTCTCCAGCCCAGGACTAATAAATCTAACCAGGTTTATGCCACAAACAGTTTTTCTGCCATACAAGAGGAAGAAAGTTTGTGGAAGGAGAAGGCAACTTCCCATTATGGAAGCTATTTTTGGATGTAATGAAAATTTTAAGCTAAATGCCAGAAACTTTATTCCCCAAAGTATAAATGGTAAAAGGCTGAAAATGTTTTATTTTTAGGTGCGAAAAGCCTTTACGGGGCTCCGATTCTGACACAAAGTGACAAAAGGCCGACAAAACACAGTCAGGGCTGGAATGAACCCGAAGTCAAATTCATTCCTAGTGTAGCATCACTTAAAGTAGGCCCCCTCAACATGCCACTCTAGGGTTTAGAGACAATATGGTCTCCTTGGTTCAGAGTGGAATTCCTAGTGATATCGATGGGACCTCCACAAACAGGCAGAAGGCAGCCCAACACCCTTTGCTTGTTCTGTGACTGGGTATTGCATGCCAAATTTTGGTAATGTATCACTGCCTTTTATTTGCTGCTCATAGATATTAGTGCTGTTTTTATTTTTATGGTTCTGTGCCCTTTCCTGCAATAATGATGGGTTCACTTGGCATTCCACACCCAAGCTAAACAAGCCATTTTTGGAATTCTTAAACAAGAGAACAATAAGCTGTGAAAGCAAAATGTCTCAACTTGCACCTTCCATTTTGGAACCATATGATCTTACAGTCATTTCCTTCCAAGCTTTCTGTAGAAAGGAATTCAGAAACAGAAGGCAGGTTCTAGCAAAGAATAGGGGAGGGCTGTAAATAGAGTCTTAAATACTTACTGCCTCTGCATCACTGGTGTGTCACATTCAAAGTCACACTCAGGGAAATATCCTGTAATAACCTGAGGAAACACCAAAGAAAATGGTAAGTGGGGAGAGGACACATAGGACCAGGTCTCAGCAGAATAGAGCAGAGACTTAAAAAAAAAAAAAAAAAAAAAAAAATACTATTATTTAAAAATAATTATTTTTAAATCACCTTGATATTTTGAATTAAGAGTTAAATACAGAGTAGGGCAAAGACTACAAAAACGTTTCGGTCAATGTTCATTTCAATGTGGCTTCGGAATTTGCTTTGCTTGTGCACACTCCAGTTTTGTATTTGCTTTCTGCATTTATCCTAACCACAGTTTTAGAAATTTTGCAGAAACAGCAACATAGCATTTGTTTGAAAATTGGATATGTGTATGGCCCCCATTACCGGAGTATCTGAGCACCTCCCAATCTTTAATGCACTCATTCTCCCAGACTCCCTATGAGGAACGGCAGGGTTATTATCACCATTTTACAGATGGGGAACAGAGACACAGAGAGGCCAAGTGACTTCCCCATGGTCACAAGGGAGGTCCATGGTTGAATCCAGGTCTGTGAGGTCACTAACCACTGGACCATCCTCTCTCTTGTTGTGAGAAGCAAAATTTGTAAACAAGCACATTCGCTCCAGACATCTAATTCTTAAGAATTATCTTCACCCATTCAAGAAGCAGAAACATATGACGTGTCCAATCCAAACTAACCTACCCGGCTCACATTTAGAATTCCATGAAAGTCTCACAATGGGTTTGCAGAACTGGAGAAACTCTTTAGCTGCTTGATGACAGTGAAGAGGCAAGAGTAAGCTATTAATAGTATGAAACTGGATTGCGGTAGTGTCAGAAAGCTTCAACCCATTTGGACCCCCTTGTGTGAGGTGCTATACAAACATAATAAATGACAGTCTCGGCCCCAAAGAGCTTACAGTCTAAATGACAGGCTTGGAGGTTGGAGACTTAAGTAAGTAGACAGGCAGGACCACAACAATAAGGAAAAGTATAAGTTCTTTTACCAAGACTGGTTGTGAGTGCAATTTTTAGCCAATCAGTTACTCACTTTGGGACAGATTCTGATATCCTTACCCACATCGAATAGCGCCTTACTCCATGAGAAGTCTCACTTAAGTCAATGGGAGCACCCATCTCTCTCTAGATATCTACCTGCCCACCCCCTATCACTGTACTATCTAAGTACCTCACAATCTTTAAGGTATTTATCCTCACAACACCCTGTTTGGTAGGAACACCTATTATGCCCATTTTACAGATGGGGAACTGAGGCCCTGAGACGCTAAGTGACTTGCCCAAGGTCACATAGGGAGCTGTGCCCTAAGCACTGGGCTGTGGACCTCCCAAAGAGAATGTGTCACTTGTCATGAGCAAAGGGTATCAGAACCTGGCCCTCTGAATTTCTTGCTCATCTCTGATATCTGATTATCCTCCCTGTAGAAAAGACTCTAAAGCAGAGGTAGTCAATAGGTGAACCGTGGGTCAAATCTCGACAGACAGATGCTTTTGAATGGACTCCAAAATATTTTTATTTACTTATTATCATTATTGTTATTTTTTTTTATTATTTTCTCTGGAGTCTGGACCTTGACTATACCTTGCCCAAAGAAATATGGACCTTGACAAAAAATAATGGACTACCCCTGGCTCTAAAGTGTTTAGCTCTTGCAGATCTTACAGCAAAAAAATAATAGTTCTAATAATTGCAGCAGCATCCAATCTGGGAAAAACAAGGAAGCTGCAACAGAAGAGCATTCACACCGTTGGCAGAGAGGACTGAGACAACTGTTTTCCCACAAGAAACTTCATTTATCATGTCTCCACAATGCAGAAGCGGCTCTCAGGCCCTTTTTTGTAACATTTTAAACCTGTCACACACACATGGTCACACACCCACCATCACCTTTCAATTTCCTTCCCTTCCCTAATTGTGCTTGTGGGAAAAACTAGAGGAGGGGCTTTCGGAGAGGAAATCTCCACAGGGTTCTCCCTGGGGCTGGACTCAAACGCTGCAGAGCCCAAGAGTTTTCCCCACAACTCTGGCCTGGCTCTTTGGCAACATGGGCATTATTGAAGTCGCACTAGCAATGACGCTCCGGAGGATTCTCCTCAAAAAGGGAAGGGCGTGTAAATAACATTCCGCTCAGATGATACTACTGCTGCATACAGCCAGTGGGGGAGGACCATGTGCATTCTCATCCCTGCAGATAGTCCACCCAATCTCTTTCCAGCCTCACCCCCACTCCATCCTTGGACACCTCTGCTTTAGGGCAATGTTACACAGCCACCCTTGACAGTTCATTAGACCATAATATATACAAGTCAACTCAAGCCTTTTAACTCAAGATCGGGGGGGGGGGGGGGGAGGCGCGGGGAGAGAGAGAGAGAGAGAGAGAAGAGGAAGGGGCTGTCTAAAAGGCATGCTGTAGCTCAGCCACCAACTACTGGGTTCAAAGCAGGGATTGCCAAGGGGATTTTCATGGCCGCTGTGATGCAGGAGGTCAGACTCAGACAAACTGCACAGTCCCTCTGCCCTAAGATGTATGAGTCTATAAACTAACTGACGCGTGTGTTTGGAAGCAGTGATGTGTTTACCTAACACTACTTCAGAAGTCAGATTTTGAACTCCCTCCCAAGTTAAAGGATGAAGCTGTTCTCCTCTCTCGGTTAAAAAATAAACATGATTTATGGGTGGGATTTTCTAAGTCTGTCAGGTTATTTGGATGCTCTATTCCCACTAATTTTAAAGAAAACGGGGGTTCAAGTCCCATGTGAAGCTATGAAAAATCTCAGCCTCCATGTTTTGCACAACCAAAGACAAGAAATTCTAAGCGAAGTATGACAGTGAGTGTCAAGAAGGGACTGTCAGAAACGTTAATAAGTAGAACTCCATGGAAAATAAGGACCAAACCTCACCCTGAACACGATTTCATGCTGGTTGCCATCTTGGCCAACACACCAGAGCTTGAACTGAGGACCTCCAGAATTAAAAACACAAACTGCTATAGCTTGAGCTAAAGAACCAAGCCACTCCTCCTGGGGCTAGAACAGAGTCATATTTTTGGCCGATCAGACACAGAGAAGGACCTGTAATGCACACTCCCCCGTGGGTTACACAGGCAGCTCCCACTGGCTTTAATGACAGTCAGATGCTACCAAGGGCAGAATATTACACTGAAGAGCACCACCTTCAAGAAGCAACAGCGGTGGTGTAGAGAACTGGGAGTCCGCGGACATGGGCTACACTCCCAATTCTGCCACAAACTTGCTGTATCATCCTACTCAAACCTCTTTGCTCCTCTGCACCTCTGGTTTCCTAGGTGTATAGAAAGGCTAATGATGCTTGCACACCTTTGTGAAGCATTCTGAGAGCTGCAGACAAAGATCTCTGAAAGTCTAAATAAAGCTGGAGTTTTGGTGTTAGAGTATAATATACCTAGCTATTTGCGTGGCTCTCTTCAGGATAGCATCTGAGCAACGTCATGATGGATTTTAATCCGCACATCACCCCTATGAGGTAGGAAAGTACTATCCCAGGTTTACAAAGTAGATTAAGTGCCTTGCCCAAGGTCACACAGGAAGTCTGTAGCTGAGTTAGGACTTGAACCTAGGTCTCCCGATTCCAAGTCCAGTGCCCTATCTACTAACCCATCGTTCCTTAATCCTGGGCAACCTTTGAAGCTCCCAATGGGTGTGCAAGGAACAAAGACAAACACAAGAGGTGAATGCAACGGCTCTGATCACTTTGCATTAGTGTCAGTAACATTTAAGCAAGGAGCTGTAGGATTAACCTGAAATGAAAGAGTTGGTTGAATATCATGTTTGGGTTACTACATAAAACCACAAGAAAAATACTGTAACAATGTCAACATTTTCCCCTCCAAACTAATCTGACCCCTAACTGTTCAGTGCTAGGCTCCCAGCCCCACCACAGATTCCCCATTCCTGTCACTTAGTTGCATAGCAAGGAACATTAACACAGCAGAAAAACTAGCCACAAATCATCAGTAGCTGAAGGCTCATGCATTATATCGGTGTGATTGAAAGGGCAGCATGTGGTTGCACAATGAACCAAAAGGGAAACAGAAAAGCTAACAAGGTTCAAAGCCAGACAGCTAACTTTTCAAACTGTGCAAGCTTTTAAGACCAGCTTTATTATTACAGTTGTGATTGCTCGCCCTGGTTTTGCTGAACAAAGTGGTGTTTTCCCTTGTAATATTTCAGAGTCCTTTTGGGAATCAGAAAACACCCCCAGCCAAGTACATAAGGAGCAAATAGATAATAATGTAAATGAACCAATAATTTAAAGTCAGTGGAAGGTTCCTTGGGTTAACACTGAGAAAAACCTGGGTCAAGGCTTCAGGATTTGATCCTTTGATAAGATCCTGAGTGCAGAAAACCTGCACCCCTTTGGCTTGTACAGTGCTGTGCACACATCTCACACAGAAGAAACAGTTACTAACTTTCCATAAATGTTGTTCTTCGAGATTGTCTTCGAAATGTTGCTCATGTCCATGCCAATGTAGGCATGTGCTCGCCCCAAACACCGCTGCCAGAAAGCTTTCCCTCAATGGTATCCGTTGGGTTGGCTCTGGTGCCCCCTGGAGTAATGGCCTCATAGCACCAGAATAAAGGGCCCTGCTCCCTCATTGCCCCTTCAGTTCTTTCTTGCCAGCTAACTCCGACAGAGGGGCAGGCAGTGGGGATGAGGAATTTGGAAAGGACATGAGCAACACATCTCGAAGAACAACAGTTACGGAAGGTTAGTAATCGTTTTTTCTTCTTCGAGTGCTTGCTCATGTTCATTCCAATGTAGGTGACTCCCAAGCAGTTGTGCAGGTGAAGGGTTCGGCATTCACTGGCATGCTGACTGTAACACTGCTCGGCCGAAACCCTCATCGTCTCTAACTTGCTGGGTGATGGTGTAGTGGGTCACAAGAGTGTGGACTGATGACAACATTGCCGCTCTACAGATATCCTGGATAGGAACGTGAGCCACGAACACCGCCACTGATGCTTTAGCCTTGTAGAATGAGCTGTCAGCAGAGGAGTCGGGACTTTTGCTAGGTCATAGCATGTGCGGATACAGGAAGTGATCCACGATGAAATTCTTTGGGCCAAGACTGGACGGCCTTTCATTCAGTCTGCAATGGCTACAAAAAGCCGAGAGGAAATCAGTACTGGGCTCGGTGCTGGGACCTTGTCTCTGTTCCAAGGGAGGTGGTGAGGGAACTCTCGACTCCGATACAACGGAGTAGGACCTCCGGGACTATGGACCCTGGACTGGCGGAAAGCCCAGGGGTTCTAGAACAGCCACTGTAGTGGCATCTGTCACTGCACCGGTGGCCAGGCCATCGGCGGAATGCCCTGGCTCATGTCGACCGTCAGGTAATGCCAGTTGGAGCAGTGTTTGCTCCTGCGGGAGGCATATGACTCCACCTCTGAGTCCGACTCTGAGGAGTCGCTTCTTGGCGACCAGGGTGGAGCGATGCCGACTGATATCGGAGAGCAGTGCCGGGAGGGAGAAGACTATGCTGTGGCATCATGGCTAGCTTGCCTTTTGAGGGCATCTGGGGTCTCGGTGCCGCGGTGGCCATTGCCTCCAGTGCCGCCGCTGACAGCTCCCAAATGGTGGGGGATGGCAGTACCGGGAGTGAGAACAACTCCCTCGGTGCGTCAAACACCTCCAGCGTGGACGGTAGCACCAGGGTAGTTGAACTCCGATGGCTCTCTCGGTGGAGAGTCCAAAGGTGCCAGACTCAACAGTGCTCTTCCCGGGACCGGACTCAACGGTACCGTCCGCACCGCTAGTGTCTGAGTGGCTTGGCACGGGTCACACTCTGCCAGCATCTCTATGTCTGACCAACCTTGGGGTTGGGGATCGCCTGCAGTCAGTTTTCCTCTGCTTCTTTCTCAGCACCGGCAATGGATAGCGGTGCCAAGAGTCCCGTGCAGGAGTGGTCTTCTTTGGCAGCGGGGATGACTGTCGGTGCGGGAAGTCCCAGGAAGCAGAAGCAGAGTCCTTCCTTGGCTCCGGAGAAGCAGAAGGGCCTGCACCTCCCTTTGAGACGCTGGGGCGCTGCTTACTGAAGCACTCTGTGCCAGGTCGGCGCGACGCGGCTCTGAGGGCGGGCAAAGTGCTGCCTCAACAAGGAGGAACTTGAGTCTGGTGTCCCTGTCTTTCTTAGTTCTAGGCCTGAAGCCCTTGCAAATCCTGCAACGCTCCTGCATGTGGGCATCCCCCAGACACTTGAGGCAGCTGGAATGTGGGTTACTATCTGGCATGAGGACTGAGGCATGCCGTGGTACTGGGGAAGGGCTAACCCCGCTAAGTGGGGTCTGCTAATCAGTGTTCACTCTAATTTTTTCCACCTATGTGCGGAATTAATTGTTATGTGCACCAGTATGGAGATGATGTGTGACACATCACCTTCATATCAGTGCACACAACAAAATTCATGTGGCAGGGGTGGAGCCGAGAGGTTCGGAGTGTGCCGTGCCGCCCCGGCCAGGTTTGGGCTGGGGTAGGGGTGCAGGTCCAGGCTGTGGTATAGTTGGGGCTGGGAGGCCGCCCTGGGGTGGCAGGTTGGGGGCCATGCTAAGGTGGGGCCGGGATGGGTTCCCTGAGCGCCTGCTGTGTGGCCATGCGGCTTACAGGGCACTTAGCTGCTAATCTAACTTACTAACTGAAACATAAACACTACAAAAGAACCATGTACAGTAAATAAGCAAAGTTCACTGAGAGAGGTACTTGCGGGAAAACGCAAGGATGAGATGCAGTTCCAGCCATCGTCATGGGCGGTAAGAAGGAACTGAGGGGGTGGCAGGGCCCTTCATACTGGTGCTATGAGGGTGTGACTCCAGGGGTACCAGAGCCAACCCAGCGGATACCTCTGAGGGAAAACTTTCTGGCGGTGATACTCAGGGCAAGCACAGGCCTACATTGGAATGGACATGAGCAAGCACTCAAGGAACAATCACATACAAGCTGGAGATTAAAGGTACTAATGACATAGTGCCTATCTCTTACCCACCTGCACAAGGGAGTAGGAGCGAGTACCTGTTCCACCACGCGTTGCAGAGCTACTTAGGGCCTGTCACAGTTACAGCACCAGTGCTTGAGGACGCTTAGGGCCTAGGTCCCTCCAGAGCAATGGGACAAGAAGTGGGCAGAAAGTAACCAGAGCCACAGCCAGTAGAGCGGCAGGTCACACATGGGGAAATGGGGGGGATGGTGCCGAAGGCTATACATGGGTGCCACAAATGACTCTTCCCAACCAATGCAACTGGGTCGCCCAGGAAAGAATGTACCTCTCCAAGGCACTATTCTTCCTGATGCTCCCTCGGAACAGTCGCCATTAAGCACGACCCCTTCCTGTGGGCTGGAGGCAAAGAGCACAATCCAGCCAATCATTTCTACTAGTGAATATTTTTTTTCTTAAACAACAAATTGGTCAAAGTGCATCTGATTTTTAAAAGCACCAACATCCAAACATACACAGGAAGCAAAGTCATTTTCTTTGTGAACTTTTCTACAAGTCGCATAAATTTGGTGGACATCCTTGCATAAAACATGAGATAAGAGGGGGCTTGGTTTTTAGACTGCATATCTGAGATGGTTCCTTAGATACCAGAGAAAGACTGAAGGCATGTCTTGGCTCTCGATCCTTTTTTTTAAAAAAAACATTTTCGGAAAGCTAAAGATGCCTTTGACATAGAACTGATGAGAAACAGGGATGTTATCTGTATCACTCTGGGTAACATGCCAAACCATCTGGAGAGACCATCATATTTAAAAACCCTCCTGTTTGCTACTGATTATGCAGCCGAATTAAAACTGATTAAATGATTGACTGGGATCCAAGACTGTTTATCTGCACATAAATCACACTCACACTATACTCGGCCAGTGTGGATTTGGCAGCCTTGGGAAGAACCCACCTCTTTGGCAAACTGATTATTGCAGCAATTAAAATATCAATGAAGTACACGTCTTTGGGAGAGAGATGTCAGGGGTTCCTGAAGCAGTGAATCCATGAAATATGAATTCAAACAGGCTCCCAATTAAAGTTTTGAAAACAGCTCCTGATAGAGTATTAAGTATTAATTTGTTCCTTCTGGTGGGTGTGTGATGTTAGAAGAATCAAATCCTAGGGAAGGATAGGCACAAATTAAGTAGTTAGACATGCCGAAGGGATGGTAGATACATATCGTATGAGTGCAAGGGAATTAAAAAATAAAAATAGAAGGTGCCCTGTCAATTCAGACATGGTGTTAATAGCTAATGAATATGACAGTACGAACTGCACTTTTCATAGCTATTAATCTAAACTGAAAATTGGTAGCAGACTGCAGCAAAGAAAAATAAATCACACTTTGTTCAATTTGAAGATATATGTGTCAAATAACTCCCATCCCCACCCTTCTCCCCCGGCAGAACTCTACCCTGTCAAACAGCTCCGCAATGAATGTGACATTTCGGAAGCACAGAACTCCCAGATGAACTGAAAAGTGACATGATTTCATACTACTAAACACAGCTAATCTACTTGGGGGGAGGGGAAACCCACAACTTTTGTATTTATTTGAAGCATGAGCCATGAGATGCATTTCCAATCCTGAGAAACTATTTAACATGGGAAGCGGCCGGGGGGTGGGGAGGGGAAAGTTACATATCCCAGCTGGAATCCAGGATGATGCTTCACAATTCTGATCTCTTTCTGCCAAGTTACATGCAGGAAGTATGAGAGCATCAGGGGTGCAATGAAATATGTTCTAGACAATAAACAACCCAGGGATGTATACAGACGGCAATGTTATGGGCCCCGTTGTGAAGCCCTTAGCATTTACTCATGCAAGAAGCCAACAGGACTACTCACATGAGTAAATGCGCATTGTTGAGAGTAAGAATCCCACAACTGGGCTCTATATAAATAAAGTCTTCTATGAAATGTGAACACAGAATATGTCCATAGGGGGAAATGTTGTTTGGATGCCGTATGAGCAGACAAGGCCCCAAAAGGCAGTGCTGCATATGGGGGTTGGAAGTAAGAGGCAGTACCCTCATGTGCTGATCCGTGGCAGCTCTCATGGTAGAAAAGCATCTGGGAGAGAGTGCCACCCAGACCCGTTCCCAACTCTGCTCCAGCCTTGGCCGCGAACCGCAGCTTCATTCCCAACCCCAGACCTGCCCCAGCTGTGGCCCCAGTCTCAACCCCCTTACCCGTCTGCATCCCCCTCCCCAACCCACGGTCCCACTCCCAGCCCTGGGGGAGGGGCACAGACAGGGGTGGGGGGGTTGACCCCGAACAATTTGGGGACCACTGCTATAGACACTGCTACAGCCCAGAGACTCCCCTTAGCTCTGGGCTGGGAGTGGGAAAGAAGAAAAGAGGAATTCTGTATCCCCCTTCCGCCCACTAATCAGTCCATGTGTACTTTGCCCACACAAACCCCAGTTGCTCAGGTGGTGCTGGAAGAGGACAATTTGCCCCCAAGTGGGTATTTAAAGAGGGGCTTCCAAAGTCCTTTGTTATGATTCTCAATGTTCTGTTATTCCTCTTGGGCCTTGGCTACACTGGCAATTCACAGCGCTGCACTTGCTGCGCTCAGGGGTGTGAAAAAACACCCCCCCTGAGCGCAGCGAGTGCAGCGCTGTAAAGCGCCAGTGTAATCAGCGCCTGCAGCGCTGCACGCTCCCTCGCAGCGCTGCAAGCTATTCCCCTCGGAGAGGTGGAGTACTTGCAGCGCTGCGAGAGAGCTCTCGCAGCGCTGGCGGCGCGACTACACTCGCGCTTCACAGCGCTGCCGCGAGTGTAGCCAAGGCCTTAGCTCCTAACTGCCTTCTAGAAGCCACAAACCAAAATATGTAGATTCCCTCCTGTTCTGTCTGATCTCCTTTCCTCCGGTAGCTCCAACAGAGCAGGAGCCACACTCACCGCCTTACGTTTAGTTAATTCTTATGACAGATTCAGCAAGAGAATTCACAACATTGTTTTTGTTATCCATAGATCTAAAATATGGATGATGCTTTAATAACTACTGTTAATGTGGGTAATTTCACTCATCACAGCAATGCAGCCATTTCTGGGGTGGAACAAGAGGCAGTTATTTAACAAAATAGTTGACAAATTATATGAATAAAATTTGTCAACTATTTTGGGATCCATCAAGATGAAAGTCTCTACATAAATATATATTACAATTTTACTGAACAGCTGATGATAACTTGAGATCCAAAGGAAACGCTTTCCCCCTATTGAGAAGAGACGGGCTACTACATGAATCAATTCAATCTCTGTTTTTCAAACAATATAAAGCAGTTATAACTTTCAAGGAGCCACATCTCATCTGATTTTTTTTTTTCCTAGGCTGCCTACCAGGGATTGAACAGTAAGTAAACATTTGAAAAGTGTTCCTCTGAGAGCAAAGGTTTAGATTTGAGTCACAGGATCCATTGAAAAGAAAAATTGCTTCTGTGTATTGGGACAGTGCTTTCCTTTCTGAAAATTTTACAAAAAGAATAAATGGAGATAATCTCTTTACAAGGTATAGCCCATATGGAAATTCATTATTATTATTTTTTCTAACGTCAACAGAGTTCTGAAAGGGTCACAAGAAAAAAAAACAATATTATGTGGAAGAAAGATTTCCTCACACCTACATACAGCATGGGTACATTTTAAGGGCTGTATCATGGTCTTGAGCGATAATGGAACTGTTAATGACAATGGGCGATGGGTAACAGAGAGAAAGGTACAAAGCCCCAAGTGATCAAGTGTATACAGCCCAAAATTGTGCAGTAAATATTCATAGACCCCCCCCAAGGCCAGAAGGGATCATTGTGATCATCTAGTCTGACCACCTGTATAAGACACGCCAGAGAACTTCCCCCAAATAATTCCTAGAGCAGATCTTTTAGAAAAACTCCCAATCTTGATTTTAAAATGGTTAGTGATGGAGAATCTACCATTACTCTTGGCAAATTGGATCCATTCTCGCTCAGTGCATAATACCCACCTATTGCACGTTTTACCTGAGGCTCTCAAACATTTTATTAACAATTAGTCCAGGCTTATAACTCCGCTTTGAGGTACAGTAGGAAGGAATTATTGTCCCCATTTTGCAAATGGAAAACTAAGCCACAGAGAAATTAGAATACTAGCCCACTCTAAACATTAGGTCATGCTGCCTCCCTTCCCAGACATACTGAGAACAGAACTCAGAGCTTAACTACAGTTTTCAATATTGTACATTTCACATACAGCTGTAACTACAGAACTTTAGATTCTCAGATCTAGAAGCACAGACATCCACAGCAGAATGAGAGAGGAAGCAACTCGGACTGACTGACCGAAGACAACATTAATGGCTAGATTCTGCCTTCAGCCAGCCGCACCACTGTGAATCCAATGTAATTCTGTTGACTTCATTGGATTTACACTTGAGATCAAAATTTGATCCTAACGGTCTAAATTAAGCCACCAGCTGCCTGAAAATCATTTTCTGTTATAGCTGTCACTCATTCTTGTAGTCGACTTGATTGTGCACTGTAAGTATGGCAAGCACCTGAGAATGCTAAGTAATCTTCCACACAGGACATGCTGCAGCACCAAGACAAAACAATGTGAGTTCCAGACACAGACAATAGGCTCATGGATGGTGACCTGAGGCATCAAATTCTTGTCCTAAACGAACGGATAGGTGACTGGCTGGGTTAAGGACACAACAGCAGCTTTAATTCATGGTTTCTGTGTTTTGCTATTCCAAGCAGAGTCTTTAGGGGCAGGAACTGTATATTCTATTCTTAGCACATATTCACAACTCCCATTAGAGTTAAAAATGTGAGTTTTCTATCAGTCAAAATGTGGGGGGAGAGAGGAAATGTCTTCAGCCACAGAAAATGCACTCCACAGTGAAGTCCATCATATGATTCAACCCTTTTACTGAAGAGAGGACTGCCAAATAACTGAACTCAAGGAAAGTCAACATATTCGAACAAAGGTTGCAATTTGCAAATTTTTAACCAAGCCTATCACATAGCAAGTGACTTATGAATATCTTGTTGCAACACGATGATGGAAGAGGAGAAGAGCAACTAACTCTTCCAGTGGCACTTATTTACCGTGGGCCAGATTCTGACCTGTTAACTTCACCAGGCTTGATTCACTCTTGCCCTGCCCCTTGGGTAGTCATTTCCACCAGTGCAAAATAAGTGGTACATATAAGGTGTAGGGCTACAGTGAACTGGGCCCATAGAGTCCAATCAAGTTACTCCACATTTGCATTGGTGTAACCTGAGTCAGAATTTGTCCCTTGCTTTATGGTTATAACAGGGGTAGGCAACCTGTGGCACACGAGCTGATTTTCAATGGCACTCACACTGCCCAGGCCCTGGCCACCAGTCCGGGGGGCTCTGCATTTTAATTTAATTTTAAATGAAGCTTCTTAAATATTTTAAAAACCTTATTTACTTTACATACAACATTAGTTTAGTTATATATTATAGACTTATAGAAAGACACCTTCTAAAAACGTTAAAATGTATTACTGGCACACGAAACCTTAAATTAGAGTGAATAAATGAAGACTCGGCACACCACTTCTGAAAGGTTGCCGACCCCTGGGTTATAACATGCTTCCCCTTATGCACCATACAGTATATATAAAGATCACATCATTTAACATCTCTGAGATAGGAACATAGCCATTTTTATGTCCAACCTATCATACAGACCTACCCACTTGTGCAGCTAGGCAGTCTGCAATATAAAGGATCCCATTCCCATTGAAGATCATGGTACAACTCCCACTGACTTCAATGAGAGCAGAGTTAGGACAGCACTGAGCATTTTTAAAAATACCACGCCTCAAGTCCATGATCCTTTGCTTTGCTTTACAGTCTGTGGCAGCCTTAGAAACAGACCAGGTCTCCCGACTCCCACACTTGTGCTATAACTACGTGTCTGCATTTCATCTCAAAACTAGAGCCACTATCATTTTATTAAGAAAAAAATCCAGCTCTGGGGAGAGCGGCACCCAGCGGCTCTTCATAACTCATGCTTCAGCACAACATAAAGTGTACAACTCCATCACTAACTCGCCAGAGCAAAATCCAAGTCCAAGACAAATGGTCCTGCCACAGTCCAAGTTCCAAGTCCCACAAGATAAACTAATCAAGAATAAGGAAATACAGAACCAGTGCTGCAAGCCCCTATTCGCACGAGCAGTCCCACTGAAATCTTCTTTGAATTCCTCATACTCTGAGAGCTTCCTTCACTGGCATATCTCCTGGGCCTCCTTCCTTGTATGTCTCTTAAAACTTTGTGGATGATTTATTGCTTTTAAAAAAATGTAGTTTTGCTCATCACAAAGCCCTCCGAGTTTGGCCGGATACAATAATGATGTTATAATGTCTTCTTTGAGGAAGGCTCTCATTCTTTCTGTCAGTTCCTCTCTCTTTTCCTGAGTTATGGGTCTGAGATCTCAGGAAAAATAGCTTAGAGCCTTCATAGTCAATATCCTTTTTTTAAGCAGCATACATGATTTTATGTCTCTCTTGAGAGTCTAGTCTGATATAACCGTCATCATTGAAGGGCTTGCTTTTCTTCCAGTAGGGGCACTTGTAGGGATTCTGTATCCCTGTTCAATGTAAATTTCACTGAAAGCTCACGCATCAGATTATTATTACTACTTGTATTAAGGTAGTGCCTAGCGGTCAGCTCCAGCATGTTAGGCACCATACCCACACACTGTGAACTCCTTGCACAAGGCTCTTTTACAATCTGAATAGAAACAGAGAGATTAAGTGATGTGCCTAAGGCCACACAGGGAGTCTGTGGTAGAGTCAAAAACGGAATGAACCCAGCTGTCCTGAGTACCACTCCCTAAATCATAAGACCATCCTTCCCCTCCCACCTGTCTCTGCTTAGAACCCCCCGCTCCGAATTTTCAGCTGCATCTCTTGCTTGCTACTATCTCAAGTATCATCTCAGTAACAACATTACTAATTGCAGTTGGTTTTTTCGAGCATACATCTCCAGTGGCAACCATGGTGCTAAAAAATTATCTCATTTGTGAGTCCATACTGGTAGCATGGAATCTATTAGAAGAGACTAAACCAATCTGCATCCTGCTATTAATATAGGTTTGACACAGCATTTAAAAATTAAAGTGCCAAATTCTTCTCTCAACTACTCATATGCACCACACAGGCACTTCCAGGGCAAAATTTGATCCTAAAAATTGTTTGAAATATTAAAGCACTATAGTATTTCTTCAGCTAGAGGAAATCTGAGCTGAATTTTGAAGCTTTCACTCTCTCCCTTGCTTCTGTATTACAAAACCAGCAATTATGAATCTCTTTAAATTGTTTAGCTCCACTCTTTGCAGAAATAAATATTACAAAATGAGACACAAGTGCCAGTCTTGGAAACGCTTGTCCTGACAGAAATGTACAGATTTTTCATGCTCAGCTACAAAACCTCTTTAGGTCAATCCAGTCCAGTAGGAATTACAAATGCTAGGGAGTTATAAAGTCAGGGCCACATTCAGATCAGAATCTGTACAAAGTACAAAGGAAAATCAAGAAAGACAGGAAAAGTCTTGAAACACCCACATTAAGTTCCCAGATACACAGCCTGTTAAGTGAGTTGAAGTGGAATGGTGTAAAGGATGGAGAACCTGCCAGAGGTTGACAAGCCAAGATGAACTGAAAAGAGGAACAGTTACAAGGAAAGACTTATTTTCTGTGCTGTGATGAACTGCTCCATCCAATTACAGCACCACAGAGCAGAGAGGGATTAGCCTATGGTATCTGAGCAGAAAGACTTCTGGCACCTTCTTAGAAGAATTAAGATATTGGAAAAGATATTCCCAGTAGGAAATGTTGTCAGCCTGCTTCAGCTACACAGGCTGTTACAACAGGCTGTGCAATCTCCTTGCTTATGTCTTTTAAACAATATGGACATTATTCAACTATCAAAGATGCACTTTAATTAAGCATCCTTTGTTTTTTGCAGCTGAGCAGGTAGACATACACAAACACTACACAGCAGTGTGGACATTAATAATGGTGGTCTCACAGTAATGTTATTCATAGATGTTAAGGCCAGAAGGGACCATTTGATCATCTAATCTGACCTCCTTCATAACACAGGCCACAGACCTTCACCCGGTTACAGGGTTTAGTTGAGAACATGGTATGTATTATTTGTAGAACACGGTGTGCTATGCACTTTTGCCTACACATTTCTACAAACAGGGGTGCTGGAACAATGTGTACAGTGGGGGTTCTCAGAGCCATTGAACCAAAACTGTAAACCCTGTATATAATGGAAACCACTTCAACCCAGCACCCCTAGTTCCCGCACCTATGTCTACAAATATTCATGGAAAAATATCTACCTTTCTTGGGTCATGCCACAACTCTACTGGCATAATCTCAAAGGGTCATTATTGGGCAACTCAAATATTTACATGATGCCTGGGGTAAAATTGAGCATGTCGCTCTTTTTGCCCCCAGAGAATTAGGCTGCTTTAGAAAATCACCATTCTTTAACACATATTGTATTGGCTGCTGCTAATTTGGATTTGCCTTCTTCAGCCTTTATGACTTCTCTCACTGTTTTGGTAACTACTGCTTGCATTGCCTCTGCTATTGCTGGCACTACACAACCACAGTACGCGAATGATACTTTTCGGCTCATCTACCACAGGTAGAGAAGATTACAAAGCAGTACGATCTCCTGCATGGATTACAGAACACAGAGTAGGTCTCAACAGGATTGTCATCTCACAAGTGGAACAACATTCTGATGGCCCACAAGTTCCATGTGTGCAGTAGGAGGTGTGGCAGAACCCAAATAGAAGTGGAGAGATCTCTAAAGGCTGGCTAACAAAGATATGGAAGAAACACGATGGTGCACATCTAGAGAAATTGAAATATCCAATTTCTCTGCATTTTTTATTTTGTTTTGTTTTCATTGCCCAAAAACTACACTTTCTTTGGCTGTAAACTAGGTTTTCATCTGAAATTTTGGAGTTTTCAGTTGCTGAACACTGAAAAGTTTTCAGTTTTTCAATGAAAACCTGAAAAATTTGAAGTTGAATTTTTATGAAAATTTAAAAAAAAAGTTTTCATGGGAACAAAAACATCTTGCAACCAGCTCTACAACAGGCACAGTTACAGCACACTGTACCAAATACTAATAGCTAATAAGTTCAGTGGACTCCCTCTGCAAACAGCAAGCTGGTTTTGTATCTTTCTGAACAAGCAGAAAGATACAATCCTTTTCACTTCAGATAATTTTTTCCTCAGTTTTGCATTACAGGATCTACCGCACTGTCCATTTCCATTGTTTCTGGCGCAGATCCACGCCCTCTTGGACACTGAAATAAAACACCAGGCCCTGGCTCTTCCCTCAGACTGGTTTTATATTGGTGAAACTCCAATGATTTCTTTGGAGTAGCTCCTTACTTACACTAGTGAAAGTGAGATCAGAACAAGACCACATGTCCCTAAAGTGTCCTAGGCCCAACATCAGCCAATGGAAAACACTCTGCATCTGATAACATATCACATCAATCATTGGATTGTAGTATACAGTGAAGAGCGAGAGACAATAGCATTTGACAGTGAAATCTGGGACCACATATAGATATCACAATCACCACCCATATGCTGAAGAGGGGAATTGATCTAAGGATCCCATGGTCCAACCACAGCCTTAGCCACTGACACTAAAGGAGAGCCTTCAGCGTCTAATTTTTCCAGGAGTACCACAGCCTCTTCTTAGACCAACTATTAAACACTTAGGCCCTGACATTCCATCCAGTAGAGGACCACAATAGGTCATAAAAGGATCACAATAGCTAATCTGTGTGCCTCAATTTACCCACCTGTATTAAGCGTATAATAATAATATTGATCTCGCAGGTTTGTTATGAAGCTTAATTAATAACGGTAACACTTGGATATACAAGTACAAAGCATTATTACATAGTCCTCTTCTCTCTGTTGCTATGTATTGTTGGCTCTCTAACAAATTCTGCCAATCAAATCACTGAGAGTGCTTTCCAAATCATATGAAATTAAACAATTTTACAATCACTTCCAGATATCTGAGGATCATTGTGAGTTATATTAATTTTGAGCAGATTAAATCATTCTATGAATTCTGTTACAAGAATGTAATAATCATCAAGTGCTTTGTGCAATATTTGCCATTCTCATACACTAAAATATATCAACCCACTTCATCTTCAGAAACAGTAAAAATTACCATTTGGTGACCATTATCCATTAATTAGGCATTTTGCATTTGTCAAAGTATTTTAAAAATGAGGCGAGTAACAAACTGTATAATTGTGGAACAAAGAAATAAATATATTTTACTTTGCTAATCATTTCCTTCAGTATGTAATTCCCTGGACTAAATCCCTCGCAGGTGCAATGCCACCAATTTCTTTATTCACTCACTTCTGTGGACTTAAACCTAGGATTAGTTTGTCCCATTTTCACAAAGAGGTGATGTTCTGGCAGTATGTAATTTGCATCTCATTTCATAAAGCTGTCATAGTTTTCCTCCAGCTTTTTAATTTTTTTCCACAGGAAAAAGATGTTTGGGTTTGTTTTTTGTAAGCTAGAGGAAATGACAACCCTGCACACCAGTGGTTTTCAAAGTATAGGTCGTGACCCAGTACTGGGTCGCAGAATATTAGGCACTGGGTCACTTGCAAAATTAAAGTCTCATGATCTCTTAAAACATCTTGTATTACAGTTTTAAAATAACATTACAATCATTTAAATGTTGGACGTTTTACTTATTTTCAGTAAGACTTATTTGTTTGCAGAATGTTTCTTACGCAGTATGCACTACACACGTACACAACGTGGCCATTTTGAATACAATCACCTTGCAAGACTGCTTTCCACACACTGTCAGTTTTGTTAATGCTGTGGAGACTCAAGTTGCAAGGTTTAATCAACAAACCTTAATCCTGAAAAATGAATTGTTTTGTAATAAGAAAAAGAAATTCAGAAACCCAGTCATGAGATCCATCTACATCTGAAAATGAAAATATAAGTGTAAGTATGGCGTCTGCAACAGAAAGTTCTAGTAATAACGGACAGACTTCTGCCATGTCGGCCTCGTCCAAACCACTTACTAAAAAGAAAACCAAATTGTGGTCTAGGCATTATAGTGATACTTTTTTGAAATATGGTGTCATCAATTGAGCTAACACAAACCAAGATCCAAAGCCACAGTGTGTTATTTACAGCGAGGTGCTTGCAAACGAGAGTTAAAAGCCAAAGTTAAAAAGACATTTAGAAACAAAACATGGGGGACTCATTGATAAGCCTCTTGAATATTTTCAAAGGAAGCAACAGGAATTAAAGTTGTCAGCACAACTTCTTAGTCGGTCAACTACTTTGAATGATAAGGCACAACTGGTATCATATTTGGTAGCATCCCATCAAGAGAAAATGGCCCATACAGTTGCCGAATGTGGCATCATGCATACCATTTTTGAAGACGAGTCTGCGACAAATTGAGAAGTATTCCTCTCAGTGATTACACAACATCTCGGCGAATATGTAATATTGCAGAGCATTTGGAAGCCCAGCTTATTACTCAGTTACAGTCAGGCAGGGATTTTGCTATCTAACTTGACAAGAGTATTGATATTTCAAATTGTGCAACACTGTTAGTTTAGGTGAGGTAGGTATGGCAAGATGACTTTATGGAAGATTTGCTGTGTTGTCTGACTTTACCAAGAAATACAACAGGAGCACAGATATTCGAAGCACTGCATGACTGTGTAACTGGAAAACACAAATTGGACTGGGCTAATTGCAAAGGAATTACAAGTGAATGGTGCAGCAAATATGACAGGTAGAAATAGCGGAGTTGTGAAAACAATAGTCGAGGCAGCTGGTAATGATGTCATTTGGAATCGCTGTTTCATTCACCGTGAAGCTTTGGCATCCAAGGGGCATTTCCCTTGATCTTATGGCAATACTGAAGGAAGTAGTGAAAATTGTTAATTTCATTAAGGGAAGCTCACTGAACAGCAGGCTTTTTGAAGTGTTATGCTCAGAAATGGGAGCGGAGCATGCTCATTATCTGTTTCACGCTGATGTACGGTAGCTGTCACAGGGCAGGGTGTTTACAAGGGTGTATGAACACAGGAATGAGATTCACATTTTTCTGGTAGAGAAACAGTCTAACTTGGCAAATTTGTTTGACGCCGACAGGTGGTTAATAAAGTTATCATGTCTAGCTGCCATTTTCTCAATTTTAAACTAACTGAATTTGAAGTTACAAGGAAAAAACAAATATTTGTTTCGACACTGTGAACAGATACAAGCATTCCAAAAGTCATTAGCACTGTGGCAAGCACGACTGAAAAGTAATCGTCCGAGTTACTACATGTTCCCAACACACTGGGAACAGTATCAGTGAAGACAAAGTGAATGAAATGAAGTGTCAGACAGTTACATTTCACAGCCCTGACCATTTTAGTTGCTACTTCCCTGAAGAGGGGGTTGAAAATTTGAAGGAAAAGTGCTGTGTGAAAAAAGATTCTTTGGCTTTCGAAAATCCTGAAATCAATAATGGAGCTAAACTTGATGCCTGAGCAAGAAAAAGAGCTGCTGTAATTTACCTGTGATAGCACACTCAAAATACACCACCAGTCATTAAGATTGTCATAGTCTTAGATAAGTGTTTTCAAAGAATATCCACTGATAAGCAAGATCAGTGTTCTGTTGTTGCTATGGTTCACAACAACCTACATGTGTGACTTGGGATTTTCAATTTTGACAAGATTAAAAACAAAAGAAAGAAGAAACCGACTCAATAGCGCATCTGATATGCAGGTGGCTCTTTCATCTGGTGGAGATCATGAACACCAGGCAGCCCCTCCCGTCACATTAAGTACGTGAAACTCAACCGGATAGTCTTTTTTACTGCATTATATTGTATTTAAAAATGTTTCACAAGTAACGTCGATGTCTAATTTTAATTACTTGAGGTGAAGTGGTTAAAGCTAGCAAGTATTGCCCTTTATTGTGATTTTATGAAAGCTCTAGTCAGAAGATATTATTGTTTTGGGTCACAGGGATGTGTGATTTTCTTCCACTGTGTCTCAAGAAAAAAGGTTTGAAAACCACTGCTCTACACGGTCCCTTTTTCCATGTATACTCTTATAATGAATAGTACAATATCTGCAAGGATAAAATAGAGCATCTCCAGTTCATCTCGTGAGGATTGTAAATGGTGGTTAATGAAGATCAACCATTTAACCATTAATAGCCACTGTCAGCTGTAGTAAAAAAAAAAACAAAAAAACAACCAGAAACATGAATCCCAGCTTGACTTTCAAAAGAACCAACGGAAGTTAGTGCTTGTCTACATAAGGACACTCATGAAAATTAATCCAGATTAGTTAAACTGCATTAAAACCCTGTGTGGAAACTCTTATTTAAAATTAAAGTGGCCTTAATTCAGTTTATCTTAATTCACTCCAGAAGTAAATTAGTCATTTGTAAATTTCATATGATAACAAGACTGCCCAGACATAGCATACTGTGAAATCAAAGGCTTTAAATCTCAACTAGAAAAACAATTAAGCATTTCACTCTTCAGCTTTTATTTTGAAACTAGAGCACAGCTGTAATTCAAGGATCCTGTCTCTGACTCTTCTTCTCACGCTCTCTACTGTTAAAGGTTAAGAATCTTGTTTCTCTGTAACAGCATTTCTACTAAAATATAGATTATTGCCCAACTAACCGTCATTGGATTGGAAGAGGACTGCTGGGTCACCTAGTCCAAACCTTTGTGTCAAGTAGGAAAAATTCAACACTACACTTATTGAACCTAGAGACCTCAACAGCTCTACTGAGTTTGCTATAACTACCTTATTAAGCAAACTATTCCATGGTCCGATTGCCCTCAACTGTCTGACAGTTTATCCTCATTTCCAATTTGAATGTGCCCTTTATTAGATTGGAACCTATTGTTTGTTCTTTGTGTATCTAATGTCATTTCATCTTCCTGGTATTTTATTACCCTTAAGTTGATCATCTCCCATTAAACGTCGCTTTGGACTAAATAAGCTGCTGGATTCCCTTTAACCCTCATAAGTCTCTCATGCTGCCTGCCCATCTATGTATACTATCTAGCTTTGGAGCAGTTTTCTGTTTAAGTAAGAGCACTCTCTCTGTGCATGGGATCCCAGGTGTGGTCCCAGCAAAATGTGGTAAGTGACTCTTCAATCTCTTACCGTGTAAGAAATCCTTCAAGAAAAGGTCTTAAGAGTCGAATTGTTCTTTACAAAGGCATCACACTCTGAACTGATAGTCAGTTTGTTATCCTCCATTAGCAAATCTCTCCCTTCCTGACTGCTTTCAAAGGGCCAGATTTGTGCCACCTTTATTCAAGACAGCCCTCCTACTAGGAATAAGTCACTACACAACATGAGTAAGGTTGGCACAATTTGGTCGTTAATAACACTTTCTTAATTTTTATCTTCTGGTATCTGCTACACATATTGCCTTGCCATTCTTTACATATAACTTGGGTCCAATCAGCTCCTGAAACTATACAGATCTTTCTGTATGTTTACATGGTGCTTTCTCTCTGTTTCACATCCCTCTCTTCCCGACCTCAAGATCCAAACGGAAAGACGCTTTTTGTTAAAGAAATATGTTGGTGTGCAATCCATTCACTCCCTACATTTCCCAGGCCTTTAAGTAAGCAGACGTGACAAATGCTGCAGGGAGCAAATTCTGAAGTGAATCAAGTAAACAAAACAACAGAGCCTGATTAGCAGACATCTGTGTACGTGAAAATCAGGCCCACAATGCCATTTTTTAAAATGACATTTCTGTGCCGACTTAATAGAATCAGGCTGCTGTATTTCAAAAGCAGCCTCAATGGATGGAAGCAATAAATCTTGTCTGATCAGTTTAATTAAAGGTAGTAAGCAGCAAAGCCTGCTACACAGCCTCTGTGCAAACACACATACACACTAACTCATAATATAAAACCTTTTGCCTCTCTTCCATGATTTATCTGCAAATAGCTTATAATGTGGCCAAATATCCATCTAGCAGACCCCACATTACAGGAAATATATTGTGTAGTTTGAAGCTGTTTATTTCTCATGGTTCTCTTTATTTATTTTTAATTTTGGCCTCCTCTCCCCACAGAGAGCAGAATGGTATGGAAATTATTCTTTAAGTGGAACTGTAGCTATGTGGGGAAAATCTCGCTGGTCTTAATTAGGCAAAGGCTCTTAAACTCATGGAGATATAAATTGCCAGAAGTAGAAATCTATTGAATGTAATAAATGTGCTTTAGATAAACACCAGGGAAGAAAGTACAAATAGCCCCATGTTATGTGGCCTGACAAAGTTTTACTTTACTTGGATCAGTAGTAGAGGTTTTAATATTGAATTTTTTATTATTATTGGAACTTTGCAATAGACTATTTAATATCATGAACTGGGATTCATAAAAATAATGAACTGTCTACATATTTTTTCTAATTATAATTTACAGAGACAGTTTTGCACTGCTTATTTACAAGTCTTTAACCAGGAAGCACAAAAAACAAAACACAAAGAAAAAGAAAGATTTAATCTCTTTACTATAATACCAAGCAACTTCATTTGCTGTATTTTAAAAAGCTGCATGATACCAGCAGTGGCTTTTATAATGCCATATGCACCGCTGAACAGTGTTTCACACCACTTGTGCAGTCTTACTGGAAGGTTAATAAAGAGGCGTGATCCTTTGCTAATAAAAACTGAGCCCATTACAAAGGGGATAAATTTCAACTTGCAGGAGGTAAAAAGTGAAAACAATGATAACAGCCAAGGGAGAACTCTATCCCTCCCAAGGACTGTGCTGGAACAGTAGTGTTGGATGGAGTAATTTGCAGAGCAGAAGATAATGGCCTCCTATGGTGTATCATCACTATAGAACATGGGGAAGGTAGCCATAGGCCCAAGTCAGAGAGCTTGGATCTTGATCTAAAGTTTGGAGGTGATTGGATCTGTAATTTTTGGAGTAGCCCATTAGAGACAGACGGACAGTTACGGAGCTTGGATCCCAAGCTCAAGGATAATGGGAGGCAGCGTTTCAGTTCAGGCCCATCTGTAGGTTTGCACTTCGGTGGAATCTGCTGCACTCCAAAGGCAAAGCGTTTTCTCTTTCCATAGGTGTTTTCCTAGGCCAGAGAAACAGAGTGATCTCTAGTGGGGGACAGCTTAGCAGCCGCTAGAGGGGACCAGAACTACAACACCCCAGAGCAGAATCCCTGCTCCACCATGCAGTGTGAACACTGCCAGCAAGCACCAAAAAGCATCTTTTGAAAAGGCAAACCTCTCGCCTACTGCTAAGGAAACAGCAGACAGACACAGACACAGACACAGACAGACACACACACACACACACACACCAGGCCAGGTCCTGAAGTCTTTACTCTATTTACTGAGACTACAGTCCCGTTGAGGTAAATGGGAAACAGGATGCCAGGATTTGATCCAGTCTTCAAAAGGAATTTTGCTCTAATATAGAACTAAGTGCTGCAGGATTTTGCCCTTAAGAAGTTTCCAAAATGACTCATGGAAATTACCTCCTGCTTGGTTCAGTTGCACTGTCACTGTCACTTTGGCAGGCTATTCTTGAGGGCATCAATGCTGGCATTCAGACAAGTCATCAGCTAAGAGATTTAAAAATTATTGATTCTCCTTTCACTCTGAAGCAGACTAAACCAAACTCTTAACATACTGCATCCTTCATTATATCGCTTTGGAGAAAGACATACTTGTAACACTGAGGCGGGGGTGTTGGGGGTGGGGGGGAGGAGAGATCTCCATCTCCCACACTGTGATGAGTGGATGGTGTGATGTGGCCGGTGTATTTTATCCTAAAACAAGAATTGGTTGAACGAAAATATGTTTGCACAAAGAACTGCTTCCAAATCCCTTCCCCTTGAAATGTAAAGTTGACAATTATATAAGAAATAAAAGCTATATTATAGTGGCTCCAATGTGGCACACAAAGAAGTCAACTCAAGAGGCAGTTTTCCCCAAAGTCATCCTTTGATAACCTCAGATTACAACCTCTCTCCAAAATTCAGGAGCCAATCCATTTAGTTCCATGCATAATCAATGACCAGTAGCACTAGCCTGCGGATGCAAGAAGATCTTGACAACATCTTTTTGCATCCTGCAAGCTGGTAATGGGGTGGGGAGGACTTTTCCATGGTGTCAGGCAGTCTATGTGCATTATGCCATAGTGACACTACATCACCATTGGATCATGTCATTACAATTATTTTTCTTGCCAAGGAGTAGAAACCATATCTGAATGTCTGGACCTCCCTTGTTTGTCTTCTGCTTAACCATCACCATTCGTAGGAGATGGGACTCCCTTCGGGAATGATGTTTAATAAGCCAGAGGGGTCTCTCCTCAAGGGATGAGCTTTCTGTCTCCACCACACTCAGACCTCCTGCCGTCCCCAAAGGCTGAACCCCAGAATGGAGCTATGGAGAGCACTGACTACTATACCTTTGCCTCTGTTAATTTATAGCAACCGAAGGACACGGAAGCAGCTCCCCGTTATGTCTCCTGAACTTGGGAAATCTATGTTGGGACTTTCTACAGAGCCCATTGCTGACTAATGCTTTGCACTCATATAGCACTTTTTATCCAAAGATTGAAACCAAGGCTCAGAAAGTTTAGTTTACTAGCCAGAGTTCACACAGTGAGTCAGCAGCAGAGCCAGAAATAGAACCCAGGAGTCCTAGCTCCCAGTCTTTTGCTCCATCAACTAGGCAACACTTTCCACAGTATCGTACTGGGCCACATCAAGAGTGCTAGAGTATCACATAAAACCCCTGGGCAGAACTCCGGCATCTCCTGATTTAAAGTATAGACTAATTCAAGTGGTCCAAATCTTTCACTTTGAAACGCTTCCTCTGCACCTGACATATAAATACTTTTCATGCAAATTTTTACTACACATGCCGCAGAGATTCTAAATATTCATTCAACCGACACATCTTAATGGCTCTGAAGATGATATTATGGCTTATCAGGTCAATGATCTGCATTTTAATATCTCCCTAAACACATATTTACAAGCAGCACCACACAGGCTGTTAAAATCTATTGTGTCAAACTGTTACATTATTAGCTTGAGTGGCTTTTTTTGTTGTGTTGTACAAATACTACTTTTCTCAATACTTAAATAATAACACAAGTGATTGCTTTAGCCACTGCTTTTAGGACTGATTAAGATAGATACACGACGGAGATCTCTCATTAGCATGAAATATTTTGTACCATATACACTGTAATACACAAGGATAATAAATTCAGGGTTGCCACATGTTCCAATTTTCAAGGGACAGCTCTGATTTGGGTAGTGTTGCTAAGACATTAAAAAAAATGCAATAGCACCACATCTCAGTGATGTACTGTTTGCACCACAGGGTCATGATTATGTGTCACAGCGATGCTGGGACATCCTGATGTAAATGACAACAGAGAGTCGTGAGGACTTTATCGCAGGAGACGAAGTATAAAAAATGGCAACTCCACAGGGATAAGTAAAGAATGCAGAATCAGGTGTAACTTGGTGCTTTCCACTGATTTGTCGCAACGGCTCTGATCTTGCAAAGTACATGCTTAATTTTAACCTCAATAGGATTACTCACACATCCCATTAGGTCAGGGGAGGGCAAACTACGGCCCGCGGGCCGGATCAGGATTCCCAGCCCCATGGCGCAGCAGGGCTAAGGCAGGCTCCCTGCCTGCTCTGGCCCCGCGCCGCTCCCGGAAGCGGCCAGCACCATGTCCCTGCTGCCCCTGGGGGATGGGGGGGCAGAGGACTCTATGTGCTGCCCTCGCCTACAGGCACCGCCCCCTGCAGCTCCCATTGGCTGGGAACGGGGAACCACAGCCAATGGGAGCTTCGGGGGTGGTACCCACAGGCGAGGGCAGCACACGGCAGAGCCGCCTGCCCCACCCCACCCCCAGGAGCTACTGCCAGACATGCTGGCCACTTCTGGGAGTAGCGCGGGGCCAAGGCAGGCAAGGAGCCTGCCTTAGCCCCGCTGCACATCGCTGCCACCCCAGAGCCGTTCAAGGTTAAGTGGCGCCATGCCAGAGCCCGCACCCCGAAACCCTCCTGCACCCCAACCCCCTGCCCTGAGCCTCCTAATCCCCTGCCTTGGGCCCCCTGCTACATCCCTCCTGCACCCTAACCCCCTGCCCTGAGCCCCCTCGCACACTCCACACCCCCTCCTGCACCACAATCCCCTGCCCTGAAACCCCTCCTGCACTCCGCACCCCCTCCGGTACCCCAACTCCCTGCCCTGAGCCCACTCCTGCACCCCGCACCCTCTCCCACACCCCGCACTCCCTCCTGCACCCCAGCCCTCTGCCCCAGCCCTACATTCATGGCCCAGCATGTAATTTCCCCACCCAGATGTGGCCCTCAGGCCACAAAGTTTGCTCACCCCTGCATTAGGTGAACTGACCATGTGTGTGAATATGGGCTCAGAGGCCAATCTTTGCATTTCTCATATGTATTTGGAACAGAAACAATAAGACACAGGCTCATATATACACAGGATGTTGAAATAAAGGGAAGGGGGCAGGAAAACACTGTCCACAATATTTAAATCAAACTGAGTTAACACCAGAGGATAGCAAGGTATTTACACAAACATATATAATAATAAGCAGAGGACAGCACTGAGACAGACATCTACCCTGGATAGATGGTTTTGCAGCCTTGAAAAACACTAGGCACAAATCAAATATGAACAAGCATTAGCTACTGCAACATTTCAGATGATGTACTGATAGCAAGACAAGGTAGATCATGTGTATCTTTTATTGAACTACTATATAAGCTGTTACACACAAGGACTTCAAGCCAAGAAGATTCTTCAGGGGCTGGCTGCAGAAAGAACCTTTCTGGCTTGAAAGCATCTCAGTATTTTGGGCCAATGAAAGGCATCCATCTCTGCCCGTTTTATCTCAAGCAGCTGCAAATGTTTTCTGCATCCTTTTAGTGACACAGCAAGACAACTACAGTGACAATCTGCACTGAATTGCCACGCCCACTAGAAAGGTCTTCATCATCTGAGTATTCCATTTTCTTTCTGCACTGTTTCTATCAGTCCATAGTACTTGTAGAGCATTCATCCTGGTGATTAGGGGTCAAGCCTACACTATAAGCAAGTCCAAGCTTTTAAGAAGTTTTAAGAGGCACACGAGCATGTGAAAGTACACGTGACTAATTTCGCCTGACATTGAAATGCAGCTACCTCTAGGACAGAAGACTGCAGCTGGCTTAACAGCACTAGACAACAATTTAGGAAAGGAAAAATACCATATCCAAATGAAAATGCAAGTGGTTTTAGGGAGACAAAATGAAGTTACCCAAATCTAGATTTGGCCAGGACATGGACTATAACTTCCAATCTTACACAAAATGTCCTTGGATCTCTTAATAATTATTTGTATTGCAGTAGTGTGATGACCACCATCCTGGCCAACACATTGGGAACTGAGCCAGAGAACTCCAGAGCTAAAAGCATGATCTGCCAGAGTCTGAACTTAAGAGCTGGTGGTTGTGACAACTTGTATATTCTGTGGATCAGTACAGAGGAGGACCTGTAAACAAACACACACACACACACACACACACACCCCCCCCAGTGGATTAAAGTAACCCCTCGCAGTCCTACCCGAGACTGGGCCATCAGTGTGGAGTGCTGTACATCGATATATATTAAAAAAAAAAAAAAAAGACAGACCCTATCATGAATATCTTACAATCCAATGACACAAAAGAAGCATTATCATCCCCATTTTACAGAGGAGGGACTGAGACACAGGGAGATCGTGTGACTTGCCCAAGGTCTCACAGGAACTCTGTGGGAGAGCCAGAAATTGAACGCTACTCTTCAAAGTCCCAATCCCACACCTTCAGCACAGGACCAGGGGCCAGATTTTTAAAGCAATTCAGACCCCTAAAGATGCAGATCGGTACCTTGAGGGAATTTCAGAAGCTCCTTGGTAGAGATGGTCAGGAAAGCATCAACTTAGCGATTTTCCATTGGAGAATGCAGTTTCATCAAAGTCAAAACCCTATGTGAAATGGTATCAGTTTTGCCAAAATTTCAATTTGGAGGGGATAAAAATGGGAACAAGAGTTCTGACTAAATGTCAAATAGTCCCATTTTGATGTTTTCAGAATAAATGTTTTGATTTTTCATTTTGAAACAACTTTTCATGTCCATTTTTGTTATTTGGTATTATGTATAACAACACACTTTTAAAAAAGGAAAAAATTGAAACAAGTTTTCTTCAGAATTTTCATTCACAAAGAATTTTGAAATTTTAGGAATTTGATGCTAATCGGAACGAAGACAAATGTCAAAATCTCAAAAGCTTTTGTGAAACAGTTTCTATCCAGCTCTACACACAGGTATCTAACTCCCAGTGATTTCTAGGTGCTTTTGACAATTCCATTAGGTGCCTAATCTGCATTTTTGGGCACCTAAATTCCTTTAACAAATCTGGCCCAATGTGGCTGTTTTGCATCTCATCTGGAAACTGGATTTTGTATTCCCACAACATAAGCTAAATTGCATCTCCATGGAAATCACTTAACATCAGATTATTTACTGTCTCATGAATACCATTTCCCTCAAAAAAATAAAAATAAAACAAACACCAGCCCCTTGATAATGATAGTGTAAGAATTTAGCTGTAATGTACTAAGGTTGTAGCAGCCGATATCATTCTTTCCCCAAAGGAACCTTAAGTTTATGACAAATAGGAGATGAGGCTCAACAGCTATTTGATGAGCTCCACAACAGCTGCCAAGGTCTGCATGCCACTGCAGCACAGCTGGAAACATACACTGCCGCATCATTAACTGGATAATAATTCAGGGCTTGCCATACACCACGGAGTATTACTAACTTTTTTTGATGAGTTATTTGTGTCGATAATCAGCTGTGAAACCCTGAGGAAAAAGATGCACTCTGCAAAGGAGGATTTATCGGAAAAGGAACCGCGTGGTTATTAATAAAATGGCCTGCCCTCTATACCTGGACACAAATCAGAATCAAAAGCCTGTGTCGTATTCTTAAGGCATTTAAATGTTGTCCCATTTAAATTTAAAAAAAGGATTAAAAGTATGATGCTGTAAGTAAATGAATTGAGAGACTATGGTACTTAAAAGATTCTGTTAGGGAATTCTAATACACCCATCAGCATGGTATCTTGGGTACATCATCTCGCATTACAGCTAGGATAATATTCAGCTTGAAAAAAAATCTTCAATTAAAGGCTACAATCAAGCCCTAAAAATTACTAGGGCTTGATTGTAATTTTACTATCTGCTCTGAGTAAGGCATGGAGCATAACTGTACTGGCACAGGTGTAGCCAGGGAAGGAACGGTAGATCAGACAGTCACGATTCCTTCCAAGCTCTGTGGGAGGAGTAAGCTACCCAACACTGTTGCATGGAACACTCCACGCCCCGTGTGCATGGCCATATTGGCCAGCTACTCTAGACAGGGAGTGCAGTGGACAGGACCAGGTCCCTCCCCATCTTGCAGCTGATGCCACAATCTGAGCAGGGGGGAAGTATGCAAGAGTGGAGTATTGTGTGGCCAAGCATGGGATGTGACAAGCTAGCTGGTACTGATTGTCTATGTGTGTAGTACAATAAAACCCTTTCCATAGCTCTCAGTCAGTGGCAGCCTGAGGTGTAGACTGTACACTATACCATACACTATACCAGGCCTGCACAACATGCGGCCCGGGGGCCGCATGCGGCCAGCGTGGGCTCACTGTGCGGCCCGCGGGGGGTGAGTAGGTGGGCTCACTGTGCGGCCCGCGGGGGGTGAGTAGGCAAGCGGCGGGTGAGGGAGGGAGGCTGAGGAGGCGGGGGGTGAGTAGGCAAGCTGGAGGGGTGGGGGGCTGAGGAGGCAAGTGGGCAGACAGTGGCAGGGGGGCAGGTGAGGCAGCAGGGGCGGGACTGAGGAGGTGAGCGGGCGGGCAGTGGCGGGGGGTGAGTAGGCGAGCCGGGGGGCTGAGGAGGCGAGCGGCCGGGCAGTGGCAGGGGGGCAGGTGAGCCGGCGGCAGAGGGGGGGGGCTGAGGAGGCGAGCCGGGGCAGTGGGGGGCTGAGGAGGCGAGCGGGCGGGCGGGCAGTGGCGGGGAGTGAGTAGGCGAGCCGGGGGGAGTAGGGGGCTGAGGAGGTGAGTGGGCGGGCAGTGGCGGGGGGGCAGGTGAGCCGGCGGCGGGGGAGGGGGGGCTGAGGAGGTGAGTGGGCGGGCAGTGGCGGGGGGTAAGTAGGCGAGCCGGGGGGATGGGGGGCTCAGGAGGTGAGCGAGCGGGCAGTGGCGGGGGGTGAGTAGGCGAGCCGGGGGGATGGGGGGCTCAGGAGGTGAGCAGCGAGTAGGTGGCTGACCTGTTCTACTGATCTGGTCTGGCTCCCATCCCCTCTCCAAGGGTTGCAGCTGCCTGGAGGTGCTGCCTTCCACACCTTCCTCATTCACACCTCATTCATTCAACAGGGCAATTGATTACAAAGTGGGGGGAAGATCTTATTCTACTTCTAGCAAAAAGACATTTTTCTTTTACCTTAATTATACTACCTTAGGGGCCTGCTATAACATATTACCAAGGTTCAATACTGCTGTTTGAGCAGGGCGGCGCTGGGGAAGGAGGGTTTTTTTCCACGGGGCAGGCAGCGCTTGGGGGGGTTGTTTCGGGGGGGCTGGGCGGCGCTGGGGGGGTTGTTTCCGTGGGGTGGGCGGCGCTGGGGGAGGTGTTGTGTTTTGGGGGGGGGTTGGGTGGTGCTGGGGGGGGGTTCAGCAGGGCCGGGGGGGTTCGGCCCTCAGCTGTTTTCTTTGGAGTAATATGGCCCTCGCCGCTTTACGAGTTATGCAGGCCTGCACTATACTATGCCAGCCTATACCATCTTCTCCTGTTGGTGGTGGGGCATGGGCCAATAGGTAGCGTGGCCAACAAAAGGTCCAGAGATTCACCTAGGAGAATCTTCCAAAGACAGCATTCTACATGGAAAGACCGTGTCTCTTCTGGCCCTCACCCCAGCTCTTCAGCATTGCTGTGTGTTGCATTCCGCCCCCACACCCACCATGCATGAAGAACCTCTCCTTCATGCAGTGAAAACTACAATGCCAGGAGCAGCTGTCATTCTTGAACATGCAGGGAACCATGCTGCGTAGAGCACATTTCTCTTACTCCCCACTAGCCTCACACCTAAACATTAGATCCATCTACCTACATAGCTCAGGACTGTGAAAAATTTTGCACCCTTTTTGACGTAGTTAGGTCAACCTAACCTACACAGTAGACGCAGCTAAGTCAATGGAAGAATTCTTCCATCAACCTACTTACTGCTTCTTGGAAAGGTGGATTACCTATAACAATGGAAAATCCCCTTCTGTAGATAAAAGAATTGTTTATACTACAGCACGACAGCTGCAGCACAGTAGCTGTATCACTGTAGTGTAGACATACCCTAAGTAGGTGGACATTTAGAGAATCATCATGTCTAAGGGTATGTCTACACTTCAAGTTGGGGGCGTAATTCCCAAATCGAGGAGACATACTCACACTAGCTACAGTCACAGTGGTGCACGCGGGACTAGCCACCCCAAGTATGTGCTTAGCATATCAGATGGGACCATACTCAGCGTGGTAGCCCCTCCCACAGCTTGCACTCCACTCTATTTTTAGCGCACTAGCTCAATCAGAGCTAGCACAGGTATGTCTCCTCAAGATGGGAATCACACCCCCAGCTCAAAGTGCAGATACCATCTGAGAGGACATCAGAAGAGCACAGGGGCTACTCATGAACTGAGCTGTTCCTCAGCTCTGACATTTCTGATCACCCACAAACCGCTGAGCAGAAAAGTTACAGATGGAGGAAGAGCTGTTGGAAGCAAGGGGAGCCATCTGAGGTGGACTGGGAAGATAGAAGGTACAAAATTCTGTTTTTTGCCCAGGGTGCTAGTTCATGTAGCGCCAGTCTTGCTTTCAGCCAGAGCCATTTATACAGTGACCAATCTTTTCTGTCTTACACATTCCAAAGGAGTCTGCCTTAAAGAATTACAATAAATAAGAGTCATCGTATTTCCTTACATTATTTATACCTGGGGCATGAGAAACGAGGATCTTGGTCTTACGTATTCACATCAAATATCATTTTCCTTCCTAAACTATATGCTGGTGGGGTGGGGGGGGGGGGGGGAGAGGAGAGAGAATCTACAGCATGAACCAAGGAGACATCTTTACTGCTATCATCAAAGGAGACGGAAAGCAAGGGAGGAACAAATGGGGGAGCAGGATGTCTCAGACATGGGGAAGCCAGATTTCCACTGGGCAACAGTGTTGTGGAGAAAGAACACATAGGCTGAGCCCATGGGGGGCTGTGTCTACAATGGAAGGGGGAAGCCATTCCCACCCTGTAATCCTACTTCTCCAGGGGGACAGAAATCAGACAACAGCAGCCACACTCCAAAGGTTTCCACTACCTAGAGTCAAGTGGCACGTGACACCCCATATAGATTTTGTAGGTCTTACTAGATCAACACTCTTCACTCAGGACTTGACTCAGGCAAAGCCATTGCTGGAGAATAAAGACATGGATTTCACTTAACGGCACTTCGCATTTTCCAGGTTCCAAGTGCTAAGCACAGGGCTATATGATGAGCAATTCACCAGGAGGGGAATCAGAGGAGATGGAAGAGGCTTATTGCAACACTGACCCTCTCCTCCTGCAAGTGCAGGGGTTAGTCTCCAAGTAGTGCATTAAAACGGCTCCGATATTTGATCTCTACAAAAAGGTCAAGATTCGTCGAAAGACTCTACGCAGCAGCATGTCAGCAAGAAGATACAGGAACACTCACACAAGATACGGCAATACCAACTGGCCTCTCATTCCCTTTAGCAAAGCACTCCTGGAGCCCATTTGGAGGCACTGAGTGGAACAACAAGAAATACCAAGCAATGAAAGTTAATCCATGTTCACAGCATTTTAATAAATAAAAATGAACAAACAAATAAATCCAGACAGATTCCAATGGCTCTTGCCAACTTTGTTAATTTTTTGTAAATGACTTCACACAGGGACATGGAATTTTACAAGTATTTGGAGCCAATAAGTGTCACTCCACTGGCTTCAGTTGGAGTTGAATCAGGTCCTCGGTGTTTTATAATTCACCACTCAAATCTGTAAATCAAGCTCATGTTGTCTAAGCTTTGCCTCCAGAGATAAAGCACTGGTTGCAGAAGGCATGTAAAGTGATTGGCACATTTTATTTGAACCTAATTTCTAATTTGCTTTGATGTCAGCTCTGACTGCTCAGGAGTTGGTTTCCTTCAGGTATGGTGGGCTGTCACAATAAGGCAAGGGGGGTTCAATTAACTTTTGATGTATTGCAATATTCTTCACGCGGAACGCGGCTGCATTGTAAACAAGAAGCAGGAAGCATTATCTCCTCCAAATTGCAACCAAACTTGTTTGTCTGAGCGAATGGCTGAAGTAGGACTGAGTGTGGACTTGTAGATTCTAAAGTTTTATATTGTTTTATTTTTGAATGGAGGTTTTTTTTGTATGTAATTCTACATTTGTAAGTTCAACTTTCATGATAAAGAGATTGCATTACAGTACTTGTGTTCGTATTTTTCAGTTTACCTATTTCTTATTTACAGTGCAAATATTTGTAAAAAAAAATAAAGTGAGCACTGTACACTTTGTATTCTGTGTTGTCATTGAAATCAATATACTTGAAAATATAGAAAACATTCAAAAATATTTAAATAAATGGTATTCTATTATAGTTTAGCAGCACCATTAATTGCGCAATTAATTTTTTTAATCACTTGACACCCTAGTGAAAAGTCAATCAGATTTAAAATCATTTCATTTTAATCATTATATTGATACTCATTAAAATGAAATAATTTTAAAACATATATTTTACTTTTTATCATGAATTCAGTCTGTTTAAATGGCTTAAAGAATGCCTCTTCCATCCAGCAGTGAACTAGCCAGGCCCACCATTGGAGACTGCAGTGTAGACAACACTCTGGCTTTTATACCACTTTGTTGTTCAGCGCTGCTTTGTTTCACCTACAGCTTCCACTTGTGCAGTCATTGGTGAGGAGCACCCTCTGGGAACTGTGGCTCTGAAAAATCCTAGCTTAGACAAGGCCTCAGAGGCCTCATCCGGACAGTGATTTACATCACTACAGCAATGAAAATTCCTGTCTGGAACCAAGTGCATCACTGCAAACTTACTATAGCTTCGGGGCTAACCAAGAGTCAAGAGGTCGCAATGTTTATTTGTTGCTCTTCCAGGCTCATTTTCCCATGAACTTGATGGATCCTCAAATGCCTTGTATTCCACAGCTTCCCCCTCCCCTGAAGGCTAACTGTGATTAATGTAAAGTCTTGTTTTAGTTGGAAAAGCTTCAGGGGGTTTTATGTTTTGTTTTGTTTTGAAGAGAATCTCCTCTTTAAATATACTCAGATTCTTAACAGCTTTAAACGTGAGTTAGTAGTTTTAGATGACCAATAAAAAGGTAGGGTGTTTTTTTTTTTTTTAAATGTAAGCATAATGGCACTGATCCTGCAAGAATAAATTACTCATACACATAGCCTTTACTTAAGGAGTCCCTCTGAATTCAGCGTACAACTCAAGTGAAAAAGGGTTGCGTGTCCAGGCCCTTAGAAAGGAGCAGGGTGACATAGTGTAATGGATGAGGCCAGGGCCGTCCTTAGGATTTATGGGGCCTTACGCAGTATTATTAAACTGGCGCCCCTATGCCCGATGGTAGCCTGGGCTCGCAGCCCAGTATAGGAGGAACGAGACAGCAAAGGATACCGAGCCGCCCGGTCCGTCTCACAGCGGCGGAGAGACACAGTTCCCCGCAGAGAGCCCCATACCTTTTCCCTCACGCAGAATGCGCAGCACCAACGCATTTGGCTCTGTGAATATGGCCCCTGCCTAAGGAGGCTGCAGTGCGCACGCTGGGTGTGTGGGAGCCGACCCGCTCATACCTGCTGTCACGGCAGGCTAGCTACCCAGCCCACCTCCCCAGCCATGCCCAAACCCCGCCCCCACTCTGCCCAGACCTCACCCTCTCCCCACTGTCTCCCTTCTCTCTTCCCTCCCCCTCCATGATCACCCCCTTCCAGCTAAATCCCTGAACCCAAATGAAGCAAATGCCATTTGAAAAAAACAAAACCACTCTTCTTCAATTTCTTTCTAAAAAAACCAGAGCATGTTTTCCACTGCATGCCAGAAGTTGAAGACTGGACACGCAGAAGGTACCTAATTTAAAGCACTAAATTTGGGAATAAAAAATGTCAGTCACAGGTTTTTTGATATACCCTGAAGTTTGTCAGAGATTTATTTGCAAAAACTTTGTAGTAAGGGCAAGTCAGCTGTCCTGCTGAATACATTAAATATTATGGAATACATGATGCAGCTCTTCTCTGTTTTACATTTTCTTAATCAGTATTTCTAAGCTGTTTTATAGTTTAAATGTACTCTTAAGCCTTCATAAAGTAATCATTTCAGATTACTACATATTTAACTCAATACATACTACATATTTAACTCAATGTCTGAAACAAAGACATTATTTTAATTAATCAGTCACAGAGGTTCAGTGTGTTCATAACAATGTTCATTGCTTTTAGAAAAAGGGAACACTAATTTCCTTTGTGTGCTCTCCATAACAATAGATATGTTTATGAAATCTCACCAACTTTAAAAAATACGTTTCCAAAGATTTTAAGCATAACAAAGGATTTTATATCTTATTAAGGTACTGATTTTGCTAGAGGGTTCTTTTAAAACTAGTTCATCAAATAGTCAGAAGTAAAGAAAGGAAAATTAATTTGTCCAGCTATCTGGCAGGAAAGGGGTGTTGTCCCTTTAAGGGCTCTCTTCAAGGATTTTTTAGAGATGTGATTTTATCATCTTCAGCAACTCACTAATGAAATATTTTTAAAGCAAATTTTAAACTAAGGTCCTGTAGACTAACATGTTCTGAGTTAATATTACAGTAATACACAACTGTTTTTGTCAGTAAATTCAGAAACTGACAGTATGGGGGGGGGGGTTGGCAAATGCCTGTTAAATGGCTTCATTACCACTTGAATGGCTCTTTAACCATTTCAATGTTGTGCTAATAGGTCTGGCAGGCTGGAAGGCCTTTTCACTTTTAAGTTACTAGATGGCCTCCGGAGTAAGAGTCACCAGACTGCAGCAGCCAGCTGTGGGAGCCAGCAGGAAGGGTTAGATAAGGAATAGGAAGAGGCGGGAGGGTGGACACTAAGACCCAGGGGTGGCCCAAATTTTCGGGTGCCCTACGCAGCCGCGTATGCTGCGTGTGCCTAAGGATGGCCCTGGATCAGGCACTAGACTGGCATTTAGGGGAGTTAGGTTCTTTCCCAGCTCTGCCATTAACATGCTGCTCACCACTGCACATGACACTTCACCTCTGCATGGCCGTAGCAAGTCACTTCACCTCTGTGTGTTTGTTTCCCCTCAATCCTGCTGATAATAAGAGCTAGAGTAGCCCTAACCATTTTGCCGATCACAGCAGAAAACGTTGCGCCGCCACCCCCTCCCCCACTCCCGCCAAAAGATGGCCAATCAGCAGAGACCAAATAAAGGCTGGCCAATCAGAGCAAATTTAAAAAAAAGAAGCCAAGCAGCCCCCCTTGGAGGCTGGCAACCAGGGCGACCGCCCCTGCTTGCCCACCTACAGAGCCAGCCCTGCTGTTTAGAGACAGAAAAGTGGTTTATTATTTCTGAATTCTCAGGTAAAATAATGGGACAACGTATATTTACACAGAGTTGTCAGCTCTTGTGATTCCATCGTATTCTTGCACAATTCAGAGGGTTTTTTTTAAATCCACAGTGCTTGCAGCCATGTTCTTATGTGAAAATCTCAGCCTGCATTTAAAGAAAAGAAGTTTCTAGTTCTCATGACTGGAGAGAAAAGATCGAAATTATGAACCATAAAATAATAAAATGTAGAAATCTTTTGATTTAAATTTCATGATTTTAAAACCAATCTCTTGGTTTTGGGGACCTGACTCATGGGTTTTGAACATTTGGGGGTTTCAATGCTGTTCATAGGCCAACATATTTACTGCTGATTTATTTCAGAAAGGTATTCTTCTTCCCCCAACCCCTCACAAATATGGCTGGTTTTCCCTCTCTTGCTTCATTGTCTTGCGAAGCCAGAACTCAATTTTGCGTTTAAGACTAGGCCTGAATGGGATACCCCGAGAGAACAGTTTTCCAGAAGACCAGATGTCCTTTCCATCACGATAAGACTATTCAGTCCCACCCTCCCATCACTACTTTGTTGTATACCAGGTCCATTTGTGGAACAGTGTCCCAAATCCAAATGGATCAGAGACCATCCTCGATAGTGATTTCAGGAGAGATCTTCAAAAGGCCCAAATGGCAGTTTGTCTTTCCAAGAGAACTTGGCCACCTAACTGCCCTTTGTGCCTTTGGAAATCTCCCCATTAGTTAAGATTCTAACAAAGAACAATTCATTTAAATTGCCATTCAAGTTCATAGGATGATGTCATCATTCAAAGGGGTGTGACTTGTCAGTTTAAATCACTGGGAATCATCAAGAAAGGGACAGATAATAAGACAGAAAATATCATATTGCCTCTATATAAATCCATGGTACGCCCACACCTTGAATACTGCAGATGTGGTCGCCCAATCTCAAAAAAGATATATTGGAATTGGAAAAGGTTCAGAAAATGGCAACAAAAATGATTAGGGGTATGGAACAGCTTTCGTCTCAGGAGAGATTAATAAGAGTGGGACTTTTCAGCTTGGAAAAGAGGCGACTAAGGGGGGATAAGATAGACGTCTATAAAATCATGAGTGGTATAGAGAAAGTAAATAAGAAAGTGTTATCTGTTCCTTCTCATAATACAAGAACAAGGGGTAGCAGGTTTAAAACAAACACAAGGAAGTATTTTTTCCACGCAATGCACTGTCAACCTCTGGAACTCCTTGCCAATACTATAACGAGGTTCAAAAGGGAGCTAGACAGATTAATGAAGATAGCCATTGATGGACCTATTAGCCAGGATAGGCAGGAATGGTGGCCCTAGCTTCTGTTTGCCAGAAGCTGGGATTGGGTGACAGGGCATGGATCACTTGATGATAATCTGTTCATTCCCTTTGGGGCACCTGCCATTGGCCACTGTCCCAGAGGACAGGATATGGGCTTGATGGACCTTTAGTCTGACCCAGTATGGCCATTCTTATGTAAATCCAGTCAAAGGAACTCTAGTCAAGGCTTGTTGGACTAAAATTAGACATAACGCCTTTGCCTTCATTCATAGGCATGTATATGAAACGAGCATCCACGATTGCAAACAAACCAGCTGATCTGAATTTTGCTGACTGGGGGTCAACTCTCAGAGAAGCTGGGATTGTGGCACTATTTCAGCAGCCCACATAAAGGAGGCAGCGATCTATTTTTGGGGAACAGCAGAAAATGTAATACTGTGAGTCTTTTTATGAAAAGGTTCAGTTAGGGCCTGTCAGTGCTGATGGTGTCTATTAAAATAAAATTCTGAACAGTGCCTGTAAAGTGTCAGACTCAGGCTCACAAGGTGACTTGTCTTCCAAGAGCCTTATAATTAACTTGTTATATTACAGTAATGCCTAGAAGTCTTAAACATGATCAGGACTCCCTGATGTGAGGCCCTTGACTGGTGACTTGTCACCAGCAGTGACTGGTTGTGCCCCAAAGAGCTTACAATCCAAAAAGAGAAGACAGTGTGTGGGAGAAAGGAAGTCTTTCTATCTCCATTTTTCCTCTAAACTTGCCCAGTGTCACACAGGAAGTCTGTGGCAAAGCTACGAATTGAATCCAGATCACCTGAACAGACATCTGATGCCATAACCTTAAAGCCATCTTACACTCAAATATCAGAGGGATAGCCGTGTTAGTCTGTATCTACAAAAACAACGAGGAGTCCGGTGGTACCTTAAAGACTAACAGATTTATTTGGGCATAAGCTTTCGTGGGTAAAAAAAACATGCCACCGGACTCCTCGTTTTTGTTTTTGTTTTGTTTTGTTTCTAAAACACTAAAATGTAGATTAGAGGATCAGAGAACTGATTTGCCAGGGGACTGGCACTGGATCCTTTCAACCTCAGGTCCCTCTACAGTGGAGCAGAGAGTGTGGACAGCTCCAACGATGGCTTTTCCACACTGCCCTAACAACATGATTCAGTCCCTGTTTTGGAGGGACCAACTCTAAGGACAAGAGGATATAAAAGTTTCAAGGTCCACCCAATACACGGCTTCTCCACGGAACTGACAATTAGCACCAACAGGAGGGTGTTTTTTCTGTGAACATCTATCAGGATGTAATGAAAGCAGTGGCTATCAACCTTTGAAGACTACTGTACCCCTTGCAGGTGTCTGATTTGTTTTGCGTATCCCCCAAGTTTCACCTCACTTAAACTACTTGTTTACAAAAATCACACATAAAAGTACAAGAGTGTTACAGCACACTATTACTGAAAAATTGCTTATTTTATAAGTATATGGTAAAAATGAGAAAGTAAGCAAAATTGGAATATAACTATTGCACTTACATTTCAGTGTAAAGGATATTGAGCAGTATAAACAAGCCATTGTTTACATGAAATTTTAGTTTGTACTGACTTCGCTAATGCTTTTTATGTAGCTTGTTGTAAAACCAGGCAAATATCTAGATGAGTTGATGTACTCCCTGGAAGACTTCTGCATACTCCTAGGAATATATATGTACCCCTGGTTGAGAACCACTGAACTAAAGCATCCATATAGCTCATTTCACATTGGCTGCACAACTGAAGTGATATGATTAAGACTTTTGGTGCCTACTACCCAGTCTCAATTTAAACCGGTAGCCTAATATTATTTTTAAATATGTTGTTTGCAGTGTTGTTGTAGCTGGGTTGGTCCCAGGATATGAGAAAGACAGGTGGGAGAGCTCAGTGGAGCTTGAAAGCTTGTCCCTTTCACCTACAGAAGTTGGTCCGGTAAAAAATATCACCTCATCCACCTTGTCACTCTCGTATTTTTAAATACGACAGTTATGGGGCAGTTTCAGGATTGGGCTTATGGGCAGAGCTCCTGGTGAAGTGAATGGGAGCTGAAATCTTGAGCACATTTCCAGTGGGAAAACAAGTTGTTCCAGAATTTTGAAAGCTGGCAGGAAACCCAGCTTTCCAAGAGACTGGAGTTACATGGGACAAATCCAATGCTGCTACTCAGCAACTCTGTTTCCCAGAGAAATATAGTGAGGAGCACAATAAGGTCAACAGAGAACTAAAAATATCCTAGGGCTTAACCCACATTGTACATACTGTCATTTAACATGCTGAAGTCATGAGTTTATCATACATACCCAGCAATGTATTGTATAGCACAGTTGCTCAATTAGCAACGGTAATGCCAGGGATGGGTTAAGGCAAGGTAATAGGCAGTGGTACATTACAGCTATCTGCTGAGCCCCGCTGGGATGTCACATATGAAAGAAAGAAGTCTCAGGGACAGGAGTACATCAAGAGGAGCAACTCTAGTAGGGGGAGAATCTGCCCCAGACGTTAAAGGAGGGTAGGAAGAAAAGTCTGTTCGGGTGGGAGCCCAACAATTTGGTGAATCCGGGTACCATTTAGTCTTTATGCTTCCCTGGATTACGCCTGAAAATTCTACTCATGCAAGACTGCAAAACATCTCTGAGACAGGCTCTAATTCAAGTCATCTTTCCCTTTCAGAGGATAATGGCATCAGATTCCAAATAATTAAATCAGACAAAATCTAGAGCTAAGATGCTGCAAGATTTGATATTGTTCATGTAGCAGCAGGCCAATCTGACACGCGTTAGTGGATGTGAGTGTGCAGTTACTGCATGAAGCTCTGAGCCCATTGACAATAGTTAATGGGTGGCAGTTATCGTCCAGGAGTAGGGTGACCAGATGTCCTGATTTTATAGGGACAGTCCCGATTTTGGGGTCTTTTTCCTATATAGGCTCCTATTACCCCCCACCCCCGTCCTGATTTTTCACATTTGCTGTCTGGTCATCCTATCCAGGAGCCAAAAGTGCCTTTTGACTAAATGTTATTGAACCTTCTCATTTTGGTCCTTGAATTCCCCCTTGGTAGGCATCATTCCCTTCATGTAACCTCTGGTTGTTGATTAATGAAACTTGGCAAAGTGGAGCAACTCCATGCCAAAAGCAGCACAAAATCCTAAATTTCCTCAAATCCTCGAGGTGGAAATGCAGACAACCATCACCATTTCCTGTCTTCACTTAGCTGTGAGCTAGCTGAAAGTACTCAAATAGGCTGTGCTTCCTTCTCAGCACTCCTACCAATGGCTTCACTTTCAAAGCAATTGCAGCCATCTCTTGTGTACAATTACTGGCCTTTTACAACCTCACCTTGTCTAATTCCCCACTACAGGTCACGGCTCCAGTCAGACGCCACCTGCATTTTCAGTAACTTCTCACATCCGTTGCCTAGAACTCCAGCAACTTAGAAAGCCCTGCAGCCTGCAAAGTTAACACACTTTAAAACCTTGGGTACAATTCTCACATAACACTAAAACTCAGCTCTGTGGATCATTAATGTCCATGGCACCTTATTGGGCTGGTGTCAGAACAACTAACCTCTGTGGTCAGTAGATCCAGCAATGTAATGAATGTAACATTCACATATGACGTTCTTGGGTGTTCAGATTCTAGCTCAATTTTTTTAATGCATTATAATCATTATTAGGGAGGCAGTAGAGCCTAATGGATAGGGCATGGGATATGGTTCAATTCCTGGCTCTGCTAAGGGCCTGCTGGCTGTCTTTGGGCAAGTTGCTTCCCTGCCCTGTGCCACAGTTTCCCACATTTTTTTAAATGGGGGAAATGACACTGACCTCTTTTGTAAAGTGCTTTGAGATCTACTGATGGAAATCACTAGAGAAGAACTACTAGTAGTAAATATTTATATGGTGGCGGTGCCTACAATTCCCAGTGGGATTGGAGCTCCATTGCAACAGGCACAGTACAAACAGTGTTAGAGGGCTTTCCCTCCACCCTCTCACTTCCCTGGTTCTTGTCACGCAGATAGCAAGCAGCAAAAGACCAGAAGTCCAAAGTGCAGACAATGCGATGTTTATTGGGGTTAGTTTCCAAGCAAGCCTATTCCAACGCCCTTCACACCAGTCGGGCTTATCTCTATACGATAGAGTCTGTTTCCCAGTGTTCTGTTCCCAGCTCTAACACCGCAGAGCCTTGCCCGTGTCCCTGTTCCCTATTCCCGTTCCCCCCTTAGCAAACATGATTCCAATTTCCCTTCCCTCCCACTTCCTGTTTAACCCGTTTATATAGGAATATTTTCAGCTATACCTTAACCAATCATTTTACTGAAATTTAACTAACCAATCCTAACATATTGTAACATAATTCTCTAACCAATTATATTCCACTACCCTAATTAACTTACACCTAGCAAAATTAATTATACAGCAGACAGAAACAATTAGAGAACCAGACAGATTAACAATAGAAAAGTGGGGGCCATAAAGACAAAAGATCTGTTTCTTTATCTGGTGGTGATGGGCACTATCAGGCCAGGATCATCTACCTAACAGCCCAATACCACCTTATTTCAATGTGACTGGTTTTCAATGTGAGGATGTGACCCTAGGCTTCCCAGCTGATTGCTGCCCCTGGTGCTTAGACAAAGGCCTTAGCCTAAGAACAAGGCTTCAGACTATCCTAGTGAGAGAAGGCCCATACACAGGCGGACTTGTGATTTTGATTCTTTGTTTTATACCTCTATAACTAGCTAAGTGATAAAAATACACCTAATTTCTATATTCTAACACATCGAAGAGAGACAATCCCTGCCCTGGAGGATTTACAATCTAAGAGACAAACAGAGGAAAAGTAAGGGGTAACACATACAAGCAAATGAGTACGGTGAAGAATTGGCCCAGCTTTGTTAATTACAGGTTTTGCTGTTTTAAACTGGGGTGCAGGCAAAGAGTAGAAAAAGGAAAGAAGGGGAAGAGGAACAGTCACAGATTGTCACACGCCTAGGCATGAGCAGCAAGCTGGGTTTTGTAGGCAGACGGAAGTCTTAAAACTCATGCACATGAATTACTACTACAAAACATTGTCTTGCACAGTGATTTTGAGGGGAGTGGAATGAGACAAAGTTCTCCGCTTCACATTAGAGCAATTTATTATTATTTAGTTGTTAAAATTTATTTAAGTTGTGTTGGCCATTTTCAAACTGGCACAATGGAACCAAAGAAAGTAGTCAGACTGATTGTTTTTAATTATACTGAAGAGAGGTATTTTACGAAATATATTAAGGACATAAGAACGGCCATACTGGGTCAGACCAAAGGTCTATTTAGCACAGTATCCTGTCTTCTGACAGGTTTCAGAGTAGCAGCCGTGTTAGTCTGTATCCGCAAAAAGAACAGGAGTACTTGTGGCACCTTAGAGACTAACAAATTTATTAGAGCATAAGCTTTCGTGGGCTACAACCCACTTCTTCGGATGCATGGCCAATGCCAGGTGCCCCAGAGGGAATGAACAGAACAGGTGATCATCAAGTGATCCATCCCTTGTCGTTCATTCCCAGCTTCTGGCAAACAGTAGCCCTGCCCATCCTGGCTCATAGCCATTGATGGACATATCCTCCATGAACTTATCTAGTTCTTTTTTGAACCCTGTTATAGTCTTGGCCTTCACAACATCCTCTGGCAAGAAGTTCCACAGGTTGAGTGTGCGTTGAGAGAAAAAAATACCTCCTTTTGTTGGTTTTAAACCTGCTGCCTATTAATTTCATTTGGTGACCCCTAGTTCTTGTGTTATGAGAAGGAGTAAATAACACTTCCTTGTATCAGAGGGGTAGCCATGTTAGTCTGGATCTGTAAAAGCAGCAAAGAGTCCTATGGCACCTTATAGACTAACAGACGTATTGGAGCATAAGCTTTCGTGGGTGAATACCCACTTCGTCGGATGCATGTCATATAGGCATGCATCCGACGAAGTGGGTATTCACCCACGAAAGCTCATGCTCCAATACGTCTGTTAGTCTATAAGGTGCCACAGGACTCTAACACTTCCTCATTTACTTTCTCCACACCAGTCATGATTTTATAGACCTCTATCATATCCTCCCTTAGTCGTCTCTTTTCCAATCTGAAAAGTCCCACTCTTATTAATCTCTCCTGAGACGGAAGCTGTTCCATACCCCTAATCATTTTTGTTGCCCTTCTCTGAATCTTTTCCAATTCCAATACTGTACATCTTTTTTGAGATGGGGCAACCACATCTGCATGCAGTATTCAAGATGTGGGTGTACCATGGATTTATATAGAGGCAATATGATATTTTCTGTCTTATCTCTTTCGTAATGATTCCCAACATTCTGTGTGCTTTTTTGCCTGCCACTGCACATTGAGTGGATGTTTTCAGAGAACTATCCACAATGACTCCAAGAACTCTTTATTGAGTGGTAACAGCTAATTTAGACCCCATCATTTTATATGTACAGTTGGGATTATGTTTTCCAATGTGCATTACTTTCCATTTATCAACATTGAATTTCATCTGCTATTTTGTTGTCCAGTCACCCAGTTGTATCATCTGCAAATATTACCACCTCACTGTTTAGCCCTTTTTCCAGATCATTTATGTTGACTAGGACTGGGCCCAGTACAGACCCCTGGGGAACACCACTATTTACCTCACTCCATTCTGAAAACTGACCATTTATTCCTACCCTTTGTTTCCTATCTTTTAACCAGTTACCTATCCATGAGAGGACCATGACAACTTACTTTGCTTAAGAGCCTTTGGTGAGGGACCTTGTCAAAGGCTTTCTGAAAATCCAAATATACTATATCCACTGAATCCCCCTTGTCCACATGCTTGTTGACCCCCTCAAAGAATTCTAGTAGATTGGTGAGGCATGATTTCCCTTTACAAAAACCATGTTGACTCTTCCCCAACAAATTACATTCATCTATGTGTCTGACAATTTTATTCTTTACTATAGTTTCAACCAGTTTGCCCAGTACTGAAGTCAGGTTTACCAGCCTATAATTGCCGGGATCACCTCTGGAGCCCTTTTTAAAAATTGGCGTCACATTAGCTATCCTCCAGTCACTTGGTACAGAAGCTGATTTAAATGATAGGTTACAAACTACAGTTAGTAGTTCTACAATTTCACATTTGCATTCCTTCAGAACTCTTGAGTGAATACCATCTGGTCCTGGTGACTTATTACTGTTTAGTTTATCAGTTTGTTCCAAAACCTCCTCTAATGACACCTGATAACATCTTGTAACTGGCCATTCAGAACTACAAAGCAACAACAGGAATGGAATTCAGAGCCCTGCTCCCCAAGCCTAAGTCTGTATGGCTTTATCTACAGAGAAGGCTGTTAGCCATATAGGACTTATGAGATAATGCTGAAAGTTGTGATTCTACCCAGTAGAAGGCAGAGGTGCACATGCACAGTAGCAAGTTTTATAGTTTTACATGTCCAGCGGAGAACATAAAAGACTGGATTCTTATCCAAACCTCTCTCTAGAGATGCAAGCACAGGACTGAGAGCATGGCATGGCTCTACCACAGACTTCCTTTTATGACCTTGGTTAAAGCATTCTGTGTGTCAGTTTCCCCATCTGTGAAAGTGATGATAATACTTACTCATTCCCCAGGGCTATTGTGAACATTAATATTTGTAAAGCACTTTGAAGATGAAAAGTAAAAGTCAATATTTCCCTTGTATCTGCAGAGCTATTCTTACAGAAAAGTCCTATGGTGTTTAATAGAGATGAAACCAATAGGAGTCTGTAGAATTGCAATAGTGCTATACAGATGTGATCCTAAAATCTACAGAATGTAATAAAGTATAAAATCCTGTATGGGGAAAAAATGTAAGCATCCTATCAATTCTATAGCAAGAATTTAAAGACAGGCCCAATCTCTATTTTTCAGTATAGGAGGAGACAGAACAGGACTGGGAAAGGAAGGGACAGAAAAGAGACAAAAGGCTGGCGTTGGAGGAAAATGACTTAAGAGGCAGAGAATTGAAATGAAACGTGCCGTGTAAGTGTCTAGGGAAGACAGGGGGCAAGAGAGGAAATGATGTCCCTGCTATGAAAACCAAGGAAAGCCAGGAAAGCTATAAATTCTTCACACATCAGTGAATTAGCAGTGACTACTCAGGGAAGAGGTTTGAAAGAAATTATGTCAACAGCGGAGATGGGGAAAACATTGCAGAAAAAAAAGAGCCAGTGTGGAATTTGCAGACTGCAAAGCAGAGTCATGGCAAAGGTGCCAATGAAATGTGTGTTATGAATTACTGATACAAATACGGGAGATGGAAGCTCTCCACAGAAAGGGTTAAAAGCAGAACCACACAGTATGTTAAGGGGGTGGTGTGGGTTAAGCACTTTGCCTGCCGACTACCCTGGACAAAGCCAAGTAATGTGAACAGAAAATGCCAAAATAACAGGAGTACTTGTGGCACCTTAGAGACTAACAAATTTATTAGAGCATAAGCTTTCGTGGGCTACAACCCACTTCTTACTCCTGTTATTTTTGCGGATACAGACTAACACGGCTGCTACTCTGAAACCTGTCAGAAAATGCCAAGGAGCTGATGGGGCAGGCAGGATGCAAGAACAAAAGGCTTGGTTGAGAGGTGGGGGGGCCAAGAGAGAAGCTGCTGGATAAAAGTATGGATGACTCTGAGCCCAGACTAGGCTGTCTGCAAGTGAATTGCTTGTTTTGGTTGCTCATCTGTTGCAAATCAACATAGTTTGTTGTATTTTTAGCATGTACAGAAAATAAGAGGTAACAGCAGAAATCTGGACATCATTAATTTATCTCCCGGTATGAGAGACACAAGCCCTAAAGCTCCCAAAATTCAGCACATGAGACAACAATAGAAAGCTGGCTATGCAGCCCTCCGAACACAGAGCTCCAAGTAGCAGAGTCCCTAGGAAATGCCATGTGATCACTCAGACTATACAGTAACAATAACACCTTTCAGTCATGAATAGCAAAGCATGGCATTAACATTAATATAGCCTCACTGCACTCCTATGAGGCCAAGGAATATTGCTACCCCCAGTTTACAGAAGGCAATCTGAGGCATGGAAAGGTAAATGACTTGCCCAAGGTCATACAGCAAGTCAGCAACAGAGCCAGGAAGAGAATTCAGATGATCTAACTCCCAGTATACTACTCTGCCTTTTTCCCCCCCAATACTTTTTAGTTAGACTTTGGAACTCATTGCCAAATGATGTGGTGTAGGCCAAGAATTTAGCAAGATGCAAAGAAGCTTTAACAAGACCATCCAGAGTTGTACTAGTTAATGCTAGCCAAAAATTAAAAAGAGGAGTTTTGGAAGGGATATAAAAACCTCATGCTTTATGGCTTGAGCCTAGCTCTGAATATTAGGGGTTAGGACGAGACTTTCACGGCGGGCAAGTTATTCCACATCTGCCTACTTGCACCTTCTTCTGAAGCATATGGTGCCAGTCAGTGACTGTCAGAGACAGGATACTGAACCAAATGGACCATGGATCTGATCCAGTCTGGCCATGCCTATATTCCCAACAAAATCACTATAGTCTATCTCTATGAACAAACAACTTGGACAATTCAGTTCCTAGCAGAGACGCCCTGGCTAGAAGCTGTTTTCAAAATGGTGAGGAAAAGAGACTGAAAATATTCCTGGATGGAACTAGATTCTTCCTATCGTCTGCATTCTTTCCTTTCTATTTGCCACTTCAGAAACCGCCTCTGGCCAAAACGTCCCCACCAGGAACTGAACATGCTCTGAGCTGTCTGCTGATAGTTATCCACTTACAGCACGTAAGGAAGTGACTTCTCTCGCAGTCAGTGCTGATATCGCTAAAGGGCCCAGAGAGTCATTCACCGAGAAAGTGCTGAGGATGTAGGTACAGGTAAATTCACAAGCCGAAGGACTGGACTGATCTTCAGCCCACTCGTTCGTTCCTGGGCCAATCTCTGCTGATTGGGACCGATTCTCCACTGTCCTCAACCTTGTGTAGTCATTCAAGCCAGTGTGAAGTGAGTGTAAAATGCTACTATTTTTAACTGGTAGCATTTAATAGCAATTTTGCTCCAGTGTAAGTGACTACCCAGGTGAAGGGCAAAGGAGAATCAGGCCCTGAGAGATAACTGAAATAGCTTTATTAGGCGCATTAGGAATCGTAACCTATGTGTGCACACACACACGCATATTAACATACATATGCGCAAGCAGTGGGCTACATTTAAAAAGTCAGCATTTGCAAACAGCTACAGATATACTGTTTCCTGTCTCTTCCGCCACATGTATCCCCCCCCCCCCCCCCCACACACACACACACAGTGACTGAATAAGAAATAACGGTGCAGCACCTATTGGGAAAAGTTGACCATGTAGAAAACAGGTCCAATGTCTGACAAATAGCAGTTTGTAATCGCTTGTGCAAGTCAGGCAGAGAATCACTCTGCTAGACAGGAAGGAAAGATTCCAGGGCACCTCAGAAGAGAGATGATTTAGCCCCTTTTGCATAGAGCAGGGGTCGGCAACCTTTCAGAAGTGGTGTGCAGAGTCTTCATTTATTTGCTCTAATTTAAGGTTTCACGTGCCAGTCATACATTTTAACGTTTTTAGAAGGTCTCTTTCTATAAGTCTATAATATATAACTAAACTACTGTTGTATATAAAGTAAATAAGGTTTTTAAAATGTTTAAGAAGCTTCATTTAAAATTAAATGAAAATGCAGAGCTCCCCCGGACTGGTGGCCAGGACCCAGGCAGTGTGAGTGCCACTGAAAATCAGCTCGCGTGCCACCTTCGGCATGCATGCCATAGGTTGCCTACCCCTGGCCTAGAGTAAGCTCAGAACAATTCACACACCTTCCCCTTGCTGGAAATCTTCCCTGATCCCTGGCCCGGTGCTTCTGACACCATCCACCTGCTCTGCTACAAGCTGGACACAAGCAAAAGGGAGATCAGCCAGGAGAACATGTACAGGGAAGTAGAGCGAAACAACAACGGGCTGGTCAGAGCAGGTAAGCAGCTGTGTGGAGACCGGAGGGGAGAGGAGGCAACTGGCCTTTCAGGGTGGGGAGACTGGGATGCAATGCTTTGAGTGCATGTGGGCAGAGGGGAGCTGTGGGAGGATTAGGGAGAGTCAAGGGAACAGCAGCTGCGGTCCTGTTGGGGACAAAGGAAAGTCCTCTAAGGGTTAATACTTTCCCAGTGAGGGTGAGATCCACCTCCTTCCAAGGGGTAGAGGTGAAATCTGGCTCTATGCAGCTCTAGCAGCCCCCAGGGCTTGTCTGACAGCACTGCCTCAGCAGGAGCACTTTGCCCTCCCCTGGCAGAGAAAGTGAAAACTATTGAGCCTTATGATTTTTCTGCACCAGTAATCTCCACCCATCCCTTTTTGGCGACTCAGAGCGGGAGAGCTCCGCACACTGAATCATCCGCAGACCAATCATTTCCTTATTACATGTGGCAGCCTCCCACAGACCCAACCTGCCAGAGGGCTCCTTGGAATCTCATTAGGTGCCTTTCCTTCTCCCTGCTTCATTCAACCCACCTTCTCCACCCTAAAGATTACTGGTTCACATTAACATCTGGGCAGGCCTGGACGTGCTTCCCTCCAGGGTCCATCAGTATTTAGATAGTCAAAAAGAGACCCTGGGAAAGAACAGTGTGAGTCTGTATAGCATTATGGAAGTCACTCTAGTCTGCTAATTCCCATCCAGTTCTCAGTGGCCAGGTGGCCACATGCCCAAAACCACTAACCGCAACTCATAATAATTGATACCTCCTATTGGGGGGTCTCCACCAAGAGCCAAGAGTTGAATTAGTCTCACACACCTAGAGGTGATTCCTCTAGGTGAGGGTTGAGGCACATTGAGTAGCTTGCATTGCTTCCCTGCTGCATGGAGTTGCAGAGGGCTTCATTCTCCAGGGAATGCCTATGTGGCATCTGTTATACACACAGTCCCTTTTTTAAGGGACTGAAATGAATGAACAAGACTCTATAAATGTACATGAACTAAGGCTGCAATTTATCTATGGATGCTGGGGAGATCAACAAGACATTGTAGTTTGGCACTCACGGTTTCTGATGTCACCACCAGCATGCCTTGATGGAATTATAGCAGCATGGTTATGCACAGCTGGAGGTAAATTCTTTATGTTACTTTTTTTTATTTAACACAGTAACTTCCCTCGTAAGTACTATTGTTCAGGTCCCATTAGGCAGAGGGAGGCTGCCAATCAGAGCTATGATAGGACTATACCAAGTCTGAATCAAAGCAGACAAACCCCTGCAAAATCCCTTAAAATGCTCTACACGAACACTCAAAAGAACGGATTTCAAAAGTTTGTAGCATCTGAAGGGTGGGCAGTTTCTCTCTCTCTCTCTTTTTTTTTTTTAATAAACACACACAAATGTAACAATTCCATAGCAAATGCCTTTGTCACATAGTTCTACAGGACACACAGTCAGGATGTATAGCTAACATAGCTGTTGTGAAGTGGTCTCTCTCCACTGGAATGCCTATAAGTCACCAGAACAACCTGAGTGTAAGGTAAACAGACGTTTTCTATAGACATACAATTTTCTAAACTACTCTGCCGTTAAATTTGTATTATCAAGTTCTTGTCAACCATCATCTTCCCATTTTATTTGTGTGGTGTTCCCATTCCCCATATCTTCCACCTCTGTTTTGTCTTGCTAGAGGATTAGCACGATCCTTTGCCCTATAGTGATTTCTTTTCTGTTTGGAAAGCATTTAGCCCATTGCAGGCTCTATTGGAAACAAATCAATATCACCACCACAATGTCATGATAGTTACAGCAACAGGGAATGGTGATACATCATCATCTCCTAACTACAGCCAAGAGAAATTCAGCAGCATCAGGACATAGGGATTTGTCTCAAACTTTTTCCAGTTCTGGGTCCAGGTGACTTTGTGCCCCTGCAGTTCTTCTTTGAAGGAACCCATAGTCTAAAAGCAAAATTCACATGACATCTCAGAACCCTCAGTTTTGCCTAGCATCAGCCTACATCCATGAAGATTACTGTGGCTTCCACCCAAAACCGTAAACCACTCCTCCGTGTCTGGAGCACATCCCAGAATTACTTTAGGGGTTGAAAACCTCCGCAAGTCTTTAAGGGAATCTAGTCCCAGATCCGGGGATGTAACCAAATCTGAATCAGGTGAGTTTCACCTGTTTGGAGATTGTTTGTGAAGGTTTCATAACACACTCCAATCATGCGAGCAACATCACCACATGCTGACAATGCAACATTGCAACGCTGAGTCCTGGCGCTACAAAGGAGATTTGGGGCATTAATTGTCCCAAAAGTTAGACCCACTGTCTGCAGAAAAGACCCATGAAAATCAGGAGCATCCCACAAGTTTCAGGATAGTCCTCTCTATGAAATAGCACAGTAGTGTTATTATTTGTATTACATGGGCATCCCACTGTGCTAGGCAACAGCCCTGAAGGATTTATATCTAAATAGACAAGGCAGGAAAAGGGTGGGAGGGTATTATGTTACAGATGTGGAATGGAGACGGAGATTAAGTCACTTGCTCACGGTCATGCAGGAAGTCTGTGGCAGAACTGAGAATAAAATCAAGATCTCCTGAGTCCCAGGCCTTGTCTACACTACAGCAGTAAGTCTACCTAAATTACACTACTCCGGTTACGTGGATAACGTCACTGAAGTCGACGTAGCTTAGGTCGATTTACCGGGGTGTCTACAAAGCGCTGTGTCGGTGGGAGACACTCTCCCGCCAACTTACCTTCCTCTTCTCAGGGAGCTGGAGTACCGGAATCGACGGGAAAGCGCTCTGCCATCGACTTAGCGAGTCTTCACCAGACCCACTAAAATCGACACCCGCTGCATCGATCGCAGCAGTGCCAATCTACCGCTAAGTGTAGACATGGCCCCAGTCTACAGCCTCAACCACAAGACCATCTTTCATGTCTATGAAGGATAATCTTTGACTTTCAAAGGCAACGAAGAGAAAATTAAAGTATTTTTTCACTGTGGAACAAAGCAGAAAGTAAAGTTACAACGTGGGCCCAGGTGGAACTGAAGACTGAGTGCCTTTGATGGCAGTATTGAGCATCTCATCTTTTATAGCAATTAATGAAGCTTCACTACAGTCAAAGGCCTTCTTTATCACAGCAGCGCATTGCCTCAGCCTTGCAAGCAGTTTGCTTTTGGACAATTTCCCCTCTCTCTCAAGCCCATGTATCAGTCACAGTCACAGGGAAGTGGACACTCAGATTGCAGGGGCTGATTTACCCCCAGTCTCAGTTTCTCACCCATACCTATTTCAGCACTGAACATCTGCCCCACATTTCATAGACGCTTTAATTGGGCCTGACTCTCAATCTTACAACCCTTTTAGCAACAGCCCCCTAAAATGAATGATCAAGCCAGACCTCATTCTTACACAGATTAGCAGGGAAAGATGATGCTTGGCTGTGAAAGGAGAGGGAAAGGAGCTGTTAGCCTCCACCCATCCTCAAGCTGTCACCCCATGAACAACTACTCAGCTCCCAACAAAACTCTCCTCCCAACAAAACCCTGCCTTAACCATCCTGATTTATACTTTTAAAATCTTGTCACCACCTCCAAGCCAATCTGAACCACATATGTGCTTAGGTGGACACCTTATAAAACAAAAAGCATCATATGGATTCAGCCTAAAATCAGGCAAAATTTGTTTAAACTTCACTTTGAGTTTTTGGATTCGCTCAAACCTACATCTCAAAGCAAAATGCAAGGAGGGTGAACCACCATGAGGCAAAGACAAAACATCACTCCAAGCATGACCCTCCTCAAAGCACAACTGCTAAGTTCTGCGGCCCTAGGAATACAGAGATGCTGTCTATTTTCTGATGCAGTGAAGATTTAAGTTGCTGTAAATGCCATAGAGATTTATAAACATTTTTGAGCATAATCTATTGCACTAAATATAAGACTGGGAGTTGGGAACTAAGGTCCAATCCTAGCTCTGCCACTCACTCTCTGGGCTAAATTTAACCCTGATATAAAGGGCTGCAGTTTCATTGACTTCAATCAAAACACACACATCCACGCCAAGGCTGGAGTTGGCCTTTCTGTATGGTGCCAGGCATGTCTCTTCACCTCTCTCTGCCTAAACTGAGCCATTTGTTAAATAGAGACGATAATGCTTACTGCACAGGTGTGTTCTGAGCTTCAGCACCACCTTGAACCGTAGTCAGCTTCAAATGAGAATTTCAAGTACTTTCTGACCCTACACCTCCCGAGTCACCCTGACAGTTTCTGTGCCCCTGAACTCACCTTTTCCCATGTTTTCCTCTCCTTCCTTTCTGCATGAAAGACGCATACAAACCAAAGGGGAAATGGATTGGTGGACTGTACAGGGGGAAATGGTGCAAACTGACTATACACAAAGTACTGTCAAAGGTACAACATAAGCAAACTGAGGAAGGAGGGATTTATTTTTCTTCCTTTATTCTCTTTTATAGTTAGAGCTGTTCCAAAAATTTCCATCAAATCCAAATTTTGACAAAAAGAAAGGGGGAAAAGGGGGGGGGGGATGCCATAAAATTCTCCCCTCGTTTTCTCAGTAGCTCTAGTTGTTATAGCAGTCTCAAGTGTTATTTGTAAAATCGTAAGAGAAAATCAGATTTCAAACAGAAGTGTGATTTCTATGTTGAGCGTGTCTCTTTAATTAGTTAGTGTTTGTACAGCACTTTGGAGATGTAAAGGGTTATTATAAGTGTTAAGCATTATTTAATGACTATGCATATGCAAAATTCAAGCAGGTGTGAACAATGGGATAGTAGGGAGTTGCCAAACACTATACCATGTGGCTCTAAAAAGTCACAAATCCTAAGAAAGATCTGTAATGAACCCTTCCTCTTTAAATGGTGGGACCAGGTGGTGAAAACTAATGCCAGATCAGGTGGACCTTTGAACCATGCACAGCTCCACTGACTTAAAGCTTGTAATTGTATACACTTAAGACCTAGTTCTTATATAGTGCTTTCCTTCTGTATGTCTCAAAGGAGGTCAGCATCATATCAATTTTAGATGGGGAAACAGACACAAGGAGGAAATGACTTGCCCAAGGTCACCTAGCAAATGGGGAATTGAACCCACATCTCCGGAGTCCGGTCCACCACTCTAGCTATTAGATCACACTGACTCCCTCCAAATAGCTGGACAGAGTTTTGATAGTAGTCACAAGCAGAAGTATTTGCAGGGTCCCTGAAGTCAATAGCAGCTCTCCCGCTGCCTTCAATGGGAGCAGGCCCAGGCACTACAGAGGAAGCAACGAACCACCTTCAAGGAAGTGAGGCTAAGAACAGGCACAAAGTGCCATATCTTGCGAGCCCCCCTGACACAAATGGCAGGATCTGGCCCAAGAAAACAGCTCTTTTGTACTTGGGGACCTGTTAAGGCTTGCCTGCCTTTAAATAAAATACCCTGAGACTGCATCTTCAGCCTCAATTAAGCCAAATCTAATGAAACAGAAGCTCAGCTGAGCAGAGCTGGTCACAATCTCTTCCTGCTCAACCCAGAAACCAGCTCCTCTTTCAGACTCTGAGGGATGGAGAAGCTCAATATTCTCACTGGGAAATTTTAAAAAGCTGACCCGACCCTAAAACACTGAAACACACTGCCAGGCTCTGGCCTTTCCTTCTTCCTCCTCTCTGAGGCAACCCACGCTGCCTTCATACAGTGCCGCTCCCACACACAAAGCAATTAGAATACCAAGGACCCGAGAAATGTTCACATTTGGCTCTTTCCACAATGAAATTGCTGCTCATGCTACGAAAGCTTAGTGATATGGGCAGATGTCTGGTCAGGCCACACAGATGCTTATATCTAACTCTTAGAAGTTTGCTAGCTTTGCTAATTACCCTCCCCCACCAAAAGGAGCCCCAACTTCCTCCCTGCTTCTGTTCCTTCCCTTCTCTCCTTGACAAAATTCGATCCCTGCCCTAGACCTATCACCAAGCTGAAGACTCTCCACCCCAAGCCAGGAGAAAAATCACTCCCTGATTAGAGCCATCAGCCTTCCATCTCTGCCAGCTACTTCCTGAATACACGAAGACCTATCTACCACACTGAGACATAAGTCCAGAGCAGACAGCTGCAGAAGGACACAGGTCCTATCAAAGACGAAGGAAGGAGTGGGCTTTCTGCAGGATGGAGGCAGAACACATTGGGACTTGCTCCTCTGAAGGACCTCAAATTTGTCCCACTGCCCAGTAGCCACAAAACCTGCTTCCTTCATAGAAAATGCCACTTAGGCGTCCAAATCCCATTGTAGATCTAGCCCTAATTGCCACTTCAGGTGCCTAAACTGAACATTTAGATCCTCAACACCATCACTGCGGTGCCTAAATTCCCTAGGCACCTCACTTTCCACTGGTAAAGTCCCCGAGGCATCTTCATTGCTGCCAGTGGGTATGTGCAAAGCTCCCTCAGTTCTGACACCCAAACTCTAGCTCACACCTCAGCTCTGGCAGGATTCACAAACTAGGTGTTCTCCTGTCTAGCTTGTCTGTAAGGCCCAATCCAGTGGGGATACCATTCTTTTACCCAATATCCCAGTGGTTAGCGCTCCCATCCAGGATTTCAAGTTCAAATCCTTCCTCTGCCTGACATGCAGCAGGCACTTGAACCCGGTTTCCGATATACCAGGAGAATGCCCTAAACCCTGGGCGGATCTCTTTCCATTTCTCCTGTTGAAGCTCTTACACCTTTTATAAAATAATTCATTGGGCCAGAGCAAAAGTAAAATGACTGTACAGCATGGTCCTTAAGGCACCCACCTGGGAAGGGGAAGACCTGTGTTTAAATCCCACCTGCAATGAATATTTAATACCTCTCCTTGGCACTTCCCATAAGCTAGCTTATCCGGCAGCCCATTCGTCTTGTTGGCTTTTGTGAATCCCATTTTTAAGTGCCGATATTCCTCCATGCACTGTATAGGGAGCAAGGTGCCTAACTCAGGGCTGTGGATTCTATTAGGTGGCAGAACCCCTAAAAGTTAGGTGTTGCAACGCTGAACCTAAGTCCCCTCTGGGGAACTAGTCCTTAGCGGCCACCTCTGACTCCTGGAAATGAGCCAGTTCTCAAGTGGTATTATTTAATTCCTTCACTCACTGCCTATCCCAAGCTCTACACTCATTACAGAATATATACAACCACAGCAGTAAATTATTAACACAGGATATTCAACCACACCCTTTTTTGGGGGGGGGGGGGAAATCAAACATGAAACATATACTTCTCAGAATACCTTCCCAGTCACAAGCAACCCAGCCCCATCCTTCAATCAACACTCCAATCAATTATCCCCCCTCCACTCCCCAGGAAACACCTGGGCAAACAGGTGGCTTGTACAGGGTGTCCTGTAGTTCACCAAATCCACCTGGATGTTAGCTAGCTTCTTAGATGTTAAATAGAGCAGAACATTCCAAAGAATTACATGCCAAATATAACACTTTGCCCCTTTTGGCCCCAAGCGAACTCAGAATTCATGCTGGAAATGGCAGGCAGTGTAGTCCAGTGAGCATGGCACTGGACTGAGAATCAGGAGACCTGGGCTCTATATGTAGCTCTGCCATCAACTTTGCCTCTATTTCCCAGTCTGTCTTGTCTGTTTAGATTCCTTCGAGCAGGGAACGGTCCCTCACAATTTGTTTTTAGAGTGTCTAGTATGATGGGGCCCTGATCTCAGCTAAGGCCTCTAGGTGCTGCCATAATTCAAATAGTGGTCAAAAAATGGATAGCTGTCCACCAGGCCAAACTAATTTCCATTTGTAACTTGACTTAGCCCTTGAACCCACAGCTATTGAGTTTAATGGTTGATAGCACTAATCGCTACTGACTGCCCCATTCCTCCCCCACTGTGCTTTAACCTCAGCTGCGACCATTAGCATTTTACTCCTTCCATAATGGAATGAATTCATGATTGATTGTGGGCCTTCGCTATGAATCTTCAGGCTTCTATCAGCCTGTGTCACAAATGTAACATTATTTAATTGTAAGTTTTCCCATTTAATTGCAATATACACCTGCTCGATGTCCCTCAGTGTGTGGAACAGCACCATACTTCATTTAAAAAGCCCTCATTTAAATTCAACAGCTAGCTGCACAGATTTAACCATTAAACTGATTTATGTTGCATAAAAGATCAAACCAGATCGCACCTTGTGGCCAAAAAACCATAAAGGTTTCTGTAAAGATCATTAATTCACCTCCCTGGGCAGTTAGTTTAACAGTAAATATGGCTTAGATGACTTTATCTAGTTAACCTTAAATCAATTTGTTATTATGATTGGTTGCCCTAAATAATACAAATGTGAGATAAGAAAGTGCTACAGTTTAGGGCCCCCCGAACAGACCATCCCATGATGCATTGACCCTGGTTTCCCATGTTTTTGGGACAGAGGCACCTATCACTGCCTGTGACTTGACTGGGCTTTAGATCAACCCCTTAGTAAACTGGCAAACTGCATATCACAGCACAATGACCTCTCTCTTTAAACTGAGAAAATAAGATTACAGTAGACTGGGATGAGATGCAACAACAGGATATAAAACTGATGAGAGAGTTGAGATGGTCCAGTGGTTAGGACACTAGCCTGAGATGTGGGAGAATGTGGTTCGATTCCCTGCCTGCTCTGTTACACACTTCCTATATGACCCTTATCTCTCTGTGCCTCAGTTCCCCATATATAAATTGTGGATGATAGTACATCCCTACCCCCACAGGGGTATTGTAAGGACATTAAAGATTGTGAGGCACTCGGATACCAAGGTGATACAAGTACCTTAGTCAGACAGACATGTCAGATATCACATTCAGGGTCCAATTATCCTCTCACACCAGTAAGACTCTGACTTCAACTGATTTTTCACTGCAGCAATGTAAGCTCAGTCAGAGTCAGGCCCTCAGCCTGGTAAAGGGCTGTCTCTTCATCTGTGTTATACAGAACCCAGCACCATGAGATACTGGCTGGGACCTCTGGGCACTACAGTAATACAAGGAATTATCAATAATAGATATCATAGGCTTGAGTCTCTGCAGCCTTGCTTAGATATTTACACCTGTGCAAAGTGAGTGTGTAACGCTGCCAGCTCAGGATTCTCCACTCAACAAGGGGGCAGGCGGGCATTTTGTACAAGCCCTGTATTGAAAAATGTGGGCGTCGGGACATACAAAAGAGATAGGTTCTAATCATCCTCTTACCAGGGCAGCACCAGTCTCTTCCCAGTGGTGGGGCGCTGAGGTGAATTAGCCTCACCCCCTACTCCTCCTAAATTCTGGCCCGGCCTCCTCCTCTCTTCCAATGCCTCACCCCCTGGATGGGGCTGCAGCTGCTCCTCAGCTTCCCTCCACCCTTTGACTGCTTGCAGCCGGGACAGGCCCAAGAACCCAGGTTGGAGCAGGTCAGTCCAGGCAACTGTGGGGAGCCCTGGACCCTCCACCTGCCCTGGGCGGCACGCCCCGGCAGGTGGGGCCACAGGCCGCTCTTGGGCAACCCGCCTGGATTTACTCCTGCACTGCTGCTGGTGGTGGCGCTGCCACCTTCAGACCTGGGCACCTGTCCAGCAGCCACCAGCCTCTCTGTTCTGCCTTCAGAGCTGAGCGGCCAGAGAGTGGCAGCTGCTACAGAGAGGCTATGGGGGTCGAAGGCAAATTTGGGGGTGGATACACCCCCTAGCACTGCCCCTGCCTCTCACACATATTGGTGCAGATCGGGGTAACTCCATTGTAGTCAATGGTATTACACCGGTGTGAGTAAGAGGAGAATCGGGCCCAAGGTGTCTAGATTGCTGCTCCGCAAATCAGTCTTCCCATCCTGCCAGTGGGAAGAAAGCCTCACTGACACCGTGCTACTGCACTTGGTATTCAGTCAGTGCACCAGTAAATCATGGCTCCTCGCATGAAAGAGCTCATTCTGTCTGTGTGCATATCTGTGTCTGTGTTCAGTCTCGCCAGACTGAGGAAAGCACTTTATCCTTCATTTCTATGCTCAACCACATGCTTCCTCAGCCTTCCTACCTTGTGCATGCAGCCACAACAGTGGGGAATATTTCTCCTTCCGAAATGCACCCCCACACACCTCCCATTAGAAAAAAAAAAAAACCTATGCACACGGTTTTCTAACACACACAAAAATCTTATGAAAGAATGGATTTGATATGAACAGGGCAACAAGGACCTGATCCTAAATCCACTGAAGTCAATTGGAGCCTTTTCACGGACTTTAATAGACTTTGGATCAGTCTCCAAGTGTTACTTGTCTTTTTCGCCTAAACACAGAATCTGGTCATACCTTTCAACCTGCCAACGAACTGACTGTGGGACACGTGTTACAGGCATCCAAAATTATTCATTCAGAAAGCTTAAAATGCTGTGGGGGAGAGCATGAACCTTTCCACAACCTCAGCTGCACAATGTTTTATTTCTGATGTAAATACTTTTTCAGCAAGACAAGTGAAGGGGTTACAAATTTGCGTGGCCTGGAGGTAACGTTGGGTCTAAAATGAGCAATGTCCTTTGAAATAAGGGACACTGGAGAGGTACGTGTCTGATAGTTTATACTCTCACAGATTCAAATTCTATGAATCTATGAATCAGACTGCTGGAACATGGTCAATGTGATTATAAAGAAACTAAATAGCCTATTTTCATTCTCCAAGCTACATTCTCAGATACCACAGCAAAAAGTGTGATATAAGGGCCTGAATGGAAAGCTGACTGAATTGTAAGCAAACTAAGGCTCCAATTAAGGCTAGCACTTAAAAAAACCATGAAGTGTGTGTAGGTCTCATTTTGACTTAAATGGGACTTAAACATGTGTTTAAGTGCTGTCCTGAATTGGGGCCTAGAAAGCAGAAATATTAGAAAGCAAATCTACAAAAATCTTTTAATTTTAATAATCACAGGCACTATCTGTCACACAAATGAAGAGACTATCTATAAAACATGATATGAAATCCAAGTTCCTTTAAAATGCTGAGGGTTTTTTTGTCACATTTGAAATCCAGGTGCCGCGTGTGACTTCCTGACAGATTCACCAAGGAACTGCCAATTAGCAAACAAGAAACAATCAGAAACTGAGCATTACAAAGTCACAACATCATCAGAAAAGGGAACACATTTCCTTTCTCAGACTGAAATGGCATTGAGGGGGAGGAAAAAAAAAAACTTTGATAAAAATAACCTTTAATGATAGGTAAAGGCTTAGCCCTTTACTACCGACCACACACGCATAAAAAGGTCTTAGTGACAGTGTAAACATAGAAACTACATATTGCATCTGCATTTTATTTAACTATGTTCTTCTTGCCATTATTTCCAATAACAATTTAGAGAGAATTAAAATTGAATAAAAAGCCTAAGCATATTTTTCACCATCTTGTTTGCTTTTTGTTCCATTTGCATAATCAAACTAGATGGTCAATTTTACATTTGTTTCTAATCTATGGAGGCCCAGCAGCAGGGTCAAAACAGGAATGCTATCTGGTGCTCACAGGTTGTTTCGCTTATTTTCAGGCTGAGGGGAAGGAAGGGGACCAGGCTGCAAGGTAGTTAATAAGAATAATCTCACATTTCTATAGTGACCTTCATCCTAGAGAATCCTATATTATTTTACCAACCATGGCCTGATCCTGAATTGAAGCCAACTGGACTTTAGGTGAGAATAAATTATCTGCAATCACTTTGCAGCATTGGGGCCTAGGAGCTCTTAAACTCACCCCAGAAATGCAGCCGCTTTTGGGAACACAGCAGCTGTTTAGACAATATAGAGGAAAAGAAAAGAACAGAGAAAAGAAAAGAGAAAGACTATCATATTAAAACTGCAAGGGGGGAAATCAGCCAGACAGAATGCAAGTACCCAGACTGGAATGTGACCAGGGTTTACATGACTACTCTTCTGAAAATTGCCAGGTGATCATCATTAATGATTTCAAGTGGTCAGTAATAATAGCTTACCTGAAACACACCACCTCCAATATTGACACTGTGCTGGGCACTGATTCAGGACTGACTCAGACAGAAGGACACCTTCTACTGAATCATCACCTGCATTTCCTGCAGCCCACTGGGGTTTTCCATGGAAGTCTGAGCAGGTCTGACCCTGTTTGACAAGTATGATCTGGAAAGATCAAAGCCTGCCTGATGTGCTAGGGCTGAATACCGCAGATATACAGAGCTCTGTGTCTCATTACTGTATTAACCCCAACCCCCCAATATCTGAGTCTTGTCTCTGTGCACCATTACCAGTTCCCTGACTCATGTCCTGTCCATAGTGAGCAATCTGTTACAAGAAACAATTCTGAGTCTCTCTCAGATTGTTTCCTAAACCAGTGGTTCTCAACCAGGGTATGCGTACCCATGGGGGTATGCAGAGGCCTTCCAGGGGTACATCAACTAATCTAGCCTAGTTTTACAACAGGCTACATAAAAAGCACTAGCAAAGTCAGTACAAACTAAAATTTTATACAGACAACGACTTGTTTATACTGCTCTATATATATACACTATACACTGAAATATAAGTACAATATTTATATTCAATTGATTTATTTTATATGGTAAAATTGAGAAAGTAAGCAATTTTTCAGTAATAGTGTGCTGTGAACACTTTTGTATATTTATGTCTGATTTTGTAAGCAAGTAGCTTTTAAATTAGGTGAAACTTGGGGGTACACAAGACAAATCAGACTCCTCCAAAAGTTGAGAGCCTCTGTCCTACACAACAGGTGCATTCAGAGGACTTATTCAACAGAAGACTCTTGTAAAGGTATTGAGATATAAATGAATACTATTTAATCATTAAGGTAGACAGCTTTGCTACTGACGCATCTGCTGCCCATATTTGTATATTAGGTCTATGTCATAATTTAAAGACAATAAAGAGGGTGTTTTCTGCAGTAAAATGATCAACCTGTTTTTCAATTTTTTTTCAGGTCCATTGTATGGCGTGTTTCTGACATAAATACAATAAACTGACTTGGAAAGTGTCACATTTCTGAGAGAGAAAGCATACTCCAATTCGCTGGGCAATGACGTTAGTTTACATGCAATTTTCTAGCTTGTTTTGCCAACCTCAGACAAGAGTAACAGTTTAATTGCTATTTTTATTGGTATAATAGATGATCAGGGATAAGGTGTTATTTTAAGTTAAACCCTACTGCACAGTTAAGTGGAAGAAAAAAATGACTGTGTGTAGTTCTCACGTGCTTCAGATAAAATCTGTATTGCAGGGACTTGCGGTTTTCTATGAGGGTGTCTTTAATGGAGCTTGTATGATGACAACCAAGGCCCCAATCCTGCAAGTTACTCTGTGTGGGCAGAGCCCCACTGATTTCAACAGGGGGTTATGCAGGTGGAAGGATTCACCCACACAGATTAGTTTGCAGGATCAGGTCACAAGATAGCCCAGGGAAATCAAATTCAATCCTTGTCAGGCCTAATGGATTCAAAGTGGGTGGAAGCAAAAAAAATCAGGGTAGAGTTTTAAAGTAAGGACTCATTGATAAATAGCTCATAAAAGGGTTAAAACATCTATTAATAAATGATCAATTGTTATAGACTGTTAGAGTGTTCAACAGGTTGTTTATAATCATTGATAACACTTTCTATAATATCACACTCTTAAGCCCCTGCATAACATTCACATTCAAATTCATCAGCCCGTGCAAAGTTCCTCTTCAGAACGATTTTGCCTTCACCCTTGATTTTTCCATTACAATGGTGTTAAAGAAAGGCGCTTGAGCACGCTGGACTTGGAATGACCCTTGAAGGCACCACTTATTCTCACAGCAGGACACTTCAACTGCCTGGTCAAATAAGTTTCCATCAGACGGGTTTACTGATTGGGAGAAGCCAAGTCTCAGAGAGAGGATAAAGCATATTTCACAAATAGTGGGGAAAGTACAATAAAGTCCCTATGTCCTCACACAACCCAAAAACGTTACCTCTAGGCTGCATACACTGACAGTCCTTTGAATTTATCCTGCACCCTCTCATCGGACTCTTATGAAGAGTCTTACGAGTGTAATAGGGATAGAACCAATAAGGAATAAAACCTATAAAGTTTAGTAGATAATAAGACCTTGGCTACAGGTTTTATTTTAACTGTCCTATAGCAGGAGAGCGAGAGAGGGCTCTGTTAAATTGCAATGTTATTTTAGCAAAATACTCAAAGTGGAAGAAGTGCAAATCTAGAGTTATACGTGAAACTGAAACTGCAGATATTCCGATGATTAACCCAAGACTAAGAAAAGTAGATGTCCTGTAACTATATAAACCAAAACATACATATCTGCTGTCATCGCCCACACCAGTTGCTACAATTGCTCCAGGGATTTGGACCAGGAAAAGTAGCAGAACAGGATTACGTAAGAGAGTCGTCCAGAACCAAGATGAAGTTGAGAGCGAATTTAGGTTCTAATCCATACAAAAGTTTTAGGAAAAGATCACAAAACTTGGGCGGATGATGTCAGAAGCAGCATCCTTCCCCCATCTACACAGTCTGGCCCTCACACGGGTACCTACCCAGCCACCTTCTCCCAAACAAGCCTTGACTACTCCTCACCTTACTTTAGACGCCGTCAGAAAGGGGTCTAGTATGAGCCCCTCCTAGGGTTTTCAGGGAGCACCAGATGCTGTCCCACACAGGAGCACATACTGGTTGGCAAGAAGTGGTTCTAATATTGCAGCAGGCCAAGTGGCCGTGATCTATATCAGGCAGCTGTTTGGGAACTGTGCTGACCTATGGGTGGGTGAGGAGGAAGGAAGAGATGCTGTGAAGGGATCAGCACACAGCTGGCACCTCCTCAAGGCCGGGTGTGGCACGTCAGCTCTCTCTCCGCTGTAGTCTGCTGCCACCGGCTGCTCTGCCTCTGCGGTGACCTGTGGCCCTCCAGCCAGGTCACTCCCAAGTCTCTTCCCTTCTGAGGTAGTCCATGAACAAAAGCAAGGGGAATGAACACAAACCAACTGAGCTAGTGAGAGAGAGCCAGGAATGCTTCCCTCTCAGGATATGTCAAGATCAGGCCCTTCTTTCCCTCCGGGAGGGACCATCAGGCAGTGGCTGTTGGGGAACCTCCTGCCTTGAGTCAGCCCTTTCTCTGGAGCTGAGGGTTGAAGGTCTCTTTTCCCTGGCCTGCCCACAAGTGAGCTGTTCTGCTTCCCTTTTAATGCCTCCTCCAGCCTGTGCAGGTGTGGTGGGGTGGGGCTAGTTGAGCCCAGAGCAGCTCCTGAACCCCTGATGTCCAGTGGGGGGCTTGTATACCCCATCACAGATGCATATCCCACTACCCCCACAAAAAACTACAACTATTGGGAGACAGTGCACTGCATGAGGCAGCCCCCCTAAAGGATCGCCTGGTTGGAGGGAATGGAGACTCAGTTCTCCTGAAGAACCGGGGGGAGCAGAGGGGGCACCTTTATCTCATAACTACTTCACGGGATGGGAGCAGTTTACTGTAGGCTGCCCCAGCCTCTGGGGATGAAAAGAAGAGAGGGCTTTTCACTGATGGAGGGGCAGATTTACCGTCAGCCCAAACCTTTAAACATACCCTCAGGAGCGAGACCCTTGCTACCCTGGGGAATTGATCCTAGCAGATTTGGGCAGTCCTAAAAAGGTAGGAGCCTTAGGAAGGCAGGACCTTTTGGGCAAACTGACAGGTAAGAAAACAGCAGCTGCTATAATCCAGATGTTGCCAGGGAAGAACTGCTAGGACAAGTATATGACAAAGACCGTATCTGATCTCAGGAGGAGAGCCGTAAGCAATCTATGATGGCAGCAAAAAAACAAAAACTCATTTGTAACCTTTAAAAGCAACAGGCTCAGTGAGCCAAACATCATCTCCTAGATAATGATCTAATGAGAACCAGTCTCTCTCTCTATGTGCATTCCTTTGATGTACAGGTGTAAGAGCTAGTGCGGTGTGATTTGTTTCATAAACCGATAGAATACATAGGGCTGTGCAGAATAGTCCCTTCAAAGCTCAAACCAAACTCAGGCTCAAGGTTTCTTGTAAGGTTCAGCTCCTGATTATGAAAGTTTGGCAAATGTGGGCTGAGGATGTTTCACAGCTAGGGAGGTAGAAAACTTCCCTTCTCCCCGATAAGCCCCTGGAGTGTTGAGAGAAAAGGACTGAATCCAGTGGGTTTCCTGGGAAGTAGGAGTTAATTTAATGAGAACCTGGAGGGGAGTGGTTCACTTGCAATCTCTCTGAACCAAAATTGCAGGGCTCCGCTTTTGTGAACTGATCACTGCAGAAAGAAAGGATGCAGAAGTGGGTCATGAATAGGCTGGAAAGTATTAAAGACAGGTCCTGAGCCACAAAATTTGGATCCAATCATCCAACTTTTGGGCAGGTTCAGATCTTCGGTTTTGTTCTTTATGGAGATGGGACCGTCATGCTGTTAGGAGCTGGGTTTGGATTGCTTCCTTCCCCTCACCAAAAAATGCAGAGGGTGGTCAGATCGGTGTCCATCCCTAAAGCGTATACCTGTTACAGCCCTCTGCTGAATGGAATGAGACCTGCTGAGTATTACTCATTATCTCTATTACCTCAGTCCCTTTTACCTCAGATCTATTACCTCAGATCCCTTGCACCGACTACTGTACACACACCCACACACACAGCAAAAAGATGGTTCCTGGCCAGAGAGCAGAGACAACAGGTGGATACAAAATAGGGGAGGAAGGTAACAGAGAGATGACGGTAAGTGTAATAAGCACAACACACCGCACTGCTCCTGTGCTGGTGATCACTTCGACCCCTAGCTACTGAATATAAGCCTTATACTAGTGTCAGACCTACTCTGAATCCACTGAGACAGCTGTTCCCTTTTGTCCGCAATTTCCTCTTCCCAACACTGGACCCCTTATGGCAGTGCTAGTGGTTAAGGAAGTGTCTGCATTTGGCTGCCCAACCCCAATACCAAATTCTAACCCCACACGCTCTTTACATGAAACCATAATGAAGCCTGTTTCCCTGCTCCTTGGTTATTGATTCCACCTACAATCTTTCATCTCTCCTGGCACGTGCAATGAGCGATTTCCAATATACATGCTCATTATGCTCCAGTAGAACATACCATAAAGTAAAGGTAAGCGGCACGTAGCAGACTGGCTGCATGTAACAATCAGTGATGGGGAAGCTATTCTCAGCTTACAAAATCCACTCAGACACTTCCAGAAAATTCACATCAGATACCCGTGCCCTCTGAACGGATAATAAATACGTCTGACCCAGCAATCCAAGTGTTATCTGCGTTTCAGTTACCAATTCATACAATACTGCTGTACACCTGACGTGATTTTAATAACATAAGACCACAAAGAGCAATGGAGCACAATGACTAAAAGCAGACAAGAGAATATTGATTTTCAGATTGCATTCCACTATAACATCAATCAGCTGGTAGCTTATCTGAAATATAAGCAGCCCCAAGTGGAGCAAAGCAGCCCGTGGTACATGTTTCCATGCGCTATCCCCACTGACTCCTGAAAGCACCCCCTCATCCATCAGAAAAGAATCTTTATTCAAATAAATACCAGCTTTTTGAGAATCAATATGTCCTTAGCTACAGATTTACTAATCGGTTTAGCCAGAATAAAGGGGGTTTGACAACGTTTACTTGGGTGTTACAGGAGATGGAGCCTGCATGGAAGGAGGGAGCTTATGTCTAACTACTTGTAGCATATTGAGAGCCCTGGCCTGCTTTAAAGCCTTAACCAAAACCCTTGTGTTCATGTAACAGAAAATCTGTTGCCCTTTCTCATCACTGAGGCGTTTGACATCAGAACTCTAATCCACTGTAATGGCCAGGTGCTTCCTCACTTGCAGTGGGGTCACAGAACGTTGGGGCATTGTCTTGAGATGGCGATCTCGTCTTCGGCTCCAACTGACATCTCGAAGTTCATGAAAATCACATGAGTGCCCAGATCAAGCCCACATAATGAGATCCCTAAGGCCAGATTCTGCTCTCACTTCTATGGGTGTAAATCCAGAATAACTTCACTGATGTAAATGGAGTTAGTTCAGATTCACAGCCAGGAAATTGAGAGCATACTCTGGCTCCTGGTGCTTAGGCCACAATAGCTTTATACGATTTATGCAATGAATCTGGGCTTCCTGTGAGAAACTCTGCCATCTTAGCAGATATGGGAGCAGACATACCAAGCACATTTATTTGGCTACACTGGAAGCAACTAGCCCATTTCCCTGCCCAGAATATAGAGGTTAGAGACAGACCAGAACCCCAAACTGAAAACCCCTGAATTTAGAGGTCACACAATTCCCATGCACTTCAAGATGTTCAGCATCTCGAGACCACACCCTAAGACTGTGACCCCCCCTCCCGCACCACAAATCTGAACCCAAACCCAAGTTACATGATAGGTAGGGCTAGCATTCTGTATCTACAAGGGGAATCTGTGGGGACAGAGGAGGGGACATTAGAATGACATATCAGCCAGCTGGTGGCCACACATGGGACTCTGCTCCATATACTGGGTGGCCTTCATGGTTGCCAGCTTGCCTGGTATGATACTGAAGTTGAGATTCAAGCCTTGCTGTCTACTGACAGATTGTAGGAGCCCATACAAGCCGCTCCTTCTGGCTAACCCAGCAGAAGCTGTGCTAAGCTAGTCTCAGCTAAAAGTCACCCCTCACATCTCTTCCTTGGAGCATTCCTCCTGCCCACATTTCTGAGTTGATGGAGGGCCCACAGGTAGAAGATAACTGGATGCAACAGGTCCAGACTCCAACGATCTTACAGTATTTGGGCCCATTCTGCTCCCTTTAAAGTTAATGGGGAAACTCCTATTGACTTGAACAGGAGCAGGATCATAAGGTAGACAACACAGTGCAGATAGCCAGACGATGGTCAATGTAACAATGGTGCTGATATCACATCTGTCCCATCCTCAAGCACTGATCATCATTTTAGAAGCTGTTCCAATGCTATTCTGAGGCTGGCAAATGAAATGGCCTGTCCATTTCACCCCCATTTCCCTCAGCCTTAGAATCTAAGGAATTTAGAATTTGTCCATTTGCTAATATTTACATGTAAAGGTTTAAAAAAAAATAATAATAATCACACAGTGCTGGATTGCTGTATGTTTCCCCTTGCCTGAAATGTACAAATGGTTCAGACCTTGGAATACATTTCCAGCACCAAACTTTTGCAAGGATCAGGGCCTCTACAACAGAGCAAAATAAGTGATGGGGTTTGATTTGCCACTTGATTACTCCAGTTTTACACCAATGTAACTCAAAATTAGTGAATGGAAAAGAATGATTCAGGGTCTGTAAAACATGCCTTACAGTGAGAGACTTACGGAGTTCAATCTAATTAGCTTATTGAAGGGACGGTTAAGAGGTGACTTGATCACAGTCTATACGTACCTACATGGAGAGGAGATATCTGATACCAAAAGGCTCTTGGATTTTGTCATACCTTTGTCTGCCAGATTAAATGGCTACAAGCTGAAATTAGACAAACTCAAAACAGGAAATAAGATGCAAATGGTTGAAAGAGGATAATTAGCCATTGTAACAGTTTACCGGGGGTGTGGTGGATTCTCAGCCATTTGAAATCTTAAAATTCGAGATTAGATGTCTTTCTAAAGGGTATCCTGAGTCTAGTTCAACCACACATTATTGAATTTGGAGGAGGAATTACTGGGCAAAATTATATGATCTGTTTTATGCAGAAGGTCAAACTAGATGATCATAATGGTCCCCTCTGGCCTTAAAAGTCTATGAATTAAATAAATGGAGTTACACTTGCATAAAACTGGAACACTGCATTAGTGAATCAGGCCCATCACTTTTGCAGTGATAGTACAGAGGATAGAATAGAAAATACATATTTTAAGACAAAAAAAATCAGTCCCTATTTTACAAGAAGGGTCCAATAAGACTTTATTCTGTTATATATTTAAGATGATGTTCATTAGTTTTCCTTTACAATATTATTCCCTTTAAACCTATACAATTTATTCTAAGAAAATGTTACATGTCAGATGTGGGTTTTCTTTGCCTTCAATTTCATTAACATCCAGGAGTTTTCAAAAGACCCACACATGGAACACAAAAGTTGTAATAATACAGATCTGCATGTTTTAACTTTGGGAGTGAAACTGACCTTTTTTTCCTCTCTTTGCAACTTCTCATCTTCCAAGGAGGGAAATTCTCTCTTTTTGGAAGATTTGGGAATTCCAATCAAATTAGTATGCATGCCATGGATTATCATACTCCTAAAAATGCTTGTCTTCTCTTTGCAGGCTTGAGCCAACAAAACACCTATTAAAGTCAATGGAAAGACTCCCATTAACTTCAGTGGGCACTGGATCAGTCCCTAAATTATTATTACTGAATATGGACAGACAGAAGGTATTTCAAGGAACAGCCACTACAATCATTTCTTGGTCTGACGTTAGCTATACTGAAAGCTCTACCAAAAAGCCGGAACTGAAGCTGTCTAAGACCCCATGCAGTATTTATTTTAATAATGTGAAACAGCCAAATGTTCCCAGACAATTAACAATAGTTTGTACATCTTCCATTCCACAGCTACTCTATAAACTATATTCCCCTCCCACAACCCTATGCCTTTTGTCAGATTATTTCTTCTAGGCCATCTATGGCAGTGGGTTTCAAACTTTTTTTCTGGCAACCCAGTTGAAGAAAATTGTTGATGCCCGCGACCCAACAGAGCTGGGGATGAGGGGTGTGGGAGGGGCTCAGGGCTGGGGCAGAGAGTTGGGGTGTGGGAGGGGGTCAGGGCTCTGGGCTGGGGGTGCAGGCTCTGGGGTGGGGCCAGGGAGGAGGGGTTTGGGGTGCAGGAAGGGGCTCCGGGTTGGGGGGGCTCAAGACTGGAGCAGGGGATTGCCGCACGGGCTTACCTCCGGCGGCTCCCGGTCAGTGGTGCAGCCGGGGTGCAGAGGCAGGCTTCCTGCCTGTCCTGGCACCGCAGATCATGCTGCACCCCGGAAGCACACAAGGTTGAGGCACACAAGCAGTTCTGCGTGGCTCTCGCCCGCAGGCACCACCCCCCCAGCTCCCATTGGCCATTAACCTGCCAATGGGAATGCAAAGCCGGTGCTTGGTGGGGGGGGGGGCAGCGCGTGGAGCCCCGTGGCCCCCCTGCCTAGGAGCCAGACCTGCTGCTGGCCACTTCCGGGGCACAGCGCGATGTTGGAACAGGTAGGGACTAGCCTGCCTTAGCCGGGCAGCACCGCCAATGGGACTTTTAATGGTCCGGTTGGCGGTGCTGACCAGAGCTGCCGTGAACCAGTGCCTTACATTCCGCGACCCAGTACTGGGTCACGACCTGCAGTTTGAAAACCACTGGTCTATGGGAATAGTGTTTAATATCACAAAAGGCAAATCATTTGTGAAGCACTGCTTTTGATATTGTTACATTCCTTTAAATACAAAAAACTCATCTTACAAGGAAGAAGGGGAGGGGAAATCTTAATAGCAATGGCTCAAACAATTGTGTGCAACTTACAAAGTTAATTCCACAGACTCCCTAACATTATCTTGGCAAGAACTATCATGGGGCTCTCCAGCTTGTTACAAAATACTACTTATGTCCAATCAAGTGGCATGTGATTGCTGAACAGCAATGAGTTACAGCAGGTTCGTGGAGAGCCCCAGAAAAACCTCTCCACGACCGGTTTTAGAATAGAGGTCTGTTTCTTGTCACATCTCACACAGACAGATAATTATTGGCCTGAAAGTACAGAAACCATTTTTTTCCAAAGGAAATCCATGGTAAGTACTGTAAAATCAAACTATTACTTAAAAAAAAAAATGAATGAAAACAGGCAGAAGCAGGTGTTTAAAAGATAGAAACAGAGGTGCGGACAGAAGCTGATGCACACAGAGTTGGAGAGAGAAAGGGGTATATTAAAAATTAGCTCTAAGGCAAGGTTAAAATCAAGTTGTGTATTAGCCTGTTCTATTGCTCCATCTTATCACAATTACCACTCTATTTTCCTCCTATCGTTTGTTACACGCTTGTTGCCTTTTGTCTTTAAATTATCCTGGAAGCTATTCCATGCAGTCAGAGCCCCATAAACTCCAGTGGTGCACTAGGTTCATCTAGATGGATTAGTTTGCAGGATCCAGGCTGGAACTGTCTCCTACTATGGCCTGGTCTACACTAAAAAGTTAGGTTGACGCAAGGCAGCTTACATCAACCTAACTCCATAAGCGTCTACACTAAAATGTTGCCCTCGCCAATGTAACTTGCCTGCTACACCGACTTAATAATTCCACCTCCGCAAGAGGTGTAGCACTTAGGACAACATAGGTAGGTTGATGCAGTGTCAGTTTAGACACCGCGTTACTTATGTTGACTTTAGTGGTCTCCAGGAGGTGTCCCACAATGCCCCATCGTGAATGCTCGTCACCATTTTAAACTCCACTGCCCAGCAGCTAGGTACATAGGTACACACCCCTCCCTTTTTAAAGCCCCACAAATTTTTGAAATTCCATTTCCTGTTTGCTCAGCATGGAGAGCTCACCTAGCAACTGCCCAGCTGACCACATCAACTCCATGCTGCAGACGCACTCCTGCCTGGAGTACACAGGAGGTGGTGGATCTCCTGGGTCTGTGAGGAGACTAGGCTATGCATACACAGCTCTGATCCAACCGTAGAAACATCGATATCTACGAGCATGTTGCTCGGGGCCTGGGGGAAAAGAGCAACAAGAGGGACACTCAGCAGTGCCGCGTGAAAATCAAGGAGCTGCAGCAGGTGTACCAGAAGGCAAGGGAGTCTAACAGTTGCTCAGGTGCAGAGCGGCAGACATGCCACTTTTACAAAGAGCTGCATGCCATCCTCGGTAGAGACCCCCACCACCAACCCCAAGAGCCCTGTGGATATTTCTGGAGTCACAGCCCCTGAAGTGAACAATGAGGAGTTGTAAGAAGAGGAGGAGGAGTATGGGGGACAAGTGACTGGGGGATTCAGTGACACAGGACCCGTTTGTGACTCCAAAGCAGTCAAGCCATTCCCTACATCCAGCACGGGTGAACCTGATGCAGGGGAAGGAACTTCTGGTAAGTATGCACTTAGCTTTGACATTGCAAGGACACATCTGTTCATTTACTCTTTTTTAATCATGCTAGAAGAGGTAGTGAAATAACCAATAGAGGTAGAGTCGCTATCTGCTTCTCTGTACAGGTAGGCAGAAGGGGCCCTGCAGAACAGTTTGTTTGTTTATGTGCACTGGGATGTCCTGTGAATCCTCCATAGTGATCTCTGCAATCCTCTGCTGAAGGTTTCTGGGAAGTGCTGCCTTATTTCTTCCGCCACAGTAGGACACATTCCCATGCCACTCAGCAATTACTTCAGCAGGCACTTGCAGCACACAAGCTAGCAGTATACGGACCTGGTCTGCAGATGGATGAGTGCAGGAGCTGTTCCCTTTCAGCCTCCGTTATCGCACTCCTGAGGGTATCAGCTAAAATCATCACTGCCTGTGGAAAACAGTATTCAGTGCAATTGCCCTATCTGCATATACTAATACCCATAAGCTACTCCTCTGCCCCCTTGTTGTCCCAACTTGCTTCCTTCCCCCCGGGCCATACTCACATGGCTGGGACTGCTGCAGTGCTCTGTGAATCCCAAGGAGAAGTGAGAATGTAGTGCTTGTAACTTGTGTGGATCAAGGGAAGTGAATTCAGTTTCCATTTATCTTTTGAATACACTTACAATAGTACCTCTGTGCAGTGTATCTTTTACAGCTGGAAATGTGGCCTTGAGAATGTCTCCATCCATACCAGCAGAGCGGCTCAGCCAGAAGGAGGAGGAGAAAGAAGAGGACACAGGATGACATGTTCCAAGAGATCCTGCAAGCCTCTTGGGCATCGGATACCGAGCACAAGGCTTTAAGGATCACTCTCACAGACAGAATGTACAGGGATACAGCGGAGAGGAGAAAAGCACAGGAAAAGGAGAGACATATACCACAGGAGATGCTAGCACTTCGCAAGTGGCTAACAGACATGCTGGAGACTCCACCATCGCTTGCAGTACCGTAGAAAAGTAGCCCTTTCTGTCGATCTACTCTGTGGCAAGGTGGTCTGCTGCCAAAATAGGGAGATACCTACTATCTATCCCCCCGCTGCATTTCGGGAACTCCACTGCTGCAAAACCATCCACTATGTCCTGCACATTGCCCGGAGTTACCGTCCTTGGTAGCAGGAGGCGATTAATGGCTCTGCACACTTGCATCACAGCAACCTCCACAGTGGAGTTCCCACTCCAAACTGATTCCCAACTGATTGGTAGCAATCTGGCGTTGCAAGTTTCCACACAGCGAATCGCCACTCGCTTCTCCACTGTCAGTGCAGCTCTCATTTTGGTGTTGCTGCGCTGGAGGGCTGGGGCGAGCTCCACACACACTTCCAGGAACATGGCCTTGCACATCCAAAAGTTCTGCAGCCACTGCTCATCATTCAATAATCCCACCAGGCAGCGCTAGTTTCTCAGGCTCAGAACCGGTGCTCCACCGCCTGCAGCTGCTCCGTGAATGCAAACAACAACCGTGAATTGTTTCTATGACCCACAGCAAGCTAGCCTCCAAGGAATCATCTTATTCCTTGCAGCTCCCCCGGCGGCTCTGCAAATACTGCAGGATCAAGCGCGTTGTGCTCACAATTCTCATCAAAACAGTGCAGGCCTGTGCAGGATCCATGCTTCTCACAGAAATGGCAGATGTGAGGGTTTGAGGGGCTCTTGGAAAGAGGCACAAAACATTATGGGATGCAGATAAAATTATGGGATGGAGAAAACTGCATCATGGGACTTTGAAACCATGTTCCCAGTCACCCCTGCGCGACTCGTTTGCCCCTAATGGGTAGGGGATGATATGCCTCAAACACCCTGTGCTAGATGGTGGCAAGTTGCAGAGTGGATAGCTACCCATGGTGCACTGCTCTCTGCCTTGATGCGAGCGTTGCTAGTGGGGATGCGCACCGCCAACCCAAGGAAAGTAGCATGGACATGCAAAAGCGAGTTAGTTACTGCAGTGGCTGTACGTCGACGTAAATTAGGTCGCCTTAATTTTGTAGCCGAGACTTTCCCTATGGCTTTGTACAGCACCTCTCACAATGAGGCCCTACGCCTAACTGGGGCCTGTAGGTGCTACTGCAATACAAGTAAATAGTAATAAGCATATTTAGTCAGTACAAAGATTAAAATTACAGACTCTTCTGTGGGTCTGAAAAGGTTCCTCCTCCCCAGTAACAATACCTGGCTCTCATAGAGCACTGGTCATCTGTACATCCATTTCAAAGCACTTTATGAAGGAGATAAGAATCATTATCCCCACTTCACAGAAGAGGAAACTGAGGCACAGAGAGGCAAAGTGACTTGCCCAAAATGACCCAGAAAGCCAACAGCAGAGAAGAGGATAGAACCAAAATCTCCTGAGCCCCAGTCCTGTGTTTTATCCACTAGGCCACAACTGCCTCCCAGGATACTGGTTCCACCCAGCCTCCCTTGTTAGACAAGAGAATCATCCTAGTATTACTTCATTTAAATGTACTGGGTTTATTTTAAATGCACAGTGCGGATAGGAATGTCTCCTTCAAGGAGACGGAGGATAAATCTGTGCAAAATACAAAATACTGCATTCTGCTCTGGTGTCTATAATATCCTGCACATTTTATGCCACAAAGAAAGAAGAAAAAGCTTTGGGATTCTATCTGCCTCTGCTACACTGCTGAAATGGCAAAGGATAAAGAAATTCATTGGAGGGCAAGGAATTGATTCTCAGAGGTCTCATCTGTTCCAGTTCTGGTCATACTTACAAGTGAGACGCCAGTAAATTATCTCTGCCAGGTCTGTCCCTTGCCAGTTCTGGGAAAGACAAATGGTTGTTCACAGATTCTCCAAGGAGCTGCTACATTGTTCTGATGTTACTGATCATGCTAGAGATAGGTCTGAGCTACAGAGTTCAGAACCAGATCCAAACCGCTGAAGGTGGTGAGTTTTGGATCAGCCCATTATGGAGATAGATCTGACTTACCTTCTGGACCCTATGGTTTTGGTTAAGGCCCATCTCTGGAAGTCACCATTGCAGTTTAACTTCTATCATCCTGAAGCCAATTTGCCTATTAAACCCCAAAAGTTATGAACAGTTGGAGCCCAATTCTGACCTCACTTATCCTGGTGTGAACTGAGCATAACTCTGCTGAAGCCGATAGAATTATCACAGTAAATCTGGTGCAAGCAAGATCAGCATTAGGTCCTCACTTTAAGACAGTTCCACAAAAAGTCTCACCGAGTGACACGAGGAGAGAACAGCAACAGAGGGTCCTGTGGCACCTTTAAGACTAACAGAAGTATTGGGAGCATAAGCTTTCGTGGGTAAGAACCTCACTTCTTCAGATGCAAGGAGAGAACATGCACCCATATCTTAGAGTTCTAGATATACCAGAGAGGACACCAAGACACAGGGCCAGATCCTTAGCTGATGTAAATCGGCATATCTTCACTGATGTCAATGGAGCTATACCATTGAAGTTCTGGTCCACATTCTTTTTTCTCATTTAACGGAGTTGGAACAAGGGACACGAAAGGAATCCAGAGAAGTCACATGAAGTACATGGGGAATTGTCTTCAAATGGGAGTGTAACTTGTAGGGTTCTGCAGAGATCAGTACTAGGGCTGACCCCATTCAATATTTTTAATCAATGATCTGATGTAAATATAAAATTACTGCTGATAAAATGTATGGGTGACACAAAGATTGGCAGAGTGGTAAACAATGACAAGGACAGGGCAGTCATACAGAGCCATCTAGATTGCTTGGTAAGCTGGGCCCATTCAGACACCAATGTGTTTTAATACAGCCAAATGTAAGATCGTACCTCTAGAAATAAAGAATGCAGGCCATAGCTACAGAATGGAGGAATGTATACTGGAAAGAGGTGCCTCTGATTTAGGGTTCATAGTGGACAAGCAACTTAACATGACCTCTCAGAGTGCCATACAAAGCACCAATGCAATCCTCGGATGTATACACAGGGGAATAGTGAACATGAGTATGGAGGTGATTTTACCTCTGTATATGGCTTTGGTGAGCCTAATACAGGAATACTGTGCCCAGTTCTTGTATCCACATTTTTAAAATTATGTTGAAAAACTGGTGTGTGCAAAGAGCCAACAAAATAAAAGTGTTTTGAGGACTGGAGAAATGCCTTGCTGAGCGGTACTTAAAATGCTCAAGCTGTTTATTTTATGAAAATGAAAATTGAGATGTGACTTGATTACAATGTACAAGTACCTTCATGGGGAGAAAATACTGGGTACTAAAGGGCTCTTTATTCTAGAGAACAATGGCTGGAAGCTGAAGCCAGACAAATTCAAATTAGAAATGTTGGTAAGTACAAAGTAACACACATTGGAAAACATAATCCCAATTATACATACAAAATGATGGGGTCTAAATGAGCTGTTACCACTCAAGAAAGATCTTGGAGTCATTGTGAATAGTTCTCTAAAAACATCTGCTCAATGTGCAGCGGCAGTCAAAAAAGCAAACAGAATGTTAGGAACTGCTAGAAAAGGGATAGGTAAGAAGACAGAAAATATCATAATGTAACTTTATAAATCCATGGTACGCCCACACCTTGAGTGTTGCATGCAGTTCTGGTTGCCCCATCTCAAAAGAGATATATTAGAATTGGAAAAAGTACACAAAAGGGCAACAACAAATGATTAGGGGTATGGAACAGCTTCCATCTGAGGAGAGATTAAAAAGACTGGAACTGTTCAGCTTCGAAAAGAGATAAATTAAATTAATTAATTAATTAATTTATGGAGATATCCTATCTCCTAGAACTGGAAGGGACCTTGAAAGGTCATCGAGTCCAGCCCCCTGCCTTCACTAGCAGGACCAAGTACTGATTTTGCCCCAGATCCCTAAGTGGCCCCCTCAAGGATTGAACTCACAACCCTGGATGATTAAGGGGGGAATGATAGAAGTCTATAAAATTATGAACGGCGTGGAAACGGTGAATAAGGAAGTGTTATTTACCCCTTCACAAAAGACAAGAACAAGGGGCCACCCAGTGAAATTAATAGGCTGTAGGTTTCAAACAAACAATAGGAAGCACTTCTTCACACAACACACAGTCACCGTGAGGAACTGGTTGCCAGGGGATGTTGTGAAGGCCAAAAGTATAACTGCGTTCAAAAAAGAATAAGTAATGAAGGATAGATCCATCACTGGCTATTAGCCAAGATGGTCAGGGATGCAACCCCATGTTCTAGGTGTCCTTAAACCTCTGACTGCCCTAAGCTGGGATTGGATAATGGGATGGATCACTCGATAAATTGTCGTGTTCTGTTCATACCCTCTGAAGCATCTGGAACCAGCCACTGTCAGAAGACAGGATACTAGGCTAGATGGACCATTGGTCCGACTCAGTATGGCCATTCTGATGTTCTTATGAAAAAAGGTGCACATTTTTAACTGTCAGGGTGATTAACCACTGGAACAAACTACCAAGGGAAGTGGTGCATTCTCCATCCGTTGATGTCTTCGGACCAATACTGGAGGCCTTTCATGAACATATACTTTAGTCAGACAAGTTACTGGACTCAATACAGGACTAACTGGGTAAAATTTAAAGGTCTGTGATGCATGAGAGGTCATATTAGACGATCTATAGATCCCTTCTGGCCTATAGACGAACATAATGATGATGATGGTCTCTCTTCAAATTCTATTTTCTTCTGTGTGCTAAATGCTTCTGTCAGTATGGATGTCTTCCACTGCTGAAAAATGCAGTCTTTGGGGTTATGTACTATGACCCAGTCACCTCTTGGTGCCTACATAATAATTTGTCAAAGGGTGTCATGTAAGGTCTCTACTGAAAGCCTGTGTCACACCAATCATCATAATCACTCTGAAATGTATATACAGATAATGTGTAAGGAGTTCTGTATTTATACTGAAAATTACACTCTTAAGGTCTGTGAGATGGGACTGGTCATCGAAAGTGATAAATCAGTTTCTTTCAAGCAGGACAACACTTATCTACCTGTCTGCTATATGTAGATTGAGTATTGTAAACTTCACAATGGATACTTATTTACTGTCTGAGCAAAATGAACATAAGAACATAAGAACGGCCGTACCGGGTCAGACCAAAGGTCCATCTAGCCCAGTATCCTGGCTACCGACAGTGGCCAATGCCAGGTGCCGCAGAGGGACTGGACCAACAGGCAATGATCAAGTGATCTCTCTCCTGCCATCCATCTCCATCCTCTGACAAACAGAGGCTAGGGACACCATTCCTTACCCATCCTGGCTAATAGCCATTAATGGACTTAACCACCATGAATTTATCCAGTTCTCTTTTAAACGCGGTTATAGTCCTAGCCTTCACAACCTCCTCAGGTAAGGAGTTCCACAGGTTGCTAATCAAGTGATTGCGAAGTGTCCAGGGGAGATTGTATATAGGAAATAAGAAGCAGTGGGGGTTACACTGTTTACAAGAGAAGACAATGGATGGTTGGAACTATAGCTGGGAATGCGGAGGTATACCCAGGTATCCTTTACCTAGGGGACAAGCTGCCAGCTGGCTTGTCTTATGAACAGAGGATCACAGCTGGTCTGGCTGTATAACACTGGGAGAGAGATTTTATGAGACAAGAGAACATCTTGTTAGTTAAGTTGAGGCTCTAGAAAGCCTGTTATACTTTTACTTTATACGTAACTATTAGTTTCCATTAATTCTACTTTGTGCTTCTCTAATCTGTGTTCTTCATAAAATAAATGTGTACTAGTTTTTGCTATAAACCAGTACACATTTACGCACAAGATAACTTTTCGATTTTAAGTGCAACCCAGGATCTATCCTGCTCCTTCCCCGAGGCCCCGCCCCCTCACTCCATCCCCCCTCCTTTCGTCGCTCACTCTCCCCCACCCTCACTCACTTTCACCCGCTGGGGCAGGAAGTTGCTGGGGTCTGGGGGGGGTGCGGACTCTGGGCTGGGGCCGAGGGGGTTCAGAGTGGGGGGGGCTCCAGACTGAGTCTGGGGCAGGGGACTGGAGTGCAGGAGGAGGTGAGAGATGTGAGCTCCGGTAGGGGGTTGGGGTGCAGGAAGGGGCTCCGGTGTGGGGTGCAGGCTCTGAGAGGGAGTTTGGGTACAGGAGGGGGCTCCAGGCTGGGGCAGAGTGTTGGGGTGCAGGAGGATTTATGGGGTGCGGGCTCTGGGAGGGGGCTCAGGGCTGGGGCAGGGGGTTCGGGGTGCTGGCTCCAGGAGGGGGCTCAGGGCTGGGGGTTCAGGGTGCCGGAGGGGGTATGGGGTGCTGGCTCAGGGCTGGGGCAGGGGGTGCAGGAGGGTTTATAGGGTGCTGGCTCTGGGAGGGGGCTCAGGTCTGGGACAGGGGGTTCGGGGTGCAGGAGGGGGTTCAGGGTGCGGGCTCTGGGAGGGGGCTCAGGGCTGGGGCAGGAGGTTCAGGATGGGGTATGGGGTGCTGGTTCCGGGAGGGAGCTCAGGGCTGGGGGTTGGAGTGTGGGAGGGGTGCGGGCTCCTGCGAGGCGGCACTTACCTCAGACGGCTCCCAGTCAGCTGCGCCCCAAGGGCTAAGGCAGGCTCCCTGTCTGCCCTGGCCCTACGCCACTCCGAAACCGGCCATCATGCCCCTGCAGCCCCTGGCGTGGGGGCACATGGCTCCACGCACTGCCCCTCTCTGCAGGCACCGCCCCCGCAGCTCCCATTGGCCGGGAATGGGGAACTATGGCCAATGGGAGCTGCGGGGATGGTGCTTGCAGGCAGGAGCAGCACGCAGAGACCTCTGCGCCGCCCCCCCCGCCCCAGGGCCTCAGGGGCATTCTGGCTGCTTTCAGGAGCGGCACATGGCCAGGGCAGACAGGGAGCCTGCCTTAGCCCCGCTGGACTTTTAGCGGCCGGAGATTGCAGTCGGTTGGCAGAGGCTCCAGGATCGACCTGTCCATCGCGATCTACTGGTTGGTGATCACTGCTATAAACCAATCTCAGAGTTGTGAGCTGAGCGGTGTGGTGACGCTGCTAAACTGACATGCAATATACCCTTGGGAGTAGCAAATCTGTGAATTCTGCATGTCCAGTGGAACTGGGGATAGACACTCCAAGGAATGCTTGTGGGGATCGAGGGTTGGTGTGTGCCTATTGCTAACCTGCAGAGGGACAGCAGAACCCGCATGGATTCAGAGGGGAGCACTTGCGCTGCCTGCGGCTGGTGGAGGCAGGGAGCTGACCCAGCAGAAATTATTCCACTTTCGCTTACTTTAGCGAAAACACAGTTGTTTTAAACAAAGAAACGTTCCCCTGGTTTGGATTGAAAACCAGAGGTTGAAGCACTAAGAACTGGAAAGTGAAACTGATTTTTTAAACAAATGTAAAACGTCATTGATTTCCGTTGTGCAGGCTGAGATGAATGCGAAAAAGTGACAATTTTGGAGTGTTAATTCCCCACACACACACACTATGAACAATCTAGTGTCATTAGTAATTTATGTAAAGAGATGTGTTTATAACCTAGAGGGCCAGAACTTCAGCTGGTGCAAATCTGGATAGCACCACTGAAGTTTATTATTCCAGATGAGTATCTGGCCCATGATTTTTAAGTTGGCAGTGTCCCTTTAAGAAATTACGCTTTACAGCATGATGGGTCAGATCTCTTAAGTCCCAGTCTTGTGCCTCTCATCATTTAGGGCTAGTTGCTATAACAAAGGCTTTGTGTTTGTCACGAATTCTGTGACTTCTGTCCCCTGAGCAGCTCAGGCAGCCCCTGGGCCAGTCGCATTGGCTGCTGCTGGGGCAGTCTCGGGCCCTCCTATCCCTCAGCAGCAGGAGTTTCGGTGTGGGGGGGCTCAGGGCTGGGGGTTGGGGTGGTGCTTACCTGGGAAGGGCTCCCCGGAAGGGCGACAGGAACTCCCCTCCCTCAGCTCCTAGCTCAACGTGCTGCCTCCACCCGCAGGTACCGCCCCCACAGCTCCCATTGGCCGCGGTTCCCAGCTAATGGGAGCAGCAGAAGCGGGGCTTGGGGAGGAAACGGAGGCAGCATGTGGAGTTAGGAGCTGGAGGTCGCCGCTTCCCAGGAGCCGGGTAGGGAACCTGCCGAGCCCCCCGCCAACCCTCAAGTTCTATCCAGTAGGGGGCAGTGGTACATGGACGCATGGGCCAGATCATGACATTCTATTCTTTTCCTATATGGTCACCTTCTCTTCTGAATTCTGAAGCAGGATATATGGAAACAACAAGGAATCCGGTGGCACCTTAAAGGCTAACAGATTTATTTGGGCATAAGCTTTCATGGGTAAAAAACCTCATGGCCATGCATCTGAAGAAATGAGGATTTTACCCACGAAAGCTTATGCCCAAATAAATCTGTTCGTCTTTAATGTGCCACCGGACTCATTGTTTTTGTGGATACAGACTAACATGGCTACCCCCTAATACTTAAGGATATATGGAGTGACACGAGAACAAACTCTGAGGGAAGTTCAGTCTTTTCATGGATCTAACTTACACCACGGACCTAAAAGCACATTGTGGATTCACACTTATATGTTAAAGGCCAAGCCACTTCAGAGTGCTGTCAGATATTACTTATTCACCTGCAAACTTCTACACCTCTACCCAGATATAACACGACCGGATATAACACGAATTCGGACATAACGCGGTAAAGCAGTGCTCCGGGAGGACGGGGCTGCGCGCTCCAGCGCATCAAAGCAAGTTCGATATAACGCGGTTTCACCTATAACGCGGTACGATTTTTTTGCTCCCGAGGACAGCGTTATATCGAGGTAGAGGTGTATTTCTGTTTAACCCAGGAAAACATAGTAAAAAAACCTCAACAGATTTTTTTCCCCCCAATCTGTTTAAAAAAAAAAAAAATCACCACCAACAAAAACCCTTACTCCCAGGATGAGGTGCCGTATGCCAACTGTCAGCATGGAGCACATTTTTGCAGCCAGCTTCTAAACCCCTGAATAAAGAGAAGGGCTTAGTGGAAATAATGACAGAAGTTTAACTACTATGGGCCAAAGTTAGCCTTGTGTAAGGGCAGGCAACTCCATTGATGATAATGGACTTCCATCAGGGCTAGATTTGGCCCCGTGCCTCTAGCTGGCATGGCTAAAATATGCAGCCGTAATACTGAGGAAATGAAAGAGGAAGGTCTCTGGGGGACATGATTCTTGATTCTCGCATCTGTTGGGATTCCTGCTTCAGCAGGATGGATTGCATCGCACACCTCATGAATTAGCACCTGCAGATTCACCCATGACCAGCTCTAAAGGAAAACGGTGCCACTTTTCCACGGGACAGTGATTATGTATTACACCTCTGCTAATAACTTGTAAAGCCCAAGAGACGATAATGGGGCCCTCATTGGCAGAAACCTCACGGCAGGCCTCATTTTGCACACAGTAATGTGCTTTGTTTTTTAAAGAGAGACCACACAGGGATTTTGACATCCTGTAAATGGGAAATTGTGGCTGGTTACTAACCACGAGGAGTCCGATCCTTGGCTTCAACAGGTGTTTTGTTTGAGTAAGGAACAAATAAGGGGGGAAAATCAAGGAAAACAATACACTGTATTATCAAATTAATTTCACAGAACGGATCGGGTGAGGTTTCTTGCAGTCCCTCCAACCCCGAAATACAGTCTGGCTGTATAGTGCAGTGGCACAATTGCTGTCATCATGGATATAGGAAGACCAAACACTCGGGGCCAAAACCATCCATGGTGTAACTCCACTGGCTTCACAGAGGATGAATCTGACACACATACACTAGAGAAGGAGTAGTCAACAGGCGACCCACGGGCCAAATCCAGACCATCAGATGCTTTTGAACAGACCCCAAAATCTTATTTACTTATCATCATTATTGGGGGTTTTATATTATTATAAATTTCCTCTGGAGTCTGGACCTTGACAAAAAAATAACTGACTACCTCTACACTAGAGTACTTTTTAATAGCACTAGGATGCGATATAATACAGAGTTTAAACAGCTTTTGATTTCAGCAACAAAGCTGGATTACAGTCTGTGTCTGGATCAGTACTGTGACAGTGTACCCCATAAGGCTTTATGGGGAGGGGGTGCTTATAAATGTATGTATGACATAACTGGAATATGTTTTGTGCTGCCTGTGCCATGTACTATATCTCCGTAAAGGTTATCGTCTACTATATCTATTCATCCTATTTGTACATATATATCATTTTCTACTTGAGGTTAAGAATATGGGCTGTATGCTTGCTTGGTTTCTAAGTAAGCTTTGGGAGGCATTTGGTCAGCTTCTTTAGGAAGGAATTCGCCAGGTTAAGTACCTGATCAGGAAACACTTGGAGAACAATGCATCTTGGAATGCTCCAATCCACATAAGAAGTCTTCCTGGAGACATGCAAGATACCATGTGGACAATGGCTTCGGCCTGTAAAGACTGAGTCATGCAGGAACATGTGACTTGCCCAGGTGACTCCAGAACTCCACTGTTGGAGCTGGACTTTGCATAGGAGGGAGGAGGAGGGGTCTCCACCCACAAGAGAGAGTCTATTTAAACCCGTGGGAGACCCCTCCATTTTGTCTTCAGCTGGCGAAAGAAGGAGCCTCTCCATCCCCCCAGGATACTTGAAGGAAACTAGGACAAACGACAGTAACTACAGGTGGTGTGAGTGATTGCTGGACCCAGGCTGAAAGGAGATTAGCCTGTAAAAGGGAGCATTCTGGAACTGGTGAGGAACTTACCTGTATTTAGTTTGATTAGACATAGATTGCGCGTTTTATTTTATTTTACTTGGTGACTTACTTGGTTCTGTCTGTTACTACTTGGAACCACTTAAATCCTACTGTCTGTATTTAATAAAATCACTTTTTATTTAGTAATTTACTCAGAGTATGTATTAATACCTGGGGGAGCAAACAACTGTGCATATCTCTCTATCAGTGTTATAGAGGGCGAACAATTTATGAGTTTGCCCTGCATAAACTTTATGCAGGGTAAAACGGATTTTTTTGGGTTTAGACCCCATTGGGAGTTGGGCATCTGAGTGCTAAAGACAAGCACACTTCTGTGAGCTGTTTTCAGGTAAACTTGCAGCTTTGGGACAAGTGATTCAGACCCTGGGTCTGTGTTGGAGCAGACGGGAGTGTCTAATTCAGCAAGACAGGGTGCTGGAGTCCTGAGCTGGCAGGGAAAACAGAAGCAGGGGTAGTCTTTGCACATCAGGTGGCAGCTCCCAAGGGGGTTTCTGTGATCCAACCCGTCACAAGTACATTTAAGTACATTCAAGTATAAGGCTCCAGTCCTGCAAGGAGCTTCTGCATGGGTATAACTCACATGGAGCCCCATTGGCTTCAAGCGAAGTTATACCAGCTAAGGATCTTGGCCATATACATTGTGTGCCCATATACACAGACCAACACGTACACACTGCATCTAACTCCCAGCCAGACTGAAAATGATCTTGGATATCGTTCTTAAAGGAGCTCTGCATGGGCAGACCCCAGCATAAGTACCTGACCTTAACAGAATTGGGTCCTGCTCAACAAACATGCTCAAGTTCTGTCCTTTATAGGGGGGATGCTTTCCTGAACCGGAGCTTAAAGGCTTTATCCTGCCAAGTGCTGATCACCCCTCAGTTGCCCCTGAAGTCAGTAGCACCAAAGGAACTCAGCACTACAAGAGCTTTTAATGCGATGGATGTCATCTTGGCCGACACAGTGGTGATGGAGCCAGGGACCTTCAGAGCTGCTACAGCTTGAGCTAAAGAGCCAAGGCCTTCCAACTGGGGCTATAACAGACTTGTCTCCTCTGCAAATCAGGCACAGAGAAGGGACCTATGACCCACTCACCAATGAGTTACAGAAGCAACTTTGTAGGACAGAGTCCTAAATCCCATAAAGCATACAGTAAGTTTCTAGGGAAAGTCCTTTTTGAGCTAGGGGTTTATTAAAAAAAAAAGTTCAGAAGAATTTTCAAAAGAAATCTATTACACCTAACTTTTCAAAGTCTCTTATCGCTAGGGTGACCAGATAGCAAAGATGAAAAATCAGATGAAGGGGGTAGAGGGCAATAGGCACCTATATAAGAAAAGCCCCAAATATCGGGACTGTCCCTATAAAATCAGGACATCTGGTCACCCTACTTATCGCAGTTGACAGATTCAATAGACACATTGCCTAAAAAAACCTCTCTGGTCAAAAATCAAATATGCAAGATTTCAAACACATGGGACTTTTTTTGGAGGGATGAGGGACATCAAGAACAGAAGCGTCATTATTGGACAGTTATTATATTAGAAAGCTACCATAACTGCAACCTGAACTATGCAACTGCTGCTGCTGCAGGCCAGCAAGAATGCTTATAAATACTATACAGCGCATGTGTAATTTCGGGGGTGCTACATAATCTGCTTGACATATTTAGAAAGCTCTAATTAGTTTAATGATCTATGCTTTGAAACTACCAATTGAAGTCAGTTAAAAAAAAATGTTAAATTACATTTGTGAATTAAAACAAGCATGGCTGAGTAATCACCACTTCATGTTGATGTATATTTCATTCAGTTCAATTAAGTTGTATCACAGAATGAAGAGGGAAAGATAGCCAGGCAAAATGCTCTTGCAGGAATTTAGGTGGAAATGAATACAGCTTACAAATTAGGGAGAGAGATTGCTGGCAAATCATCATTTAAAGAAAATAAGTTACAGATCTATTAAAAAGGCAAAATTATTATCACTTGTATTTATAAGTGCCTTTCATTCAGAATACCATCAAAGCATTTTACAAGCCATATTAGAAATACTTCGCCCATCACTGAAATGCAGCCACCACTGGAAATGGAAAACAGAAACTCTTGAACGATACACAGTACCACACCACAATATGTTAGAAAAAGAGGGGACGAATACTCTAGGCAGTTGAAACTGCAAGGGAGACTTATAATATATAATATAAATATAATATATAAGACTCACAAGCCATATGAAATAACACTGGGAGGAGAACAATTCAATGTAAAACAGCTATAGCTTCACTGGAGAGGAGATCATCAAATATTCTACCTACCTAGCTTAGGGGTTTATCCCGACACCCATCACAATACTATCTGAGAACCTTCCATATACAATCAATAGCAATGGCCCTATTGGATTTCATGGAATCTCCTTATTTTGGGTGTGGGAGATTATTTGGCTAGCTGGCTACTTTATTTGTTACAGGGTTTAGCAGGGGTGAATTAATGCTTTCTGGAGGAGGTTGTGTAGATGGGGGTGTCAAGGCCACTGATCCTTAGGGATCCAGGTCTTCCAACCCCACAGATCACACCTAGCCGCCTGGAAGTGCAACAGGATCAACAGCCACATTGCCATTGGCTGTCACCCCCCAGCTGTGATCTGTGACGCAGCAAAGGGGAGCCCCAGAGCATACAAAAGCAGTTAAAGCTGCCAGCTGATCCTGTGGCTCATCCCTCATCTGCAGGCATGGAAGGAGCAAGTTTTTAGGCCACCATCACTGGCCCTGCCCAATTCTTCTGTGAAGCTCACAGGGGTGGGGAGGGAGTCTACGTACAGGTTGGGGGACCATGCTGCTTAGCCACTCCCCGTGTGTGGGTCCACCACACCTTCCTCAGTAGACTTGTTCTCCTCTGAGCCTCACAGGGAACATGGCTCACAGAGTGCGATTTCCCTAGTTTGCTATCCAGCCATGACACCAGGCTCACAACCCTATCAGTACAAAGTTCTGCCTCAAGGGTCTCCCATTCAAGAACTGATCAGACCTGCCCCCCCTCAGCTTGTGAGAAGCAAGGAGATCACAGCCAGGGGCGATAGAGCTAAAGGCTGCTAGTTACACTTTTTTTTTAAGCCATGAGATAATGAGCAATACTTTCCTACGCAAATCAGAGGAGACGTCATTACTAGAAAATCTTACCACTGATTGTCTCGCTGTAGTACATTCTGACAGCGGTAGCTACTGCTGATCTATCAGCGAGCTCTTCTGCTTACAAAAGTCCATGCTAGGAAGACAAAACCTTTCACACGTCCATCTTTCCCGATTTGTGAGGCATGCCAAAAAGGAAGAGAGAGTGAAGCAATGCTAACTGACTCAGGAGCAGATGAACACTGTAACATTTCATTACCTGGGTAGCACAGTCAATTTCTGCAGCGGGAACTCATTTGATCAGAAGTGATTCTGTTGGCAATTTCACTTCATTGCTCCCATTGAAATATAATCTATGCTCCCTGTTTTAGCCAGGGCTTCTACTCACTGCCCTCAAGAAAATGAAAGCCAGATAAATGATTTCCCAAAGACATGGTGGATGCTTCTTTTTAGATTCAGTAAAATGATTTTGTCTCGATGCATACTACAGGTTTTATTAATTTAATTCAACGCCACGAAGAAGCTCTGCTTTCCTTATGAAAGTAAAAAGCTTGATTTTTAAACATACCTGTCTCAGGTTGGGGTTGCAGGGCTGTTAGTCAACATAAAACCCCCATCTTTTTGCTTGCAAAACGAGTGTATGAAATACGGAGCCACTGGGAACCAAATCAACATGCAGCTCTGCATTGCCATTACAACAGAATCACACTTTAAAAGCAGTTTTCATCTGAAATAACCAGAGGTTATGCACACTAAAAACACTTATTTTTTTGAGATGATGCATCTCCAGAGTCCTGGGATAAAAGAAACACCAGTGGTGGCCTAACTGGACTAAAAGACAGGTGAGTTAATCACAGAATGCTACCATCTCCTCTTGAACTTGCTGGTCTAATATCAACCAATCTCAGGAGATGACCTGGTCTCTCATTTTTCATCCTTTTCTTTGCACCTGACCCCCACCATGCACCGCTCCCCAAGTCCCCACCCTTCTTAAACTCAAACACTTGTACTTTTGGCAATACATCCCCATTTGTTTCTAAAAGAAAAAAAATCACTTAACAACTTAACCATTTGGTTTCGCAGCAAGGCAAATAATCCAGCACTACATCAAAGCAACAAGTAAGAGCAATTGGAAAACTGCACAGGTTTCAGAAACAGAACAGAGCAAAGAACAAGTAAGGTCTTATTACCAAACAGTGAGGAAAATTAATGAGGCTTTCAAATACCCAACTGGCAGTGTTACTGCGTTAAAAGAATGTAAAAGAGGGGAAAGGACCATCTGCCTGCCAACTAAGAGTGCTCTCAGGCTGGTGCTAAAAACTCCACTGACTGCTGGGCTTAAAATTCAGGTATTAAAATTTAAGGGATGTGTTCAGGACTTTTATTAAATGAATGTGAGTTACACTCAAAAAAAAGAGAGTCAGTGATGCTTTTTATCCTCTCTTACTTTTAGTACAAGTTTAGCGCTAAATGTACTTTCTGGCCACCTGTAAAAATGTTACCTTTCCAAAAAAGGAATGTTTTCTTTATTTACAACAATTCATAAAAAACACAACACTGGGGTCACGGCATAGTGTTAGGTTGATGCCTCTTTGCTAGACTCATATCAAAAACGGCGAGTTGATTGCTGACACCGTTCTGCTTGACATTGTCTAAAACAAGGGACAGTCCTCATGTGATCAAGAAATGGGCTCAAAATTTGGATCCAGATCTCTCTTGCTCCAAAATACAGTCTTTCGGACCTGGTGTTTTGGTTTGACCCATTATAAAGATAAAGGGCCAGTTGGAATAACAATACTTAGCACTAACCATCAATAAATCTCAAAGATTTAACAAAGCTGGGTAAGTATCATTGACTCAGTTTCTCCATCTGTAAACTGGGGTTAGAGAGGCTAAGTAATTTTCCCAAGGTCATTAAGTGAGCAAGTGGCGGAGCTGGCTATAAAAACCCTGGATCATTTGCGTCCCATTCTGGGATGGTTAGATTCACTACAACATGTCCTCCAATATTCAGAACTAGCTCTGGGTTTAGATTTTGAATACTTCTAAAGATCACAGGTACCCAGATGCAGGGGTTTGGCTCAGGGTCCCGATTTCCATTCTTATTCTGTATGCTATGGAAAATGCACATTGCTGGCCTGATCCTGGAAGGTGCTGGGAGCTTGAGAGCCCTCGCAGAATCAGGATTCGGTCAGAAAGATGTAGATCTACAGGATGGAATTCAGAGCAGCACAAACTATTAGTGAGCTAGAGGGACCAATTTATAAAAATAAAACGCCTGACGGGGTAATGAGAGAACCATCTACAAATATTTGAAGGGTACAAAAATACAAAAAGGGGAAAGAATTATAAAGGGTGGCCAAAGAGCTGTAACAAGAAGTGATGGGAACAAATTAAGGAAAAGAAAGTTTAGGCTGAATGTCCAACGAAGCTCACTAACGGCGAGATCTGCTAGACTGCTGAATAATCTCCCAAGGGACCTGATAGAAACTCAATCATTTAAAACTAACACTAGAAAATGCACTGTAGGGAACAATCCTGCCTTAGCGGGGGGATGAACTGCATGGCTGAACAGCTCAGAGTCTTACCAATTATTTTATGATTCTCTGATAATCCTTTTTGGGACTGAAAGGTCAAACATACTCCACACAGCTCAGTCTGCACACCAAGAGAGGAAAGCAGAAATTCTCCCTGTGCTGTATGTTACATTGACGTTCCTCAGGGTTTCAGAGTGAAACCCTTTCCCAGCGAAGTAGTTACATCACAGAAACCCCACTCTCCAAATGGGGGTGTCGTTTTAGCCAGAATTGCAATTTACATGGAGCAAGTTGGGAGCTTTCTTTCGACTTCACCATAAACACTTTCCCCCACATCTGAGTTTGCTGCAAAACTGTCTAGACGAGGAAAACAGGTTGTGATGAAAAACGCGTTAGTTAACATGTTTTTAAAATCAGTAGTGTAGATATGGTTTAACGCCTGTGAAAATGTGTTAGCTGGTTGTGGTCGAGCCCACGGGTTAAACCCTGTTTACACTGATGTTTTAAAAGATGGTAGTTAACACATTTTTTAAACAAGACCAATTTTCCTAGTCTAAACATGGCCTAAGTGGGTCCCACTACATATGAAAATCTGCAAGGCACACAAAAAAAAAATTACCAGATGTTTGCCGAGTGAACGACTAATAATAATCCCCTTCCCACCCTCAGTAAAACAGGCAGATCTACAGAGGGCTAAATGACAAAGACTATGTTCAAGCGGCACGAAGGGATATAGCCTCAATTTCACAGGCAGGGCTTTAGCTCCCATCGGGGGGACAACCAGAATTTTCTTAAGGAGGGTGCCCACCCCTCTCCCTCCACTGACCTGCACCCAGCCGGACCCACTTCCCCCTCCCTGCTGCCCCACACCCAGCAGCGAGCTCTTCCCTTACTGCTCCCCCATACCTACTCCTGAGGTCTCTCACACAGCCTCCGCACCTAGACCCAGGGTCTTCTCCCCATACCTAGCTCCACACACACTCCCCTCCTGTTGCCCCACACTCAGCTCCGAGCTCTCCCCACCTCGCCTGGAGAGAGGCGGTTAGGCTGAAGAGCACCTTCCCCACCAGGGGCCGGGCAGTGCTGGGTTCCTCAGACCCCACCCTAGCTCTCCTTCTCTGCTTCCCCAGGAAGCACCAAACACCTGGCTCTACTCCTCCCACCCTCCTGCGGGCCAGGGGCTCCCAATGCCCATGGCCACCGGAAGGGCTGCAAAAGTGGCATTGCAACTTGGCACAGGGGGTCACAACGCCACTCAAATTTGGCCTGGTCAGGGGCCAAGGAGGTGGGGGGGGAGGACAGGGCTACCCCATCTCCCCTTCTTGTACCTCTGGCCTCCATTAGCATAAAGCTGAAAACAGGTCATTGAAAGCCTGAGGAGTTCACAAATGCCTGCACGGTTAGGCAGACCGGGAGACTTCTGGTTAGGCACAGAACCAATGTGACATGGGCGGTGGCAGAGTGGGCTTCCTGCCTTGGCAATGGGACCCAAACCAGGACCACCAGTAGGGTTCAGTGGCTAGTTCAGTCCGCAAGCCCACTCAGCTCTCAGCCTCTCTCTTCAGCCAGCCAACAAGGGCAAAAACACACTGCCGCAGCGAATGAAGTGAGGAAGCAGGCAAGCACAGCGCTGCCTAGGGGCCTGACACCCTATTTGCTGCTCTCCCTAAAGCACATCCTGCCAGTGAGGTGGGAGGTAGCCAGGGTGGATATATATGATAAAATGCTTTTTGAGGAAAAAACCTATCTAAAAATCGTTTTAATTAAGATACATTATAGCTCAAAGATATCATCATGGAATAGGGATTATAAATTCTAATTCTATAGTATGAGACAATATAGTCATGTAATGTTTAAGAAAAGGTTTTTAAATGAGTTCCAATAGTTCATGGATTAGGGACCCAATCTTATGGGATTCCACAGGCTTCTGTATAGATTATTTAGGTTTATCTTTCTATCTACCCAATGGGACTCAGTGCTCAGTCTAGAAGATACCATCAGAGATGCTTAGTTTTGCAGTTCTCAAACTGTGGATTTGTGTCTCCAGAGGTAACATGCTTGTTAACAGTAAAAATGTTTTTAAATAAATAATATAGAGAGGTGAGAAATAACAGACCTCAACTCTATTGTCCCTCTGCAAATTTGTGTACACAGAGTCAGTCCCTTACCTCTCTCTAAAAGTGCAAAGTTTCAAAAAGTTCAACGAATAGAAGATTGTTGGGGGCGGAATAGATCTGGACAAGGAGAAGAAGTCTGGAGATAAATGTGAGAAGCGAGGGACAGATGCTTGTTTTGTTAAAATATTATATGTTTGCTGTTGAGGGGGAAAAATCCAGAATACTTAACGTTGTTGTTTTACTTAAATAAAACAATTTAAATGTCTGTCTGGTGATGTTCTCCTCCTAATACAGCACGGCAAGAAATTCCTCCAAATATTAATGATTAACCTGTTGAACTGGAGATAGTTCACCACCCAATCACTTCAGAAATATCTGCTTAAATTACCTTTGATAAATGAAATAACCAAACAATCATTCATTTTCTGATATAGCTGTAAAACTAATCTGAAAAGTTTTCAAAATAAATCACTGTTTAAAAATGTATAGTGTGTACCTTCTAAAAATGAAACCCACATCTATCTCTAAGTTGTGAAGAATATGTATTAAGGTTATAAAACCAACAAGAATGCACTTTTATCTAGAAAATGATGATTAAATCAAGTCTTCCTGACTAGTGATTTAAATCAAATCCACCCTGGAGGTAGCACCTTAGGCCCTAAACCAGACACATGCATCAGGCAGAGCAGGAAGGAGAATGCCTCAGTGCTGGAGAACATCAGCTCCCGGATGGGACAGACAGGGGCAAGCAGCAGCCAGCATCGCTGCAGGAAAGGAGAGAGAATCCTGCCCAGCAGGTGCTTCCCCTATCAGCAGCCAGGACGGGAGACCGGAGCTTGCCTGCTTCCAGCAGTGCGGATGGAAGGGAAAGAGCATGAGGCAGTGAGGAACGGCGCCCATTTCCAGCCCGCAGGAGAAAGCACGTCCAAATAATTTAGCAGCCCGTAGAAGAAATAGCTTGATAGGGTTTGTTCAGTTTTTGCTGTGTGTCTCTGTGAGAGAGAGAGAGAGAAACAAGGGAGCTCCTCTCTTCCCCACCCAGCAGAATCCAAACCCATCACCCACACAGGAAACCCAGCATGCCACCACCTCCACAGTTTCTAGATACTGTGAACAATGAGCTACCTGTTGACTCTCCTGCCTGTTCTCCGCTCTGGAAAAGCGAGGCCCAGCCATTTTGCCAAAGGAAAGCTCCCCATCAGAGGCAGTAGCATTATGATTATCCCCCAAGGCTGCTAACAGTAGAGGGCAAAACACCATAGATTTTTCTTTCTTGAGCATGTGTAACATTCCGTTCCGCAGCGGACAAGCACGCAGCTCTACTACAATCAGAGGCCACGCAATGGGTGAGGCATAAAAATCCTAGCACATTATAGATGTTTTCACACCAACGAGACCCCATAAATCTGTCCAAGGCATTAAATAAACAAATTTGCATATTTTCAACCTTAACCAAAGTTTAGCACTGCCAAGTGAAACGCTCAAATGCAGGTGGACAGCATATAAAGCAATACATCCATCCCCCGGAGTAAGGCACCCGGCCCTTACCGACGTGTGCTCCAGCTGTATTGCAGCAGATGTGCAGTTCTCACTTGGCTACATAAATAAATAAATACATACCTAAATAATGGTTTGGGTGGAATCGCTCGCTTAAAGCTACAACATGCTACTGGCCCCAGATTTTAGTTGTACAACATCTGTATAGCCACCTTCCGTCAAAAAAACCCCACTCGATTACTACATCAGATGTGGTTAGCTATGAAAATCAATGTAAATTCACACACAACAGACCATATTAAATGAAAATGAAACTGTAAGCTGGTTGTCCCAGAAAAAGTACCTGTCATTTTGAAATACAAGGCAGTGTTCTCCAGTATTGCACCTATGCATCGCGTGGAAGGAGGAAAAAGGATGTTACAACAGGATTTGATTAAGAGCCTGATGCAGAGCCCTTTGGACTCCTGGAAAGATGCCTCCTCCCATTGACTGCAAAGGGCTCAGGATCAGGCCCATAACAAGGAGCCCTTAGGTAATTCAGAGATGTTAAGGTCATTAGGACCATCTAGTCTGGTATAACACAGGCATAGTTCTGTTCCTGGGGAAGAGGACGACTTGCCTCTGGTATTTTAAAGTCCACATCAAAGGTAGGGCCGACTAACAAAGTTCATGGAAACTTTAAAGCCAGTTGGACCTTTGCAGTGAGCACTTGCAGAGCCGTGAATGGGAAACATCCTCATGGCCGCCCACTTCAAAGTCAAGTGAGAGGGGGTATCATGGGAACATGGAGCCACTGAAAAGAGAGGCTTGGCACTTTTATAATCTTTTCGGCCTGAAAAGAGGCTCAACAAGCAAGAAGGCTAGCATATGAGACTTAATACACTAGACTAGAGAGCTCTCACTTTCATTCTGATCACCAAAGGGTTGAGGATCACGGCCAACAGAGTCAGCAGCTTGTTTCCAGTTCACAAACTACGTATGCAAGCTGGATTCCCACTCTCAGAAAGGAAGAGCTGAAGGGAAATAATTCAAGTTATCACACCCTCGGGGGCTTTGTTTGTTTTGTTTTTTTAAGTTGGCACAGGTCACTAGATCCAAAGCCAATATTAGAAGCATAGAATTTGTCTAGTGACTCACTCCTTGTTACCAGAACCACAGGTGTGGAGGAGTCTAAGAACGGGGAACGCAAGCTTCTCCCACCAAAGAAAATAAGGATGGCTAATGCCAGTTGTTCTGCAAGTAATTTGGGGCAATGACGTGAACGGAGTTACAAGCAGCAAGACTTGGTGCAAATCTGGGGGCGCTGTAAGTATATCTTCGGTGATATGGATTTCAGAGATGGCACAGCCAGAATTAACTAAATCATCTTTTTATCTTTTTTAATGGCACACATCTGTCCTTTCTGTTGTTTTGATTTAAAAAAGGGTCATTCCAAAAGGAAATCACCCAACAGGAGCTGCACATCACACTCTGGTTTTGTTTTGTTTTTTAATTTTTTTAACTGCATACAACTCGTACATAGAGGCAGGAAGCATTTTTAAATACATGGAACTTTTCTGGTTCAAAGCACTTCACAAATAATCTCTGATTAATCCTCACAACATTATTATTCCAACTGGGCAGATGGGGGAGCTGAGACAGAGTTTAAGTTGTTTGTCCAAAGCAACTGACAGAGTAGCTGGTAGACATGGGTTTAAAAGTCAGACTTCCTGGGCTCTGTACCATCAGAGAGCTCCATTCTCCCTCTTTCCTGACTGTTGTTAACATGCTGCAAATCTTGCAATAGCTATAAAGGATACTTGACTGACACCTCCAGACTCCAAGCAGAACTCATAATAATACAATACTTTTACTTTACATTTCTTTAGTATATCTGAGGCCAAGTTCTCATAGTGCTTCACAAATCCTAGTGATGTAAGCCTCACAACACTTCTGTCAGGCAGGTATTGTTTATTGTACTGTGGGGGAAACTGAGGCACTGAAGGGTTAAGTCACTTGCTCATGATCACACAGCAAGCCTGAAGAAGAGCCAGGACCAGATGCAGAATCCAGGTCTAAGTCTCCTGATTCCTAGTCCCGTGCTTGACAGATGAGCCTATCCTTCCTCCTCCTCCAGTATGCTAACAGATCTATATGAAAAAAGAACAGGAGTACTTGTGGCACCTTAGAGACTAACAAATTTATTAGAGCATAAGGTGCCACAAGTACTCCTGTTCTTGTTGCGGATACAGACTAACACGGCTGCTACTCTGAGATCTATATGAAGTTACCTTGTAGTGTAATTGCCAGATGTTGTGTTCTCCAGGCAGATATATTTTCCACATGTGGGATGACGATATAATATTACAGTAAAAGATGATCTTAATCAACCTCTTCAAAGCTCCGTGCACAAACAAATCTGGAGGAATTAAATGACTGTTCACATGGGGATAAATTATTTTGTTTTTCTAAACCATCTCTTGGCCATGTCCAGTTTAACAAGTACAGCATTTAGCCTTTTTAGCATCCTTAGTAAAAGTTGCCAACAAGCTCAATAAAGCAACATTTGAATCAGTCTCCCCTAACTCTAAAATCAATTCCACCCATCACAGAGCAGTAAAAGCTAGAGCTGCGAACATATTGTATGGCTCCTAGTGCTCTTGTACATAAACACACATCAGGCCCTTAGTGGTACTGTAGTCCTGCTAAAACAATTTCCATTAAATGCCTCAAACAGCTAAGAGATTTTTATCTGAAGGCAAACAGAAAGCATTTAAAAAACATGAAGCACTTGGATTTTTGAACTTATTACAACAGCATCTAGAGAGGCCACGACTGAGAACGGGCCCATTTTGTACTGTATATACATATAGTTTATTTCCCTAAAATACTTTGTGATTTCAATAGACAAGACAAAGGAAGTATTCATATCCCTATTTTACCGAGGGAGGGAGGGCATTGAGGCAGAGAGAAAAGGCTAGATTCTCCATTCCATCTGTCCTCCCCTGGGAGCTGGTTACAGTGCCCTGATCCTGCGCCATCCTGACTCCAGCATAAGTTAGAGCAGGGGTAGGCAACCTATGGTACGCGTGCCGAAGGCAGCACGCAAGCTGATTTTCAGTGGCACTCACACTGCCCAGGTCCTGGCCACCGGTCCGGGGGGGCTCTGCATTTTAATTTAATTTTAAATGAAGCTTCTTAAACATTTTTAAAACCTTATTTACTTTACATACAACAATAGTTTAGTTATATATTATAGACTTATAGAAAGAAACCATCTAAAAACATTCAAATGTACTACTGGCACGCGAAACCTTACATTAGAGTGAATAAATGAAGACTCGGCACACCACTGCTGAAAGATTGCCAACCCCTGAGTTAGAGCCATCGAGGAGCAGCTCTAATTTATGCCACTGGAGTAAGCATGTCAGAGAAGTAGCGCAGCTCCATAAAGTGCAGCCACAACCGATAGCTAATGAAGATATTTTTGTTTAAACAAAACTCTTTGCTCCTTTACAGTCCATCGTCTGTAAAGCTCCAAGAGGAAAAGAAACAAGGACTGTAAGAGCAGGGTAAGTCCTGCTGTCTGAGTGCGGATGGTCTCTTGGATCCTGAGCACGAATGGGTATTTGGGAATCAAACCTGACCTACGACAAAGAGGATTCAAGGAGCTGTTGTATCTAAATCATGGTATCTGACAGACTCTTGTCTGTGGCATCTTTTAGCGCAAGTGCTGTACAGTAACTCCTCACTTTACGTTGTTGTTATGTTCCTGAAAAATGCGACTTTAAGTGAAACGATGTTAAGCGAATCCAATTTCCCCATAAGATTTAATGTAAATGTGGGGGTTAGGTTCCAGGGAAATTTTTTTTTGCCGTACAGTACAGTACTATAGTTGGGAGGTGCCCCCGCCTTACCCCACACAGGCACAGCCCACTGGCACTGGAGACAATGAGGCAGGCAAGGAGGCTGAAGGTGCTGTAGGCTAGGAGAAGCACGTTGCGCAGCGGCAGCTTCCCCTACTCTGCAAGCACCAGGGGTGGGGGGCTCAACCCTCGGACCGCCCACTCCACCCTTTCCCCCAAGCCCCCACCCTTAACCCTCCTCTTCTTCCCTCCCTCCTCCCCCTTTACTCCACACGCTGCGTCCTCGCTCCTCCCCCCTCCCTCCCACCCGCAGCAATCAGCTGGTTTGCAGCATTCAGGGGGCAGAAGGGAGGGGGGAGGAGCTAGGACTCGGCGCGCAGCCTCCCCCCTCCCGCGGCAATCAGCTGGTTTGTGGTGTTCGGGGGCAGGGAAGGGAGGGGGAGCCTGCGCGCCGAGTCCTCGCTCCTCCCTCCTGAACGCCGCAAGCCAGCTGATTGCTGCGGGCAGGAGGCGGGGGAAGGCGCTGATCCGTGGGGTCTGCCGGCGGGCGGGAGGTGCTGGGGGGGGTGTAGGGGAGCTGATAGGGGGGCTGCCAGCTGTGGACAAAGCAGGCAGCCAAACAACGTTATAGCGAACCATTGCACAACTTTAAATGGCGCATGTTCTGTAATTGAGCAAGGACGTAAGATCGAAACAACGTTAAGCGAGAGGACGTTAAGTGGGGAGTTACTGTATATACATACCACCAAAAGGCAGCTGTGGCTGCAGTGGAGGGTGACAGACATAGGATATGCTGCACCATAGTGGCAAAGGAGAGTAACTCCAAAGTAAGTTCCTCTTTCCCATTAGAAGTACCACAGGATCTTTACGCTGCACACAGAGTAGACCACTCCGCAGTTTAAAGTTTTTATCCCTTAGACAGACAGGCATGCATTCAACTATATTGAACTATGGCTACTGCAAACACTATTGCCACTTAGACCAGCTACTGAGCTCAGGAATTGAGCTGTTTTTCCTTCACTACCCTGCTTCCTTAGCCTGAAGCAGGGCGCATGCCTTCAGGCAACGTGAGCAGCTGGGGCAGAGACCTGGAGAATGGGCAGTTGGAAACCTAGGTTCCCCTCTCAACTCTGCTGCTGACTCACTGGGTCACCCTGCACCAGTCCTAGGCAGCCAGATTTTCAGAACTGGCCATTGATTTTGGGCGCCCAACTTCAGCTACTAGGCCTGATTCTCACAGACACCAAGTACCCAGAGCTCTCAGCAATTTCAACTGGAGTCATGCGGTATCAGCATCTCTGACAACTGGGCCCTCGTTGTCCAAACTGGGCATCCAAAAGGGAGGCGGCACCCAAAATCCCTTCTGAAAATACTGAGCCAGGTCCTCTGCTGGTGTAAATGAGCGCAGCTCCATTGATTTCAGCGGAATAGGGATTCAATGGAGCTGAGGATCTAGCCTGTACAATGGGAATAGTAATATCCATCCAGATGGGCAAAGCATTTCCGATCCTCCAATTAAAGGGTACAGTATTGTAGGCACTAATAGGATTTATTATTAAACTGCAAAAATGCTGCTGTCCTCTGTGAGTGCATATCGTACACTTCTCTGTTGCACAGACCTGAAGCAGACACAGGGGGAAAGGGATGCTGCAATAATCAACTCCAGCCCTTCTGATCTGTTTGTTCTACAAATGAAAGGAATATTTGCTCAGGAAGCAGGTTTACAGAAGATGAAGAGTGTCTAAGAACAAATGTGATTTAATTATGGGTAGATGCAAGGAACATTCTACACATTAAGTAGATTAATTTATGTTCACTGAAAACAGGCAAATTTACTGCACAAGACTGGTACTTGGCTAATAATTTTCTGTGAGGGAAAGAGAAGGCAATGAAAAACTTAGAGTAGCTGTATTTGTTGTAGAAAATGTATTTAAAGGTGATTTGCAATTCTTTTTTTAAATAACTAAATATATTTTTGTATAGTACAACTTTATTTTTACAGCATCTTTCATATAAACTGTACCCCAAGAGGCTTCACAGAGTTAAAGAATAAAGTTACAGAATTAAACAAGAGAGAAATCAAGAGTTTTAAGTAAGGACAAGATTTGTTTTTATCACAGATTTGGCATGTGACAGAGAGCAGATGAAGTGAGGGGGTAGAGAAAATTTCCTTATAGCACAATCCAGAAAGGGTTCTTGCACCAAGAGTGGAAGGGACAGAGAGCTGGCCATTCCTAGCCGAATGCTTTGATTATATGTTTACTTGTAGCATATTATTCAGTCTCTACATGACTGTGTGCTGTAGAAAGTTCCAGACAGGGTGGGATTGTTGGTGAACAAGGAGACAAAGCTGAAACTCAAGCTTTGTGGAAGTCTGTTTCATTGGGTCAGTAGTTGTATCTGTTTTCCTCAATAAAAACCTCCTATTCAAGACAGACTGTATGATTCGATCGAACAGGAGAAGTGTTAAAATGAGTAGGAAAGTAGAGACGACAACCAAGCAGGGCTTTAAAAACCAAGGGCAATTTTGAATTGGATCCTTGGAGTGTGGCACTCAAGTACACGTGTTCTAAAACATATCCTATCACCACTTAATCCAGGGCAGTTTACATCTCAGTTTTCAGCCTTGTGGGGCATCACCAGCCATGGCTTCCAAACTTCTCCAACAGGAGAGTGGTGGGAAGGTAGTTTTTCAGAGATGGCAATTTGATGGCACTGTGAATAGTGGGACAAAACCTAAAGAACAAGTTTGAAATTTATTTTGTTATTGTAAGCATCCCTAAGGCACCTATCAGCATAATATTAGAGCTCACTTTACAGAGCAAAAATATTTCCCTATCATCAGGAGCAAATATCTCAAGGCCTCAGCACACCAACAAGCAGAATTAGCCAGATTTCTGAGGTGCGTGTCAGAAAGTCTCTTTAAAGACGAGTACTGGAATCAGAAACGCTTGTCCTCTAATCCTGACCTTGACACTGCCTCCTTCTATGACCGTGGGCAAGTCACTTAATTTCTCTGTGCCTCCGTTTCCCCATCTGTAAAATGAGGTTTCCTTTGCTGGAGTTTGTAAAGTGCTACATAATGGCTATGATGTTTTAGTGTGGTAAGGGGCACTATGCAGAAATCATATTGCAGGTATTGACCGATTCTTTCTGTATCTTCTTCTTGCTCTTTTAAATCTATTGCTAAACATAGCAGGGTGAGGGTTTTTTCCTTAAAGTTGCTTTCGCTCTCTCGTCTCTGCACTCCCTTCCCCCTCTCCACCACACAGAAGTTGTATCTGATTCCAATGTCCTTTATGAACAAACGATTTACTGGAGTGCTAGCACATTTCAATATCCTGGTACTGCTTGGTTTCATACCAGTCAAGGAGTTTGGAAAAGTCCTTCCCGACTGCAAATATGGTGATCAGTTAGACCCTGAGCATGTAGCCAAGACCCACCAGCCAGACACCTGGACAAAAATTCTCTGTAGTAACTCTGAGCCCTCCCCATCTAGTGTCCCAGTTTGCTTTCCAACCAGCTGTGATGTTTGTGGGTATGTAGAAGATTCCATTTTTCCAGAGATGCCCAGGCTTTAGCCTGCAGGTGACAGATTCTAGAGAAACATTTTTAAAAGCCTTGATAAAGGGTAAAATGCAGCTAAATCTGTAGGGAAGAAAACAATGCAGAAATAGGGATGGCTACAGCTGCTCCCTTTTAGGTCCATTTGGTGCAGTCCTCTGCCTTTTAGCAAGTTGCTAAAGCAGCATTCAGTTGGGCAAGATTTGGCCACCAACATTTTAGATTGTTGCCTGACTGTTTACACCATGTAGTCCATCATTACGTTGCTATATTGAAAACCCATTCTGAAAAGAAAAAAATGGGGGAGGACCCCAGTTTTCTGGAACCCTCCATGAAAAAAAAAAATATATAGGGGCTAGCTAATATAAAATGCTTTGTTGCATATCGGAAATTAACAGCAGCTCCTTTTTATCAAATACATGCTGTTGTAGTTGAGCCAACATAGACTGTGGCCAGATTTGCAACTTTTGGTCTTATAAAAGAAACCAACATTTTCAGAAAAGATCTCCCTACACCAATCTGCTTTGAAGTGCTTCCTACAATCATGATAATCTGTTCCAGAAACTGGTCAGAACAGAAAGCAACATTTTAAAGCAGCACATGAAACACATTTCCAAAAATGCTTTCAGTTACACCTCAATAGCAAATGTGCTCACTTTGTCATCTGGGAAGGCTGGCTGTGATAAGCATGCATTCCCCCGATCTATTGCCTTTTAATCATACCTATCAACTCAATTGTAACTGAGAAACATGTTAGCTTTGCTATTTAAAACAAATTGGAGATATCTAAATTATGCCATTGCATTTTAAAAGAGACCCTTTCAGGTTAAAAATTCAGGATCAAATCCTGCCATCCTGACTCAGACAATACTGCAATTTCAAAAGCAAGGAGTGCCTAAGTAAGAACTGCACGATCTGCACACATTTAAAGAGCCCAATTCTGTCCTCATTTAAGTCAATGGACACTTTATTATTGATTTCCACAGATGCAGGATCAGGCCCCTCATTTATGTTACAAATAACACAGTTATATCTGTAATAATTTAAGAGTTGAAACCTTATTTTCAACTCTTTGCACTGCTCATTTAGGTTTGGTTTCTGCTATCCTAACTCAGGCTGAAAAGAGCTTTACTACGCTAGTAGTCCCATTGGAATCAATGGGCCGGATCCTCGGCTGATATAAATTGGGGTAGCTCCAATAAGGTCATTTAATAGTTAATTTGGTCTACTTTGTGTATGAAAGTACAACTCAACCCAAGAAAGAATGGCAGAATGTGGCTCTTGATTCCCCCCATCCCTTCCAGTTCCATCAGTCTGGCCTGCGAAACAAACAAGACCCATCCATTTCACTTCTGCTTCTAATCCATTTCAGAACTGGGTCTCATGCTTAAATGTTTGTGGTACTTGTACCTCTCTTTTTAAAAAGCCTGTTTCCATTGGCTTGTTCTTACACAACCTAATTTTGGAGGGCAAATTTGACCTGACAACATCCTTATATAACCCTGTAACAGATAAGCCAAAGATTTTTTAAGGACATATTTGTGTGACACTATAGGCCAAACTGTACTTTGTTACTCTGGTCCAACCTCAAGACACCAGGGGGGTTATGCCAGAGTAAATGAGAAAAGAATTTGGTCTGTAAAGTGTTCATGGATCCCCAAGTCCTTTGAGAGCTCTGTAAAAGGTCAGAGTACCATGCTGCCAGAAAACAAGAAGTTTTTATTATGTGATAATATCTTCCTGAACTTAACAGAAAGACTGTGTTACTTAAAAGAAGGTCCTAATCCTTAGGCATAGCAGTTATCACAGTTTATGCCAATCCAACTCAACCAACCTAACCTGGTATTAGATTCATAAGTTTGCTTGATCCTGTAAAATCTCATTCACTAGTAGTCTCATTGAAATGAATAAGACTTCATGCATAAGGACAGACCACTCACATGAGTCAGTTTTTGCACGAACATGCCTTATGTTTCCAACGGCAGCATGACTCATGCTAGCTAGACATTGAGACTCAATCCTCATCTTACACTTTTGTTTAAAATGTCTTCTCCTGAGTGTGCATTTGAGTACTCTTCAGTAAGAGCGTGTGTTTCCATGGCTGGGAACAGATGCTCACAAACTTCCCCACGTCAAGCTCTGCTGATACAACCCAGTCCTGATATACAACACTTTCCGCTAGCCCAGTCCATCCCATCCTATAACAGAAGGTGGTTTCCCAGAGATACTCCAGCTCTTCCCCAAGCAAATACCTCTGCATCTTAGTCCAGACCTGCTGTTCCATTCTTAGGCCTCCTGTGCCAATAAGCCTCAATCTTGACTTACAACTTCATTGTTGTACTAATCCTTACCTTGCCCCTCAGCTCTGCTAAAGCACCTCAGTCTTGACCTGCAGCTCTTTGGTATTCCAGTCCTCCCCACCTCCTACAGATCTGCCACTACACCTCAGTCCTGACCGCCAGCACCCTCACTGCAATTTACTGTAGGCCGGCGGTTTTCAAAACTTCATTGCACCGTGACCCCCTGCTGACAAAAGAAAAAGTTACTACACATCCCCAGGAGCAGGGACCGAAGCCTGAACCAGCCCAAGCCCTGGGGCTCAGGCATCTGCTTCAGCCCTGGCCCAGAGCAAATCTAACACCAGCACTGGTCACCCCATTAAAATGGATTCATGACCCACTTTGGGGTCCCAACCCACAGTTTGAGAACTGCTGCTGTAGGTTATTTATCAGAGGGGGGAGAAAAAGCACATTCTTTCAGAAATCAGACAGTGGGTACGTCTCCACTGCAACAACAACAAAAAGACACAGCAGCGACTCTCAGAGCCTAGGTCAACTGACTCAGGTTCGCACTAGGGAGCTAAAAACAGCTGTGCAAACATTCCCACTTGGGGACTTGGTCTCAGAGACCCACCCCCCTTTCTGGGTTTCAGAGCCCAAGCGGGAATGTCTACACTGCTATTATTAGCCCATAGCACAAGCACAAGCCAGTGGGCTTTGGGTTCTGAGACTCGCTGCCACAGGGGGTATATTTGCAGTGTAGCCGTACCCAGCGTGATCTACTGATGAAAACAGCTATCTAGGTTTATTATTAATGGTAAAAACCTGCAAATCCCAATTCACATGTGGATTCCTTACTCACACAAGTAGCCCCAATAAAGTCAACACGATTGCTCATGGGTATTAGTCATGTGCGCCATTTGCAGGTTCAGGCACTGGGTTTGCAATGAACAATTTTAGATTTGTCACCCCTATGCACACTGAACTAGAATAGAACAATCACTTTGTCCAGTTGTCTTTTTAAGTGATTTAGCATTTTGGATGCCTTAGCATTTGAACTTTACACAGTGATACTTGGTAGGGAAGGAAGGCATTGTAGCTTTGGCCTTCTTAAAATTAACTCACACCAGCTATTATCTGAGGAACCATCATCATCTGTGAAACTGTTCAAATGAAGAATCAATAAATAAATATGAAGAAGAAATTTAGGGAAAACGAAGTGCCATTAACATTGCAAGAGTATAATGAACTCATAATTCTCAAAGGCAACGCAGTGAAACCCAGCTGTATGAGGCAACCAAAGACAAGTAAGTGTACAGAGCTCATTCCAAATCTAAGTTGTTTTAATATTTCAAAGACACATTAGAGGGAACACATCACATTAGCAACACCATGATGTACAGTCCTAGACAAATACAGCAGATAGCTGGTAAATTACTCTCCTGGAAACAGTTTCTGTTGGTTAAGGGAGGACATGCTAAGTTTAATAAGATGTTATTTACTTGTTTTCATTTTAATTAAATCTTTATATATCAAGAATGATCCAGTCCCACTTCAAAATACTGGGCCCAATTCTGCACATCTTTACCTAGGTAGGCAGCTCTCTCTCAAGTAGAAATCCTATTGATTTCAATTGAATTATGTGGGTGAGTATTTGCAGGATCACGATAATTGTTTTAAAGGCACAGGACTAGGGCTCTGATTCAGGAAAGCACTGAACTGAAGCACTGACTCAATGGAATTTAAGTATATGCTTATATATGTACGTGTTTAAGTACTTTCCTGAACTGGTGCCTAGGAATCATGCATTCTGGAGTCTTAACTCATCTCTGCCAGTCACTCACTGTGTCCTTTGGCAAGTCACTTAGATTTTTGAACCATCAATGGGAGGTCAGACATCATTATTAATTATTGGTATTGCGGTAGCATCTAGGAGCCCCCGCCATGAGTCAGGATGCGACTGTGCTAGGTTCTGTACATATATATACACCCTTGACCACTTCATGCTACCAATGTATTTCTTCCCCATTCACCATCACTGCTATTTCCTGGCTACATGTAGAATACTAAATTAATTATTTTTTATTTTAGATATTTAGTTACTAAGTAATTAAATAATAGTTGAGCTGCCTTACTATGGATAAGCATATCAGGCAAATGCCAAGTCCTGTACTTTAAAAAAAAAAAAAAAAAAAAAAAAAAACCACATGTGCCCTTGAGATATACAGTGGACCCTGGAAAGGTCACATTGTGGAACATTATATGGACTGACAGGACATTCATTGATTGTCCTGTATAATCCAGCTGATTAAAAAACTCTCTCTCATTATCATTTACAACAGAAAGGGAGGTTGGGTAGGAGGAGACCCTGCGATAACTTTAATAAACTTTTGAGACCTGGCCAATTCTCTTCTCCCCTCATACATACAGGATCAATTAGGTCTCCACATGCGTCTGTGTCTATTGCATCGTTCCTTCTAGATGATCAGTCCAGAATGAGCCTCTAGCCATGACCAATGTTTCATTTTATGAGACAAATCGGCAATCTTTAGCTGAAACTGCAATCTAAACAATTTATGCCTGACCTGGAAACAGCACAGCAATTACACCTGGACAAGAGGCCATCCTTATTCAGCAACCTCCTGTCTTTCATATAGGCAAGAAAAAAAAACAAAATAAAACAAAAATCCAGTTTCAGGTTGACCAGAAAAGAATTTGAGGGTGGAGGGAGAATTTGGGGGGGGGCGGGTCAGTCCCCAAACTGAGGACTCAAATTATTCACTCAGCTCTAACTCTGTCCAATTTAGAATATATGCTATCTGAGGGACCACCTAATCAGGCTCCATTCCCACCTACCAGATCAGGGTGCTGCTGGTGCACGGTCTCGGTTTCAAGTTCATATTGTCTCTGCCTCGCTCGGTCTTCAAGCATCCCAAAGTATTCCCAGACTTAGATCCCAATCCTATGCACTGATCCCAGTATGGGCAGCCCCCTGTGCTCACTCAGAACCCCTTGAAGTTACTCTCCACAAGCACCGAGATCCATTGTACAAATCCAGCTGCAGAAGTGAGGACTTTGTAAAGTTCTGATCCTCCTTTATTAGGAAACCTGTTATTCAACCAGTTTGTTTTCTGTCCTCCGAGTGGTTCCCTAAGACAGGTATCTACCCCTGTGCCATTAATAACTATTATGGTCATTTCATAGAACCCACTATTTGACCAATATGTTAGAACACTTTTGGTACCATATAAGCAACTTCCATTCCATTATGTTTTGAAAACATTAAGCAAAATTAAAACTACTTTTAAATTTCTGAGTACCTTGCATTATCTTTGGATTAATTATTAAAATGAAAATATTACTATTAAAATGAAGCACATGGAACACATTACATCTATCACAGCTTAAAAAAAAAACTTAAGTCTATGAATGGATGTAGTTCATTCATTGACACATGCACCACAACTCCTCCAGGGAGTTTCACAAATTCACATGATCTCTCACAGAGCCGGATTTTGCATCTGAATCTGTGTTAGATATAAAAGACGTGTAAAATCTCATGTAGCCAGACACCGTTCCCTCTTGGCTACACAATACACATTTTAGGAAGCATAAATTATTACAGAAAGTGGTCTGGAATAAATTACGCAGAATAAACTGACTTCAGATCCACCTGTTTCAGCACATAGCAAAATGCATTTTGCTAAAGCCACACGCTTTTGTCCTGAGTTTTTTTTGAGAATTTTTTTGAGAATAGAAAACTACTTGTGGATCACCCACTTATGGCCAAGTCCTGGAGTCTTTACTCACATGAACTATAAGCTTCAGTGGAACTGCTCAAATGAGCAAGGCCGTAAGCAGCATCTATGCCGAGAGCCCGATCGTACTAGATGCTAAGCACCTCCTACAAAATGCAGAGACACCTAGACCAGCAGTAAAGGAGGGCCCATCGGCACCTTGAAAGTCCAATCATAACACACTATTCCAAATTTTGGAAACTGTCTCAGGGATCTAAAAGCAAGATCAAGCCCTTGAAACTCAACAAAATATCTGGCAGAGACCAAATACATTACAACAATTCTGAATTGTAAGCTGTTGCTTTCCAGCTAGTCACATGAACGGGAATGTTGCTGCACAATGGATAAACTTGAACCTTTGTAACTGGCACATTGCATTGGGAATCAATTTTTTTTGCCTCCTTCCAATAAACTAGCAAGTATATAGGCATTTAGTCAGCTGTATGACACAGGGGAGGGGGGGAATCCTTGCTCATTCTGCAAACCGCTACTTAATGAAAAACCAATCAGAAATCACACACAGTCTTATTATAAACGCTCAGTGTGGTCACAATCAATTTGGGAATTAAGCCTAGCAATCTGCATGATTGCTTGAGATCTCATTTAAAGCTCACTAATATAAATAAAAAATACATAAGCCCTTATCCAACAAAACACTTAAGCACCTGCTTAACTTTGAGCACGTGAGCAGTCCCATTGCTGGATCAGGGCCATATTCTATAACTTGCTAACATATTTCATGCATAATTACCCCACAGCTTTATACAGCTATGAAAAAAAAAATCATTTAGATCATAGACACACGCTTCAGAACAATGTAACAGCTCCAACCCATCAATGTTTATACACTGGTCAGGGGAAGTTTGTTAAAAGCACAGAATAATTTATATGGTCATTGAAATTTGCAAATTTCTTTCTCCCAGTGTCTGACATAGACCCAGTCCAGCAAAGCACTGAAGCACATAGGGAGCTCTGAGCCTGTTGGCAATCCCAATGGGATTTCTTACATGCTTAAAGTTACATGGGTGCGTAAGAATTTTGCTGGTTATAGGGCTTGAACCTGGGATAGAGGGAAACAACGAGGATAGAGTACTCTACATGACAGTGAAATTATAACCAAAGTAAACCCCCCACTCTTCCACCAGTATCCATAATGTGCAAGGCACTGTCCACAGAAATAGGAAGACGTTGTCCCAGACCCAGAAAGCTGCAGAAATCTTTCCTTACTCAGGTAATACTCCCATGAAGGCTACTGAGAATTTTGATTAAAGAAAGAGAGATCCAATGCATCTATCACACACAATATGTAGCTGCCCAGAAAGAAAGAGAGGGGAGCGCGGAACTACAATATATCCGTATGCCATTATGTTATCACACCTTGCTGTATAAGCCTGTTTGTTTTTTCTTAGAAGGGAAACAGATACTGGTATTTTGTTCCCACTGATGGCTAGATATTCTAGAATGCAATCTTCATAGTCATGTTAAATGTTACAGTGGGGCCAGCTGAACAGTGCTGTAACACTTTGAGATAGTCTCTTGCAGTAAATCAGAATAATGCGAGTTGGAATACTGCAAATTCACCACTGCACAGAGGGTCAGCAAAAGGTCTATGTATCTCTTAAGTAATATTTTGAGAGCTTCGTGGAACTTAATTGCTGAATAGGGCACAGGGGCAAACTTTACCCTGAGAGAAGCTTTCCAATTATCTCCAACCTTATCCGTACTTGATTTTAAATAACCTCCACCTTTTATTAAAATGTATCAAACTGCTGTATTTTGTGCTTCTTCATTTGTAAAGCAAGTCTTAAGAAACATAAGAGAAATATTAAAGGCAGATTGTCAATTTAAACTTGGCCCAATTTTTTTTGTGAAAACAACTCTTTCTCAAACCCAAGATTGATACAAATCATGGAATCATTTCCAAGATGTTTTTTAAGAAATAAACATTCCTCTTCATTATTGGAAACCCAAACAGTGCAGCCTTATGAACATTGGAACGAGTTACGTGAAACTAGCTTGATTGATTTTTTTTCTTTGTCCAAATTGAGGGAAATGCAAAAATTTGGGTGTGTTTGTCACTTTTATAATCTGAAAGTCCTAGCAACAGATAAATGTGTATTTGCCAACTTATGCTTTTATACTGGTAGCGTTCTTTTAACACTGAAATATGTCACATTCAGTTTTATAGCAAAAGGTATGTAAAATCATATAAAGATTCCAACTATATGAGTAAAGAAAAGGTTAAAAGTTTTTAATGCACTTTTTAAAAAATTTCTGTATGCCTGATCAATATATTTCCCTAGGCAGAAAATAAATGAGTTCTCCTAGGAAGCGAAGGACAGAACAAAATGTCCATTTCTCTTTCTAGTATGAAAAGTAGTGATATAACTGCCCTCCAAGTAATTTTCATTAACAGCAGTCCAAACCTAGGGCTTGATCCTGCTCATTGAGATCAATGGGAGATTTGCCTCGCCATGGACTTCAATAGGAGCAGGATAGGGCCCCTGTAGCTGGTATTTTCAGTTGTCAGCCTTCTTAATAGGAAGAAAAGTGGCTTTGCAACCATATGGTATTATTTTTAACCCAAAACATTTCACTGGAGAAATTTAGGCATGTTACAAACCAACGTAGTCATAAGCTTGCTACTTCATGCTTCAAATACTTTTCCTTTGGGGAGATCTAACAATGAGGGCTTTGATCATGTAACTTTTACTCAGGTAACTAGTCCTGATGACCGTCAGTGGAACTAATCACCTGAGTAAGGGCTGCAGGATCAAACCCAACGTTACCAGGTTCTGGGTAGGAACGGCAAATGTTAATGCCCACGGCAGAAACTCAAACGCACAGTTCCAAAGAGTGGATTTCTTTGTAGTATTGTTTGATACTGCCCCCTTTTGCCCAACAACAAATCAACACCCTAGACTCCAGACAAAACTTTGCGTGACATGCCGCTGTTTTCAGTAAAACATGATCATGCAAATGCTCTCATTTAACCCTGACATTGCTGCTCGGCGCTCTAAAGAGAGACTATTAATCAGGGCTATATAGCTCTGCTGTGCAAACCTCATTTAAAACCTGGCCGCAATTTGCCAGGCAAGATCCTTTTAAAATAGAAAACCCGTCAGCGATATTCTTCAGTAACATTTCCTCCCTTGTACTGAGGGCCCGTGGTCCGATCCTACTTCAATTTAAAGGTTTCAGAGTAGCAGCCGTGTTAGTCTGTATCCGCAAAAAGAACAGGAGTACTTGTGGCACCTTAGAGACTAACAAATTTATTAGAGCATAAGCTTTCGTGGGCTACAACCCACCTCTTCGGATCCTTATGCATCCGAAGAAGTGGGTTGTAGCCCACGAAAGCTTATGCTCTAATAAATTTGTTAGTCTCTAAGGTGCCACAAGTACTCCTCTTCAATTTAAAGTGACTTAAATGGGAGTAATACCTGAGTAAAGACTGCAGGAGCGGAGCCCCAGCTCACCACGTGGAGCGAAAAGGAGGTCAGGCAAGACCAGCAGAGACCTTTTGAAATTAAGCCCTTGTTTCACCCGCATTGTCTATCAATCTTTGGGCATTTCCAATGCACCCAGCCCCGTGCTATCTTTTTCAGGCTGAGGCTGTGTATATAAACGGATGGGGCCACCTTGCTACAAGTCATTCCCCCTGCCGAGTCCCCTTTGCCCAGGGCCCCCGCTTCAAGCTTTTGTCTTCTGATTTGAACTCTCTCTAGCTTGCCCCTTTTCTCCTCTCTGGTCGCCTGAGCGCTTCCTAGGGGTCATGCGAGGGCAAACGCGTTGTCAATTGCCCCAACCTAACAACAAGAGGGTGGGACAACAAACAAAGCCAAGACCCACATTCTGTATGGCAGGAGCCCCGGGACTACTTCGGGATTAACACGTCCCTGACCAGGCTGAGGACAAAAAAATTAATCTCTTTAAGGATAGAAGAAGGGAAAGGGGGAAATCGCCCCCCTCTAAAACAGCAGAAGGCATAACACGCACCGCAAAGGTTCCCTACTGGAATCTGCTTTATTCATCACTCAATCCAATTTTGGAAGGAAAAGTTTTAGTCGGAGGGTTTAGGAGAAGAAAAACATGCATGATTCAAGCAGCTGTTAAGAAAAAAAAAAAGCTATTTTAAAACCCTGAGTAATCTGGTTAAATATCAGCAGGATTTTCCTTCTTGCCACCCCCTTTCTCTCTGCAGTTTTTGACTAGTTTTCTCCCTTGGGTACCTTATAAAGGCATATAGCCAAATTAGCGCTTCTCTGTAGGAACAGTCGTTTGTTCCATCTATGCTGTCTCCCTCCTTCTTGCCTTTATTCGCCCATCTTTTCTAATGAAAACAGCAATAACAACATTTGCCATCCGTTCAGTAAACAAACACTGAGAAGGGGGTTGGGATGGGGGAAGAATCACAGCCCTGTTATAACTTTTTGCTTTAGTTGGTTTCTCTCCTGTTGGCAGAGCAATCGGCCCTGGGTATCAGCTTGTATATGAACCCAGCCAAAGGCGCTGAGATCAAATCTACTGCAGCCTAAACAAGAGTTTGGGCAACAAAGATAATAAACAAGGGCGTGGGCATTCTTGTTTAGTGCAAGTTTAAACTTCACCAGGAGCCCCCCCACACACACACACACATACAAAAGTTAAAGAGAGATCAGGAGCTGGGGATCTCACATGCTTGCAGGGTTTTTTTTTTAAGTGCAGGAAATAATTTAAAAACCCAAACAGAGCGAACAGTGTACAAGGAACCATACAAGTGTACTTCTCCCCAGTTACTTCCCAGCAGCGATCTAAGCCCATAAATAAAGGGACAGATTTAATAACGGAGTAATGTGGACTTGACAACCCCTTTAAAATATCCTCGCACTCCCCCCTCCCTTTGTTTGTTTTCTTTAAGGAAACTAACACTGTCTGGGCACTCATGCTGCCAGTCAGTACCCTGTGGCAGGTGGGAACTGCCGGAAAATACAGATCTGCAACTTTTGGTGGGTGGGTGTGTATGCGTTGGCTCGGCAAAGATTTGTTTTAGGTTCCCCCCCCGCCCCCACCACCTAAATTTCCAACAATACATGAAACCAAGGAGCCGTACAAGGCTCTCTGGTTCCCTCTCCCCCTCCGCTTTTGATCTTCATCAGGACGTGAGCTGAACGTTAATGGGCCACCCCTACCACAAAGACAAATTACCATCTGGGGGGAAAAAATCATTCATCCCCTTTTCCTCCAAGGTACCGCACCCCACCCCACCCCCACACACCTCTCCCGCTCCTCCCGCTCTGTGCAGCCCCGGTGAGTGGATTTAGGGGGAGAAAAAATAAATCACTTCCACAGCCGCCTCTCCTAGTTCATTTCCTCTCCGGCGCTCCGGATCGCCAACTGCAAACCCCCCCCCCCCCCCAGCTCTACAGCCCCCGGTGGGGAAGGAGGTGTGGAAAGGGACCGCACAACCCGGACACACACACACACACACACACCCGGTACAATGCAGCTCCCCAGCACCTCGCCTCCCCTTCCCCGTGGCGCCGCGAATCGCCTCCCACCGATCCCTGTTGCTGCGGCAGCCGGAGCGAGAAGGAGGTGAAGCTACACAATAGCTTTTCTCCAAAGACCCCCCGGGTTTGCGCCGGCTTCGCCATCCTTTCTCCTAGGCACGGCTCCCCCCTTCTCCCATTTACCCCACCTCCACACGCACTGAAGTTGCTAAAGTTTGCAACTATACCCACACCCACCCCTCTCCCTTCTCACTTAAAATAGACAGCGCCGGGGCAAGGAAAGGGGAGATAATCCCCCCCCCCCCCGCGCGCGCACATACACACACACACACAGGCTCTTACTTACTATTTGGGGAGGGGGGGCAGTCACTCACTTGCACATCTTGCTCTGGATCTGCAGGATCAGCTCAGGCAAGTCCACCGCTTCTCAGCCACCCTGGTCTCCCACGCGCGAGGCTCCCGGCAAGATCCCGGGGGTCGGCGGCGAGTTCTCGGGACTGAAGTCGCCCCCGTCCCCGTCCCTCCTCTCGCTGCCTTCCACCCCAGAGCAGCCCGGCAGCTCCTACCAGGAGCGCTTCCACTCTTCCCATCAGGGAGAGGGGGGAGGAGGAGGGAGGGGGGGAGCCAGGGGCTGGCAGCCCCACTCACACTGATGTCAACTAATATATTCAAAGTTCAACAGGGCATTTATTGACACGCAGCTCCCTCTCTTCCTTCCAGCGCGCACACAGCCTGGCTCGATGTTCTGCTCCCACTCCTCCTTAGCGGCTCACGATGCAGCCAGCGCCTCCCTCCGTAACCACCCTCCAGGAACCCGGGCTCCCGTGCAGCTTAAAAAGCTTGCACGCGAGACCCACGTTAGCCGTTTGCACGGGGGGCTCGCTCGCCTCTCTAATAAAGCCGTTGCAATATTTGTCCTTGCCTGCTCTGTCAGGCACAATGCCTGCCTTGTGTGCGTTTGCTGAGGAACTGTTTCTCACGGGCTTACCAACTGCATAGCTGGGTATTTTCGCGTGCAAGCCGTTTGCAAGCCTGCTCGGCGCAGGAGTGAATAGCCGAGGGCATACTGCAAGCCCCCGGCTAGAAATGTTTGCATTTAACCCTTTAGGCGCGCAGCAACATTTGCTGCCTGGGGAGGAGGTGGAGCAGGCGGGTGCTGTTTGGTTGCAGAGGTTTTTTGGAAGCAAGCGAAAGTGAGAAGTTTAAACTTCGGCCCTGGGAAATTTTCAGAGCAAAGCGCGTTAAGAAGCAAAGGAAATGCATACAGGCAACTCACTCCCTCTCTCTTCTGAGTGGAGTTTCCACGACTGCAGCGAGCAAACGAGTTGTTTGGAGGGAAACCTGAAAACACCCCCCCCCCCCCTCCGGGCAGTAAGGGACTCATCTGTCAGGTCAGCTTTGGACCAACATTTTGGGCTCTACAGCCATGGATCAGCCTTTTAAAGTTCCTACAAAATCTAAGACCAATGGAACTGTCTCCCTGAAACGTCCCATTGAAATTGCTTAACAAACAAATATTTCCCAGCACTGATTGCAACCCCCACACTGCCGCTTGGTGAAGCATTAGGAAGATTATTTGCTTTTTGGGAATGCTCACCCCACAATGGATTTATGTGATTTGTAAAGCAACAAGAAGGTAGGGTTCCTGCCCCAGACAGTTTGCAGAGTGGCAGACAGAGGGGAAGGGAAAGTGGTCATGGTGGTGTTGCCAGGATGCAACCCCATGCTCCAAATGTCCCTAAACCTCCAACTGTCAGAAGTTGGGACTGGACATGGGATGGATCACTTGATAATTGCCCTGTTCTGTTCATTCCCTCTGAAGTATCAGGGCTGGCTTTAGGCCGATTCCCCTGAATCGGGCCCCGCGCCTAAGAGGGCCCTGCACCCTAACGAAGAGCACCTAACTTAGGCGCCTTTTTAATTTTTTTACTCACCCGGCAGCAGTCCGGGTCTTCGGCCGCACGTCGGCAGCGGGTCCTTCACTCGCTCCGGGTCTTCGGCGGCGGGACCTTCAGTGCCGCGGAAGACCCGGAGCGAGTGCAGGACCCGCCGCCGAAGACCCGGCTGGGTATTCGAATCGGGCCCCGCACTTACTAAAGCTGGCCCTGTGAAGTGTCTGGCCCTGACTACTATCAGAGACAGGATGCTGGGCTAGATAGACCATTAGTTTGGCCCAGTATGGCCACTTATGTTAATTGCCCTTGCTAGGTGATAATGTTTTCACATCACAATGAGGTGAGTGTGAACCAGAGGGATTTATCTCCAAGTGCCTCCAATCTAGCCATAATCAGCCAGTTGGTTTCTGGTCCAAGAGAATCTTTAGCAGGGTTTTGAATGCAGAGAGGATAGTGGCTGGAAAGTGAAATGAAACTGAGTGGTTTGTTTTCTAGAGACAAGGTGGGTGAGGTAGTATCCGAAGAAGTGGGTTGTAGCCCACGAAAGCTTATGCTCTAATAAATTTGTTAGTCTCTAAGGTGCCACAAGTACTCCTGTTATTTTTGCGGATACAGACTAACACGGCTGCTACTCTGAAACCTATCTTTTATTGGACCAACTTCTGTTGGTGAGAGAGTCAAGCTTTCATACATCTCTTTTTCAGGTTTGCTTTGTTTTCATTATTCTAAATTGAGAGAAATACAAAGTTAAAAAAAACTGGTGAAAAGCAAATTAGATTTGTACAATTATTTCACTTTTAATACTCTGAGGCGTTGTTAGTAATACAAGTGAGGACATTTGTTTTATTTTTTTAATATATTACAGGCGAGTCTCATCTTACGCGGGGGTTCCGTTCCGCAGTTAGTGCGTAAAGCGAAAACCGTGTATAGTCAAAATTACATTGAGTTGAATGGCGGGCAAAATCGGCCGCACTACTGGTACAGTATTAAAATTGTTATTTTTCTCTTCTTTGTTTTTTTGTTTGTTTGTTTTTGCCGACCGCGTAAAGCTGAAATCTCGCATGTTAAATGTGCGTAAGATGCGACAGACCTGTACTTTTAATCAGATGGTATTCATTTAATAGCTACTGCATCTTACATAGATTTAATAGTGATCTCTCAAGTACTGTTTTAGGGCTCCATTGGGCAGCGTAGTGGCAGGGTGTGGCAGGGTGTGCACATCATCAGTGGAGATTCACACAACATTGTGCCAAACAACACAAACACAATGCCACCAGAATTCTGTGGGCTGCAGGCATGGTAGGCACCCTGCAAGGCTAGCCAGTGCAGCGGAGTGGTTAGGGCTGTGTTCCCCTCCATCCCCTAACTGAGGCCAATAATTGGGATTGTGTCAGAGCCCTGCACACAGCTGCAAGGAGGTAGACTCCAGCTTCCATTGAAGGCAGTGGAAAATTACACAGGTTGCAGGCCAACCCATACTGAACAGAAGTTGATCTGAAAGTGCTATTGCTTGTGATTGCACTCTAAACAATATCATGGTGCACGTTTTCCCAGCGTGCTGAGTGCCAGGAGAGTTTACTTCAAGACAATACAGTGGTGGTTTTCTCCTGAGTCCTTATCTGCAGAGTTTGCAATAAGCTTACACTGCAATTGCATTTATCGGGGAAGGGGACTTGCCGTCCCTCATTTCAGTGAAACTTAGGTGTTAGTATAGACAGGCATTATTAATATAGCATGGCACATTTTGTTAGAGCAGAGGTTTGCCCCAGTGTCCTTGCCCAAAATTCCATGCCCTTATGGTTACCCATCTAGTTAACACCCTCCATCCTGGAAGTGGTTGCATCTCCTTAGTGCTATATGTATATTGTCACTCCGGGATCCTTTGCCCTGAAAATCGGTACCTATGGCCCTCAATAAAAATTTAAAATTACTAACAGATCAATATTTACATTAGCAATATGTTTCTTAAGGTGTTTAGCTGAAGCTGTATAAAGACAGTATAATAAATAACTCTATAGTAAAAAGAAATACATCAAGGGGTTTTAGTGACATTACAAATTACAAGATGAGAGCGTCAGTTACTTATTTCCAGAATCCCAAAATGGAATTTTCTTTAGCGGCAGTGTTTCAATATATATATGAAACTGTTTCTATTCAATAGACTAATCCAGTCATATTGATATTGTCAGTATGTTATAGTTATAAAACAGTGTGATTGTAGGATGTCTCGTCAATGCTAATATGACTATACATCATGTTGGTGGTGGGTGTTTTCAGAAATCATATCACAGGAAAACAGCGGTATAGAGCCACTGATGTAGTCATCACACAGTAAATAATAATCTGCCTATTCTTTGCCTGCTCTAATTTCTCTGTCCTTCTGTAATCTTGTTATAATTTAACTCCGTCATTGCATTCTTTAACTCTGAAAACATTTTGCAGTACAGTTTGTATAGGAAAAATCTCTATATAAAGCTATATGTATAGTATTTTCAATCTGACTTCCTTTCAAAAACTGAGATTGAAAAGCAGGGGACTGGTACTTTTAAAAACAATTTGAATTGTTTTCTGATTGCAAATCTATTGCAATGCCACAATGGGCTCCACTCAAAGTTATACAAAGGAACTAGGCTTGATCTAGTCCTAATGTAGAATATATTGTTCCAAACCTCTCCTTTCTTCCCTGTTCATCCAGCCTGGTCCACTCGTAGGATATGATCTGAAGCACATGGAAGCCAATGGAAGAATTCTAATTGACTTCAGTGGGCCTTGGATCAGGCCTTGGAACAGCAATGCCACGTGTGTGAAACTGCTGCAATGGAATCATTAGTTCTCTCTCCTGGTTGGCGTAGGCATGTGATCAAGCAGAGTCAGGAATTTGGAAGTGAGCAGTCCTCTCCATTTTTCCTGTCCTGCATTTGTTTTTCCCTCAACTTCTCTTTACAACTGTAGTTTTATTTGGCATCATTACATAGTTTTTAGGGTGTTGCCTTAGTTGTCAGGTATCTTATAATGTCTTGTGTTTCTCCATGTCCTTAGCAGGATGGATGATTGCAATCTTACTGCATGTATTTTTGTTCCGTTTAATTATATTACATTTTAAATAACTGAGGTGCACCAACTTGGGCACAGAGAGGAGATTATATCTCCAGCTTTGTAGGCATCTGATAGTACACTAGCAGTTTTCCTTTTAAAATTTAATTTGGAAGGGATGGGTTAGCTGTTAGCTGACACTCCCTGCAACTGAAAATCTAAATCCCAGAAGAGTCAACTCAAACTTTCTTTCTTGTGAGGTATGAAATTTAAGTACTGAGCAGTGTAGTGTGTGTGGATGTTTACCACAAGCCCTTATAAACCAGGGTCCTCTCTGGTCTCTTTGAGCATTAAAGATCCCACGGCACATTTTTACGGTGGAGTTCTCCCCTGATGTCCTTGAGCAAAATTTATCCTCTGATACTGTTGTGCTACCTTTCACCCAAAAGGTGGTGGCAATTCAGTGGAACTGTGCATATGTAAGTTGTAGAGAGCTTTGGGACTAAAAGTATTATTTAAAATAAAGCATTGTAACATTTCCATAGCTACCTAGAATTTCATGGTTGTCACTTTGCTGCAGATTGTGGACTCTTGGAAGTTCATGGTGATGGCAGCAGGGATGAAACTTAAATCTTCCATCCCTAATGCAGAGGACCCTATCTCTTGAGTTAAAGGAGAATCCCCATTAGCTGTTAGGCCAATGACACCTGGTTGTTCAGTTCAGAGCAATGTACGTGAATAGTCAGGCTATTACAATATTATTTTCCACTTGACATGACATACAATCAGTTTTCTGACCTCAGAATCCTACCCCCTATTCCAGGCCATTATACAGACTGTATCAGAGCTTCTTTTCTGTGACTTTACCAGAAAGAGCTCTCGCTGGCCAGACTTTGAACTGTTACTATTTATACTGACCACGGGCCTCTTCTCCCAAAGAATCTCCCTGCAGGACTCATTTGTTATGGGCACTGGTGTCTGGGATGAAGACCTTTCTTCTGTGTTTTCTCTTCATCTTCCAGCGCCACTGTTCCTTTTCTCCTTATTCCTCCATTCTCTTGATTTCTTCTTCTGGACTTCACCTTACACTGCATGCTATCTGAAATGCACTGTCCTGCATGCAGATGTTTGACAGCTAAACTAAGGACAGATATTGCAAAAAGGATTCAGTCTGGCAGTTGCATAGTCCTGCCCTGCATCTCCCCCCAGAAAAGTGTTCAATGTATTTTCACCACTAGGTGGTGCTGATGCATCCTCATACTCTCTTGAGTATGGTACGGAGGAGGGACAGATTGCCCTGGAGAATTCACACTCATGGGGATGTGTCCATCACACGAGCAAGAGTGAGGCTAGAGGAGCATATGTTTAGTCACAGGGTGTAGTATATAAAATCTGTGCCCTGTATACAGTAGTTGAGTTGCATATTCTGTCTGAGGGCCCGCACTACAAGCCAGCGGCCTGGCCTCAGGAATCCCTGCACGTTTATGTCGCTCTGAGGGTGGCCAAAGGTTGGGATAGAGGTGCAAGCCAGGGAGACTAGAGGGAAAAATCTTATTGCTTAGGACAAGGCAAAGTGCTGCCTGTGCAAGTTGAAGTGTTGCTGCCTGACAGGGCTGGGGAGGCAGGTTCATTGCCATCAGCCATAGCCCTGCTGAACTGTCTGTCAGCAGGGACAGTGACACAAAGGGCTAAGTGGACCAAAGAGAACTGAGCTGCCTCAGGCAAGAGAAGGAGGAACTAAGCTGCCAATCCAAGGAGGGCGAGCTAGCAGATATCGGGCACACAAACAGAGTCTTGGGAGAAAAGGGGTGGAATCAGAAATGCAGTGCGGAGCCAGCCTGAGCCTCCTTAGAACATGTGGCCTGCTAGTGCTTTGATCAGAGATCTGCGCTGAGTGGGGAGGGGAGAAGTTGCATTAAGGTTTTTCAGTGACTGTCAGGTAGTTCAAAGGGAGTAACCATTGCAAGAAATGCAGCTACAGTGTCACTTTCCAGCCAAGCCAGAGTAGGCTGTGTAACGTCTGTTTGAACATCGAGAATTGGTCTGTTTGTAACTGAACTGGCTGGCCAGAGGTGCTCCAACACTTCAGTGCATTCAGATTAGTCATGCTAACTGAGACTTCAGAGGCAAAGGCAAATCCACAGAAAAGTCTTGCCATTGGCCTTAGCATCTGGATACCAGATTCGCATGCGGGTGGCTGCTCTTGGTGGTTTCAGTGCTTTGACTACATGTATTAACCTAGTGATTTTTTTTTTTAATTGTCACTCTGCCATAATGGGCTGGACCACTTCATATATATTGAGAGAAGAGGAAAAGGAGTGTGGTTGCATTTAAAATTACTCTTAATACCATCAAATCCACATCAGTGCATGAACATGTTTCACCAGCAGGCCACTTGCCTTTCAGGATCAACTTCTCTTAACCTTCTCATTGTCCTCTAGTGCTGCAATGGAAGAATGCGGGTTTGCCACAGCCACAGTGAACGTAATCAAAACAAACCCATACCTGTGTAGCAACGCAGTAAGACTGAATGGCCTAACTGGCCTGCTGGCTACATCTCTGCTCTTTTAAAAGGTGAACTGGGACCAAAATGTATTTCTGAATGCATTCGCAGGGAGCACTCAACAGCAGGCTATGCTAGTGGAGGATGAGCGCTCGCCTGAATGATCAGGTCTAGATTTCATGCCACATAGCCATTATCCATAATATTTAGGTATAGGGATTTTTGCTTAAATTTGAAATGTTATCATATACTCTCTGTTGCAGCTTACAGTCTCAGACTGGTGGCAATGTAACTTATACTAAACAGAGGACAAAGCTAAAGATATGATCCCACGTGAGAGTCAGGCAGGCACATTGAAAGCAAGAGAATAAAAATTAAAAGCCCTGGGGACAGTAGCACAAACAGAGCCTGCAGAATGCAGAGAGGCCTTTAGACAATTACAGCAGCAACTGTATTTAATTTACTGGGAAGATGAAGTGAAAGCCTGAAAACTGGAAAATCTGTTTTCTTGTCATACAACCAAATTTTAAGTTTAGGTGCCCATGAAAAAGTAATCTGCAATTTTCCCATCCTGAAGCCAGGTACTGTTAATTATCAATTTTCATATGTCCATTGGTGTGATAAGGCAGGCAGGTATCAACATTGCTAATACAGGCAAGACCTCGGGACTTCTGAGTGTCTCTGGCTGACAGATGGGGGAAAAGGATCGTGGGTCTGTCTCCATAAACAGAGAAGCCTAAAGGATTTGTGGACTAGAAATTGATTTGACCATGTGTCTCATATGTGACCTGAGACACATTCCATTGTGTGGTGAGTATCTGCATTACTGCAGCTCTCACAACACACAGTAGCCAACCATTTGCTGCCAGGTAAAAAGGAACAGTGAAAAATTAAGTTATAGCAGCACCACAGTAAACTAAATGGTTCAATCCCACATTAGGAACCTGTTTTTCAGCTCTAGCTTTGAGCCCAAGAGATCATATCAATTGGAAACAGTTTCTGCTTTGAGACTGGAAAAATAAAACCAGACTCTGAATTCATTTATTGTACCAAGGATAACTTTATCACAGGGACTGAAAAATTCATTGTGGAACCCTCTCCAGGGTAAGTCTGGGGGCCCTATGTCTCCTTTGCTACAGAAGTTAAGCTTTCAATGAAAGGCACTGTGGTTGGGTGAATAAAAGATCATAGTGATAAACTTGATATAAAAGTCAGAATAGAATAGAGCAGTGGTTCTCAACCAGGGCTCTGGGGCATCCCTGGGGGGCCATGAGCAGGTTTCAGGGGGTCCGCCAAGCATGGCTGGCATTAGACTTGCTAGGGCCCAGGGCAGAAAGCCTAAACCCTGCTGCGTGAGACTGCAGCCCAGGGACCTGAGCCCCACCACTGGGGCTGAAGCCGACGCCTGAGCAACTTAGCTTTGTGGTGCCCCCTATGGCATAGGGCTGCGGGCAATTGCTTTCCTTGCTAGTCCCTAACCCGGCCCTGGCTTTTATATGCAGAAAAGCAGTTGTTGTGGCACAGCTGAGCCATGGAGTTTTTATAGCATGGTGGAGGGGGACTCAGAAGGTAAAAGGTTGAGTACCCCTGGAATAGAGCCACACCAGAGCTCAAGGATCTCATTTAATTGACTTTGGATACATCAACTAGGACTAGTATCAGAGGGGTAGCCGTGTTAGTCTGGATCTGTAAAAAGCGACAAAGAGTCCTGTAGCACCTTATAGACTAACAGACGTATTGGAGCATAAGCTTTTGTGGGTGAATACCCACTTCGTCAGACACAAGTGGGTATTCACCCACGAAAGCTTATGCTCCAATACGTCTGTTAGTCTATAAGGTGCCACAGGACTCTTTGTCATTTTCAACTAGGACTAGATTTTCAAAGAGCTCAGCATGCAGCAGCTCCCATTGTGACACTTGTAGCTACAGGAACAGGGTATCAGCTCTTTAAAACAGTTGGCTCACAAACTATTTAAAGGGATACTATCCTACTCCTACACACTGTAACACTTACAGCACCCAGTGAGCTGTGCTCTTTGGAAAATCTGCCCCCAAATGTGGATGCTGTGCTCTTCGAAAGGCTGACCCTTAGCCTTTCACCTCCGCCTCCTTTACACTACATGTAATATACTGACACAGAGTAGCCTGGTTAATGAAATGCAAAGAACTAACGAAGGCCTTCCAGGGAAGAGGTGGAAATAGAATGTAGGACTTCCTGGCTCCCAGCTTTGTGCACATTCCCTTGGGATATTCTGATGGAGAATGCAGTGGAAGGAAGAGGATCTTCTTACCAGATTCTAGTTCTTTCACAATATCTGAAAATCATGGCCTGTTTGCAGCTATTTTGAGGACTAAAGAGTCAAGAGCACTTGGCTAACACAGCCATATAGAACATGTCCTTCCATAGCTGCACACTTTTCATGAGCTTGAGTAAAATACCTTCTGGGCATGCTCAGTATGTGATATTCAAATACTTACAAGTCAGTCAAATCAAAGCCAATTAACTTTCAAACTTCACCCAGTTTGGCTGCAGTGTTGTTCAAATTAAAAGGTCATGAGAATTTTTTTTAAAGGGGAAAATTGTTTTTTTCCATCTCACTCTCTTCTTGCTTAAAAAAAAAATCATAACTATTTATTCAAAGTTGAAAAAAGTCACATTTGGGCTGAGATCACACAGAGAAAATTTAATCCACCAAATTTATACATTTCAGAAAGTTACAAGTGATTGAAAACAGGGGTTTAGAATAAATCTAGACTACAGCAGCTGTGACGAAATGCCCACTATCCCGAGAAATGGAGCCGAGGCAGGGATTGAAATCCAAACTTATCTCTGACCTTTGGGAAAGTTCAGACCCAAACTCCTGCCCAAATCAGAACTTCACCGCTCAGACCTGTCACAATGATAGGCTTGAAATGGAATCTTGAACCCCATAACCCTCTCCCTCCCCCAACCGTGGGAAGGTTAGAATCCGGACCCAAACTTTGTGGCTCAGTCCCCTCTCAAAAGGTAAGATACTCCATTCTGCAACATGTCGATATACCTGAAGGACCCCAGCCATGTCGGGCTAGAACCCCTGTTGCAGTGGGTTGGCAGAGAGATACCTATGGGGCTCTGCACTGGCCCCTTTCTGCACTCTCCTTTTTGTCATTTTTTTTTGGGGGGGCACACTTTTTAGTGGTTTTTGCACTGCCCCCCCCCCACTCCCCAGAATGCTATGTTGGCCTGGGGGCAGGGCCTAAAGGGAACAATTCCAACAAGAGAGTTTTTTTCAGAGAAGGAAGAAAAATGAAAAGAAAAGCCAGGAGTGTAGGGATCCTGCTCTCATCAAAGCCCATGGGAGTCTTGCCATTGACTTTAATCCTGGGAGCTGGATCAAGCCCTTACGTCTCCAACCAAGAAAAAGGGGAAAGCCCCTGTTGGACTTACAATCCTGTGGCAATTGGGCTGCAATTGGCCATCTCCAGGATTGTGTCACACTTTGTCCATCTTTTAAGCGATGGGTTAATAAGAAGTCCACTTAGAGGAGTTTACAGGTGGGCACAGTACAAACATGAGATTGTTCCCATTTTTCCATTTGTACGATGCTGTGTGGTAAGTTGGCTTGGCAGCAATATCACTCATTCACAATTCTTGCCTTTGCCTCTGTAACTAGGTAAGAGGGAATCAGTGCTACTGTGGAGAAGAATGGCAAGCAATAAGGCCTATGTGATGCAGCTTTGTTTTAATCCAGGTCTCACAGCCCACTCTGAAACCAGTGCCCTGAACGCATGGATGGGAGCATGGAGAGAGACCTGTAACAAGCAGTGTTCACCTGAAACACTGTTAGAAGATGTTGATCCTGCTGAGAGCGGGTTTCCTGGGTTCTACTGACTCATGGAGATAGGTGGCTCATACACCCACGTGGGGTTAAAGGGAGGTGGGAGTAGCTTAACACAAGAACCAGGGATCACCCAATGACATTAATAGGCAGAGGTTTTAAACGAAACAAAAGGAAATACTTCACCTAACACACAATCAAGCTGTGGAACTTGCCCAGATGGAAATGTTGAAGGCCAAAAATATAACTGGGTTCAAAAAAGAATTAGGTAAATTCAAGGAGGATAGGTCCATCAATGGCTCTTAGCCAAGATGGTCAAGGATACAATCCTATGCTCCAGGTGTCCCTAAACCTTCATCTGCCAGAAGCTGGAACTCGACAATGGGATGGATTACTCAAATTGCCTTGTTCTGTTCATTCCCTCTGAAGCATTTGGCACTGGCCTCTCTCAAAAGACAGGATAGTGAGCTAGATGGATCATTGGTCTGATCCAATATGGCCATTCTATGTTCTCTGAGAAGAGAGGATCTAGAGTGTGGGCTGAGTTGTCCTAAGAGGAGCTAAGACTGAGCTGAACTTTGTTCATGTTTCTTTTTTGTTCATAAAACTATACCCCAGAAAGACAATGAGTTTGGACTCGCTACACTGTGCGCGCTGTGTTTGTAGAGCAAGTTGGAAGGGGTGGCTGCTCACAATACCTCAGCAAAAGTTTTATTGACACCACAGCCCATTATATTACCTTAAAGCTGAGAACACACATATATAGCAATGCACTGTTCAGCATCCTAATGGAGTGTGTCTGCTTCCCTTCACAGGCACAGCCAGAGATGCCAAGAAAGAAAGATGATTGCAGCAAAGAGTGTGTTGGTGCAGAAGGAGAGAGGTGTCCTACTCTAAATTTCAGTGATAAAAAACTTGCAAACCTCTTCTGCCTAGCATCGTATCCTTCATTCAGCCTGCGCATCACAACATGTAGCAATGGACAAATAGCCACTAAAGTTCCACCCGTGAAGCACAGCATCAAAGAGAATCAACAGCTTTCTCCTGGTTTTTGAAGGTATTGTACAGCACAGTGCTGCTGCATACGATGAAAGACTGTTCTGTTCATACACTGCCTTTGAATGTCTAAAATCAAATCCTGTGCTTGTATTTCAGGAATCAGGAACAGGGAACATTTTGAACAAAGTATAATCAAGATTGCGGTGGCATTAAACACATACACAGATTGGGCATTGTTTCATCCCAGGTTAAGTATTACTAAACAGTAGTATTAGATTCTTGTAAGCTGTCTACTCAGATTTTACTCAGTGGAGTCTAAATACACTGTATATTTCATTTAAATCTCGTAGCCCAAAGCATTCAGCATCATTTCAGGCAACAATCCCATACACCCGGTTTATCTCTTGGGAGTATAAGCTCCAGCTGAGTAAGCAGAGTATCTCATCCCAGTACTCTGACATTAACCACACGGTCCACTTAGGGCCATGTCTTGTAAGGTACAGAACACTCCCAGCCTTCCACAGAAGTGGGTCAAAGGTGCTTAACGCCTCACCGGAGCTCTTGCTGCATTACAGAATCAGACTGTTCATTAGAGCAGTGATCTAAATTTCAGCTCTGTTGGTGTGTTGCAAGTCACCGGATATCCAGCCTGATCAATTATTTGATTTCTCATGAGCGCCTCCACGCTTGAATCCTTCTTCCTATTTCTTTCATACAAAAGTTGTCCATCAAAAAATACTTTTAGCAGGCTAGTTTTCCATTTATATTCATGTTGTGATGGGAGAGTGAAATTTACAATGTTTGATTCTTCTGTCAGGCCTGTTCTCCATTTTCCACCAAATGTCTGATTCAAACAGGAACAGAACAGAAGAATGTTTAAGGCAAATAGTGTTTTTCACTAGAAAATTAGAATTTTACTACTGAATGTTATGCAAATATTATCACCGATTTATGTTACAATCATTTCTTTGTACTGTAGTCAGTAGGACAAATCTTATTCCCCTATCAAAATGAACAGAGCAACTGAGAAGCAGGAGCTACTCAGGTGAGTAAGGTTTTTCAAGTATGCTAACTAATTTGTATTAAAATGCTTATTCTTATAAAGGAAGTATTAAATAGGTTTTATTGTTCAAGCTTAGTTTCTTTTTCTTGAGCTATTCACATGCAGCATAGATGCAACAATGTAGGTTTTCTGAAAGTAGAAGTGATTAGTTCTAGGAGGTGTGTTCATAGTCAGTTGAAAGTCATGTCTTAGAGGGGGGGGAACCAAACACAAGGGCCTTGAGGTATTAACCAGGTAGATTATATAGTGGCAAAAGGATAGGGTTATTTTTGTATGAGTGCTCAATTTTTGAATGTACAAGGACGGGGGGGGGGGGGGGGAACAAAAACGATGTGTAGGAACTTAGGCCCTGATTCAGGACAGCTCTCAAGCACATGAGCAATCCCAGCTCTGTTCTTCAAAGCATATAAGTACATGCTCAGACTTTGAGCACAGGCTTAAAGTTCCACCAAAGTTCGAGTGAAGACAATGGAACTTAAACAAATATGCTTAAAGTTAAGTGCTGGGCCTTATTTACAGTAAAATAGCCCCATTCTACAATCTAGGAGCTGTCATCAGGTTTATTAATATTTTATGCAATGCTCAAGTTTTGCATCTTCTCCGTCCCTCTCACTGCATCTCTATCAGGAATCAAAACAATTTTGGGTTTCATCCACTGAAGGAAGTGAGAAATCCTTTAAGAGACTCTCAGGTTGGGCCTATTTAAGAGCTCCTGAGTTTAGCCACTGTCTTCAGGGAGAGCAGGATTGGTCCCGAAACAAATTCTATCTATCTCAGGTAAGCAAACCTCAGAAACTGAGCTGTAACAGCAGCACACACTTCAGAGCGGCATTTGCTCCGACACAGGCTGTAACCCTTTTTTCTTGTTAAATACAGAAGTTTTTTCACTGAGGGGTTCAAACATACAGGTCTGCCTTGGTTTCAGGAGCTGGTGTCACATTGCTACAAACTGACAGCAGGATGTGGCTGTGATCAACATGGTAGCACACTTTCGACCTCTTTGCAGCATTGCCATGCGCACACCTAGGGACATGCCTTAAAAAAAAAAAAAACACCATTATTACAGAAGACCCAAGCCACAATGTTCAGATTGGCATCCACTTCCCCAAAGTTTGAGGGTGTTTGGATCTTCCGGTTATAAGATAGACCCAGATCTGAACTCCACAGCTCGCCTTCAGCTTCAGGCATGCTTGGATCCAGGTGTTTGCTTTGAGTCCACCTCTAATCCTTAGTGCTACAGCAGTATACAGCGAGGCAAGATCTACATCTTGCATAGGCATGCAGGTGGTTAGCTCAGATATCCCAGGCGGACAGTTTTGCTGAATCAGCGACCACAGTGGGTCTCAAGCTGTAATTGGCTGAGCTGCTCCTGTCACAATGGTGCCGCATCTGTCAGTCTTCAAGCTGTGACTCTTGCAGCTAGTTGGAGCTCAGTTAAAGATTCTCTTCAGGTTTCCAGATGCTGTTTTGGATTGTCTGACCAGCTGAACTCAAGCCATCTCTGCTTCATAGCCTGTGCAGCTGTTTTTCTGTGTGGGGTGTCTTTGGTGTAAATTCAACTGTTGATCAAACTTTCAGACAGGTCAGGATAGCAAACACACAGGAAGACAAAACCAAAATGCAGAGTGACCTGGAGAGATTAGTGGGAACCTGAAGACAACAAAATGAGATTCAATCCTAAAGAAAACATGAGGCCCCATTTGTTCTATTTATAGATTCATAGATTCTAGGACTGGAAGGGACCTCGAGAGGTCATCGAGTCCAGTCCCCTGCCCGCATGGCAGGACCAAATACTGATTTGAACAGTACAGATGCAAAAGAGGGGGATGTAACCAACCAGGTGCACACATCCCATTAAAGTGAGTTTAATTTCACATCACTACTTAGCACTAGCCTAATTTTCTCTTCTTTTTTTTCTGGTAACTAGAGTTGCCATTGGAAAAATAGGAGATCAGGGTTGGGAGGAAAAATAGGGTACACGAAAGGAGAGCTTAAGATGAACTGACAGTAGGAAAATGTTTGAAAACCACTGACTCAATCTGCAGTTAGTTATGCTTGCTGTGGAAGCACTGCTGTTCTATTTATGTAAATTCCCCCTGTAGTTTCAGCTGGAGGTAGTATTCTTCACATCCTGGCCCCAACTATTCTGGTGTGTGCATCATTAAGCAGCAGCTGCATTTCATTGGTAGGCTAAGAGATCCCGATATGTAAAATATGTAGGAGTTAAATAAGTGTAAGTCATTTTTATTTCATTAAAATATATGCAATTGCCTTCTTTATGGCAAAGGCACATTACATCTAGTGCATGAGCTTGTCTCCCCTGAATCATCTGGAAACCCCCCATAGTCCAGTAGTGGGTCATCAGCTGATGTTTGGATACCTTTGATACAGCAGGTTTTGCACTTGCAAACTATATCAATGGTGTAAGGCCAACTTGAGTTGTTTACCTTCCACATTCATGCAATGCCATTCTTGCCTTAATCATCTGAGTTGACATGGGGCTTCTGCTCGCTTTGCTGATATACCGGTACACTCCAGAGGTGATATATCACATGTACAAATACAAAATGGGGAATAACTGGCTCACCAACAATACTGCAGAAAAGAATCTGGGGGTTATAGTGGATCACAAATTGATTACAAGTCAGTGTGAAGCTGTTGTGAAAAAAGCAAATATCATTTTGGGATCCGTTTGGGGTGCCACATTTTATGAAAGATGTGAACAAACTAGAGAGAGGCCATGGAAGAGCAACAAAAACAATAGATTTAGTAAACATGACCCCTGTGGAAAGGTTGAAAGAACTGGGCATGTTTAGTTTAGAAAAAGGAAGGCTGAGGTGGGACTTGATAAGTCTTCAAATATATAAAAGGTTGTCATAAAGAGGATGGTGATCAATTGTTCTCCATGTCCACCAATAGTAGGACAAATAGTAATCAGGTTAGTTTACAGCAAGGGAAATAGAGGTTAGACAGTTTTTTCCTAGTACCTAACTATAAGAATAGTTAAGAATTGGAATAGGTTATCAGGGAGGTTGTGGAAGCTCCATCATTAGAGGTTATAAGAACAGTTTAGATAAACACCTTCCAGGTATGGTCTACGTGTCCTTGTTTCTGCCTCAGCACAAGGGGAGGTACTAGATGAGCTTGTGAGGGTTTTCCCAGCCCCATGATTCTATGCCATCGGAAATGTTGTCAGACTGCCCTAGGACTGGCTCGTAAGTGCAGGTTACAGCCTAAACAATGGGATTTCCATCCATCATGCTCCGTAGTGCATGCACAAGAAGTCCAAAAGGGCAAGAACCAGACAAGAGACAGGAAACCTAAAGCATGGAAGCAATAACATTTTTGCCAGTCATCCCTATTTGCATGTAGCCTCAGTAACTGGAAGTCATTAAGGTTAGATTTGCTTTCATTTGTCACCAATTAAGCTTGCTTAGCGTAAGTCACCTGACATTGGTATGCAGCCTTCCTTTGCATGGCAGGGTTCGGCCTACGACATAGGAAAGGTCAGATTGGATCAAGTCAGCAGTCCATCTATTCCAGTATTCTATCTCCAGCAATGGTCAACACTGAATGCTTCAGAGGAAGGTGTAAGAACTTGCAGAGCAGAGGTGGACTAGTCTGCCCCCCCACACCCTTAGATTGGTTTAAACCCTGAAGCACAAGGATAATATCTCTTCCATAATTTTTACCATCATTAATTATGTAGAGCACTTTACCAATATTAAACTAACCCTCACACCACCCCAGTAAGGTAGGTAGGTAGGTCACTATTATCCTTAATTTACAGGTGGGGAAACTGAGGCAACTTCCCATAGGCCACACAGTAAGTCAGTGGCAGAGCTAAGTTTAAAACTCAGGTCCTTCTGGTCCCCAGATGTATGCTCATGCCTGCTTTGAGCCCTTTGTTCATTCAGCAATGGCCGTCGCTCTTTCCTGACTCACACACACACCACTATTGGTTTAGCCTTTCTGCCAGGTGTCATCTGCCAGCAGCAGCAACGGCTAGGTTCAGATGTCTAGGGGTTCCTATTAAACTTCTAACAAATACCACAGGCTCCAGCCTCCACCCAGACGCACTCGACACCTTCCTGGGTACCCTTCGTAGGCAATCCTTCCCCACTCGCAAGAACTGTCTGTCTGTGAAACAAGGAGACCTCACTAAGGTAAAAGGGGACACAGAACTGACTTGGGGAAACACAATAATAAACCTATATATATATATATATTACCCTCATGTTGTCTTTGTCAGAAATCCTTTAGCTCAGTTTCCCACCCAATGGTGTGAACATCCTATAAGGCAGAGGTGGGCAAACTATGGCCCGCGGGACCGTCCTGTCCAGCCCCCGAGCTCCTGGACTGGGAGGCTAGCCCCCGGCTTCTCCCCCGCAGCCTCAGCTCGCTCGCTCCGCCGCCGGTGCAATGCGCTGGGCGGCGGGGCTGTGAGCTCCTGGGGCAGCGCAACTGCAGAGCCCAGCCTGACCCGGTGCTCTGTGCTGTGTGGTGGCGGCAGCCTGGTCCGGCTCCAGCCGGGTGGCGTGGCTGTAGCGTCGCCAGCCACCGGTACTCCAGGCAGCACGGTAAGGGAGCAGGGGGGGTTGGATAGAGGGCAGGGGAGTTCGGGGTGGTGGGGAGGGGACAGGGGTGTGAATAGGGGTTGGGGTGGTCGGGGGGTGAACAGGGGGTTGAATGGGGGCAGTCAGGAAGGAGGGGGGTTGGATGGGGCGGCAGGGGGCAGTCAGGGGACAGGGAGAAGGGGTGGTTGGATGGGGCAGGGGTCGCCGGGGGGCCATCAGGAATGAGAGGAGGAGTTGGATGGGGCGGCGGGGGTCTGGGGGCAGTCAGGGGACAGGGAGCGGGGGGGTGTGGATGGGTTGGATGGGTCGGGGGGGGCAGATAGGAGGTGGGGACCGGGCCACGACCCCCTCCCCTAACTGGCCCTCCATACAATTTACGAAACCCGATGCGGCCCTCAGGCCAAAAAGTTTGCCCGCCCCTGCTATAAGGCAATGTCTCTAACGGTCACTTTCTTCTCTGCTATATGCTACTTATAGTTGGTTGTCGGTGGTTAGCTAAATCCCAGAGTTCAGGTTGGTCTGTCTCGAGTCCAGCCACTAAGGGAAGTGCGTCTTGATCCAGAGCTGAGATGCCACCTGTCTAACCCAGCTGTGGTGATGTCAGCTTTACTGGTGCAGGATGGGGGCCTGCATTTAGCTCTGTGGCTGGCTCTGCAGCAAAAGCCATCTGGAACTGCATTTATTTCCTCTCGTCCATTAAACCTCAGCAGACCTCATTTCCCCACCCATGCCTCAATTGCTTTTTCCCTCGGGTATCATTAATTCCATAACCGGCTTATTGACACTGTCTGCTGATTTGTACAAAAGACACTAACATAAGAACCCCATCTTCGCACTATCACTCATGCTAGCAGTCCTTCATTAAGGCTACTTATGTACGTGAGAATTTGCAGAATCAGGTCCTATATCTGTATTGTTTTGAGGGGAAAAAAAACTGTGCTAATAGAGGGACCAGGTATTTGTTACTGCAGAAGTCACCAGGTGGTGCTGTCACACACAGGCCTACAAGTTATTTTTCTTAGCACACAAATGGTGTACAGTCTCCGGAGAAATATTGTATCGCTGTTAGGTTTGTGATGTAGCTTCTCTTTGGGAGAGCTGCTACAAAAAGCAACTGAATTTGCATTCAGCCATAATATCTGTAGCTAGAGATCATTCTTCAGGCAAAGTTACTTCCTGGGAACCGGGCATCTGTGCTGGGCTGACAGTTCTGAAAGAGGGGGTTTGCCTGTATGCCATTTGGCCACCTTTGTTCAAGGACTGGTGTATATAGAGTAAGTAAAACAAATTACACTGAGAAAATACCCAGACTCCATGTCACTGATTTCTCCCCGAATGGGAAGCTGAACCACACATCCAAACATCTACCAACTCTCGGCAGAGGGGTGACACCATCGCTGTTTGTATTACAGTAGGGCCTGCAGGCCCCAACTGAAGCTCTGTTGTTCTGGGTACCGGCTGTGTAACCCAGATTAACCCATTCTAGGTCTGTCTCCCCTCTAGTGGCTGATCATATATGAGCTTACTACTTTCTCTAAAGCAGTAAATGTGTCTTCAAGCGGTGGAAGCTTAGGCTTTTAGATCCAGACAGCCCAGGTTCAGTCCTAACTGATGATGCAATACCTACCCTAAAGAGTTAATCTAAACAGACAAGTGGGGGAGAAATAAAGTGTTATTTTACTCTGGGGAACCAGGGCCGGCTCCAGCATTTCTGCCGCCCCAAGCGAAAAAAAAACAAAAAAAGCCGCGATCGCGATCGGCGGCGGCAATTGGGAAAAAAAAAAAAAAAAAAAGCCGCGATGGGCGGCGGCAGTTCAGCGGCAGGTCTTTCGCTCCCAGAGGGAGCGAGGGACCTGCCGCCCCCAAATTGCCGCAGGTGCCGCCCCTCTCCCTTGGCCGCCCCAAGCACCTGCTTGTTAAGCTGGTGCCTGGAGCCGGCCCTGTGGGGAACTGAGACAGAGACAGAGAGGGATTGATTGCACAAGGAAGTCTTCAGCAGAACCAAGAATTGAGCCCAGATTTTCTGCGTCCCCCTGCAGCATTTTAACTACAAGATTACCCTCTCCCTGTGGTATCTAGAGTCCAATAAGATGTGACTTCTCCTATCTTATCTCTTGTATTTTCCTCATTTTATTGTAACTATTTTTGAATCCGATAGTATTGTTAAGATATTAAAAAAGAGTGAGCCAAATGCAGCCAAGTATAATGGGTTTGAATTAGGCATTAATTTGGGCCAATATGTTTGGCTATATTCATTCAGTTTAGTGTTGTCCTAGGTGTGTGTATAAAAAATATTTGTTTCTTGCTCTTTTCCACTTGCTCATGGAAAAATTGTTTTGGTTGTGTTTTTTTCCCCCCTCATGAAAATTAATCAAGAATTAGTTGACAAATGAGATGCTTGGAATTATACTAAGCTCTGGCTCTCTCCAGTTCTTTGTGCCTCAGAGAAAGAAGTAAAACAAAGAAATACTAATGGGGAAAGAATATAATAAACTACCTTGGAATGAAGAGCATTTCAAAATTATGCAGCCTCTCTCCCTTTCATTATGCCCTTGGTTTGCTTTAATTCATACAGTATTGTTATCAGGTTTGTTGGGGTTATTTTGAGAAGAATGACAAAACAATGTAATGAAATGTGGCTATATTCATCAGCCAGAATTAAACTCAGAAAATTTAGCAGCAAAAGCTGAAGTCCCTAGCAAGTGAACTGAAGGACTGACTAATGCCTGGCAATGAGTAACAGACTGTTACAGTCTCAGGGGCCAGCTACTAGAGGGAAATATACTCAAGTAGTCAGTATACTACAATTATGCTGTACATCAGAATCTTTCTGGTAATGTGTAGAATAGATCTATGTAGATCATCAACAATTTTTTTTTTTTTTTAAGAAACAGCTCAAGAATCTCTTATGATGGAAAATAAACCCAGTGGAAGCTGGTGACATCTCAAAGCAGAGAGGCCAGGTCCCTTTTCTCAGGTTGCTTTCATTTGTGTCACTGTGGATTGTGCAGACTGCCAAAATTCAAAATATTTCTGAAATGCTGCTGCAGTGGTGTCTAAATGCAATTGTAGTTCAGGTGTCCCATGCTCCTATTTTCCTTGATAGGCCAGGATCTGTGGTTGGACTACATTACCTACAATGCACCATGGTTTCCCCTTCATTGAGCAGAGTGGGTGCATCATGGGAAATATCTGGCTAGACCCACCCATCCAGAAGAAAGGGGGATATAAGGCCCTTGAACTACACTTCCCTCGAGGCATTACAGCAGCATTTCAAAATTGGAACACTTAAGTTTTTAGGCAAAAAAAGTCAAAAACTTTCCAGGCATTCAGTTTTTGAATGAAAAAATTAAAGTTTTCGGCAGAAAGAGACACTTTCATGGAAGAGTTTGTTTTGTTGAAAACCCAATTTTCTATTGCAAAACAACTTTTATAAGTGATAAATAGAGCAGGCACTATCTGCCTATAATTCTAACACCTGTATTGCAACCTTGAGATGTATCTGCGAATGTGATAGAGGATGGTACATTCTGGCAGGCAAAGCTCCTTTAGTGATGCATTGGAAAAGTCGCCTTCACAGAAAGAGAAAGTGAAACATACTTTCTTCAGCCAAGTCCTGAGAAGAAGAAGAAGAAGAAATCCATTCTAGATTCTGGAAGCCCAGACAAGTATCATGTAGCATAGGCATGGAAAATAGCCTTGCACCTCCGACTGTTCTGGCCATACAAGTCTATGTTCAAGCAGGCACTCTGTCAAAACCTGAATAAAGGTGGGCTTTTTGAGGGGCTGTTGATTTTGCTGAATGCTAAGGAACAACAGTATCCTATCTGCCAAACAGAAAACTCAAACATGGAGAATAAAGTAATTATGGTGACTCAAGTGTGACACATTGCATTCCATATTCCTTATGAAAATATGCTTATGATATGAATATGACATAACAGATATAATTGGAAAGGTTATGGTTTACTGAATGTCAAGTATCAGAGGGGTAGCCGTGTTAGTCTGAATCTGTAAAAAGCAACAGAGGGTCCTGTGGCAACTTTAAGACTAACAGAAGTATTGGGAGTATAAGCTTTCGTGGGTAAGAACCTCACGTCTTCAGATGGCATCTGAAGAAGTGAGGTTCTTACCCACGAAAGCTTATGCTCCCAATACTTCTGTTAGTCTTAAAGGTGCCACAGGACCCTCTGTTGCGGTTTACTGAATGTGATTATCCATTTCTGTATCTGAAGTTAGGAATATTGACTATGTATCTGTATTTCAGCTATGCTACTTTGGGTGACGCCCACTGTTAACACGTCAGGTACAACAATGGAAAAGCCAGACAGGGCAGATGGCCCATCAGCAAGAACAATAGACTGTGAAGAGCTTGGCCTTCCTGTGGACACTCCATACTGCCACTGACTCATGGATGCTGTGATCCTACAGAGTCAGGTGGTCTTGTCATCGGATACTAAAACATTACTGGGGACTTGTAACTTTCCACTGTAAGGGAAGGGGGGGAGGGTGTCAAGTTTGGGAAACAAAGGATTCCCGCCTTATGTAAATACTATTTAAGGGTGGGGCGGAAGGCAAACAGGACTCCTCCTCTCCATGGCCTGGCTACTCAAGAAGACAGACTGCAAAAGGGAAGGCAAGGGGGGAGTCCAGACTGAGACAGGGGTCCAGACTGAAAAGGAATATAACCGGAACTCTGAACCACAGAAGCTTTGCAAACTGCCTGCAACAATATCTAGGGTGAGAAATACTATTTGTAACCAATTTCTTTAGTGAAACTAGCTGAGTTTGCATGTTTGATCTCATTTGCTTAGTAATCTGCTTTGTTCTGTTTGTTACCCCTTTTATCACTTAAAATCTGCCTTTTATAGTTAATAAAATTTGTTTTGTTTATTATTAAACCCAGTTTCTGTCATTTCTAACTGGGGTGGGGGGTAAGAAGGGTGCACATCTCTCTCTACACTGAGGTAGGGGGCAAATTTCATAATAAACCTTTGAGTCTGCACTCCAAGGGAGGTGGACACCTGAGTCTGGAGCAAGTCCCTTAAACTGAGTCTTCCCAGAGCTGATCTGCAGCTGGGTGTGGCCCAGCCGGTGTGTGTTAGAGGAGGTTTTAAGAGTAAAACAGATTAAAGGGGCGTGTGCTGGCAGAAGAGGTAGACTCAGTGGTATCTCAGCACATCAGTTGGCTTCCCAAGGGGTCCAACCCGTCAGAAAGTATTTGGAAATAGAAATGTAGGACTGGCAAGAGTGGGGGTGGGGCAGTTGTTAGGGTGTTAGCCTTGGATTTGGGAGACCTAGATTCAAGTCACTGCTCTGCCACAGACTTCCTATGTGATCTTACCTGTGGGCACATCACTTACCTTCTCTGTAATATGGGGATAATAGCATTGCCCTATGTCATGAGGGGATGTATGTAAGGATCACTGTATAACAGATTGTGAGGTACTCAGTTTAGTAATGGGGGGCTATATATGTACAATAGATTATGCAATACCATTGGATTGGCCATTGATTTCAATGGGATTAGAGTAAGGCCAATATGGAGTCCTTTCAAAAATTCCACTCCAAACATGGATCTAGTGATGCACATTGGAAACAGGGACGGCTAGTTAAATAGTGGGGAAAATTCCCACATGTGAAATTTGGCACTTAAATCAGATGACAGATATTATTGGCTGCATCTTCTTTATGCAGCTCTAGAGCAGGTCAAATACTTCTCTTGCCGACATTTTCATTTTTGGTCAAATGCTTAAAACCATCTCATGTACAAACTTCCAGTTTTGCTCAGCATAATCATATTTAGTTCTTCTTTAGCACACTCTTTCTTAAAAAAAACCTACACAAATATGAAGGGGACACGAACATTCCTCCCTCTTGGGGTCAGGGAGCCCCTTTCCGGCAGCACTGGGAAGCTGGCACACACGCCAGAAGTTCGTTGGGCGGTCTGACCTGCGACCATGCAAGTCAGCCAAATAGCAATTCAGATCTCCAATAGGAGGGCTCAGCACATCCCCAGTCAGCTGTAGTCCCAGCCTCCTAGCTGGGGTGGACAACAATAGTCTATGGCCCCGGCCCTCTGGGCGTGGGCTAAACATTTCAACAGTCTACGGCCCTCAGCAGCCTTGCTGGAGTGAAGAACGCTGTTCTAGGGCTCTGGCCCTTTGGCCTAAAGGTTAGTGCACACCCAGCCCCGGCAGCATTGGGTAATCCCACCACAGGGTCAGTGGGGAAATGTGAGGTTGCTGCCATGCATCCCAATGGGACAACTGGACCAAATTCTTGTTTCCCCAGGCTACTTCCTACCAGTTCCTGCCAGCACTGCTCCATCACCACTAGGCCCTGGCTCTCAGTCTCACAGTCCTTCCTACAGTCTCTCTCCATAACCTTCCATCTCAGGGGACTATGGTTTACCTTTCCTCACCGCTTCCAGTCACAGGCTCAACTCCCTGGGAGGGACAGCCGTCTCCTTCCCTGGTCTGCCTGCAACAGAGCTACAGGGCCCTCCTCTTATACTTCTTGCCCCACCCCTGCACTTCCAGGGAAGGGGGTGGGACAGGCTTAGCTGCACCCACTAGGGGGCATTAACTCCCTCCATACTGGAGTGAGGCCACTATGCCTCACTACAGACACCATCAAACCATACTGGGCCCCAAATTTAGAAGGGAGGGGGGTAGAAGTATGCCAGTCAAGTTTCCCCATGAGTCAAGACACAGCATGGCAAGTGTCTGCCACTCTATCACCCCCTGGCACTCAGCTCTTTGGTGACTCAGTCACCTGTTCTTGTCCACAACTTAGCCCCCCAGCTAAGTGACATACAGTCCAGATCCCTTCCAGGGTAAGGAAAGTCCAACCAGTCCCTCTCAGGCTACTCCTCAACCCTGGGCTCAGTCTTCAGGCCCACCCTAGGCTCAATCATCCTTACCGTGAGGCTTTTACATCCCTTTCTCAGGGCTGGTAGGGGAACATAGCACACCCTCTACAGTGATTTCCAGCCCAGGGATTCTGCATTAAGTCTGCTCCTGTGGACATGCTGCTTCTTTCTTGGGCTACTTTCTACCTCCAAGCCCCTTAATGCAGTTTCCTAGTAGCTTAAAGCTAATTTAGGGTCTCCAGGTTTCTTCCTAGGCCCTCCTAGTTCCTTGTTCCTCCCCTGATACAGCAACCCACAAGGCCATCTCCCTGAGTATCACCCCTTTTTCCAGGCCCCTCACAGAGATATCCACTCCTTCATCTGACTGCCTTCTCTTCCCTCTCTATGTAGTTCTGCCTGCCCTGACCCTTCCACAGCTGGAGTCACTAATTGAAATTGTGTTCAGATCAGCTAGCTGGAGGTTAACTGCTAGGTCACAGACAAAGCAGAGCCTGACTCCCCTTAAAGGGCCAGCCAGCTAGTGATAGGGTAAAAATAAGTTTTTTATAAAATCCAAAACCAATAGAAATGTTTCTAGACTGTAAGCTCTTTGAGGCAGAGACCATCTCTTTGTTCCGTGTTTGTACAGCACCTAGCACAATGGGAGCCTGAGCCGGCTGTGACTCCTAGGTGCTACTGCAGTACAAATAATTAATAGTATTAATCTCTAGTAAGTCGCATCCCACAGCCATTCAAAAATTCAGTGCCAGTGGAGACAGCACTCTCAGCCTTTGCTTCAAAAAGAACAGATCCCAATGATTTGAGCTAAAGGAAAATCTGTGTTAGCTATTAGCATTACAGAGCACATGACACACAGTTGCACGTTTTTGATTCTGCCCAGTAGAGGGCAGTGGTACATATATACATGAATCAGTTCAATACACAATCAAGTGGAAATACCAAATATTATTTAATTGTATTATGTTAGCACCATGGAGTCTTAGTCACGGACCAGGACCCCATTGTGCTAGGTGCTGTACAAGCGGAGAACAAAAAGATGGTCCCTGCCCCAAAGAGCTTACAATATAAGTAAGAGCTTACAATCTGTCTGTTACTGAGTAGAAATGGTTTCTCTCTGGACATTCACTAGAGAAACCTAAATGAATATTTGGTCATTCTATATTTGAACTAATTAAATTAATCCAGGGTTGTGAATGTTCCCCATCACAGGATCTCATATTTTTTGCATGAGGTTGTTTTCCCTTTCAGCGGCCTGGACATAGTACCACGGTATAGCTCATGAGCAGTGTTGTGCTTCACATCCACAGCATTTTTCACTGTCAGCTTCTATTTCGTAGGTCACATTTGCTGCACATGCTTGCATTTTTAGCACAACCATTTGCTGCCTTTCATACCTAAGTGCCTTCAGCAGATGCTCAGTTTTTCTGTTTTTCTACCTGACAGAATGAAGGAAAAAAACAACAACAAAAAACCCTACAGTTGTTCAGTTCAGCTGTGTTCCTTCTCTGGTGCATGTGGGGAAATGAACCCATTGAAATGACCCTGTCAGCAACAGCTAAAACTCGTTCTATTGCTCTTTACTAGTTCAGCTGGCCTATACCTTATCAGTGTTTCAGTATTGTTCCCATCTTATATTTCATAGACTGCACTGTCTGCACATAGCTAGTTTCAGTGGATGTTTTATCAGACTATCCTTCTTCCTATATATATAGCCTTGGTTCTGTGTTGCTGCCAATAAGCAACTTGTTTAAAATATTAATCAAACGTAGATCCTGATTTATGTCACCAGGATAACTTCAACTCTATGGTTGTCTCCTTAATAAGGTCAACTTATCAGATGAAATCATCTAATAAAATGAAACTTGGTTTGTGGGAAATTATGTCTCATGAGTAGGGCCCTACCAAATTCATGGTCCATTTTGGTCAATTTCATGGACATAGGATTTTAAAAATCATAAATTTCATGATTTCAGCTATTTAAATCTGAAATTTCACGCTGTTGGAATTGTAGGGGTCCTGACTCAAAAAGGAGTTGCGGTGGGGTCACAAGGTTATTGTAGGGGGGTGTTGCGGTACTGCTACCCTTAAGTCTGTGCTCCAGCTGCCTTCAGAGCTGGGCAGCTGGAGAACAGCGGCGGCTGCTGGCTGGGAGCCAGCTGTGAAGATAGAGCCACCACCAGCAGCAGCGGAGAAGTAAGGATGGCATGGTATGGTATTGCCACCCTTACTTCTGCGCTGCTGCTAGCGGGGCGCTGCCTTCAGAGCTGGGCGCCCGGCCAACAGCCGTCGCTTTCCAGCCACTCAGTGCAGAATTAAGGGTGGCAATATCGTGACCCCCCCCTAAAGTAATCTTGTGACCCCCCCCCTGCAACTCCCTTTTGGGTCAGGACCCCCAATTTAAGAAATGCTGGTCTCCCCTGTATAGTATAGAGTATAGAAATCTGTATAGTATAGAGTAAAAGCACACAAAAGACCAGATTTCACAGGGGGAGACCAGATTTCACAGTCCGTGATGCGTTTTTTACGGCCGTGAATTTGATAGGGCCCTACTTGTGAGTCCAGATCCAAAGCCCATTGAAATCAACAGGGGTCTTTCCACTGACTTGAGCTCAGTCACATAGTGACTGCAACTCTTTCTGAGCTATTCTGGAGTCACTGTGTAAGATTTTGGGATAATAATACCTAGTTATTACATAGTGCTTTTCATCAGTAGATCTCAAAGCTCTTTATAAAGGAGGCTAGTATCATTATCCCCATCCTAATGGGGAAAATGAGGCACAGAGACTTGCCCAAAGTCACTCAGCAGGCCAGTGGTGGAGAACTCAGGTCTCCTGAATCCCAATCCAATGCTCTATTCACTACACCACACATTTATTAAAGCCACTGCTATGTGGTTTGTAGATGTAACAAAAAGTAACTGCTAGGCCCTTGCACCCATAGCTTTCTGAGGTCACAGCTACACAGGGATAGCCCAATCTTGGAGTCCCTCTGTAGGCAACTCTTGTTGGCACTCAAGGAGGGCAGGATTGGGCCAAAAGTGACTGGAGAGTGGAACTTCATGTGTCATGCATAGATATAGAGCTGGTGAAACATGTGTGAATTTTTTTGGATTAAAAAACGTGTTCCCATTTTTCAACTAGCTTTACATAGTTGTTTATTATTTCTGAATAGACAAGCTAGTCTATGGCCATAAAGATTCATTCATCATCTGGGATTTTCTAGTCCTTAAATGAAGGAAATTTTTACATAAGACTTGCCCAGATGCATCAGATCACCTCACAGTCTAGTTCTGTATCCGCCTATTTCCAACACTGTTGTATAGATGTCTTATATATACACATATTACACACAAAAGGCTACATTAAAACAACAGAATTAAAGTTGCCCCCTTGTACACAAGCATTATGATTTAATCTTTAATTCCATTATCACATACTATTTTTCCTCACAGGAACCCTGCCTCATTCAACACACAGGATGAATGTGCTCATTTAATATTTTGTTTTGTCCTCATTATTCAATGCGTGCCCCTCCCCCAAGGCCATTTTTACTGCACGCTATTCAAATCCTGCTCTTAATACAGAATTATTCATTTCCTCAAAGGCTTTTCAGTGGGGCTCATCACTGTAGTATCTGAGTGAGTCACAAACATTAATTCATTTATCTTCACTACAGCCCTGTTGGGTGAGTGGATGATATTATCCCCGTTTTGTAGATGGGGAGCTGAGACACGGAGAGATTCATTTAAAATATTTCCACTAATTTGGGTGCCCAATTTGAGATCCCTAGGAACTGATTTTCCAGAGTACTTAGCATTATATAGCACTTCATGTGTTCAAAGTACAGATCCCGTTGACTTCAGCTGCTGCTGGATGCTCAACTCTTCTGCAAATCAGTCCCCAGGGTCTCAAGTCAGACACCTGAAAACTGAGGAACACACAGTTAATGACCACCTGTGAAGAGTTTGGTTTCAGTGCAGTAGCGTAGCTGGGGGGAGGGCGGGGCAATTTTTAATTTTTAATTTTACTCACCCGGGAGCGGAAAAAGAAAAAAGGCACCACCCGCTGCGGCGCTTTTACTGATGGGTGTTTTCGGCGGCACTGAAGCTTCATCGCCGAAATGCCACCGAAGATCTGCAGAGCAAGTGAAGGTTCTGTATCCGCCGAAGACCCGGCACGCCGCCCCGTCAGTAAAAGCGCCACAGTAGGTGGCGTCTTTTTTTTCCCCGCTCCCCTTCTTCCCTCCACCTGGCTACGCCACTGTTTCAGTGACTTGCCCCACATCACATAAGAACTCTGTGGCAGAGGCAGGGATAGAATCCAATTCTCCAGAGAAGCATACAACATTAGCCATGAGACCATCCTTTCTCTTCCCACAAGCTCCCTGCCTCATTCCTACACACCTGTGACTCAATGGGAGCCTGACTTGCGGGTGGTCTTGTCAGTGTATGCGATGACATGCTCCTTGTGGCCCAGGAGCAGGGAGACCTTGTCAAGCCATCTATTTGGTGGCTTCCTCTGCCAGGGTCATCTGGGTCAAGAGCTCTGGGCTGATGGTCAGGGGCAGGTGACAGGTGGGGGTCCCTCTGACCCCCGCTTTGTGCCATCTGGTGTGTGTGTGTGTGTGTGTGTGTGTGTGTGTGTGTGTGCAGGGCCGGGGCTTCCACTAGGCGACCCTAGGCAGTCGCCTAGGGCGGCAGGATTTGGGGGGCGGCATTTTGCCGTTCTCAGCAGAAATTCGGCGGCGGGGGGGTCCTTCCACTCCGGGTCTTTGGCGGAAATTCAGTGGCGGGTCCTTCACTCGCTCCAGAACCCGCTGCCGAAGTGCCCCGAAGACGCGGAGCGGAAGGACCCCCCCGCCGCCGAATGCTCAGAGGAGGAGCGCTGCCGCCTAGGGTGGCAAAAACCCTGGCACCACTAGTGTGTGTGTGTGTGTGTGTGTGTGGCCACTGCTCTATCTGGGTGTGTACCTTTCTGCCACCAATCCCTCCTGGCTGGAAAACTGGATCAATCTAGAGAGCAGGGTGTCTGACTGCGTGCAGAGGTGGATGGGGCTGCGCTACTGCTTTACCCTGGCGGGTGCTGGCGTTCAGCCCGCTAGGCCTGTCCCTGCTCTGGCAGCAGTTTAACACCCTCAGCCCACCCCTGGAACCCAGGCCAGCCTCCAGAAGCAGATCCTGGAGTTTTTCTGGCCGGGGCTGCACTGGGTCTCTGCGGGTGTCCTGAGCCTCCTCTTTGGTGAAGGCGGACAGGGCCTGGTCTGCATCTGCAGCCAGGTCCCCCCCACACACACACCTCCAGGCCCTGCACAACCACCCTTTAGTTGGTGTTGGTCCTGCTTTGAGCAGGGGGTTGGACTAGATGACCTCCTGAGGTCTCTTCCAACCCTGATATTCTTTGATTCTATGATTCTACTGTGCAGGTAGCCTGGCATGGAGCTTGCTGGCACACACCTTTCTCCACCACCTCCGATATGGCCAGCCATTCTTTTATCTCCACCTGAGCTGCCAGTCTCTGAGCTGTCAATCTTCTACCAGCACCGCCTCAGGACTGGAAGCTAGTCTTAGCAACCAGGTTCTGAGTGAGTGCTGAGGGGGACACGCTCCTAGCAGAATCACTGCTATATAATCCACAGCTTAGTGTGCAAGTGGTGGAGTCCCTGTTGGTGCACTGGAGGTTGGTCCTGGCTGCACCACCAGGCTCAGAGACCTCCTGGATTACAATTTAAAGGGCTGGGTGGCCCCTGCAGTGCTCAGCCAGTGCATGGGGTTCCCCACTCTGTGTGTCCCCTCTTGTATGCTCCAGGAGCTGAGGACAGCCTTGTCTCCTGCTTCTCTTGCTTTCCTTGAGCAGGTCCTGCAGGAGCGTGCACCCCACCCATCCCTCAACCCTGGCTCCCCAGAACTAGTCATCAGGCCCCTGCCCCGCAAGCCTCTCCGTTTGCCCCCAAGGAGCCATCTGAGCTGTCTGCACAACATCCACCTCCAAACCGCACCCAGAGAACATCTGTATGTGCTGGTGCTTCATATCATCCACTTCCTCATTCTCATGTCCTGCCTTGACACCAAGTGGCAGGACCTGTTTTCTCCTTTGTTGTTCCCCATAATTAATTGTAGTCTGGACTTGGTGGTTCCTCCCCTTACTTGTTTCCTTCAGTTTGGGCGGGCCTACACCCACCTGTCCAGTATTTCAAATAGTAAACACCCTCCCGCTTCTGCAATAAAATTGGCAGGGATTCTCCAGACAACAATCTTCTTCACTATGCAATCTTGATGCATCCCCAAGAGCAGGTCCATCTTGTGTGCTGAATGAGGCAGGGGTCCCGTGGAAAAAATAGCATGTGATCATGTAATTAAAAACTGTATCCTAATGCATACACACAAAGTGGCTAAATTAAGGTTGCAAAGGCAAAGATCTCCCCTTCTCTAGCAACTTCCATCTACATATATCCGATGAGCTCATCCCCGTAGTATGTAGGAGACAAATACAAAGGGGATGAGAAACTTCATTGCTGAGTGAATGAAGAATCATGTCCTTTGACCCGCTCTAAGCTATACTGTGATTCTAAGAGATCAATCTTGGTGGTTGATTTCCAGGGGGAAAGACCCATGTTGCAACCTCTGCAAACATCTGTTAGGGCTTTTGGAAAGAGTCGCGGGTAGAATTCCCACAGTGAGGAAGGGGGTGGAAAGGAGTTCCTGCTGAAATGATTGTCTTAACCCCTGGCTGGGATTTCATTGTGTTATAAATGATGTGTTAGGATGCCTAAAGCCTGGGATTGGCATTTTTTCAATTATTTAAATTCAAATAAATAAATAAATGCAATAAGTATTAAAGGAAGGTCTGCAAAACTAGCCTGTCTTGCACCGACCTCCAATGGTGGCAAGATTCAAACTCTCCAATGGCAGCGGGGTCCACAATGGAAAGCTCTCGAGATTGCAGAGTGCTTTGTAAAGACTAGCTAATGAAGCCTCAATAAGCTGAGGAAGTTATCTCATATTACAGAAGAGGAAACCGAGGCAAGATCAGCTAAGTGACTTGTCAAAGGTCATGGTGAATCTGTGGCAGAGCTTTGGAACTTTGGTCTCCTGACTCCTCGTCCCATTCTTGAACCCTCAAGACCATCCCGTGTTTATAAAAACCCCAAATCCACAGTGACTCACATCATTGTTTAGCTAGGGCTCAAATCTGCAAGATGCCAAGCACTCCTGTGAGTGCTGAGTTCCCTCAGCTCCCATTGATTTCAGCAGGAGCTCAGGGTTTTCAGTAACATGCAGAAGTGAGCTTTTAGGGTATGTCTACACTGCACTAAAAAAACCCTCCAGCACTGAGTCTCAGAGCCAGGTCAGCTGTCTCAGGCTCATGGGGCTCTAAAATTGCAGTGTAGATGTTTGGGCTTGGGCTGGAACTGGGGCTGTGAGACCCTCCCTGCTCATGGGGTCTCAGAACCCAGACTTGAACCCAAGCCTGAATGTCTGCATTGCAGTTCTGGAGCCCTGCAACCCAAGTCAGCTGACCAGGGCCAGCCACTGCCCTGCCGTAGTTCTTTTATTGAAGAGTAGATGTACCCATTGAGACCAGTTTGAGCCAGAGGAACCACCAGCTTTGAAACAGTCAGAAATAAGCTTCTCCTGGGTCAGCTTGTGCCATCAATCCCCAATGCTGCCTGCCTGCACAGGCTCCTAGCTGGATTGCTCACTACCTCTCATTCTTTCTCTTCATGAATGCCCCAAAGGCTTCTATATCCACTCTCGCCTGCCTCCCTTCCACTTATTGCTATGTCCCATCCCACTCTGATTTCTTCCTTCTGTCTCCTGCATGGATTCCCTGTTGGCTTCCCATACCTCTCCCTTCTTCCTCTATTGACTTCTCTCCCACATGTTTAGGGCCTGATCCAAAGCTCACTGAAATCAATGGGAGTCTTCCTATGGACTTCAGTGAGCTTTGGAGCTTGCCCTTATTCCCTTGCTCTTTTTGCAATCTCCCTTCCCTGTACATGCTCCTTCACAGCAGTCCCAGCGGTGTTTCCCTGGTAAAAGAGGTTTTTTTGCAATGTGTGTGTGAATTCTCAGGACCTTGTAAATTCCATACTGAGTTACCAAATTGCTACGCTGGCAGTGGAACTGCAGAAAGCCAGCAGACCTGATCATAATTTTGTTAAGGTAGCTCTGCCATGCTTTTTATATGGTTGTGAGTAATGATCCCTGCAAGAAAAGGTCCTTTAAAAGGAAAATCCCTCTTCCATTAAAGTATTCTTATTGCATTCTATAACCAATGATTGCAGTCATGTGTTTAATTGTGGCTGCTGGTAGTAAGTCTGGACAGTCTGTATTTTAATCATACAAATGAATGTAAAAAAAACCCCTGAAAAATAGGGAAAAATTAAACATACAAGAATAATTGTGACTGAGTCATAGGGAAAAACAAATGATCTAATCTATATTTGTATAGAGATACATTCTATCTATGCACACATGCAGAGAAAGAGAGGGAGAAGTACTGTGTATGCATCTATAATATGTATTGCTTGGAGTAGATATACATGAACAAATTAGCTGAGTGGAACTATATTGAGCTCAATACGCTGAAAGATTAAATTAGTTTGCATTTTTAGAGGCTCAAATAACATTTGCATTTGTGATCATTTTGTACACGGGGGGACAGATCCTCAGCCAGTTTAAATCCTCACAGCTCGGCTGAGGACTGAAGTCAGTAGAGATATGTCAATTTACACCAGCTGAGGTCTGGCTGTGTTATATATATATAAGCCCGATCAAGCAAACACATACAGGTGTGAATAACTTTACTCACATGAATAGTCCCATTGACTCTAATGCCACCATTCATGTGCATAAAGCTAACGTATGTGGGTGTGATGGGGTACAGTCACTATTGGGGGCACCTCCTTGTGGCTGGGCCTGGAGAGCTTTCACTGGGTCTGGTGCCCCTTTCTGTCAGTTGCTTGCACCATAGCTCTTCTCTCTCTCTGGGACTCAGGGTGCTTCTTCTCCATGACTCAGCCCTCTGGCCAGGTCACTATTCTGTCCTCCCCCTCCAGGGTGCCAAAGTCCCACTGGAGACTCTATCCATATGCAGTACCAGGCAGTCTTCCAGTCCAACTCCAGGTCTAGTACCACTTTCCCAGTGGCGGGTGGGGGAACCTGGGCCTGTCCACTACTCTGGGTTCCAGCTCAGGAACCCTAGGCCTAGCAACCGTGATCTATTGAATCCCAAGCCCAGTTGCTGTTTCCCTGGTTTCCTTCCTACTTCACTTCTCTATCTCCTGGCCCACGTCTGGGTTTACCAGCCCAAGCTTCCTCCGTTTTCAGTGGCTACTGCCCCCCTCTCAGCTTCTTGCCAGACTTGGTAGTCCGAGACAGGATCTCAGGGTTTACTCTCCCCCCTAGAACTCCTCCTTGTCTCTTCCCAACTCTCTTCCTCTCGGGGGAGTGACTGCAGAGCTCCCAACTGCACCCACCTCCTGCCTCAACTTCCTGCCTTTATACAAGCCCTGCCTAGCTGGGCTTCATCTTCAGTTTGGCTTTATCTGGCCCTGGTTCTCCTCACAGTGCAGCCTGAAAACACAGGCTCTGACTTATTTTTCCCAGTGGGTGCTCCACCCCTGCTCTGCCCCAAAGCCCCACCCCAACTCTGCCCCTTCCCCCGAGGCCCCACCCTTGCTCTGCCTCTTCCCGCCCCTGTGCCTCCCGCAAGGCCCCCTTGCCCGCCCACCACTCTCCCCCCTCCCTGAGTGCCTCCAGGCAGCCGCCGAACAGCTGATTGGTGGCCGAGCTGAACAGCTGTTCCTGGTGGGTGCACCCCTTATTTTTTGTGTGTGAAATCTATGAATGAGCCTCCCAGCCCAGGTCCACAGACTCCTGCTAGCACTCTAAAAATAGCTGTGTGTAGACGGTGCTTCAATATTCAATATTCTCAAGCTCACCACCTCACTGGCTTCAGAGCCCGAGCTGCAATGTCCAGCAGCAGTATAGACATGTCCTATATGGCCTCCATCACCATTATATCTGAGTTCTTTCACAATCGTTAATGGATTTTATCCTCACTCCCACACTGTGAAGAAGCAAACTGCTGTCCCCATTTTACAGATGGGGAACTGAGGCATGACATAGATTAAGTCTTGCCTAAGGTCATGGTTGCAGGAGCTCTCTGGCTGAGACAGAAATTGAATGCAGGGCTCCCGAGTCTTATTCCAGTGCCTATCCATTGGATCAGCAGACAAAGGGGAGATGAGATAATATCTTTTTTTGGACCAATTTCTGTTGGTGAAAGAGACAAGCTTTCGGGCTTACACAGAGCTCTTAGATCAGCTTTTCACCCAGCCTTGATGATGCATTAAAAGTAAAACTACCTTAAAACATTTTTAATGCTTCTGCAAATCACTAGAAAACAGACTTGACTCTTAATAAATATAAATGTTTATGAAACATCCAATATAAGTGCCTCAGTCTCTGTACTTCAGTGGGTGTTTTAATCTTGTTAAAGCAATTTTCTCAACAGGTGACTGAAAGACATAAATTATCTACAACATGACAGCAAGGGCCCATACTAGCTCAAACTATAGATGGTGTTTATATTACATATGAACATATTATACCTGCCTTTGGAGACTTGAGGAAAGAGACTATAATATTACTAACAGTAGGGCCACTTTAGTGTTAAGGGGAGCTCAGACCTAAGACAAAGAAAACAATAAAAACTAATGGAAAATTTTTGAGAATAAATATTTGGAAAATATCTGTACTAAACTTTTAAACTGACCCCTGAGATTCCTACTGTTATACCCCCGCACACACATACAAAGACTGCTCTACCTATAGTCTAAAATTACTTTGATTTTAGACTGAGGGAAACAGTAACAACAAAGTACTGAAGTAAAGTTTCTGTGAAAAAAAACATTGTGCATGTCTCCCTTGTGCTGTATGAAAGGGCTGTCCTTAAAGTCCTTAGCAATTTAAAGGTGTAGTTTGCAGAAAAAGAAAGCATCAGATGTGCATAGGTGCACAGAGCTGGGTGACCAAATGTCCTGATTTTATAGGGACAGTCCCGATTTTTGGGTCTTTTTCTTATATAGGCTCCTATTACCCCCCACCCCATCCCAATTTTTCACATTTGCCGTCTGGTCACCCTACACATAGCACACCTACAGATGGATCAAACTCTCCCCTGCTTTGCCTTCGTTCCACTCCCATTGACTTCAGTGAATAAATCAGGTGTATCAGGCCTGTGACCTGATCTATTTACCAGATTTAAAAATAGTTTAAAAAAATGGGGAAACTGATAAAATAGGAATGTTTGCTCTCAAATGCAATCCTTTAGATGCAGCCTGCACCCTTAAACAATTTCTATTGGTGTGATTACAATCTCTTATGGAATTTGTTAGCAGGATGCTCATAATAATAGATCTGGCTGCATCTCTCAATATCGGGTACTGGGGACCTAGCAGGAGCAAAAAAATTACTTCGGTGACTCCCTTCAAACAGATCTCGGAGAGTAGCTCTGTATAGCTGTTCCTCATCCTCCAATGGCACTTGCACATAGAATCATAGAATATCAGGGTTGGAAGGGACCTCAGGAGGTCATCTAGTCCAACCCCCTGCTCAAAGCAGGACCAATCCCCAACTAAATCATCCCAGCCAGGACTTGTCAAGCCTGAGCTTAAAAACCTCTAAGGAAGGAGATTCCACCACCTCCCTAGGTAACCCATTCCAGTGCTTCACCACCCTCCTAGTGAAAAAGTTTTTCCTAATATCCAACCTAAACTTCCCCCACTGCAACTTGAGACCATTACTCCTTGTTCTGTCATCTGGTACCACTGAGAACAGTCTAGATCAGGGGTTGGCAACCTACGGCACGCGTGCCAAACATGGCACGCGAGCCGATTCTGAGTGGCACGCAGCTCCCTGTCGTGGTCCCGGCCCCCAGCCCCACTCAGCCCCCCCGCCCACCACTCTCCCCTGCGGGGGCAGGAGGCAGAAGCTTGGTTCTGCAGCAGCCAAGCTTCCCCCCTCCCCTGCTTCTTCCCCCAGCGTGGTGCTTTCCTGCCCCGACTCCTCTCCATCCCTGCGCCAATCAGCTGATGGCCCTAGCGAGGGGGAGGGGGAAGAGCAGCAGCTCTGTAGAGGAGGCAGAGAGAGGTAGGGATGGAGCCTGGGGGAAGGGGGTGGAACAGGGCATATCCCTTCCAGCCCCCTGCCGTGAGCCGCTCAGGGCAGGGGGCTGGGAGCACCCCCACGAGCCGAGCACCCCAGCCCTCTGCCCTGACCCCCCCCCACACACCCAGCCTTCTTCTCTACACCCCCACACACCCCCAGCCCTCTGCCCTGAACCCCCCCACACACTCAGCCTTCTGCCCTGCACCCCCATACCCCCAGCCCTCTGCCCTGAACCCCCCACACCCCAACACACACTCAGCCTTCTGCCCTGCACCCCCATACCCCCAGCCCTCTGCCCTGAACCCCCCACACCCCAACACACACTCAGCCTTCTGCCCTGCACCCCCCACACACCCAGCCCTCTGCCCTGAACCCCCACAGCCCCAGCCCTCTGCCCTGAACCCCCCCCCACACTCAGCCTTCTGCCCTGCACCCCCATACCCCCAGCCCTCTGCCCTGAACCCCCCACACCCCAACACACACCCAGCCTTCTGCCCTGCACCCTCACAGCCCCAGCCCTCTGCCCTGAACCCCCCCCACACACTCAGCCTTCTGCCCTGCACCCCCATACCCCCAGCCCTCTGCCCTGAACCCCCCACACCCCAACACACCCAGCCTTCTGCCCTGCACCCCCACAGCCCCAGCCCTGTGCCCTGAACCCCCCCCCCACACAGCCTTCTGCACTGCACCCCCATATCCTCAGCCCTCTGCCCTGAACCCCCCCACCCCAACACACACCCAGCCTTCTGCCCTACACCCCCCCACACACCCCAGCCCTCTGCCCTGATCCCTGAACCCCCCCCACACACCCCAGCCTTCTGCCCTGCACCCCCTCCCCCAGCCCTCTGCCCTGACCCCTGAAACACCCACCCCCAGGTCTGGGGTCCCGGCCGCAGGCCCTACTCAGCCCGCTGCCGGCCTAGGTGAACAGAACCCCAGGCTGGCAGCTAGCTGAGCAGGCTGGTGGCGTAAGATCAGCATTTTAATTTAATTTTAAATGACGCTTCTTAAACATTTTGATAACCTTGTTTACTTTACATACAATAGTTTAGTTATATAATATAGACTTATAGAAAGAGACCTTCTAAAAACGTTAAAATGTATTACCGGCATGCGAAACCTTAAATTAGAGTGAATAAATGAAGACTCGGCACACCACTTCTGAAAGGTTGCCTACTCCTGGTCTAGATCCATCCTCTTTGGAACTCCCTTTCAGGTAGTTGAAAGCAGCTATAAAATCCCCCCTCATTCTTCTCTTCTGCAGACTAAACAATCCCAGTTCCCTCAGCCTCTCCTCATAAGTCATGTGCTCCAGCCCCCTAATCATTTTTGTTGCCCTCCGCTGGACTCTTTCCAATTTTTCCACATCCTTCTTGTAGTGTGGGGCCCACACTACAGGACATAGAGTCCTGAAGGGGTCAATCCTGTCTCCTCTTCTTTTCCATCATGCACAGGAGACCTCTTGGAAAGGTCACGAGGAGCGAAGGGCTACACAATACTGTCAATATGCGGACAACAACCAGCTCTTGTATGTATCTCCTCCAGCAGATGCAATCAGTGCTGTCGCACAGATATCAAAGCGCCTGTGAAACAGAAGCCCATGGACAAAAAGCAGCTGGTCAAGCTGAATCTAGAGAAAGAGGTGCTGCTGGTAGTAAGACAGTGACCAAAGCCTTCAGTAAGGACATCAGCCCTTATTTTATCCAGGCAATGCAAAGCCTTGGGGTACTAGCACAGTCATCACTGCTCCTGGATTCACTGATAACGAGTGGCAAAAAACCACTTTCTTGCACCCTTGGCTTGCTAACAGGCAGCATCTATTCCTAGCCACACTGATATCATCTCGGGGCTACTAGAGGGGGGATCCTTTTACCTGGGCTGAAAGTGAAGGCCACAAGAAACTTCTGCAGATTAAAAAGACAATAACTAAAGTGCTCAAGTAAAGTGGTTAAACCTAGGAATGGTGGAGTGCACAGTCCTTTACACTCATATGCAATGTTACGCTAATTGTGTATTTAGCACTTGTGCACTTGTATTTGTATAGGTGTTGTGCACTTGTATAGGTCCATTACAAATACTTGAGATAGATAGATCGGTGGTGGCGAGTGGTCTGAGCAGAGACCTTGGAGACAATATCTAATTCCCACTCTGATCCTCTCACTTTATGGCCTGGGGCAAATCATTTAACCTTGTTGCCTCCTTATTCTGACCTGTGATCTGGAAACAATAATATTTTCTTCCTCAGAGGGGTGAATTAGCTAATGTCTATAAAGTGTTTTGAAAAGCCTTTTACAAGTGCTGTGTCTTGATATTCTGGACAGGCAAACAGCATGATGCTACATAGCAACTTGCCACCAAATCAGAAATGGACAGTGATGCCAAACAGACACTGCATGGAGCCTGTAATACTAGATAGCAATGCACCAAGATCCCACAGTGATGGGTTCATTAGAAATGCACAGCTAGACTGATTAGATAGATACCGCTATGAAGTTCTGTCCTGGAGAGAGACGATGTGTGATTTTGACTTCAGACAGATACCCAGTGCCATTGTCCTGTAAGCAGGGCCGGCTCCAGGCACCAGCTAAAGAAGCAGGTGCTTGGGGCGGCCAATACCAAGGGGCGGCACTCCGGCCACTATTGGGGCGGCACGTCTGCTTCAGCGGCAGGTCCCTCAGTCCCTCTTGGAGCGAAGGACCTGCCGCCGAATTGCCACCGAAGAGTGGAGCGGCACGATCGCGCTACCGCGACTTTTTTTTTTTTTTTTTTTTTTGCCACTTGGGGCGGCAGAAAACCTGGAGCCGGCCCTGCCTGTAAGTAATGACAATGTCAGGAGTCAAGGGGTATGTCTACACTACGGGATTAATCCGAATTTATATAATTCGAATTTAGGAAACCGATTTTATAAATTCGAATGTATTCGGCCACACTAGGCACCATTAATTCGGTGGTGTGCGTCCAAGATACCGTAGTAGCATCGATTTCCAGAGCGTTGCATTGTGGGTAGCCAATAACATTGAATTGCCAATAACATCGAATTGCGGCCACACTAACCTTAATTCGGATTAACAATACCGATTTTGACGCTACTCCTCTCGTCGAGGAGGAGTACAGAAATCGAATTAAAGGGCTCTTTAATTCGAATTAAATGGCTTCGTTGTGTGGACGGGTCAAGCGTTAATTCGAATTAAAGCAGCTAAATCCGAATTAAAGTCGTAGTGTAGACCAGGCCAAGGCCTGCAGCTAGCCAGTCTGGGAGCAGGTCCTGCAGCAGATCCAGTCTCCAGGCAACCTAACAAGCACAGGTGGCCTGTAGTAGGCTGCCCAATTGGCTACATTGCCTGATTGGTGGGAAGAGTCAGCAGAGCAGCTCGTAAGCCCAGCAGCAGTTCAGTGGCTGCTCGCAGTTTTTGCCCATGGCTGCAGTAGCTCCTGTGCATGCTTGTTCCCAGCCTTTCTCCTGCTTTGTTCCAATGTTTGACCCTCCCCTCCCCCTGCCTTGCCTGACTCCAGGTAACCCAGTTCTGAGCCTGGGCTCAGAGTCTCCTGGCTCTGGCTGTGACCCTGGGCTCTGACTCCTGGCTACCTATGCATGTTCGACCCTAATGCCTGCTGCAACCACTCGATACAACCACCCGTGTCCCGGTCACCGACAGCTTGAGCAGCCCAGAACACAAACAATAAGGGCATTAGAGCTGACCCAGCAAACATGAATCCTACAAAACCCAGTCTCTCTCTGATGGAGATAGTGGGCGCCCTATAGACCTTGCAGGCCCAGGTTGCCCCCTGCAGGCACAGGATGCAGTCCTGCAAGCTCCAACTGCACCGTCTTCATCTCCAGCCCCCAGTCCCCACAAGCCCAAACTCCCCCTGCCTGACAAATTCGATGGGTTCCTAAATCAGTTTTGGCTCCTATTTCTGCTATGCCTACAGTCGTACCCCACTGACCAAGCTCGAGTAGCACTGATTATCAGACTGCTTCCCGGAGAGGCCGTGGCTTGGGCGTCTCTGCTCCGGGGAAAATCAAACCTACTTCTGGAACAATTTGAAGACTTCATTTGAGCTATGGCAGTGATCTTCAATGACCCGTTGCGAGCAAATGGTCAAAGCCACCCGTCAGGTATTGTGGCAGGGACGCTAGCCAGTTGCTGAATATGCAGTGAAGTTCTGATCCTTGATAGTAGACACTGAGTGGAACAAGGCCACCCAGTATTAACAGTTCCAGTTTGGTCTAAACGATGATATTAAAGATGAACTGGCAAGGGTGAAATCCCAATCCGGCCTGGATGCCTTAGTTGACCTATGCCTCAAGATTGATGACTGCCTGACTGAACACCTCCTGGAAAATGCCTTCTGCTACCACAGGTTACCGATGGGCATTGTATTGGACTGGGGTCCCTAGTTCATCTACTGATTCTGGTGGGAATTTCTCAGACTCCTTGGCATCGAGTCCCTCACCTGATCTGCCTGTCACCCATAGACTAATGAGCACACAGAGTGGGTCAATCAAATATGGGAGCAGTATCTTCATGGTTTTTTGAGCTACCACCAGGATGACTAGCTTCCCTTGCTGTGCTATGCCGAATTCACATTTAGTAACGCAATCCATATCTTGACCCAACAGAGCCCATTCTTTGCAAACTATGGCTTTCACCTCCACTTCCACCCAGACTTGCCCATGAGCTCCTCAGGACCAGCCAGCGTGGATTTAGCCTCCCACCTACATCAGGTGCACTCTTGTAGTCCACCAAAAAACCTTATAATGCACCATGTGGACCAAGACCATCAGGCTACCCCACATCTGGCTGTAGGGGACAAGGTGTGTCTCTCTGCCCAGAACCTTAGATCAAGCCACCCATCCACCAAACTATACTATCTGTCATGGCTTGGGTTGTGGGCAGCCAGATCTAGTGGTCACAGCCAGAGTCCACATTCAGGAGACAGGAGTAGAGAGTCAGCTGGGTCAGGATAACAGGGGATCAGAAGCAGGAGACAAACTTGAGATCAGAACCATGAGTTGGGAACCAGAGTCATGCTGGGTCGGGATGCCAGGTAGATAGCTGCCTTCCTTCCTGTCTGGGAGAAAATCTGTTTCTTTCCCTTTGGTGGGTCACAGACTTTAAAGTATAATATTAGTGAGTATCCATAATTCCGCAGTGTTAATACATACATTTCCCAAATATATTAATTCCCAGTGTGTCACCAATTCGCACATGATACCCATTTTAGATGCAGCTTATGACAGTACATTGGGGTATACTGGGCTGGTAAAGTCAGCTGAAACTCACTGCTACATACCAGGGAGTCCCTTGCCATCTGGCACTGGGGTGCTCTTAGGGTTACACCTTCACTCTGTCATCTGATCCTGGTTCTGACCCTGGACTCTGACTCCTGGCTACAGATGCCTGCTCCAACCACAAAACCTGAATGCCCATGTCCCAGTCGCTGACAGACCATTCTTCTCTATGCAGGTTAAAAAGGAAATCAAAGTATAGATTATTCAATTGAGAAAGAAAATCTGAAGGAACCACATGAATGTTCTGTGATATTTCAGTGTGTGTGTGTGAGAATTATAGTCATCAAGAAATTGCCAAACTGTATTTTTGTATAATCTTTCTGAATTGCTGTTTGGAATAACACATCTTGTACAAAGCTTTTCTTTTTCGTTCTCCTCCTCTCCCCCACTATTCCTGAGAGTATTTCTTCTTTTCTTTTCACTGTGATTTTTTTAAAAAGCACCACTATCACAAAAGCAACGACACACCAGGATTCTAGCCCTTTCTGCAGCAATGGCAGCACATCCTGCACGGTGCTGACCTACCTCAGCAAACTGTCATATTAAGGTTACTTTTGCATTGCCTAAAATATTGCTGGTGACAATGAGATAAAGCATTAGGAGATGGAACAATTTTCGACATAAAAGAGTCAAAGGAGAAAGTCGCGCTGTCATAAAGAGCTTGGGAACCCAAGTGAGAATGGAGGACTGGATGGGTCAGGTCAATTGTGTACCTACCTCTTTCAGCTCTCGGTTATCAGTCTGAAAGTGAACTAGTTTGGCAGTGAGTGGAAGTTGTTACTAGGTGACGGCTGTTCGATGACTTACTTGGTTGGGGGCGGGGTTGGGCTGACTCCATTTCCTAAAGGGAAGTTGCCAGTTCACCATATACACCACCACTGGAACCACTGCCTTCCTCCTTGTTGGCAGTCTCAGAAGAGTGGCCAAGAATCGAATGGGCACGGATGCAAGTAGACATGGAAATTAACAGCATCTGCCGTGAGTGTCCTTGGGGTACAGGAATGTTTGTACTAGCTCCTTTCACTCTTAAGTGAAAACTTTTTTTTCCTTCTCTTTGACTTTTGTAGGTCTCTGCCCAGCCATGTTTTCATCCCCAACCCAACCCTTCCTGCCTGCCTGAAAAAATTGTCTACTAGCCAACTAGCTTCCTTCTGTAGCTCTTGTTCTAGGGATGGGTTCCCAGAATGCAGGGGATTTCCAGTGAGGTTGCTTGTTCATGCAATGGAAATCCTCTTCACAATCCCATCACATATGACTCTTTCAAAGGTTGCCTATCTACCTTGTGCCTAAAGTCACTTCTGGTGATCCCAGGATCCCCCCAAATAAGGAGTGGTGGGGACATTAGTGGAACAGTATGGGGTAGTTCAGACTGCTGTTACATTGTCCTGTGTGTTATGTGTGTAAGCAGGGTCTGAATGAACTCTCCCCTGACAGCTAGTTGGTGGTGGTGGGGGGGGGGACGACTTCAGGAGCAAACTGTATTTACATGAACACACCTATTGTGCGTAGGTATCTAGCAGACAGGAGCTGTGGAGCGCCAAGTGATCAGCTTTGGTTGGTGTTGGGTTTCACATCACTTTTGAATGCAGGGGTAGTGAAATGTTGTTATCAGTGTTGTTATCTTCATTGTATGAATAAAGGGGAGCAGAATTGTGCTTAACCTGTCCCAAATGAGGGGATCACCCTCAGCTGAAAGAAACTCATTAAGCCAGGGGCTCGAATGCCAGACCCCTGTGAAAGTAAGAGGGGTGGGGACAGGTGTCTCAGCCAAGCAGTGAGTCTGGTTTAACCTATTCCTCCCCACTGTTCAAAGATAGAGCTAAATAGGCTTAATTAGGAGCCTTTTTGTTATTTTAAATGCTTAATCAGAGCTGAAATCACTTGTGGTGGGATTGTGTTTCTGCCCAGCCTGCTAAGAGCTAAAAATAACTAAGGGGTGACAATCACTGAGAGACTGATCTGCAGAGATCACAGCAGAGAGGCAGGTGGCAGCAGAAGGGTGGCCAGCGGGAGTGAAGAGCAGCTGGCGAGGCAGCCAGCACAAGAGCTCAGATGGTGGATCAAGCTAGCTGCCTTCTTCCCTGGGTGGGAGGTGAATTCACACAGATGCACCTCTGAACCCTGGGGCCTAACTGACCAAGGACAACCACTGTGAGTGGGGTATGGTGAGGGAGCAGAGAGGGGCACAGAAAAAGAACTTTTGGTTGTAGAACTCAAGAACATGAGGCAGAAGGCATAGCCCCATGCACTCTGGGGTGGGTGTCCTGCTCACAGTTTTATGATTTATGAATCCTGCTTGTGGCATTTTCCCTAATTAATGTCGGGTGACTTCCCTCCTTTCATTAAAAGTTTCTTTTCTACACTCAGACTCTGTGCTTGCAAGTGGGGAAGTATTGCCTCTCAGAGGCGCCTAGGGGTGGTGTGTCATTTTCCCAGGTTATTGTGTAGGGGCTCGAGCCAGTTCTGTGTTGTATTGTTGAAAAGGAACCCCTAGATATTGAACCTGGCCCTGGTTGCTGCCGGCTCCACCTGGCAGAAGGGTTACATGTGGATAAATACAGGGCTTCAGTCTCCATTTGCAACCACATAGCACAGCAATGGGAGCTATGGACCTACTAAACTAAATACCTAGATAATCAGAAAGATGGTGGGCAGGAAGACAGATGTGGGCTGCACCAATCACCAGCCAAAAGGAATCCAAGAGGAACCAATGGTTAGGGAAAGTGGTGGCAGTTCAGTTGACTCACATACAAAGAACTCATTAGAATGTCTTTCTAACCTTTGATTTAGGTTTAATAGGTCTGTTAAACTGATGTACTGTGCAATAGGCTGCCTGAATCAAACAACCTTTTGGATGATGTGCAGAACAGGTCCTGAGCATTTATAACATTGAAGATTCCAAGGCACTCCTCATAAGAGTTGGTGCCAAATTTCCTTTGCTATTTCAACCAGATAATACATTTCTGCCGCTTCTCCTGACACCAGTGTTCCATTTCTAACAATAGTATTACACTTCTGCCAAGCAACAGGGGAATCCTCGAGCCCTGCATGTCAGTGACCCGGCTGCTTTATTTACAAACATACACCAGTCTTGGAACAGAGACCGTCACTGACAGAATGCATGCATTCTCCTATTCCACAAGTTTCAATCCATCCACTAACATCCAGTTCCCTAGGAAGCTACTCTGTCCCAAGAACTTCTCAACTTTATTCTTTATATTTGGAGAGCAAACTGCCATCTGCCACACTTCTCACATAAGACCACTACAGCTTTTCTTCAAAGACTAAAAGTTTCCTCGCATGCTAAGAAAAAGAATTTGTAAGACTATATATAAGAGTGCTGCCTGTTAGCTCCTCCCATAACAATATTCCTCTTCACTTTCTGCCTTACACAGTTGGAAATAGTGCTGTGCACCGCTAAATGTCTTCCACATTCTGTTATGGAAGGTGTCAGCATTTCAGTGGTGGGTAAATGAACAACAGATAAACATGTGCGGAAGAAGTTATTAGCTAAGAAAAACCCATGGATGACAGATGAAAGCGTGGATGAAAGAAGAAAAGTAAAAGCACAAAGATCAACAACAGAAAAAGAGGAATACCGAAGACTAAATAAAATTATAAAGAATAAAATGCAGATTTACAAAGTCTGAATGAGAAATGCAAAAAAGTTAAACAGTTGGATAAAGAGAACAAAGTGAGATGTGTCACAAGATACAAGACTTTAATTACAGAAGAAAGGTGATCAATATGACCCTTAAGAACAAAAATGGACAATATTTGACAGACCCTAAAAACAAGAATGAGAGATGGTGAGAATATACCCAGGAACTATATGGTGATCATAAGCCTGAAAAAGCTAAACTATAGATCAATCAAGTAACTCCAATGTCACAAACCCATGTGCTGTGCCTCAGTTTCTCCTTCTAGCTATATAAATAACTCTCATATCAGATTTTGTCTCCAAGATTCCCATAACCAGGAGAAGACTTTATTTATCAGTAACCAATAAGCTACCATAAAGAGATAGTCCAAAGTTTCAGTTTCAGTTACTCAAGTCGTCATCTTCTTGCCTCTTGTCTTCAGTAAGATGCCAGCAGCCCCTCTTGTCTCTCAGACTCACCTGCTGGGCCCTTGCCCACATTGGGGTTCAGGCTCTTGTTCTGTTACTCCTCCTTAGAGTGCTACTCTCTTTTCAGGGTCTCTCTTTCTCTTCACCAGCACCCTTTTCCTCTTCCTAGTCCCTTCCCAGAAACCTGGCTCAAACTGTAGGCCTCCCCCCTCTAAGGGCAGACACCAGCCTTCTTCCTGGACTTACTGACAGGAGTCTCCCACTTTCTTCCTCAGCCAGGGACTCTGAGCGGTCTCTTGGGGATCTCACTATTGACCCTACCCCCTCCTTCAGGGCTTGTTCCCCCTCCTGCAGCATCTGCCTGCCTTACCTGAAGAGAGCTCCCTTTCCCTAGGGCAACTTCCTCTTTTACTATTCTAGCAGCCTCCTAACTCAGCGGTTCCAATTCTAATTAGCTAAAGGGAGTACCACCTGGATCATTTGATTGCTCCCTGGTATAGCCCCTCAGGCCATCAAGGGCCAGGCAGGTCCTATTTCTCCTGCAGGACCATCGGCCCTATCGGATCCACCAATAATGGATGAGGAAATCATGGCTGTAATAAGAAGACTTTTGAATGGAAAAGCACTAGGTTGTGATGGAATACCGGCTGAATTGTTCAAAAGCATAGGGGATGAAGACTTGAAAGCCCTATCAGAGATAATGAAGAATATGTTTGAGACAGAATTACCAGAAGATTTTACAACCTTACTGTGTATTCAAATCCCTCGAAAGAACAATGTGATGGACTGTAAATACTACAGAACACCAGCCTAGAATCGCATGCCTTTAAGATACATTTGTGAGTTGTTCAAGACTGATAAGGAAATAAGTGAACAACTTTACAGCTTCAGATGTGGAAAGGGCATGATAAACGCCATTATGAACTTGAAGCTCATATTAGAAAGAGCCATTGAAATGGGGAAAACAGTATATTTGCGTTTCATTGGTTTTCAAAAAGCATTTGACAGAATCTTCCACTACAGATTGCTCAATATATTAAGATCTGTAGCGACTGATGGATATGAACTCTGAGTAATAAAACAATTATATTGGAATCAGAGGGCAATCTAACAGAAATCAAGAGAAGAGTGATACAAGGTTGCATAATGTCACCAACTTGATTCAACATTTATAGTGAGTGTTTGATCAGTTGAAGAAACAGAAAGAAGATATTAAGATGTATGAAAAATGGGTGAATAATGTTCACTATGCAAGTAACACAGTGCTGTTGACTGATTCAGAAGAAGGTCTGATGAAGTTAGTGGAGATTCTAGATGAACAGGCAAAGAATATGTGCTAGAGTTGAATGTGGATGAGACAAAAACTATGGTGGTTGACAGGGAGCCTGGGTAAATGTGCAAGATTTCAGTGAATGACTCAGCCATACAGCAAGTGACAAATTATTGCTCCTTTGGAAGCATCATTACAGAAAATGGAAGTTCAGATCCTGAAGTCAGCCCTAGAATAGCAAAAGTGAAAGAGATGTTCTGGAAGAATAAACATCTGATGGGAAGGAACATAAATCTGAAAACTAAATTCTAATTCTTAAAAACTTACATTTTGTCTGTGTTAAATTATGGCTGTAAAACATGGACATTCAAACAATAAATAATAAAGAAATTACAATTCTTCATATGATGCTGTTAAAGAAGAATTCTGAAAATATCATGGATGGACCGGGTAACCAATGAAAAAGTATTGCAGATTATTGAAACTCAGCAAACACTTGTTAGAAATCTTAGGAAAAAAGTGATTTGATTTGCAGAGCACATTAGGTTCAACAGGCGATGCATATTTATGGGCACTGGAAGGGAACATTGATGGAAAAAGAACACAAGACAGAAAAAGATCTTGGATGATCTATGTGATATCCTGGCTGGATCAAAAGGACTATTCAACCACAAAGAGATTATCAGAGGACCGTAAAGAAAGGGCTACCATGGTTGCAAACCTCCAGTAATAGAGGTGCCACATAAAAGAAGTACAGTAACTCCTTACTTAATGTTGTAATTATGTTCCTGAAAAATGCAACTTTAAGTGAAACAATGTTAAACGAATCCAATTTTCCCATAAGATTTAATGTAAATGCGGGGGGTTAGGGTCCAAGGAAATTTTGGGGGGGCAGACAAAAGGCATTATATACTGTACAGTACTGTACTGTGGTTGGGAAGTGCCCCTGGCTTACCCCACACAGGCACAGCCCGCTGCAGGCAAGGACACTAGGAAGCACCTTCACAGCAGCAGTGGCAGCTTTCCCAGAGAAGAACAGGCGCCAACTTTGCCAGGGGATGCTCCAGGCCTGCCTCTTCCCATCCCCGCTCCACTCCAGGCCCGCCTCTTCCCACCCCCACTCCATCTCCTCTCTGGAGCACGCCGCGACCCCGCTCCTTCCCCCCTCCCCCAGAAAGTCCTAAGCGCCGCCAAACAGCTGTTTGGCGGCGCTTAGGACTTTCTGGGAGGGAGGGGGAGGAGCGAAGACGCGGCGCTTCCCACCTCTTCCCCCTTTTTCCCCAGCACTTTGCGCTTAGGACTTTCTGGGAGGGAGGAGGAGGAGTGGAGATGCAGTGCTCCTCCTCCCTCCCAGAAAGTCCTTAGCGCTGGGAGGGAGGGGGAGGAGGAGGAGAAGAGGAACTTGTGCAATGCTCCCTTGTAAAGTTGCTGCTCTTCCACAGAATCTTACAAGCAGTGGACAGAGAAGGCAGCCAAACGACGTTATAAGGGAGCATTGCACAACTTTAAACGAGCCTGTTCCCCAATTGAGCAATGACGTAACTTTGAAATAACGTTAAGCAGGAGGACGTTAAGTGAGGAGTTACTGTAAATGAACTCTTTATATAGTTTGGATGTATCAACTTATTACATCTTTGCAAGCTTTTATGATAAAGCCATAACATAAATGTAAATCCTAACTATCCTAATATCTTAACCTCTTTTGCAAGAAGTGGAATTTGCTAGCTTTGCAAAAGGAGAACACTAGATTGTAAATTCATTGTTATTAAAATAATAATAATAGCAATAATTAATAATATAATAATAAATACCTAGCTCTTAAAGCACTGTACAAAGGAAAGAAGTGTCATTATCCCCCCTTTTACAGATGGAGAAACTGAGCACAGAAAAGTGAAGTGACTTGCCTAAGGTCACCCAGCAGGAACTGGGTGATTAGGGCAAGGACTGTCTTTGTGCTATGTCTGTGTACGTATGACTGTATCTGAATGCTACAGCAATATAAATAATTATAATAATAACAACTTTCTCTACATATGTTTCTAGTTTACATTATTAGCTCCCTAGCGGTGGGAGGAGTTGATTTCAGTAGCTTTGATCACCACTTGAAGTGATCAGTCAGCTGTATGGATCTACAAATTACTTCCCAGAATTTGTCTCCGGTTAGTGCTGATGGGTTTTCCTCTCACGTCAGTTGTAAGCATCAGACTGTGAGTGATGTCTTTGATTTCCTTTGATATTTCCAAGGGAAGTAAAAATGTCATGCCTTCCCGCTTGGCTGTAGGTAAAGAACTGTGCTGTTGGTGGAGGGCTAATGAGAGTCAATTATAACCTGTGTGACCTCTCTTGACATTACGATTCCTAGCAGGGCTCACTGTCCTTGTTTGCTAGATAGAGAGCTGGCTCTCTGTTTATGCCTGAGCTGGAAAATGCTCAGGAGATTTTCTAATCTGGATGAAGTGATCATTCAGCTATAAAGATCAAAATGAAGGTTTCACAAGCTGATACTAGCATTTATTTATTTGCAGTTTTAGATTGTCACCAACACATGAGGACATTCAGAGATGACTTTAGGGTTTTGGGGGCACCTAATGAGATTATTCTTTGGGGTCGAGGGTCCCATTTCCTAACCCACTACCCCCCCAACCCTCAACCCACCTTTTTTTACTCCTCTTTACTTATTCTCCCCTGCTCTTGTTGTAAAACTAGGCAGAGCTAGCAAAGACTTCCTGGGGTGGAGAATAGAGTAGGGGTAAGAGCTGAGGACAAGGGTTGAGCCACCAAGAATATGGTGGTGATGGGAGTGGGGCGGATTGCATGGATTAAGATAAACATTTTGGGGAGGGGATTGAGGTACAAGAGGCAACGTTCCTGATAACATCCGAGAGCTGTAAATAGGCACATTTGAAAAGAAAAACAAAAATACACCATTTAACGCCATTGAAATACACTGGACAAGAGTAGCCCTTTATTACTATTATAGCTGAGACAGACTGAGCATGGGAGAAAGTACTATTATTCCCATTTTACAGATGGGGAACTGAGGCACAGAGAAGTTAAATAATTTGCCTAAACTCACTCATGACTCTGGGAAGAGCCAGGAACTGAACCCAGATCTGTTAAATCACAGGCTTCTAAGTCACAGGTGTAGTGACTTAACAACAAACCAGCCTTCTTTTTGTATAGAAGCCAAATGGAAAAAGGATCAACATAGTTACTGAAAACTGGGGCCTGTCCCTCCTAAAAGAGGGCCAGTCAGCATGGGAAGGGGTCACATAAGAGTTCTGGATATGCATTGCTGAGTGGCTCCCCCTCACACTGCACTGCCCAGGGGAAGGAATTGAGATGTGGCACAGCTCTAAATGTCTGCAGCTCCCCTGTAGCCTCCTACCTGAGAGAAGGCTGGGGAGGCGCAGGCATTTGGAGATGTGCATGTCTCAACTCCTTTCCCTGGGCAGTGCAGTCTGAAGGGGCTCCACACAGCCTTTGGTGGGCAGTAATGCCAGCCTCAAGATCAAAAATCATGTATTGGACCCCTTGCCCCCAAAAGAGATCAGAAATCATTAAATTGGCCCCAAAATTATGAGATTTTTATAAAAAGATGATCTTGTGGTTTTTTGGGCTGTTTTTTGAACTTCTACCCATCCTCAATGTGTGTAGCAATTAGAGAGCTCACTCTCCCAAAGGTATTGAGTAAGGTGATTTTGGTCTCTCATCCCCACATCTGCCCGCTCCGTGACCAGCGGTTAATCCTGTCCCCCACTCCTCTCATCATTTCTGTCCCCAGCCATCCCTCCCATTAGTTCAGCCCCCCCCCCTTCAGTTTAGACCCCACCGCCACCTCTGCTCCTCCTATGTTAGAATTAGATAAGTTCATGGAGGATAGGTCCATCAATGGCTATTAGCCAAGATGCTCAGGGATGCAACCCCATGCTGTGGGTGTCCCTAGCCTCTGATTGCCAGAAGCTGGGAATGAATGACAGAGGATGGATCACTCAATGACTGCCTTTTCTGTTCATTCCCTCTGAAACATCTTGCATTGGCCACTGCTGGAAGACAGGATACTAGGCTAGATGGACAATTGGTTTGACCCAGTACAGCTGTTCTTATGTTCATCTCCTTCGTTCCAGGCCTAGGATGGCTGCAGCGGGGTCCCCTCTCCAGATTGGGGGGGAGTGCAGCTTGAGGGGCTTTTTGTCTCTCTGCCCCTTCCGGGTTGGGTGCTGGGGAGAAGCAGAAGCACCATCCTGTCTGTGTTTCTCACAGGAGGAGAGAGTGGAGCTGCACCGGGTTGCTAGGCCAGCTTCCAGCAGGGCTGAACTTTGGGTATGTCTACACCCAGCCGCTAGTTCGGCGGCTGGGAATCGAAGTTCTGGGTTCGACTTATCGCGTCTTGTCTGGACGCGATAAGTCGAACCAGGAAGTGATCGCCGTCGACTGCGGTACTCCAGCTGGACGAGAGGAGTACTGCGGAGTTGACGGGGGAGCCTGCCTGCAGCGTGTGGACCGAGGTAAGTTCGAACTAAGGTACTTCGAACTTCAGCTACGTTATTCACGTAGCTGAAGTTGCGTACCTTAGTTCGATTTGGGGGTTTAGTGTAGACCAAGCCATAGTGAGGGGGCTGGAGCTTCTTGTGTCATCGCCAGACAAGCTCCAGAACCCTCCGAAGTTCCACCACTGTGAATAGATTGCGCACATTGGCAGTACCTCCCCTATTCTTCCCCTCATCCCATGTCTAACCCTGTTCCCCCTACCAAGATAGGGGGGCATCTGCACAGGGCAGAGGTGGGGGGTAGGACAACTCCACTGTAATGAAACACCCCAGGATGGGCAGGCAGTTGCAGGGATTGAACCCAGGACCTCTAGATCTAAAAACACAAGCATATACTGCCTTTGCTAAGAGATCTTGCCCTGCAGGCTAAGGCTGTAGCAGGCTCATCCTTTGTATGTGGCACTGCTGGAGGGGGGCAGAGCACCACATGGCATGGGAGCAGGCTATGTCATCACTGGTGGCCAAACAGAAAGGGGAACCTTTGTGCACCAGCCTAGGGGAGGGGATGATGATTTGGCCCATTCCAGTGCTGCCAATCTTTGTGATTTAGTTGAACTGTAGGCCAGGGCCAGAGCCAGTCTGGTGATCATAGAATATCAGGGTTGGAAGGGACTTTAGGAGGTCATCTAGGCTAACCCCCTGCTCAAAACAGGACCAAGCCCCAGACAGATTTTTACCCCAGTTCCCTAAATGGCCCCCTCAAGGATTGAACTCACAATCCTGGGTTTAAGCAGGCCAATGCTCAAACCACTGAGCTATCCCTCCCCCCTTAAGGTCCAAGCAGCTCCAGCTGTTCCGCTCCACCAGGGGGCAAAACTCTCTGATGACTGCTTTCCTCACCATCCCATCTCCTGGGGAAGAGCTGCCCATCAGAGCTGCTACAGGAAGCAGGCAGAGCTCTGCCACCCCCCACCCTTCCCTTGCCCTGTCAGGAATGGACACCACTGTCCCCTCCTATCAGCAATGGCCCGGGTCAGTCTGCTGCCTGCTCCCCCCTCAGCACCTGGCTTGGGAAGGGGGATGGCGAAGAACCTGTGGAGCTGCAGGAGGGGCAGAGGGGAGGCTGGGGCACAAGCAGATGTAGGGGCACGGGGCAGAATTGTTTTGTGGCAGAATCACTTGCTGGGCAGGAGTGGAGCTGGGGGGGCATGACATGGAATTAATTAATCAGCATGTTGGGGAGAAGCTGGAAGCCCCGTGCCATCAGGCAGCCAGGCCCCAAGAGCTCCCGCAATGGAGGCCAAAATCACCCTACTCACTCCATTTGGGGGCCTTGGCAGCACTGATTCTCTCTCCCTCTCTGTCTCACACACATGTGGGCAAGGGGAGTTCAAAAATCAAACCAGACCAGCCACCGCAATATGATCAATTGTCTAGACTAACCTCTTGCAGCGGGGCGGGCGGGGGTGTCTGACTCATGTGGGGTTGGCTGTACAACCCCATGGGCCCACCTCTGAGCAGAGCCTCAGCTGAGATGGGCTCAGACCCCCGGGGATATCCCGGGGCTGGCAACACGCCTGATCTCCAGCATGAGCTACCTGTGTTTTGCCTGGGTGGGGACGGTGTGGGGGGGACCTGACCAGTCCTGGGGGGTCACCCCTGCTGCAGTGGGTCTGGGGGACAGCACGGGGCCCCTCTGACTGTGCACGTGCTTTCTGAAGACGGAGCACCCAGGCACTAAGGGTCAAGTAACTGCACTGGGGAGGAGAGGAGAGTTGCTGCTGCTCCTGCTCGTCTCTTTCCCCTTTCGCCATCTGCTCCGCGCCCGTCCCACGCGCCTCGCCGCCAGGGCCAGGGCAAAACTACAACCCCCGGCATGCCTCTCGCCCCCCTTCCCTCCTCCCCACTCGCAGGATTCCCCATGGATTGCGCATGCTTAGCCAGACGTGGCAGCCGCCGCCGGCAGCAGCGGGAGCTGGGGGTGAGCTGGCACTGAGCGCTCGGCGGGGAGAATGCTGCTGCTCGGACTCCTGGTACGTGCCGGGCGGGGGGGGCTCCCCCAGGAATGGGCACGTGCGGGGTGGTGCCCGGGGGCTGGCGCGCGGCGCGGGGGTGCAGTGGGGAGCCGGGGCGTGTGCCGCGCTCGCTGTCAAAGTGGCTGCGTGGAGCCGCCGCGGCAGCAGCAAGTTGCCTGGGCAGTTCTGGCAGCCGCAGCTGAAGTTGAACTTCTCCGGGAGCCTGCGGGCGAGTCCCGAGCGGCTCCTTCTGGGGCAGCCGCTGCCCGGCTGCTGTGGCTGGGCTTGCAGTCACCCGCTGCCAAGGTGCGGGCGCTGGCATTTCCAGCCTCCTGCAAAAAAACATACACATGCATGGACCCTTCCGCCCCCGCCCACCGATGACCCCTTTCAGATTTCCTAGGGCATGTTGTGTATAGACTGGTCTGGGAGGGTTATATAACACTCTAGGGTGGCACTCTGACATGCATTCTGTGGGGTGTTGCAATATTTCAGGGCATCCAGCTTCAAGTGCAGAAAGTGTTGCTGATGGGAAAGGGCTGGGGTATTTCAAGCCTGCTGCAAAAGGGGCAGAGTTGGATTAAGCTTTGGGTAAAATGTAAATGTGTATATACAGCAGAAGGTTTGAAATACCAAAGCCTTTTTCAATCAGCAGCACTTTTTGCACTTGGGATGGATATACTAAAATATTACAATACCACATTGGATGCATCTAAGGCTGGCCCCCTGAATATTATATCATCATTATAGAACAGTCTATACAAATATATTTATATGATCCTTTCAGGTTTTAAAGGTGTGTAGTCCTGAGGGAATCCTTTGAAATGTTTTATAACATAAGGCTATAATGCTGCAGGGACATCCAACACTCAGGGTAAACATGCTATTAGCTGGAGGAGGCATTGGCATTTCAAACCTGCTGCAAAATGGGTTTAACTTCGTGCTAAGTAAATGCATTTTTAAAGAATATCCTTTAGATTCTATAGGTATGTTTGTATATGTCACATAAATATAAAACAACTAGAGAATATGTAAATATTGCAACAGTGTAGGGTATTCCATGTAGAAAAAATTCCCCCGAGGAGACTGCTGACTCTGAGGCAATTAGCTTTGACATTTTGTGTCTCACATGGCTTTACTCTGGGGTACTTGGCCCCTTCTGACTTTGCCAGTTGCTGAGGTGAACTTTGAATTGTTTCTCCATTTTTCCTTTTGGGGCTTTATTTTCAAAACAGGGTGATTTTCTTCTTTTGTTTTGTTTCCTTTCACCTATTTTTTTCATCACCTAATGTACTCTCCCCACCTTCTAAAAACATTTCCATTCTGCCAATGAAATAATCTATACGTATTTCTTTATAACTTTATAAAATATGAGAGATGCTATTATTAATGGTGAAGGGAATATTCCTGTGATCAATATTACATATTAGATTAATTTCTTTTTTTCGGTTGATCAGTTCACATAGTAACTAATTAGAAACAAAAGATCCTGCATGATGAAGTGTGGCTTATTCTGTTGAAATTCCTTTTAAGGAGATCTGATTTGGTGGGGTTGCCTCTTTTAAATCATAAATTTCTATCAAAAATGAACATTACCACTGAAAATGGATTTATTAAAGATGTCTATATAGTTACATTCTATAGCTTTTTCCATGATACGTTTGTATGTGTGTACTCAGGTTACAGATATCCAAAACAATGTGGAAATCTTAAACTTTAACTGGGTACTGAGTGAAAAATTGTATGACAGCACATCCAGGAATATCTAGGCACATTACATTTAAATTATATGAAAGAGAATAGCAAAATAATGCTGTTTCGTACCTTAGACTCATAGGCCTGCAAAAAGATGCTTTTAAAACTGATTCTTTGAAAGTTTAGTATAAATATGTAAAAAGATTGGTTAACATGAATACTTGCATTCACTCTTTTATTGAACTGATTTAGTGGAAATATATTTCTTTTCCCTTCTCTTTACAAAAAAGTTAATAATTAATGATAAACTGTGTTTATTTTCTCATGCACACACAATCCAAAATACACGGCAGAAATACAACTATATGAAGCAAGTGGCAGAATTGCTAGAAATGTTATGATGTGGGGATTGCCCCCATTGCATTGGAAATTAAAACATAATGTTGGAGTTGCCGTTCTAGGACAGAACTGATGGCCCATCTAGACTAATCTCTTGCTTCTGACAGTGGCCTAGATATCCGTTGGTTCAAAGAATGACGGAAAAGAACTACACATTCTGCACAGCAGGTTGCATGTACCTGAAGCACAGAGGTCACTAGCATTTGAAGCTGTGTAAGCGTCTAATTGAAGTGAAGCTGAACTGTGGAGCCAAACTCTTCCTAAAATCTGAAGATGTCTTGATTCAAGGTTTTGTATCAGGCTCCTCTTTAGTATGTGAAGCGTTTGTCTCAATAATAGCTGTGGCAGTGAAAGTCCCAGATTGATTATACAATTTGGACCAAGATTATGCCAGTGGAGTTACACCAGTGATGAGGTTGATCCTAGGTCTTTAAAAATAAATACAAGAATTTTTATTTATTTCCCCTTTTTTCTTATCTTATCAGATTGGAGATCATTATACCACTCCCTTTCTATATGTAGACATCTGTCATAATTCCTCTTCTCTTTTCCAGATGAAATAATCTTAAATATTTTAAATCTCTCTTTGTATAGAACTCTCTGACTCTAAAATTCTTTTTGCCTTTCTCTGGATCTTTTTTATTACAGTCATGTCCTTTTTGAGATAAGATGAGCAAAAGTGAATGTGGTATTCTAAGTGAAATTACATGGTGCCATTATAATGAGCAGATGTCTTAATTGAGCTGTTGATTGTGCTGATGCTTTACCCATCAGTGTGTACAAGTAATTTAAATTCTTTCTTCCAGTTTTTGTTATCTTGAGCTTGAAGGTGTGTGTCCTCTTGAAATTTTACTTCAAGATAAAAAAATAAAATAAATTAGCCTATGGTCTTGGTACAGCAAAGTCTGTGATTAACTTTATGCACTCACTAATTTACCATAAATTAAACATATGCGTGAGACTTTGTAGGATCTGCGTCTTAGTCTTGATTTTAGTGAAGATAGTGTTAACTAGTAGTTAGAGCAGAGACTAAGGAATCAGGAGACCATTTCCAGCCCTGACTTGCTCTGTTACCTTGGACTGGTAACGAAGGTCTTGATTTTCGTAAGTCACCTCCATTTTTGGGTGTGGACTTCTGAGATTTTTCCAGAAGTGCTGAGCACCTGCAGCTCTCTCTTTGATGTCAACTGGCATTGTGGGGTGCTTGGCACTTCTAAAAATCTGAGTTAGGTGCCCCAAATTAGAGGTTACTTTTGAAAATCTAGATTTTAACCTCTTTCCGTCTCAGGTTTTCCATCTGTAAAATGGAGATGGTTCACATACCTTTGTAAAGCAGTTTAGGATCCTCTAAAGAAAAGCACTAAAAAGCAAATGATTATTCTTAATGCAGTGAATTATATCAGGAAAGTTACTGCAATAATCTGTGTTAGTTGTAAAGTCTTCCTTACGGATGTCCAAGTAATATGATAATCAAGTTGTGTGCAACCACATAGTGCTGTGGTATACCTTTTTAAGATACTTCCCTTTTCAGTATATCAAATGGTTGATTAAACCTTATACCTCAGGGCAAAAACTGGTGGTTGTAGGAGTCAGGAAGGCATCTTCCTTCAGTGCACAATATTGCACAACTGATAAGGTGGAAAGTGCACCTTCTTATGGTGCATAAGGTATAGACCATTGCCAGAGGCAGGATAATTACCGCTTCTACAGCATCTCTGGAGTACTTTGCAAACATTGACTATCCCTCACAACATCCCTTGGAGGTAGGTGACTGAACTGTTGGCACCATTTTACTGATAGGGAAACTGAGCTCAGACAGTTTAACTTTCCTGAAGACATTCTACACATAGGTGACGGGGTCAGGATTAGAATTCAGGAGCTCCTGGTTCCCAGACCATTTCTGAGCCTATTAGAGTAGACTATAGTGTCTGAGTTGGTGTGGCAAGTACTCTTGTGTGTGTGTCAGAGGGACACTGCGGACTGCCAAGTCCTCCACTTTAGATCCCCTCCTAAATACAGATATGTGCATGTGTCCATTTTGTCCCTACCCCACCTCAAAATGTTTATTTCAAAAAGCTATCCCCTGGGTAAAATCTCAGATATCCCTCCAGAACCAAACCTCGACTCCTGAATTGGTTTTGGTTCACAGGCGTACGCTTGATGATACTTATATAGAGTGAGATCCTGTTTCCATTGAAGTCCATGGGAAAACTCCCACTGACTTCAGTGAGGCCAGGTTTTCACCTGTAGCGTCAAAAGTGAGTGCTCAGCTTTACAAAGTCCTGTCCAGAGGAGCTTATGGTTTACATATATGACCTTTAGATGTTTGTGAAGAAGTAAAAGCAAGTGATTGAGTTGGGGTAATTAGCAAATGTCTTGTGATTGGAGGACTAGACTGGGACTCGGGAGACCCTTTCTGTTCCTGGCGCTGCCGCTGGCCAGTTGTGTGACCTTGAGCAACTCCTTTTACTTCTCCGTGACTCAGTTTCTCCATCTGTAAAATGGGGTGTAATGATATTGAGCTCCTTTTATAAAGTGGTTTGAGGGCTATGGATGAAAAACTCAGTATACGAGCTATTATTCTCAGTTGCAAGATTTTTGTTTCTTTTTTGCTTATGCTTTTTTGGGGTAGGGCTAGGCTTGTAAGGACTCTGGCAGTCAGCTGCAATATTATGACACAAAAGGCCACTGAAACTAGCATGGGGCTGTAAATTTCAATGTCCTGGTAGCTCATGGGAGCAGAACTGGTAGTGTGAACGGAGGGACAGTGCGATATGTGCACCTGCAAAACAAAGATGACAGAGCTAATCTCAATTTTGGCAGCTTTAATGCAATGTGCTATCTTTGGTTGTGTTGATATGACTTTAATACCTGCTCTGGATCGGTAAGAGATTTCTTTTACTTAAAGATGCAGCATAGTGTGATCATGCCCCCATGATCTACATATTTCTGAGTTCTCATCATGGCTCTGACACTGCCTCTGTCTGGCCATAGTCAAATCATTTAACCTCTCTGTGACTGTTACTCCTGCTGTTAAATTAAGATAATACTCCTTACCAGCATGGCAGGGGTGTTATGGGGATTGAGTAGGTAATGTTTGTGCAATGCTTTGACAATGTAAAGCATTCTGTAAGTGCTAAGTATTATTAGAGTTCATCCCCCCCAAATCCCATTAGTGGAGTGCGATTTCTTTCTTTGGTCTCACATATCGAATAAATTATATTGTATCTCTTTACACTTCCTCAAAACTACTGTCTAGCAAGGGATAATATGGCACACACTCTTTTTCTCAGGCCCTTAATTTTAAAAATTACACAAATGTGTTCATTCATGAATTGATATCTGGGACAAATACTAAACAGAATGTCAATAAAATAATATGTTGCACCAATGCTGGACTTGATGAGAAATTGAACTTTACATTCATAACAAGGAGAAAATTCTTTGTCAGCATTGGTAATTGACCGTATTACAATCATTTGTTAATTAGTAAATAGTTGTGCAGGTTTTCCTTCACTAAGCATTTTAAAACCAGTGATATTCAGTATAATTAATGGGTTACACAGAGCTTGAAACAACTGTTAGGACAAACTATATATTATGCCTGTAGTTTAAGTACTGTGCAGAACAATAGGCACTAGTCACATTTTGACATCACCATGGTATTTTTCACTATCCTCTTGACTTAGAATGTGAATTCTGCAAATACCATGTTACCTTTAATGCATTGTTTATAGTGTTCCTTATTTTAAGGGTATGTCTACACCGCAGTTTGAGGTGTGACTGCAGCATAGGTAGGATATCTAATCTAGCAGTGAAAACACAATGCTAGCAATGCAATACTTACTCAGGGTCCCTGTCAGCCTTGTACGGCCTACCCTAAAACCTACGCTGCTGTAGCTTCACTGCTGTTTTTAGCTGAGGTAGCATGGGAATGGTAACCGGTGCTGCAGTCACACCTCTGATTGCAGTGTAGACATACCCTAACTTTAGGGTAGAACATAAATACCATGATGTGATCCCTGTGTCACTTCTTTTGTTGGAGGAAGGAAGAAATGACGTTTGTCCTTTTAGTTACTATGCATCGTAACTGAAAATGCATCAGTGCTTTTTGGCTGTGCGTTGTTCCTTAAAAGGCTAGAGGTAAGGATTAATTATTCTCTTTATAATTTGGATCAGTAAAGGGCCATGGCTTGTACCTTTCAAGAAAAATGAACATAAACAAGTAGAAAAGTCAGATGGGATTTGCAAGCCTAACTCTACATTAGTTGAGACTTCTTCCTTTTTTTTTATATACATTGTCAGTACCACAGTGGTTAAGAAAAGGTCATGTTACTGGCCCGACGGATACCATAGATGCTGTTTATATTTTTATTTTGTACATTAATAAACTGGAGATTTATTTATGACCACTAAAATCTGAGGCCAAAATGTTATCCTTTCTTTGTTCCAAATATGAAGAACTCAGCAGTTTTCTTGAAGCATTCAGAATACAGAGTTCTAAATACCTTCGTGTAACAGAGGGGAACCCCATTGTTTCTGATCTGATTTGATTAAAATGTTTCTTCAGCTATTTTAGATATTAATCATAAACAAAAATGGGGGACTGTCTGACTTATCACTTTCTGTCTCACAAGACATTTGTTACAAATGGCTCAGTGATCAAGGCAGCGCCATCCTGATTGTAGATAGTGGTAACGAAAAGGTGTGTGCGTGGGTGGAAAGAAAGCAATTATTGCACAAGGTCAAAAGCAGTTTACATGATGAGCTAGGAAGATAAAAAGCCTATTAACAATTTTTTTTCTCTTAAACAAAGGGGTCTACATTTTCCAGAGTGACTACTTAATATGGGTGATGCAAGTTTTGACATGCCCAACATGAGACAATCTAAAGGGACCTAGTGTTCGGATAGTGCTGCCTGCCTGCTATCTGAAAATCAGCTCTCTTTGAGGTGTTTCTCATTGGACACCTAAAATCATGAGTCACTTTTGAGTAGGTCTACATAAGTTGTTTGATATCCAAAGAAATAAAAAAAAAAAAAGACCAGGAAAATTAATTTTAGATGTTTTTGTGAATTCTTAATATATGGGTTTACCCTTTAGATTTTGGTGATTATTATAAAACATGTATAATAATATAGTATACGTTACAGTAGCTTTCACCATGCTGTGGTTTCTGTTAAATCTTGTTGTAAAAGAAGTCTCTGATTCATGATTATAATGCCTTCATACATGTACCTGGCACAGCTTATTTCAAGTGTGCTAGCAATTGCATTTAAAAAAAATAAAATCAAAAACGTGTATGAGAGGAGGGAAAACAATAGTCATGAGTGAATATTTCAATTTGTCTAGACGGAGGGGGAAAATCCTTTTCAGTTTTGGCAGTATGTGACTATTTAAAAGTAGTGGAAGATCCAAGAGAATTAACTTTTAAAGAAAGTTGCAAATACAGCATAAAGCACTGCCACGGGATTTGCTATAGGAATTAGTAGGAAAAGGATGGGCAAAGCCAGTCTGCCTATAAGGATTACCTGCTCTTTCCCATCTCACCCTGGCAAGTGAAAGACCTTTTTTGGGTTGTCCTGCCTGGAATTTGTGTTGCTCCTCTTGTAAAGAAATCAGATAAGTTATTTAAAGTCTATAATCTCCATAACTGTTGTGGAATTTCAGGGCAGTCTTGATGTCCTTCTAAACGCTGATTAGGAGAATCATGTAAAATGGATTTTTTTGTCAGGCAAAGTCTATTTCATACACACAGGATGACTTAATATTCTTATTTAAAGTGACTAAATGCTGCTGTGCCAAAATGAGGACACTTGAGAGGGTGACTGTGCTAAGGTGGGGAGTCCCTTTCAAAGACGAGTTGCAGGAGAGTTGGTGTTGTCATCAGTTGAGTTAGGGGAGTCTGGAGAAGTCATTACATACAGGAAGACCATGATTTCATGGCAGGACGCTAGGACCTCCTGGTACTTGTATTAGAACCCAAATTACTTTCATGGTCCCAAAAAATACACATTGCCATGGGTGAGACTTTCAAAGGTAGGTATATGCAGTAGCACACACCTGTTTTATGCATGCAAATACCCATTGTCCACGTAGAAATCAGATATTTGTACATACACTTGGCCAGTTAGGTGCCATTTTGGCTATGTGCCTGTGCAAACACCGAAGTCACATAGATATGTTTGATTATGACTAAGGCTGTGAGTTTGTCACGGAAGTCACGGATTCCGTGACTTTCTGGGACCTCCGTGATGTCTGCAGCGGCCGGTGTGGCTGGCCCGGGGGCCGCCTGAGGGTCAGCCGCACCAGCCACTGCTGGGGCAGTCTTGGACCACCGCACGTCCCCCTCCCCCCCCAGCAGCAGGAGATTGGGTGGGGGATGGGGCTCAGGGCTGAGGGATGGGATGCGGGAGAGGGGTGAGGGCTCTGGGTGGTGTAGAGCCAGGTAGGGAGTCTGCCAGCCCGACCAACTCCTCCCCCCCCCCCCAGCACCAGCAGGGGTCCCAGGCCGCCCGCCCACCTGTGCCCCCAGCACAAGCGGGGGTCCCGGGCAGTGCGCTGTTGCCGCCCCCAGCACCCGTGGTGCCTCCCGGGTTGCACCCTGCTCCCCCCCCCCAAGATTTAGTCAAGGTTATATAGTATAAGACAGAGGTGGGCCACATCCGGCCCGCAGGATCGTCCTGCTGTGCCCTTGAGCTCCTGGCTGGGGAGGCTAGCCCTGGCCCCTCCCCTGCTGTCCCCCCACCCCCGCAGCCTCAGCTCGCCGCGCTGTCAGCACTCTGGGTGGTGGGGCTGCGAGCTCCTGCTGGGCAGCGTGGTGCCATGGCTGGCTCCGGCAGGGCGGCGGGGCTGTGAGCGCCCGCCGCTCTGAGCGGCATGGTAATGGAGCGGGGGGGTTGAATAAGGGGCAGGGGGTTTTGCAACCCCGATGTGGCGCTCGGGCCAAAAAGTTTTCCCACTCCTGGAATAAGAGGGGCAGTCAGGGGACAGAGAGCGGTTGGATGGGGCGGAGATTCGGGGCAGGGGCAGATCAGGGGACAGGGAGCAGCGGGGGTTGGATAAGCGTGGGAGTCCTGGGGGGCCTGTCAGGGGGCGGGGGTGTGGATAGGAGTCGGGGCAGTCAGGGGACAGGGAGCACGGGGGTGGGGTTCCGGGGGGTGGTGGTTAGGGGTGGGGGGTCCTGGGAGGGGGCATCAGGCGACAAGGAGCAGGAGGGGTTGGATGGGTCAGAGGTTCTGAGGGGGGCAGTCACGGGGCGGGAAGTGGGAGGGGGCAGATGGGGCGGGGGCCAGGCTGTTTGGGGAGGCACAGCCTTCCTTACCCGGCCCTCCATACAATTTTGCAACCCCGATGTGGCCCTCGGGCCAAAAAGTTTTCCCACTCCTAGTATAAGTCATGGACAGGTCACAGGCCGTGAATTTTTGTTTAGTGCCCATGACCTGTCCATGACATTTACTAAAAATACCCGTGACTAAAACATAGTCTTAGTCATGAATGCATAAGTTAAATGTGTGCAAATGCATGCGTAGACTTTCACATGCCTAATACTGGAAGCCAGGGCCCACATTATTACAAATTTAGGAGAATTTTCTCCTAACAGTGGTAACTCTTTGACATACACCATATGAAGCAAAGCTGTGTTCCACTATTGGGTAGTAAATGTGCCTTGTTCATTTGCATTGTTCAGCACAAAAGTTGACTTCCAAGTTTGAAGATTACTGTGTGTTCAGTGTAATTGTGTGAAATGCCCTGATGCTTTTGTGAGCTGTTAAGGGGCTAGTTGTATAAGTTAAACCACGCACCCAGTCATAGTGGTACTTTTTTTGAGTCATACGCCACATGGATAACCAGGTTTAAATATGAAAAAAGCACTCTGAGAATTGTTTAAATAGCATTCTCTTTTGTTGTTGCAAAACCAGCTTAGTAGCCTTATACGAGCTTGAGTACACTCTTACCTCTCTTTAAACTGCCAATGATTTTGGAGTTAACATAAGGAATAACAAAAAAGTTCTTCAAAAGTTCATTTGTCCTGAAGGTGACTTACAGACAATTACTTACATACCTGCCCCTGGGGCCAGTGAGAGTGGATTTTAGGAGTTCCTGAAAACCCAATTGTCACTTGAGCAACAACTCTTATTATAGTGGGGCAGTAGGTTGAGACAAACTTGCTCTTTAACAGCGGATTCTTCTAACAACTTGTAGGAATCACTAGTTTAGAGATAATGGAAAAGCTCAAAAGGAAAGAGTAAGCTAAATGGAAAGACTTAAATATATATCTTGATATGGTGGTCAGGGACAGAGTAAAACCCTGCAGCTGAATCTCATGATCTTATAATTCTGTATATTCAAATAGGAACAACACATATCTTGTTCTGAGTACTGTAAGCAATTACAGGACCTTTTACACGCTCCAGCTCAGATACTATTATGATGAGGGCAGTGTAAGAATCTAGGTAGAATGACAGTATTTATAGAAATAAATCCAGATCCTGGAGACAGGGCATGGGTAAAACAGAGTGGAACTGAGATCTGCCACCTCAGGGCTCTTCTCCACCCAGAATCCTAAAGGCAGGTGGCCTTGAGACATCTTCATGTCATAGTGCCTTTCCTTGAAGGCCTCCACCAAATTTTCCTACTGCTGATGTGCACAGTGCCACAACTGTTGTTTGTATTATCATAGAGCCTAAGAGCCTAACTCTTTTTTGCTAAGCCCTGTACAAACACAGAACAAAAAGACAATCCCTGGCCAGAGAGCTTGTGATCTTAGAAAATTGTTGGCTTGACTTCACTCTTTCCTGATCTCTTTAGAGACAAGGCACTTCTTAAACAGCGGGCATGTCGCTTTAATATTCCCTCTACTCTCAAGGATTCCAGAAGTCCATTCCCACATGAAGCTGCCAGTCTTGCTGGGCTTTTCATGAATAGTTTTGAATTTTTAGGTTTCTTTGATCAAATGGCAGGTCGGCTTCATTTGTTTCTTATTTATAGTGCTCCATCCACGTGCATAGTGCTTCCTGAGACAAATAAAGTCAGACTTCCTGCCTGCGGGAGTCTGTCACTTTTCCTGGCCCCTTCTTTTTAGTATGAGCTCATCCTCTTCTGTGTCCTGGATTTGAACAATGACTAAAGCATTTAATACAGTGCTGGCTGTCTTGTAACCCCTTCTACACAGACTTGGACAAAAAGTCTGGTGTAAGTCTATCCCTGAATCCCATCTTGGTATCCAGATAAGGTAGCAGTGGATTTGCAAGTCAGCCTTCTCTACACTAGACTTCTTTGCTGTGGATTTTCAAATGAACCTCAGGGAGATAGGTGACCAGTTCTTACTGCACCAGTTTCAGTGGGAGTTGGGCCTTGATTCCCTAAAGCTCTCTTGACAACCACTTGTTTCTTAATTGCCTGCTGGTGCATCTCCAGACCAGCTGCTAGTGTTTTAACCCTTGTGTTGACTGAACCATGCCTGGAACAGAGCTAGTTGAGCTCATGGTTGAAACCCAGGCCAGTGCCGGCTGCACCGTGTCTGCATTAGTACTCGTTGTCCCATTGTTGCTGCTCGGTTTGGGTGAGGGATCTTACACTAGATCTTACACTTGTCTACACTAGACATTTTTTCTTATGTCTGAGGATGGTCTCAATTTATTAATTTAAACTTGAGAGATTCAGAGAACACAAACCTGATGAATTCTTATCAATTTGCAAATGCCATGTCCCTCAAACTCTTATGACAAGGCGATGAGCTTGCAGACACCAGCTGTAACCTACCAATATTGATGCACAGCCTTAGACTCATAGGTGCCGACTCTGTGGGTGCTCCGGGGCTGGAGCACCCACGGGGAAAAATCGGGTGCTCAACACCCACCGGCAGCTCCCCGTCCCCACCACCCAGCTCACCTCCGCTCTGCCTCCTCCCCTGAGCGCACCGCATGCCTGCTTTTTCCTCCTAGCTCCTAGCACTTGTGCTGCGAAACAGCTGTTTCATGCAGCTGGGAGGGAGGGGAGAGGAGGGGGTACGCGGCATGCCAGGGGAAGACGACGGGCAGGGATTTGGGGAAGGGGTCCAATAGGGGCAGGGAGGGGGTGGAGTTGGGGCAGGGACTTTGGGGAAGGGGTTGGTATGGGGGCGGGGCAGGGGCAGGGAAAGGGTGGAGTCGGGGCCGGGCCAGGGGCAGGGGGGCGCGAGCACCCACCGGCGCCGGGGAAAGTTAGCGCCTATACTTAGACTGATATGCAATTGCTATATTCATGTATAACTCAATAGTTTCAGACCGAACCTTGGTTTCTTGTGGCTTCAACATTTATCTTAATTCTGAGAAGATGACAATGATTTATTTGGTGGGGGCGATCAGTGTACTTGGCATGCTTCAGTACCTGGCACCTGCCCCAGTGGATTTATGATCTAAAATGGACAGGCACTTGGGTATCACAATGATTGGTGTGGTAGAAGAATGAATGAATAACACACATTGATAGCTGCAGAGCAAATTGTGCTAGGTAGCAATGGATATGTGCAGTGCAAGGGGCTTCCCCTTTAAGGGGACTGCAATTACACCAGCACAACAAATTCTGTGTTGGTGACTGTCGTTAAAGCCATTGTTTCCTGAATCCATGTTTTCAACGGGTGTATAACTCTGCCATAAAAATTCACTGAAATTGGCTGTACAGCTTCTCCGTCTGGAAAAGACATAATAAGTTTGCTTCCAAACTATCAGTAAATCTATACAAGTGCTTTTAAATAAAGTTTACCAGTTTATGATGCAGCCTGGTGTTAGTGACATTTTGGAAATGGCTTTGAGTTTTAAACTCAGATTTTCTCAGACAGTGATTCCATAGTGTAGTCTTATTGATTTTTGGTTTCCTAGACAAATAAAAAGTGTATAGTTTCAGCCTCTCTTTCTTGCATGCTAGACAAATTTGGCAATCCCTAACCTGTGCAGATTTTTGAAAAACCTCTTACTAGTTCTGGTATAAAGTTGTGAGAACTTCAATCATCCTCTCCCCCTCCTCCCCCCCCCTTAAAAGAAAAATAATTATATGGATTGTGAACAGACCCTTTTCAGTCCATGTGTTAAATTCATCCCATTGATGACTTCTGTGGAATTGCATGAAGCTGAATTTCAGTATGTGTAACCCCATTAACACAGTGCAGCTATCTGTCCCCTCTAGTATCTAGAACGTGTATTCGTTTAGCTCAAGCAGTATACTTGTATCAACACCGCTGACTCCAGGGATTGAACTGTGGACCTCTCGAAGAGCCTCTACTGCTTGAGCTAAAGGAGCAAGCCTGTTTTATTTTGGAGGTGGGAGTGGACTTACAAATCTCTATATGTCGTCTAACCACTAGAGTGAGACTAAGAATCACACTCTGTTGAGAGGTTACATGTGGAGTGGGGTAACTCGTTCATTTATAGGTGTACATGACTTTTTACAACTATAGAGTAAGTGTCAGTATAGTTTTCTGTAACTATAGGGTCCCAAACATTGTATTACAGGATTTCATTCCCATGGCTACAGCAATTTCTATCTAACCTGACAATTGAAAAAGTTCCTGAAAATACTCTGTCCAATCAGGAATTTGAAATATCTTTTCTTTGGAAATGTCTGTCACCAAATAACATGGCTTTTATGGATTTTGGGTTTTGTTTTTCGGCCTTGATGACAAGCTGTTGCTTGTAAATAATTTTGCATTTCATTTCAAATTTAGTGCCTGGAGCAGAGAGCTCTGACTTTGATTTGCTTAGTGTCTTGCTTTTGAACACAGGTCTGTAGCAGACAGGATGCAAAAAGAACTGGCTCTTCCTTTTTCATATGCACTCTGGTCTGGACGCATGTTTTACAGCTCTCTTGGAATGAGACACTCAACTATTAGTACTGTAATTAGGGAAATGCTGAACCTCTTATTTGTCTTAGGCAAATAAACTAAAGCTTTTAGCTAAGCAATTGAGTATTAAGGTTTTCCTGTAAGGTGAAAGTAAACTAGAGAATTTTTCCAGCGAGGCTTCCTATAATCTTTTGATTAGTATGAATGCATTAGAGTGCAGAAGTGAGGCAGAATGGTCCAGTAGTTAGGATGATTATTACTGGAGGCTACAGTAACGCAAACGAGTAGTAGAGGCCCCAACTGAGGCGATGGCCCTGTTGTGCATACATAGGCTAAGAGGCTAATAAGTCAAAAGGTGTGACAAAAATATTATCCCCATTGTATTGATGGGGGAACTGAGGTACGTCTACACTGCCATTAAAAACCTGCGGCTGGCCCATGCCAACTGACTCGGGCTCGAGGGGCTTGAGGTAAGGGGCTGCTTAATTGCGGTGTAGACTTTCAGAATCTGGCTGCAGCCCAAGCTCTGGGACCCTCCCAGCTCCATCCTCAGCCTGAAAGTCTACGCCAGGGGTGGCCAACCTGAACCTGAGAAGGAGCCAGAATTTACCAATGTACTTTGCCAAAGAGCCACAGTAACACGTCAGCAGCCCCCCCCCCCCCCCGGGGGGAAAGGAGGAGGAGCGAGGGCACTGCAGGCTCAGGGGAGGGGGCGGGAAGGGGTGTAGTGGGGGCAGGGCCTGTGGCAGAGCCAGGGGTTGAGCACCCCCCCGGCACATTGGAAAGTTGGCGCCTGTAGCTCCAGCCATAAGTTCCGACTCCGTGGGTGCTCCGGGGCTGGAGCACTCACGGGGAAAAATTGGTGGGTGCTTAGCACCTACCGGCAGCTCCCCGCCCCCTACCCCCACCCCAGTTCACCTCCGCCTCCGCTCTGCCTCCGCCTCCTCCCCATGGCTCACCGCGTGCCTGCTTTTTCCCCCTGGCTCCCAGCGCTTGCGCCGCGAAACAGCTGATTCGCGCAGCAAGCGCTGGGAGGGAGGGGGGAGGAGGGGGAACGCACTGCGATTGGGGAAGAGGTGGGGCCGGGGCGGGGATTTGGGGAAGGGGTCCAATAGGGGCAGGGAGGGGGCGGAGTTGGAGCGGGGACTTTGGGGAAAGGGTTGGGGCAGGGGCGGGGAAAGGGTGGAGTTGGGGTGGGGGGGCACGAGCCCCCACTGGCGCCGGGGAAAGTTGGCGCCTATGGCTCCAGCCCTGGAGTTGGTTCCTCTACAAGGAGCCACATATTAACTTCTGAAGAGCCGCATGTGGCTCCAGAGTAGGGTGACCAGACAGCAAGTGTGAAAAATCGGGACAGGGAGTGGGGGGTAATAGGAGCCTATATAAGACAAAGCCCCAAATATCGGGACTGTCCCTATAAAATCGGGACATCTGGTCACCCTACTCCAGAGCCACAGGTTGGCCATCCCTGGTCTATGCCATTATTTAGCAGCCCCTTAGCCCAAGCCCCATGAGCCCGAGTCAGCTGGCATGGGCCAGCCGTGGGTTTTTAATTGCACTGTAGACATACCCGGAGAGGCAGCGAGATGAAGTGGCTGGCCCAGGGTCACAGAGGATGTGTGTGAGCAAATCTCCTGAGTCTCCATTCAGGAGGCTCTCTAAGATATGGGACTGGGAGTTGAGAGATGTGGGGTGAAATCTTGTCCCCCATGAAGTCAGTGAGACTTTTGCCATTGATTACAGTAGGGGCATGATTTCACCCTTGGATTCTACTCTTGGCTCTATCACTGACTTTCTCACCTTGGGCAAGTCCCTTAACCTCACTTTGCCTACTTGTAAAAAAAGAGAGACCATATTTGACCCCTTTGAAAAGCATTTTGGGATCTACGGGCAGGAATGCTTTATAAGTGCTATATTATTATTTATTACAGTGGATAAATAAAATAAGAATTAGGTTACTTGAGCAAATTTTAATGGGTATGCTTGCACACCTCTTAAATAACTGTCTTGGTGGTGTTGGGAAATATTTATCCAATACTTGCCAGTTAGGAATTTCTTTGTGGAAATGCTTAACATTGCATAGTTCCAGTTTTGATTGAATGGGGTTTTTGTTGTTGTTGCTTTTTGTTTATCAAATTGTTGTGAAACTTTGCTTAAAGCACTAAGTTATCTGAGGTCGGAACAGTTTGAAATGCCAGAAAAGTGGTTGGTTTTGGAAGTGCCTTTCTGCATTTGTTTTTCATGCAAGCAGGGAAGTTGTCACTTACATTTCTAACTTCCTGCATCCTTAGGCAGTCCTGCCAGCATGTCTGTTTTCGGTGAAGGTGTCTCCACTCATAGAAAAAATTAGCGACCACAAGGATTTCAAGAAGCTCCTCAGGACACGGAATAACGTATTAGTGCTCTATTCCAAATCTGGTGAGTTCTCCTTTTGCTTTTGACTGTTGTTCTTTGTACCTGATGAACTAGATTGTGAGCCCCTGGGTACTTATTTAGGTGCCTAAATACAAACTCCCCATGTTTAGCCCTCATTTTTTAAAATGTTGGCCAGTGTCATCGTCTTTTCCTGTACAGTGATGAGCAAGCTCTTGGTGCTCAATATTTACTAACAGTAATGCACAGTTGTAGTTTAGTGGTTAGAGCAAAGGCCTGGGAATCAGGACTCCTGGGTTCTGTTTCCAGCTCTGTTGCTTACTCCCTCTGTGACCTTGGATAGGACACTTCATTTCTCTATGGCTTTGTTTACCAGTTGGCAAAAATGGTCACTATAATATCTATCAGTAAGGCTATGTTTTAGTCACGGGTATTTTTAGTAAAAGTCATGGACAGGTCACGGGCAGTAAACAAAAATTCATGGCCCGTGACCTGTCCATGACTTGTACTATACACCTGATTGAAACTTGGGTGCTCTGGGGTAGGGGGCAGCCCAGAGGTGGCGCGGGTGCTCTGGGGGTGGTGGGGAGCAGCGCATGGTCTGAGACCCCCGCTGCTGCTGGGGGAAGGGGCGGAGGGGCTGACGGGGCTGGCAGGCGCCGCACGGCTCCCGGAAGCAGCCGGCATGTCCCTGCGGCCCCTACATAGGCGGACTCAGAGGCGCGACCAGGGGGGCTCCGCATGCTGCCCCCGCACCGAGCGCCTGCTTTACAGCTCCCATTGGCCGGGAACTGTGGCCAATAGGAGCTGTGGGGGCAGTGCCTGCAGATGGAGGCAGCACAGAGAGCTGCCTGGCCATGCCTCCATCTAGGAGCCGAGGGAGGGACATGTTGCCACTTCTGGGGAGCCCCCCCGAGGTAAGCACCACCCAGAGCCCTCACCCCCTCCTATACCCCAAGCCCAACACCCTGCCTCAGCCCTGAGCCCCCTCCCGCACCCAAACTCCTGCTGGTGGGGGAAGGGCGCTGTGGCCCGAGACCAGCCCAGCAATGGTCTGTGCGGCTGGCCCAGGGGCAGCGGCCCTCGGGCCAGCCGCATTGGCCACTGCAGAGGTCACAGAGGTCCTGGAAAGTCACGGAATCCGTGACTTCTGTGACAGAGTCACAGCCTATCTATCAGACACAGGTATTTCTAATGTGCCTGTCGCCATAATATGTAAGTCCAACCTCAGGGTGGTGCATTGTAAGGCAGAATGAATGAACATTTAGAATACCTAAATCCAGCCATTTGTATTGCTAACACCTTTGGATTTTCTATGGTTGCCTCTTGTCTTAATTACCATAATAGTGGGCCTCTTGTGTTGCTCCCCCGTCTCCCTCATCTCATACCATGTTACTTGTCCCTCTAAGATCTTTTCACTGTCGTCTACCAATCTTATTCAAACTCTCCATCCTCCCCTTTAAGGCTCTTCAATCTTGCTCTTATGTACCTCTTTAATCTTATTTCCTCTAGCTCCTTACCCTTCTGCTTTACTTCCTTTTCCTGTTTGTGCCTTTGTATTTTCCTTTGTGCTGCTCCCCAACCTTGGAACAGTCTTCCACTTCTTGGTATGTACCTGCTCTGTCTCTCCCATGCCTCTTAGTTAAAACCAGTGTCTTCCGTGAAGTCTCCCCTGCTGATATTCTCACCAGAGATGTCCCCTCACAATCCATAACTGAAATCTTGCTCTGTGTGTTTGTGTCATCAGACATTGATTGCAAGTTCTTTTGGACAGCGGTACTGTCTGGCTCTGTGTGTCATAAAGTACTGGGTATATTTATGGTGCCAGGTAAAAGAAACAGTGCTTTGAGATCCTTAGGGAAATGCAAAATGCTATTATTGTCGTGGATTTGATATTCATTTGGCCAGCACACATGAGAACTGCTGATTAACTGTGAAGTGAGATCAAAACAAGTCTCTTTAATGCTGCTGCTTCTCACCCTCCAGCCCCTGCAAGTACAGTACGGAAAAGGAAGCAGCCAGGAAATGTTGTTTTTTAATATTAATATCTTTTGAACTGTGCTTAGTGAGATGGACCCAAATTCTGTTCTCTGTTACACTGGTGTAAATCGAGTAACCCTACTGACTTCACTGGAGTTACTCCAAATTTACACTACTGCAACTGAAAGCAGAATTTGGACCCTTAATATGGTGTTCCAATGTTCTTTCCCCAAAATAACTATTGTTGATAGAATTCTCCTGTTTTCTAAAGTGCAGATGCTTGGGGGAATTAACTTTGTTTCTGAGGTGTGGTAGGGTGGAGGGTTATGCTGAAATGGTTAAACTGGCACGTATGCAACATTTGACTTAAATACTGTTAAAATATTTATATGTTTGGTATAATGGGAAAGTGCTCAAACTTGGCCAAGAATGTCTGTGGAACAGACTCAACGTGAAAATCATAAATCGGGTTTCTAATATTTTTCCATTTGAAAAGAACATTTGTTAAAAAGTAAGGCAACTGTATTGTTAAGCTTTTTAAAAGTTTTTTTTTTTTTTTTTTTTTTTTTTCCAGGCTTAACATTGTTAGTGGTGGTAGCTTTCATTTTTAGTAGTACGACCACAGCACTTCAGCACAGACACTTGTCAAATAAATGTCGCCCTATGGGCATCCTTCAAAAGTCATGTTCTCGCTCTCTCTTTTTTAATTTAATTGGTTGGATTTAACAATGTAAAGCATTGCACTGAGAGCTGTCTGGGGGATTAACATTTCCTAGAGTGGTGATCCTTATACACAATTAAAAAATCTCTCGCTTAGCCGCTGTCCTGTAAAAAGTCATCGGGCACGATTCTAATCCCAGATATGCCCCATGCATCTGTGTTGAGATTCTGGCCAACTGACAGTCACATTGCTGGTGAGAAGGGTTAAAATATCATGTGGGGCTCAAGCAAGTGCTACCTAATATTCCTGGTACGTGCAGAAAATTCATTGATCATGAGGGATGCACCCACCTGAGGTATGTGCTTATTTCATGCTAACAGATGACTTCCACAACCATTGTTGCTGTCCGTGGAGGGAACTCCCTCCATGTTCTCATCCAGTATTTCCCAGTTTGAAATGCCTTCTTGGCACTGGGTTTGGTGATTGGGTATATTTAGGCTTGAAAGGATTAGGTTTTTATTGGTAAATGTCTTGTTAAGATTGATTTCACCGTACACACACAAACAAATGAAATTTTTTTTCCATCAGTACTCATTTAAATTTACAGGTAGGCAGAGGAAGAAAAATGCTGCTTGAGAACTTATTAGAATTTGATTAAAGGATATTTTCTTTGTATATTTTGACATGTAATGTTGACCTCTCTCCCGTAATTTCGTGCAACTGTGAAATGTAAAGCCATAAATATTTGAAAAAATGATTTAAAATAAACATTGATATTATCCCTTGAAATTATATTTAAAAAAAAAAAAACTCATTTGGCCAAGCCTAGGTATATTGTTGCATTCTGTACTGTTTAGAGCAAATGCCAGTCGCATAGGGTCAGTGTTTGGGGACGAGGATAGTTTCCTTAGTACTAATTCCAGTGGGAGGAGTCCCTGATAGCATAGCTTCATTGAGCCTATGCTGCAGAGACATGGAGCAATGCTGGGGATTATGGAGCTGGTATACAGAGAAGGTGGTTCCCATTACTTAGATTCCAAGATAACAGGTGCTTTGTAAATGTCCTACAGAGAACAAGAATGCTTTTTAAAAATTCAGCTGGTAAGCAGAAAAGGAATGTTCTTTGCAGCGTATGCCTCTTTGTTAACCCAGCCAGCATCCCCATATGTACACTGAAGAAGAGAGAAAGAACCCTCTTATGAAAGCCCTTGGGGCAGAAGTGCTGCTGTTTAAAACTACCCTCTGGGAACTCTCAGGCCTTGATTTGTCTAGGAAACAGGTTGACTTGTTTTTATAGATCAAGTTAGCGAACCCCCTTTGAAATGACCTTCAACTCTTAGTGTAGGCAAAGTTCAAGGCCTTAGTAATTGAGTTAGCTGGTAACAGATGGCCCTAGTGAAGAGTTAAAGGTGGAACCCTACCATTGGCAAAGGTTCCAGTCTTGCTAGTTGATTGGTGTAGGCGAGTGGTTCTGTTCATGCGGATTAGCTTGTGGGGTCAGGGCCTAAACTGGTGGGATGTGGTAGGCTTGTTGTTTTTTTGTTAGCTGAGGAGCCAGCAATGGGAGCTCTCGTGGTTTTGATGGTTCCATTAAAATTATGTTTTACAGTGGAGCAGCTGATTTCTTTCAAATGCAGCCACTTCTAGGGTTAAAATGATAAGGCCCCCTTTACCATAGTATTTGAGCATCTCTTTAATGTATTAATGCTCCCAACATCCCTGTGAGTTAGCAAAGTGCTATTAGGGTTAGGATGGGGAACAGAGTGGCTAAGTGACTTGCCAAAGGTCACATAAGAAGTCTCTGGTGGAGCAAAGAATCAAATCTCTGTCTCCCAGAGTTTTCGCTAACGCTCTAACCACTAGACTATCTTTCAAAGGCAAACCACTGAGTGCACAGCTGTAGGGAGAAGGAGGTGGGAGAAAGAAAGTGGGCCAAGATCCTGAAGTCCGTGGTAGAATGCATGACATACCCCCAGAAATGTAGGCAGTGCATGCTGTAGGTATAAATGTTCAAGATATCAGCGTTCCTTTCAAATTACACAAGCTTTACTGATTCCTCTTACAAATGGCACTCTAGGAAAAACGTTCTCTCTCTGCTTTGAGCAAAAGATTGCAATTGCTGTATCTGCTGATTGGATTAACGCTATTACTGTTGTTTTCAGCTGCCGCTGCTGAAACTCCACTCCGGTTACTGTCCGATGTGGCCCAAGCGGTGAAAGGACGAGGTACTATAGCCTGGATAGATTGTGGGTATGTGATGCGCTGTTTTCTTTTCCCCCTTCCTCTCCATCTTATTTTGGTACTGCGAATTTACCTCTTCAGTGGCTGTAAATCGATCACCTCATATAATGGAAAGCACTTTGTCATGAAGGGTAACCCTGTAATTGGAGTGGGTGTACTTTTTACACACCTTTCTGGTCTTCCTTTGGGATGTCCTTGGGATAGTCTCTTCCCCACGGCTCTTGTCAATTCCTCTCTACCAGCATGTTCTTTTGTCATGAGCTGGGAACCCTGGAGCATGGTCTTTCTTTTGCTGTGTCTCTCTCACCCCCTTCAGAGGGGAATGCAGCATGAAAACTCTCCTCTCCTCCCTCCTTGGTAGGGTGACCAGATAGCAAGTATGAAAAATTGGGACTGGGGTTGGGGGTAATAGGTGCCTATATAAGAAAAAGGCCCAGATATTGGGACTGTCCCTATAAAATCAGGACATCTGGTCACCCTACTCCTTGGCTCCTCATGGAAGAGATTGCAACACAGAAGACTCTGTGAGCTGGAAGAGAGATTGGAGTGTACTCTCAGACAGCGCATACTCATCCTCTGTGCTCCATGGCTGGGAACCTAGAGCTTAGGCTGTTCTCTGCTGGAGCAGAGCAGCAGGCTCAGGGGATGTTAAATATGCAGCTGTGAACTGGGGGACAGTGGGTGCAACTCACCCCTGTGCAGAGGGACAGCCTCAAACCTATGCAACACTTACATCATATATTGAGGGTAACATAGCTGTGGTAGAACATGCAAACATTGCATGATTTGTATAACTCTTTGGTTTGGAAGGGACCTGCAGTTATAGCATTTCACTAGAAGATGTATTTTAGAAACTTGCTCTCTCACTTGTAGTTTCATGGCAGTTCTCAATGCAACATTGGGGAAACTTTGTTTTTTTGTATATTTGAGGGGGAAGGAACAGGTGTGCGGTTTGGTTTTAAGATCTGAAAGCCTCTGCTGTGGTTCTGCTCATGACGCTGACAATAGCACAGTACATGTGGTTTTAGTTTTCATATCTTGGTGTGTGTCTCTGTCTCTCCATCTTGAAAGCTATGCTTTTCTGCCTGCTGTTGACAATGTCCACTTCCTGTTCTTATAAGGGAACAGATTGCTGGCTACCTTTCTAGAGGCTGATATGCTATAGTACAAGTAGATGCACCATGGTCAGATTTAGGTCATCTATAAACTCAAAGGGATTTTTCTAAAATTGTATTTTCGAGTCCGGGCCCTTCGTCTTTTGTTAGAAAACAGTGACCCACAATAAAAGTTATTGGTTAACCAAAGTTAATTCATCATTATTTTGCTCCCTGCCACCTCTAAACAAATCATAATTAACAAGGGTCACATTATGCCTTTCTTCTACGTCAGGGGTGGCCAACCTGAGCCTGAGAAGGAGCCAGAATTTACCAATGTACATTGCCAAAGAGCCACAGTAAAATGTCAGCAGCCCCCCATCAGCTCCCCACCCCACTCCCAGCACCTCCCACCCATCGGCAGCCCTGCCAGTCAGTGCCTCTCCCTCCCTCCCGATCAGCTGTTTTGTGGCATGCAGGAGGCTCTGGGGGGGTGGGGGGGGGAAGAGTGAGGGCACGGCAGGCTCAGGGTAGGGGGCAGGAAGGGGTGGAGTGGGGGCAGCGCCTGTGGCAGAGCCAGGTGTTGAGCACTGAGCACCCCCTGCACATTGGAAAGTTGGCGCCTGTAGCTCCAGCCCCAGAGTCGGTGCCTCTACAAGGAGTCGCATATTAACTTCTGAAGAGCCGCATGTGGCTGGTTGGCCACCCCTTTTCTACGTTCTTGTTCTGTTGGGCCAGTCCAAATGAATGTTATGTCCTCCTTCCAGGAGACGACGACAGTGGTTGAGATTGTTAGCTGGCATAAACTGGGGTAGCTCCATTGACATCAGTGGAACTGTATCAGTTTCCAACCTCTGAGGCTGTAACTCAGCAAACGGATTGTGAAGAAGAAAATGTAGTGGGGAAATGTGGCATATCTCTTAGGTCCCCTCTCCTGCCAAAAAATGTCAATGACAACTAAAACTTGACAGGCACTGAGGTCTAGTAAATAGGACACTGGACTAGAAGTCAGGAGACCTGGGTTCTTTTCACAGATTTGCTGCTGACCTGCTGTGAGACATTGAGCAAGTCTCTTCACCTCTCTGTGACTTTGTTTCCCCTCTCACCCTTTCTCTTCCTTTCCTGATTTAGATTGTCACTATGGGTCAGGAACTGTTGCTTACTGTGTGTGTGGATACAGCTCCTAGCATAGTGTGCTCCCATCTTGGTTGGAATCTCTAGGTGCTACTGTAACACACATAATCATAAGCTTCTATGTAAATTTTAGCATTACATCAGGGAGAAATATTCAGTATTTAGGGCCCAATCCTGGTCCCATTTGAAGTCAATAGGAGTATTGCTATTGAGTTCAGTGGGATCAGAATCTGGCCCTTAATTTCCCCGTGTGGGATGGGGGGAGGAAACACAAAGATCAAAACGTTGAATTACAACAGGTTCTATTGACTTTAATTCTAATATCTTCCTCCCTCTGCTTTCCTTCCAAAAGGCTGTCACTTAAAACAAGCTTCCTTTATGAGTTACTCACAAGGAATATACTTTAACTCGAGGAGACTTTAATACTTTAATTTACTTTATAATATGTGTGGTACTTACAGTGCCTTTCATCTGGTCAGAGCAGAGTTCTGTACAAATATAATCAATTAAGCCACATCACCAAAATGAGGGGGACAAGTATTGTCCTCAGAGAAGTGAAATGACTTGCTGAAAGTTGTACCGTAAATCACTGGCAGAGCTGGGAATAGATATCCTGGCTTCAAGATTGCTCCTTTTAACCCCAGATAATGCTGTTACAACAGTAATTGAGTGCACTAACAGTGGAGACCACGTTGCAAACATGGGGCTGGTTGTAATCCGTCAGAGGGCCGAGCTACATTCATGTTCAGAGGGTTCAATTTGGGAAGAGACCTAAAAAACTTGGATGCTTTTCCCAGACATAATCAGAATGTTCAGAGGTCTCTTTCCCTGCCCCCTCATTGACAATGAGATATCTTAACAGAGAGAGATGAACCAGCTGAGTGCCGGAGACCGAGTGAGGGAAGGCCAGGAGTCTTGATGGTAGCCAAGGGAGTTCTGTTGCAGATCCAAATTGGTTTGGTTTTGAGTCAAGTTTTGCTTGGTGGTTGATTGTTTTAAAGCCATGGAGAGCTCTCTGAAATCAATATATTCATAGAGGATGGGGTATTATTTTTTTGCTCTCGAAAGATTTTCCAACCCATTGTCTCTTCCTTTCTGCAAGAGGCTGCAAACTTCCGCTGACTCCCTTCATTCCAGCCAGAAAATGTGAAAGGTGTCTGTAGTGCCTTCTGTTGCTGACCACAAAGGCCTGTTTCCAGGAGTGCTGAACAACTGAGCCCTACCAGAGCTGCTCAAGATACTCTCCCATTGCAAATGTTTTGTGATGCTTATTTGTGGTCTCGGCACCGAAACAACAAATGCACAGATGTAGGGATATTTACAGTGCAGGCTCAATTTGTTTTACAAATATTGACGAGAAATGGTTTGTTTGGCAGCAGTATTCTCCGCTCCCTTAAGCAGAGAATTTTGGCTTTAGTCTCTATGCCCTGCTGTAGCGAGCTCCCTTTGCTTTCAGATATGTGCGTTGGCAAGGCTGGCATTCATGCAGAGTTGTAGTTGCTGCCTTCGGCTCGGCTCCCGTGTGGCGACGACAGCGCTACCTCTTCTATTGGCCGTGTTCACCGCTTTCTCAAGGCACAGTGGTTTTTGCTCCTTTTTGCAGGAGAAAGCAAGAGTATATTGCTCCCCCAACAAAGCTGGGGGAGGGATAGCTCAGTGGTTTGAGCATTGGCGTGCTAAACCCAGGGTTGTGAGTTCAATCCTTGAGGGGCCACTTAGGGATCTGGGGCAAATTCAGTACTTGGTCCTGCTAGTGAAGGCAGGGGACTGGACTCAATGACCTTTCAAGGTCCCTTCCAGTTCTAGGAGATAGGATATCTCCATTAATTTATATTTATTTATTTAATCTGTTGTTGAGCACTAGCTGAGCTCTCTCTGCTGTGTGAAATACAGAGGAAGATGCAGGCCTTACCACCAGAAGTTTTCTGTCTAAATAGCCTACTTACATGTAAACCAGCTTCCCCATTCGTGGGTTTCCATGGGTCAAGCAAGAGGTTAGGCTTGAGCTCTCCGGTCCAGTGCTGACAGAAATAGAGCAGCCTCTGGAAGGCCAGGAAGACTTGGCCTTGCCTAGACTCTGGGGGAAAGTTGGTCGCTTGCCCAGCTAGTTAGCATGGAGAAAATCTGCTGCTTAGTTGGTAGCAGCTATTACAAGGATAGCTGAGCTCCTCCAGAATAGATGTGACTGGCTTCTCTGTGATGCTTTGGACACAGTTCTGCAACGTGCTGAGCGCCTTCCTCTCCCAGACCTCTGGGATTTATTCATGTGCATCAGTCCCTTGCTAGAGCAGGGCCCTATTGTGTATAGGCTCGGGGGCCTCTTAGCACTTTGCAGCATAAGGCCTTTACTCAGCAGCTAGATTTGAAGCGATTCATACTGGCTTAAGCCCTGGCAGAAAGGAGCTGACCCCTACTAAGGGGGTGCTTGTGCTGGTGGAATTTATCAAAATATCAAAGTGAGGACTCTTGGTTCCTATCTGAGGTACCGTAGGTGGCTCTGTACATAATGAAACACGAAGCAGTTCAATTATGAATGAAAGACCCGCAAATGATGTGACAAAAATACTTACATTTTATTTCAGCCTTTCCATGTTTTAATTAGGAAGCCCTCACTGAGGCGTTTGATGTTGAATGAATTGCAGCGTGTGAGATGTCGGAATGTTGAATTAATAATGTCTGGTGAGATGCAGTCTTACACATGACATCTACTTTTTGCTGCTGTCTGTTTAAACAGAATGCTCCCATTATGTATTTCAAGATCTAGTGCATCAGTTCTGGATTAGAAACTAAAAGCTAACTATATGAGGGTTCAGTAAACCTTCATATAGTATCTGGACGGGGACAGCTGTTGGCAAGATAAGGTTTCTTATGAACTGCTCCGGTTTGGGCTATAAGTGCTTAGAGTGAGGCACCCTAAATACAAACTAGGGGTACGTCTACACTACCTGCCGGATCGGCGGGTAGTGATGGATCTATCAGGGATCAATATATCGCGTCTAGTGTAGACGCGATAAATCGATCCCCGATTGCTCTGCCGTTGACTCTGGAACTCCACCACGGCGAGAGGTGGAAGCAGAGTCGACGGGGGAGTGGCGGCCATTGATCCCGCGCCGTGAGGACGCGAAGTGATTCTAAGTTGATCTAAGATACATCGACTTCAGCTACACTATTCTCGTAGCTGAAGTTGCGTATCTTAGGGCTGGTCCACACTAAGCCCCCAGTTCGAACTAAGATACGCAACTTCAGCTACGTGAATAACGTAGCTGAAGTTGAAGTATCTTAGTTCGAACTTAAAGGTACATACCGCGGGTCCACACGCGGCAGGCAGGCTCCCCCGTCGACTCCGCCTACTCCTCTCGCAGAGCAGGATTACCGGCTTCGACGGCGAGCACTTCTGGGATCGATTTATCGCGTCTAGACAAGATGCGATAAATCGATCCCAGAAGATCGATTGCTTGCCGCCGAACCAGCGGGTAAGTATAGACGTACCTTTAGATCGATCCCTCCCCCCCACAGTGTAGACCAGGCCTAAGGCTCAGGTGGTGTAGTCTAATAACTAGAGCAAGGAACTGGGAGTCAGGACTTCTGAGTTCTATTCCCAGCTCTGCCACTGACTATGTTTATAATTTTGGGCAATTAACTTAAGTCTCTGTGCCTCGGTTTACCAGACAAATGGATAGGTTAACACCTATCTCCCATGGATGTTGTAAGGCTTAAATAATTAATTTTTATCAAGTGTTAGAGATTTTTGAATGACAAAAGTACAAAGTTAAAATAAGTATTACTTCTTACTGTACATTTAGTGCGTCCAGATGCTAATGTGGTGGGCATACATATCATCAAAAAAGGCTTAATATTTCGGTAAGAGTCTAGTTCAGCTTTCACAAATGTGGGCATGGATCTGGCTGTAAGTTTGCAGGGGAACTGAAATGGGGAATAGAAAGCTTAACTTGTTTGAAAAGAGAGAATTATTTTCAACCCTTATTGTGACCGTAAAATAGGATATGTGGTAAAATAGGGTGATTTAAGAGCTGTGTGTGGTGCAGCGTGAGGCTCCCCACCGTGTGCATCTGATTGGCTTACTCTACCTAGTGTCACTGCAGATCTTCCATGTGCCCAGCTCCCATTGGGCTCCCTGGAGTTCCATGGACTGAGAGGATGCAGGATTGGGGCCACGAATTGGTGATATGAGTAATGGGTAAATCAAAAGAGCTGTGTCAAGTGTAATAGGACAGTTCTTTGGGCCCTTTGTAGCAAATGTTAGCATGGTCTAGCAGTGACAAGTATAAACTGTGAAATGATGTAAACTTATTTCTGTGTTGGGGTGGTGGAATGCCAGTGTTGTTATATTGCTTGGATTGAAGTTCAGTCACTCATTACTCAGGTAGCTTTGGCCTAAACAAGGAAAACCTAACCCCAGCTTGGAAAGCGCTGAGATCTGGTTTTGAAGGTTACCAATCATTCTCAGATTAGTTTGCAATGGATGGAGCAGAACTAGAGTGCATCTGAGTGGAGGCGGAAGGGATGGGTGGAATGTGGCAGATGGGCGGTTGAGAACATCAGTTGGAATTGAGTGGGGGGATTAAGGATGGGAACTAGGTTATTTGGGAGATGCGGTCAGGAGGACATGGCAAAGGGTCTCTAGAGAACCTTTACGCTCTAAAATGATATCCACAACACTGATGCCTCTTTCTGCCCCAAATTCCTACCCACAAGAAAAGAGGAAACGAATAAAATCTTTAAAAAAGGAAAAACAAAAAAGAGCCAAGGTCCTTACCCCAACCAGTGCTGTGACTTTGAAAACGGACAGGTGCCAAGGACTCCATAAAGTCCACCATGAACTTTGCTATCCCTGTTGTACCTGAAAGGTGCTCTGATGCTTCCATGTTGGGTGGCAGTATGAAACTCTAAGATAAATGGAGAGATAGAAGTGGGAATTGTGTCAGAATGTTTGCAGGTCATCTTTTAGTACACAAATACAGTGGCTAAATGCTGGCATTCTGCGGAACACACTCTGAAGGACATTTACGAGTAGCCTGGGGTATTTTGGATGTGTAGTTCTCCTGCCTTATTTTTATAACTGGGTATTTGAATTTGGTATCCCCATCTGATCTAGCTTCTTCTGGAATCCCAGGAATTTGTCTGCTGCTCTGTGATAACATTTTTGGTTTAGTATCATTTTCCCAATTATGGAAATTGGTTTTAAAAACCAAACCAAAGCAAGTGCATATTGCTTTGGCTTTGAGTAATTAATCCTTCATCAAACACACACGGTGCTTTTTAACGTAGGTCCCAAACAGAAACAAAGCTGTTTGTGTGGGTCCCATCTGCTGTCACAGAGCATGTGCTCAGATTTAGCACATCCAGACTGTTTGTTAGGGAAATGCAATCTGGCCTAAAATGCCTTGCTCTTGGGTTGGTCTTAATCCCACCTTCCTGCTTCCATGTCATATACCTCAGTCCCGTCTACCTCCTCCAGAAATGGGTGTAGGTGGCTGATGAATGCCTTTGTAAGATATTGCTCTCCTTCCCTTCCGATATCTTATCGTATTTGTTAGCTGTTGGGTGAAATAGTTCTCTCTGAGTTTCTCATTTCCTAATGTTTTGAATACAGAATGTTTTTATAGGAACTGTAGTAAATGAATTGGTTTAATTACTTGGGATGGAGGAGAGGGACTTTTAAGAGTCTAAAATCCATCTCAATTTTTGTGACTGAAGGTAGAAATAAGAGCTGGTCAAAAATGGGATGCAAATTTATTTTATCTATTTATTGCAATTTTTTTCACACATTTATTTATTTATTTTGGGGGTGGGGATTGAAATTTTGATGAGAAACTTTGATGAAGTTGTGAATTTCAGAACTTTTTTCCTAGAGCTGGTGAAGAGAGAGAAGAGGAAAGAAAGGAATGCAGTGCTGTTGCATTTATACAGTGCCTGCTTAAGTGTAGCCATGTCTGGGGTGAAAGATAGTAACTGTGCAGTAGAAGATAGCAAGTAAACATTACAGGACAGGTAGGAGAGGAAGTGAAGAATACAAATATCTGTTTGAAGCTCTTGAGGGGATTTAGGGCAGGTCTACACTAAAAAACACACACTTTTGCCAGCATAATTGTGTGTACATTGGAGGGTTTTGCCAGAATAGCTCTGTCAGCTAGGGAGATCACCTCATCACACCACTGACCAGCAGAGCTATGTTTCTGATGTAGACCTGGCCTGATGTGATGTAATCAACCACATTAGAATTTAGCCAGGGTGAGACATGTCTGACTATTGTGGTAAGTGCCATAGGATTCTACTAGCTCCAAGGAGTCAGGGCTTCAGTTTTAAATGCCGACTGGGAGATGGTCTCTCTGACATCACACTGCCTCCTAAATCATGCTGCAGCTTTAGGTCAGCGACTCAGGGAGAAGAGTGGCACCTCCTTGGGTTAAAGCATGTAGGGGTGCTGCTAACCAAGTTAAAAACTAAGTTGGCTTGTCTTCCCCGATATTTTAACCTGAGTTAGCTAACACAATTTAAGAACACCGGTTTTATTTACAGTGTAGACATACCCTGTATCGCCTCTGCTCCCTACAGCACCCAGTGTAAACATTTCTCATGCATGGGGAATAGCTCCACTGTAAGAATATAAGCAATTTTATAGTTATACTATTCGTTTAGATTGGGGAAAGGAGCAGACTTGTCATCAGTGGATTTCAGCCTGGTGAGTAGGCCTAGCCTTTGGGCTACTAGATGTAAAACTCTTCAAGCCCTGGTATATTATATTAGTTCAGAAGAATTATGGTCACCTCTAACTAAAGACTACCGGAATGCATGCGCATAAGAGGTAGCGTTCAGATCGTGCATTCAACCTTCCTGTTTATTTTCTGATTTTCTGAATTGCTGATTAACTGCGGAATGTTAACATTAATGTTATTAGCTAAGATTGAATTAACGCTACCTCCGTTTTCTTGCATTTAGTGCTTAATAATCCACTTTAACCATTCTCTAGGTAACTCTCCCAGTTCATCGAATACATATGCAAAGACGCAACCAAAGGATAATACATTATATAACAGCTTCTGTATATATGTGGATGATATTTCCTAGAAGTATTTTCATATATATTTAATTCTAATGTGAATTCAAACATATACTTATCGCCTTCTATTGATTACAGCATTGTTACCATAATTTGGAATCTCCTAGGCCAAGATCCAACAGTTTAGGTGGAGTCTAGTAGAATCTACAATGAGAGGGGCTTTTTTTTTTTTTTTTTTTTAGAAGAAAGTGACGCTTGCTTTCTGCCCAGCCTTTGGTTGCTTTTTAAAATCTCTCTATTTTATTTTGATGCAGGTTTGTGTGTTGCTGTCTCACCTTATTAATTTGGAACTCCAAGGAAAATACCATTCATTATAACATTGTGGCTTTCTGCAGAGCTGGAAGATCATGGTGTATAATGGTTCTTTTCCTGCTCTTGATTGTTGGTGTCTGAAGACACCTGCATTAGCTTTATCTTGGGGTGTTTTTTTTTGGTTAAAGATACTTTTGCTGTTAGTGATATCTCCCGAGCTTCAGTTTTGGAAAATGTCCCCCCCCGCATTTTGTTTGTTCTTTGGCTTTCTAATTGACTAGAGGGTAGACAGAATCATTTTTATTGGAAGACTGGTGGTGCTGGTTTTATACAGCATATAAATTGCTGCTGCCTCTTCCATTCACATCACGTTTCAGGGGAATGTTCAGAATAGAGAACTATGATGCATTGTGGGTCTCTGATGGAGGAGTTTTGCTGTCTTTTGGGCGAGCCCCAAAATCCACATGAGTCCCTGGATTCTTGTTGATCTGCTAATCCCATTTCCTATTTACTTTCTATGAAGCAGTTTTTCCTTTTTGGTTCAAACCTCCCTGTCCCCAAAATCAAATCAAATCAAACCCTTTAACCATTGCGCAGCCCCTTACTTGATTTCTGTCTGTTACAAGCAAGCCTGTTGTTCTCACTTCTCTAGTAAATTAGTTTCCATGAGAAATGCAGCATCACACTATGGCAAATGTTATTTATAATAAAGGAACGAGTCCTTTATTTTAAGCTTCCCGTGGTTAAAATGTTATCTCTGTCCTGCTGTCTGGGTCTTTTCCTGTTCTGTTCGACATAGGTTCTTATACGGCTCTCGTTGTCACAGTATCGGAGTGCCTGTCCGAGTTGAGAGCGATGCAAGTGCTTTCTGTCTGAGTGGATGTAAGCCATTATCATCCAGTGGCTGCTTAGCACAGCTGTTTGGAGAAGAAGAGCTCTTGCAGCCAGGTTGACAGCTTCTGAGAAGTGATTCTCTTCTCCCCCCCCCCCCATTTCAGATCTGTCTCGGGAGAGTGATACAGAAGGGCCTGGGATCATTACAGAATATGAGGATCCATATAAATGTGACATACTGTAAGCAGCACTAGTCGTGGCAGCTGCTACCTCAGACTAGGAAGTATTAATAATGATACACACACAAACACCTCCCTACAGTTGGGGAGAGATTGGAGGGAGAGGGTTGGTATGTCTTTTCTTTGATTGGCACGGTACTCAAGCTGCTGTATTATAAATGCATCATGTGGTTCTTGCTCTAGTGTAGGGAAGGTGATTGTAAGGCATATAGTCAGAAATCACATGCTGCCTAAAACACATTGCTAATCAGTTGCATTTAAAGTTCCTAAACGTCATAATCACCAATAAGACGCTGACTGTCAATGGCTTTTCATTTCAGAGGATGCAGCTAAGAGTTGCTATTGCAAGTCTGTACGTTTTTGTTGAAATGGATTGTGAATGTTTCTGGCATCTGTGTAACCTTTTCGATTGCTGCTTTATTGGGTCACAAGTGCGAGTGGATGTCTGGCTGGAGGCGCTAGCAAGATCTGAACTCCATGCATCTCTGGATGTGCATTGGCTTGTTGCCATAGAAGAAGAAAAGCAGGACAGAGCCTGTATCTCTGGAAGCCCACCAGAGGGCTTTGCGAAGGCTGTGCACTGGGGTTGGGAACCCAGAGAAGCGACACCAGCGGGCTTTGGGAGATTAGCCAGAGCTTGGGCTCCCCAACCTCAGAGAATGCTGGCTGCCAGCGAAGCTATTGGGCAGAACAAATCCAAGGGATGTTCCAAAACTCCAGTTAACCTGGAGTTACAACTGGGTCTGTAGTGTGCATGTTTTTCCTGGCACATTGTGGGGAAGTAGAAGCACTTAAAGAGCAGAAGCAAAAAGTGATCAGGAACACTGATGGCAGAAGGACAGTCCCGAATGATGATTTTCTTTCAGCATCTGAAGTGTATCTGAGAGGCATTGTGATCCAGTGAATCAGATGCTGGACTGGGGTGTTAGAGACACTGGTTCTGTGTCCAGCTCTGGCATTGACCTGCTGTGTGAGCTTGGACAAAACACTCCACCACTGTGTGTCTCTGATTCTCCCTGCCACCCAGTCTCTGTCTTGTCTGTTGAGACTGTAAGCTCTTCAGGGGCGGGGCTGTCGGTGTGTGTGTGTGTGTGTGTGTGTGTGTGTGTGTGTACACGTACACAGGGCCTAGCACACTGGGGTCCCAGTCTTGGCTGGGGCCTGTAGGTACTGCTATCATATAAATAACCAGAACTGGGAAACAAAATGTAACAGGCAGGAGTCACTGAGCCTGGTTTCGGATTGTGAGATATGGCTGCATGGTTCAGCTGGGCATACGTGGATCTGCATATCCGGGAGTGAGCCAATGTTAATATAGGCAGAGTTATTGACCTCATTATTTAAAACAGTGCTTCCCAGGTGTCTTTGTTAGCCACTTCTCTTATGCCTGGGACCACATCATGTGCAGCTACAGACTGGTCAAGACAGCAAGCTGCAACCAGGCGCTGGTGCTATGTGAAGATGATATGGCTCAGCCTGGCCACACAGTAGCATTGTTTTATTGTGGGCTATAGAAATGAACTTGTTTTTCACATAGAGTTTTGTCATATTCTAGAAGAGGGTTTGAAAAACTTCCCAGACCCTTGCTAGCCAGAAAGTGTCACTTTCTGGCCAGAAGCTGATGCAGGCATAGGGCTCCTTTGACTTCCTTGGTGAGAAGCCAAGGGTCAGCATTGTCTGAGGAGGGAAATCTCTAGAGGATTCTGGAAGTTACTGTCCCTGAATTAAGAGAGAGAGGACATTGGCCAGTACACCGAGTCTTGTCCTGCTGATTTCAGAATTTGCCAGGGGGATCTTTGACTTGCACCTGATGGGATGGTGGTCAATAGTGCCACCACCAGACACTATATTCAAGTCAGTATCCAATTCCGCCTTGATTTCCTAAAAACCCTGCATGGGCTCGCTGCAGCCAAACTCCTGGACCTTGTCTCTCTGCTCCCCGTTATCTAGCAGTGGCCTTTCCTCTCTCCCTCCATGCAGCCTGCCCACAGTTGGTGCAAGCGCCTTTTCCTTGCAGCTCCTGGCATTGGGAACACCCTTCTGTATTTCTCCACCTCATTGACTTGCCAGCCCTCTGAAAGTTGAGTTGAAAACCTACCCCTTTCCTAAACCTCGCCCACGGATCTTCACACAACCTCACCCAGGCAAAATGCCCCCATGCTGCTCCTAGAGCCCCAGCAGCACATCTCCCCCAGGGGTTTCCACTGATTCCTCATCTGCTCCTGGGCCATCTCCATCACCTTTGGGGGGGTGGGGTGGACAATACAAAGCAGGTTTCCATGCAAGCTAAGGTTGGCAGGGGCAGCATTGTTGGATGCCAGGAAACTCAGTGGATATTCCCAAGATGGCTTTCCATGAGCCCAGTCCCTCTCGCAAACTATAGATCACTTAATGGCTTCTGTAGAGCCAGATTGGTGGGAGGTGGTGAGATGGGACCACTTTGGTTCAGCTTCCCTTTCTCTATTGATATTTTTAGCAAGTTTCCTGGTGTGCCCACTCCTTTGGGAGGGGGATATTCTGGCCTCTGGTTTGGGCTAACCTCAGGGGATAAAGCTGGATCATTTGTAAATAAAGCTGTGGCCTCTTCCTTGTCAGTGGTGGTGTGGCACTGAGCTGCTGGGGTTAACATTCATGCAGAAGTGGGTGGCATGAGGAACTAGAGCAGTATTAATGTGGGCAGAGTTCCTGACCTCATTACTTAAGCTAGCATTTCTGAGGGGTCTCCAGTAACCACTTCTCCTGAGCCTGGATCCTTATCTCTAATGTCTTATAAGTTCGACAGTCAGTTTGGGAGTTGTGTGTGTGTGATTTTTTTTTTTTAACATGCCCTGTAACAAACTTCCTTTCCTCTTCAAACAGTATAATTAAATCGCAAGAGCTGGAGACCTAATTATCCTTTCCCATGTGAGAGGTGAAGCGCTTGTCATTAGAGAAAGGCTGTTGGCTGAAATCCAAAGGAGGTAAATCTCCTCAGAGCAGAGGCTGAAGCTCTGTTGGTATTTACTGTTAAGAATAATGGCAGTTACCAAATGTATCGGAGAAGGTTGCTATCAACAGACACCTTGCGGATTATTTTATTTTTTGGCTTGCGTGGAGATAAGCAGAAGGAGCAAAGATAAAAATAACTAGATTCAGCATTCCCTTCTCAGTTACTTGGTTTTTTTTGCCCCTTCCAAAGAAACATTAATGAAGCCTCTGCATGGTGCATTTGACATGCTGAAATCTTGGCCATGGAACCTGTGAAGCTATGACATCTGCAGTGATGCATGAAAAAATTACTGATGAAGATCTAAGCCTCATCTGTGCTGGGGGTTTGCTGTGATCCAGCCATGGGTGTAGCTTGTTCAATGCAAACCCTAGTGTAGATAGATGAAACTTTCATGGCCTGGTGTACCTGTGCTGGAAACCAGGGTAAGATGCACCAGTGCAAATCATAGCTTTCCTTGTCTATACTAGTGGGTTTGCACCTGTGCATCTATACAGGTGGCTGCAATTGGGGCAAATCCCAGTGTAAGCAATGCTTTAGAGGCTGGTTTTTGACCCGGTACCACCTGTTGTTTGTATTCCCATTGTTTAATAGATGCCCAAGTTAGTGGGGAGTTAGTAGGAATTGCATTCGGTTATGTTCATTACAAGTATTCATAGGGCATCCATTTTAATATCTAGCCATCCCTTCCATCGGAGAACAATACTGTGTAGCACTTCTCTGTAAATCTAAAGAACTTTTCAAAGGTAAGTCTCACTATCCCTATTTTACAAATAGGAAGAATGAGGCTTTGGGAGCTAAGTGACTTCCCCACAGTGAATCAGTGGCAGAGGTGGGAATGGAATCCGTCTCTTGACTCCCATTCCAGTGTCCTGTTCAAGATAAACATTCCCAGCAACAGAAAGCAAATATACAGCAACACTATCTGCAGATAAAGGTCTGTCTAGACTAGAGCTTGTGGCCCTACTGTAACTTGCTATATAGAGTTGCCAGCACCTTTGTACACGCTAAACTAGACACTCCACAAAATTTGTTCTAAGATGAAGCTGAGATGTAGGGTAAACCACAGTTGTATGTGTCCTGGAACTAACGTTTGCGGGGTGCCGAGAGTAGCATTTACAAAGACGTTAGCTAGCTCGTGTTAATTGGCAACCAGTTACTCCAGTTACAACAGCAGCACAAGTTCTACTCCAGATGGACCCTCTATGTCTCGGCTACAGCGTCCTGGCGAGAGTGAGTTTTGGATGCTAGGGCTCTGAGAATTCACTGTCATTGGCTGCCCTGAGCCTGGCCCATGGGGCAGTTCACTGAAGCATCTTGGATGCGTGGAGGTGGCGTGATAGGCCAGAGAGGGTGAGGAGGTCTCTGGTAGCTTGGCTTATGGCCATTTAAGGCCTTGTGGATGGTAAACAATACGTTGAATTTCATTCAGTTGATGTGCAGAGAGTGGAGCACAGATGTCCCATGCTGTCACTAGCTCACCTTGCTCATGAGATGGGCAGCCCTGTTTGTTCCTGGCTGCAGCCTTAGAGTCCTGTCCCATTGCAGTGCTATGGAGAATGAATCTCAGTAGTCCAGCCTGGAGGTAACAGAGATGTTGCTGACCATAGTGAGATCTGTATTGGAGAAGCAAGCATGCGGTCTCTTGGTATCTGAAAGTGAAGAATAAGGAAATCTATTACTGGCCGTGATCTGTGACTCCAGGAACAGATGTGAGTTTAGAAAGCCCCCAAGACTGCAAGCTATTTTGATACTGAGAAATTGAGGGAATAGTCACAGGCATTGCTATTTCCTCAGAATGCTAATTTGGATTCACAGAATAACAGTCTAGTTTTTGTAGGTGTCAGTACTATTTTCTTTAACGTAATGCCATCTGTAAAGTGTGTTCAGAAAACCTCTGCACACAGGGTTTGCTCTTATCTGCATCACAGTGTTAATTTATTGTTCGTTTCTCACGTTTGCAAAGAGACAGACAGTTCTTCTGACAGTCTCAGTCACAAACACCAGCAGTAGCACTGCGTTTATTGAGGCTCCTGGCAGCCATTGTGTGTGTGTGTTCACACTGGAACAAAACACCCACACCTGGCCCTTGTCAGCTGACTTGGGCTTGCAGGACTTGGGCTGCAGGGCTATAAATTTGCAGCAGAGATGAGCCCGAGCCCAGGCTCTGGGACCCTCCCACTTGCAGGGTCCCAGAGCCTGAGCTTCAGTCCAAGCCCAGACAGCTACACTGCGGTTTTATAGCCTGCCCCCGGAGCCCCGTGAGCCCGAGTCAGCTGACATGGGCTAGCAGCGGGTGTTTTATTGCAGTATAGACATACCCAATGTGTCTAGGCTTTCATAAGTGGCTCTAATTAGTGTAAATTTCAGCAACATTGATGGGCGCTCAGCGTTTTCATTTTCTAAATTGATTTATCAGTGCAAAAAGTACCAGCTGCCGACTGCTGCGGAACAGGTTTCAAAGCCTTTTAATCTCGCTCTTTGTCTATGCAAAGAATAGTATTGCCGATGCGAATCCTCCTTTTCCCATGCCACTCCGACCATTTTTGGCCTCTCTGCAAAATTCCTTCACTGGCGGCTTCTTGCCTTTCACATTCACGTCAACCTTTAAGGCTCCATCCATGCAACTCCACTCTGATCTTTGTGCAGAATTCAGGACAACACTTAAGTATGTGCTTCAACAGGACTTGAGCACATGCTGAATTGCTGTCCTGAACAGGGATGCTTTCCTGAATTAGCGTCTACATCTGTCTTATTTCTTCCCAGGCCCCCTCTTGCCCCTTTGACTCCGCCTCTAGCCTTTTCCCACTCTTGTCTTCACTCCTTGCATGCTGCCCACCCCTTTTGCCTGGAATTCCCTTCTACCCCGATACAAAAAGTTGTTTTTAATTCAAATCCCTTCCTGAAACACTGTTTGCTCACCAGTCCCATCAATAAAGCTGTGGACACATTCTTTGTGGAACTTAGAATCTCTCTCTTAGTCACCTGCACTGAAGCCCTGCCTGCACACTAAAACATGTAGCAGCTAAACTCAGTTCTAAGCGAGAGGAATCTGGGCAGGAACCGCAATTATTGGTCCCCGTTTTATCACCATTCAGCCCCATGTACAAACTGTCAGAATCCGAGCTGGCTGCAGCAAGGTTCCAGTATGCTTGGCAACTTTGATAGAAACCACTGTTGCTCGAGACTTAAGTGAATGAGGTTCCTAAACTACGAGTAATCACAACAAAGTTGATGAGAAACCAGAGCTATGCATTTTATTTTAAATGTTGGACACATTTTGATTTCGTTTTTTAACCATACATTTTCCTGTCTCTGTATTTTGCAGTGATGCAGAAAGCCGAAAAGTGTGCAAGAAGATGAAAGCAGATCCTAATTCAAAGGAGAAAGGGGTGGAATTATTGCATTATAAGTAAGTATAGGACTGGGATGAGATTTGCTGTCACTAATTGTTCAAGCTACTGTATAATGACAGCTCTATGCATCCGAAGAAGTGAGGTTTTTTACTCACGAAAGCTTATGCCCAAATAAATCTGTTAGTCTTTAAGGTGCCACCAGACTCCTTGTTGTTTTTGTATAATGACTTTCATTATTAGTTCTGTATTATATTATACTGCACTTTAGTACAGGGGTTTATTAGCTTGCCACTGTGCACTTGGACATTTAAAGCAGTCCAGGCCCCTATTTAACTACGCATCTCAGCATGTGCTTACGTCCCATTAAAGGTGAATTTACTAAGGTATTGAATTTGATGGGATGTAATCACATGCTTACATGCTTTGCTGAATCAGGCCCTATATGAATAGAGGTATGAATCTGAGGGAGCCTGTGTGACCTAGTGGATAGAGCACTGGACTGGGACCTGGAAGACCTAGGTTCTATTCCTGGCTCTGCCACTGGCCTGCTGGGTGGCCTTGGGCAAGTCACTTCTGCCTCAGTTACACCATCTGAAATAATACATACATCCTTTGCTAAGCACTTTGAGATCTATTGATGAAAAGTGCTGTGTATTATTACTCATAAGAAGAGTTGCAATATTGCAAATGTAAGAGGTGCTGAGCAGCTGCATCTCCTAAGATCATACCTCTAGTAAATGTTCTCATTAAGGCTTTGCAGAAGAAATTATTCACTAGAGAGCTGTTTGCTTTAAGCTTCCCCCCTTCTTTTTTTTAATTGCTTTGCTGTACATTTCACACAGTTCTGTGATTTGAGTAGGATAATTTTATTCTGGCTAACGAGATGCCAGGATAAACAGCTGTACGATTTCTAGCAACATTCCTGAAAGTTAACACTGTTCCCCACTCTTCATTCAACAGGGATGGTGCATTTCATACTGAATATAACCGAGCTGTCACACTGAAGGTAAATTTAAATATTTGATTTTTTTTTTTTGGCACTGGAAAGTGGAGGGATGGGGAGACGTACGTGGATTAAAAACAGATGTTGGCTTTTGCAGTTTTGTGTAGGAGGCGGCAGGGAGAGGGTACATTTCACAAACAGCTGAAACCCTTTAGGTCATTCTGTCTCTATGCGTCTGTCAGCTACATATCCACAAAAGTTGGATATGATTACCAAGATAGAACCAACGTAAACTGTGAGTTTATTTGCAGGCTGGTAACAAATATGTTGTTTTGCCGTGAGATCCTGTCGATGGCAGTGTGTAACTAATAGTGTTAGCTGGACAGCATTTTGGGAAATACTTTCTCTGTTGTTCTAGCCGCCGAGATATGAGCTTTAAAGGGAGATGAAATGGCCTTTTCTCTGATCTGATTATGGCAGCCTAGATTCATATGGATCTGCCCTGAGCACAGTGGGAACAAAATGACCTTCTTTCTCCTCCTGGAGATTTCACACAGACCAACAGGAAGCAAAATTCTATGGGAACAATGAAAGAAGGAAAAAGACTGTCAAAAATTCAAATAAATGTGTGAATTTTGGTGCAGTAGATTAAAAGCACTGTAGGTCGGGCAGACATTGCAGAGCTTTCCCCTATGAAGCCCTGGCAGGGAACCTGCATCCTAACCGGCAACATGTCTTCCTATCCTGGTGCTGGGCCCTCCGCAGCCCTGCCACTGCACCAGATACAGACCTGCAGTAACACTACCTGTGCAGCTTTGCTGCAGCTCCTCCATCCAGCCCTGCAGCACCTCCTGCTCTCCCAGCAGGTTTAGCCTTGTGAGCGGGGATTCGCCTGAGCATTTTGTGGACTAATGCCCAGGCTAACACCACGGCATTCCCTTTTCCCTTTTGCCTCAGGCCGGGATTTGAACTGGAGATGAACAAACCTGCAGAGCTTGAGGCATGTGGGTTACATGAACTTGCCCTGTGGGAGCCGTGCTCATTGGCTGCATGTTTCAGCCCACTCCTGCATGTTCCCTTTAAAGCCAGGATTTCCAAGCGGACTTATGCTTTCTATCTTTGAGATGGGCAGAGGGCTGAATCCATGGTCCTCGGGGAGCACTCAGTGTCTACTATCCTGTCTTCAGTCCTTGTTGGGTAAGGGCACTTGTCTTTCCACCCTGTTCAATAAAGGTCTTGATGGCTGCCAGGAATCACCCCATATCCCCTACAAATGTTGCCACAACAAGGGAGAAATGCTCCTGCAGTGCTGGCGGATGGGCTATGGTAAACCGCAAGGCACGCGCATGCTCCTGAAGGGATTAGTGTGCTGTTACTAGAGAGCGGAGCAGGTACATTCTTAAACATTATGGACGGTTACTTATTCTCTCAGCTTCTGCTGGGAGCTTTCCCCATTCCCGCTGCCCTGTTTGGCACATCTTTCTTGGGCCTCCCCTGACCCTTATTGACTGGATTACTTGGCCCTACCACCCACCCTGTCCACTGCCTACTGAAGATGGGTAAGCAACTCATTGATGACCCAAGGAAGGGGGTATCTGGCTCTAGTGCAGATGAAAAGGGGTTATCCAGGTACCATCTTGCCCCTATGTTTAAAGACCATACTCCTTATTATCAGTTTAGTGTCTTTAAAGTTAGCTTGCAAATGCATCAGTTCAGCATCAGTCCATCATTCAACATGACTTTCATAAACTTTCTCACTAGCTTTGCTACTCAGAGCTATGTGTCTGTTGGCAAGGGCTTTCTCCCTTATAGCCCATCTTCTCCTCTTCCTATTTCATCTTGCATAGGCTGTGATATATCTCCCTCAATTGCATTTTGGCCATGCATCTCCAAGTACTTTACAAACACTAACTAAGTGGTGCAATACCCCAGCTAGGTAGGTTATTGTACCCATTTTGCAGATGGGCACACTGAAGCTCAAAGAAGTTAAGGGATTTATTCCACATCACACAGCAACTCAGTGGCAATAAACCAGGATTTTTTTTATTCCAAGTCATGTGCTTTAATTGATCGATCGACCATACTGTATAACTTGTAGTTTTCTGTAGTGTAAGGCCAGGATGCCATAAATGCAGGATTGGAATTTAAGGCTCCACTGCAGGAACTACCTGAAAGGGAATTTTCTCCTGTTCTGTAAAGGATAAAACTTGTTAAAACACAAATCTCTTCAATAATAGCAAAGAGAATACACAGACGTGCTAGTCTGGTAAATCAGTCCTGGTATTATCTCTGAATCAAGTTTGCTCTTGCACGTCCGTGTTTAAAACTGAAATATTTGTGTGTCAAATCTAAAGGATAATAAGCCTCTTATTAGCATCCTGATGCATTATGGTTTACTTTCCATAAGGTGGCCAGTTAACAACCAGCTTATATGGGGCTCACCACTGTGCTGGGGAACCTGGTTCCATCATGTTGAAACATGGTTTGATCTTGCAATATAGAGTGGACAACACCAGGTTCCTGAACTGTGCTACATCTGTATTAAGTTCAAAGCTTTGGTGTGGTTTGAGAAAACAGTTAAAGCACAACTTGGTCCTGTCTGTGCGATGAGATCAAAGTGGTTTTTTTTAATCACAGTGTTTGCTACGGACTCCCTGACACAGTGGGTGGACCTTGTCCAGATCTCCAACCCTAACCAGGGAATGCAGGAACCCTTGTAGTTGCTTTTTATGTTCTTGGGATTACAAGGGTTATTTTAAAATGCTCAGGAAATGTGGCAGCTCCACTGAGCAGAGGAATGAGTGGAAGGCAATATGCTGCCTACCCCTGCCAGAAAACATGACACAGCATCTTTTTTTTTTGGCTGCAAGATAGAGGCTGGATGAATTAAATCCCTTTAATCCTTCATCCTCTAACAGCATCTGTTTCTACATAGCTGAACTTGGCACATGGGAATTCCTGAAATCACGCTTGATAGCAGTTAAAAGATTGACCCCCTACCTCTTCCCCTGATGTATAATTGAGATCTAGACAAGCTCTGCCAACTCTGAGAGAGCAGAATCTGATGTATCGTTCTTAACTGCAGAAGATCTCTCTCCCTTCCTCCCTCTCTTTCACCTGCCCTACCTCCCCCACATGCTATAGAGCCCTCTTCCAGCATTGGTCAGGGAGGTTATTGCCCGTAGCTTCTGAGTGCCATCTATGCTACAGTTACAATTACGTTATAAGATGGTTTGGCCTGTCTAGATGGGACCCATCTCTGTTACCACCGTGGTAATGTGTGTTGCTTCTCCCAAAAGTGCCGGAGTATGTAAAGTCTCCTTACTCAGCAGATCTGCTCCCTGGATGTATTAAGAGACCTGTCTGCTGACTCGAGTAACTAAAATACACAGATACTGCTTTTCCCTCCCCTGAGCCCTTCAGAGCCAACTGGGATGCCGCCGGAATCTTTCTTCTTGCCCATCATGAACAGATTGTTGTGCTGAGTTCCAGTCGGTTACACTGTTGCATCCCCACTGAAGGCAAAAGGGTTGTAAGAATGTCACTGGGGCCTTGTCTAGATCAGAATAAAAGGTGGGGTGTTAGCATAGGTCAGCTAACGTGTCTGAAAAGTCTCAAGTAGACAAATCTTCAACACCAGCTAAGCTGGTTGAGCTCAAGCCTAGACTTTAATTTGACCAGTTGAGCCATGTGCTAACTATGTGTGGCTGTGAGTACACTAGACTTCTCAAGTGTGAGCTGCCTGAATAGAATGAGAATCTGGCTTGAAGGAAGGGAGGAATCTTAGCCCACCAGGCCAGGGAGCAGCTGAGGAGCTGCTTTATAGAATCTAGTCCTGCTGAAGTAGTCCACTGTGATCTGGAGGATCCTTGCAGCAGTGTATCCTCTAACCTGATCATGCCCATTTTTTGACCTGTTTCTGCCATGGCTCCATCAGCCATACGGAGAGAACAAGCCCTGATGACCTGGGATATTCATGTCATGCAAGGAGTTCATGCCTTTGAACAGCCCCTCAACTCCAGCACCTTCCACCCTTGTTCAGATAAACTGCATCAGTTCCCCTACCCGGGGGCCCTCTGCTGCATTAAAGAGTATAGCTTTAGGGCAGAATGGCAAAAGCTGTTGCTGAAAGGGAAGACGAAAAGTCAGCTTAGTGGAAAGGTGGCATTTGGGATGGTATCCCTCCTGTTCTGGTAGCAATTATGTTTAAAAGCCCCTTGTTGTCTTTCCATTCATCGCAGTCAGTGGTGGCCTTTCTAAAGGATCCGGAAGGAGCTCCGTTGTGGGAAGAGGATCCCGAAGCCAAAGATGTTGTGCATGTGGACAGTGAAAAGGTACTTCAACCAGATACATAAAGTGTGTGTCTGTATTTTTAATGTAATGTCAGTAAGAAGTGTGTAAACTCTTTACAAAAGTGAGCAAGTACCATTATCCCGCTTTTCAGAAGAAGAAACTGAGGCACCGATTGTTTAAGTGACTCTCCTGAGTTCACATCTCACATTAACTGCAGAGCCCGATCTCCTGACTCCTGTCTCTGCTGCAGCATGCTGCCTTACTTTTAGTGAATTGCAAAACCATTGTGGGTATTGCAATAGTACAGCTGAGATCGGGGCCTCATTGTGCTAGGAGCTGTACACCCAGTAAATGACCAGTCCCTGCCATGAGGAGTTTACGTCTAAATAAAGATGAGAGAGACAGACTGGGAGAAAGTAATGCTATTTTCATTTTATAGACTGACAATAAAGCACAATGAGATTCAGTGATTTGCCCAAGATCATGCAAGGAGTCTACAGCAGAAGCAGGAAGTGAAACCACATCTCCACGGTGCTTGCCCAGTGCTGTAACCACAAGACCAGCCTTCCTCTCCGTTTAAGTGGGAAGGCTGTGAATATGTAAAATTGTATTTCTCGTTTTGAAAAGACAGGGTGGTTGCAGTGGTAACAGTGCGGTCTCCAGTAATGATCAGTTTGGTGTTTTGTATGCTTTTCCAGTCTATTGATTTTAAAATTTTAATTGATTGAGCTTTAGATGATGTTTCATAAAGAGCCTTATCCATATCTAGCTTTCATTTTTGATATAAGGAACAGTTATTTTGACATTCAGTTTTTGTAAGAAGATTAATTTTTAATGTTCACCATTTTGTTCTCCATTACAAGCTCTCCCAGGGTCACATTCAATTTAAAAACTTCATCTCGTTTTCCCACCATACCGGCACTGAAAAATCTATTCTCATTGCCTCTCATGGCCCTAGGCTTTCATGGTGTGGAAGCTAAAGTCTTTTATTTATTTTTTTATTGAGTCCAGCTCCTTAATAAGAAATCAGAGTAGTTTTCTTTGAGAGCATCAGGCTGGAAAACTGGTTTATTATCCTATAGCTTCCAAAAGCCTCTATTGAGAGTCGGCAGGTAGTGTAATTTCTACATCCTATCACTGAAAATTTCTCGTAAGGTATTTAGTGAATCAGTCCCGTGGTAATTTGTATTAACTCTTTCTAAGCCGGAATTGAGTGGAGAGAAGTGATTCGACTTTTGGCTTTTTACAAGATTTCCCCCCCTTAAATAATGAAGCAAACAATGGGAAGTGTCTTTAATACATTATTTGCCTTTTAAAGTTGAACACAGATAAGTGACTGTGGCCTGATGCATGTGTCTGTTTCATGGATAACGGTTTTTGTTTGGTTTATACTTTAGGAATTCAGAAGGCTTCTAAAGAAAGAAGACAGACCTCTTCTGATGATGTTCTATGCCCCATGTACGTGATCTGGTATTTCCTATCAACTCCTGTGGCTGATCAACCATCATCCCTACCCAGACGTGCTCTCCTCTGAGTGGAGTGCTCTCCACTTGCTTCATTAATTACGCTTTAGTGACTAATATTCATCTCCTTGCACTGTACAGCCCTTAGCATTTGTCTTCTGGTTTCTTTCTGGTCTCTTTCCCCCTGGCATCCACTCTATCACTCTCCTGGCCAATCAGACTTCTTTTAAATTTGTTTCCCTTTTCTTTCCACAAGTTGTGCCTCTTTCCACTGCCTGCTGGTACCGGTCTCAGTCACTACACTTTCACATCACTTTCTTACTACTTGTCCTGTCTGGTTTTCTCATTCTCTATTCCTGTTTGGTATGCTGAGTGCATATGACTTAATAACGCATATGCTTTTGTGTGTGCCCAGCACTCTGCCCTGTATAGTACTATGGACGCATGTGAATACTGTTCATATTTTTATTTACTTTCTGCAGTGTTCTTCTCCATAGCCCATGAAAAGCTGGTCCCATGAGAACAGAGAATCTCCAAAGGAGACCAGGGCTCTGGCTGCAGCTTCATATGTTCTTCCTTGTGTCAGGCAGAGGGGACCGAGTACTGCTCAGGAGAGCTGCATACATGATGTAACATGGGGTGCTGAGTAATTGAACCCAAGTTGCCAGGATCCCTCAAAGCGTTTGGGAAAGAGTGTGTCAGGTGGAGTTGTAACAAGTCACAAAATGACAGCAGTGTGACACCTTGACATTGTGTTGTATCAATGCCCGGTGACTGAGTCACGCTGCGAACATCGCTGGGTGTGAATGTTGCGCTGCTGCTATTTGGTGGCTCCTTGCAATTCCATTCAGCAACCTAGAGACTTTCCAGCTCTTTTAACGCTCAGTACCATTGCACTAGAGCCATTGCCCACTTGCAAGACAGGCGGGCTGTGAAAAAGGAGCGAGCACATGATCTAAGGTAGAAAAGCACTGCTGCATTAACCTTGGTAGTGGAACTGGTGATGAGTTAGGTGTCACTTGCAATTGGGTGATCATTGCTTTGCTGTGTTAAACTGAGCATCCCAAGGCAGCATTGTCTGTGGTTTCCTAATGAGTGGCCCAAAGTGGTTTCCTCATCCAGGGTATGTAATTCTACATTTAGTCCCATCTGAGCTTTGCTAGGAACTGCCCAGGACTTGGTCTAATAGCTCAGTAAAAGAGCGCATTTCCCTTACCACTGCAGCTTACCCTAGCTCCTTTCATTTAAGCTTTACACATGTGGAGAGATTCTCCGGGTCATCTCTGCGGGACCTTGTCATGTTCTGAGGTGCAGCATGTACTGTAACTCCCAGCAACTGCCTCCTGCCTTGTGTCCGGTGAGATGATATGCCTTCCCTAAGTCGGTAACTCGTTCCTCTAGGGAGATTCCTGAGCCCCAGAACACTTTCGCAATTTACCTCCTTCATTAATAATTGTTTTCCACAACCAGTCCTTTCTTGAAATGCGCATTACTTGACCCTTCATTCCCTTTGAGCTGTTCCCCAGACACACTGCCGCTTCCAGTGTTGCTGCTTTTGAACACCTGCTAGTTTTCGCTATTGTAATGCTTTTGCTGCTCTCTAAACTTCTACAAAGAAGCCTACTTTTTTTTTTTTTAACCCTTCTTTGATTTCACAATCCTTCATTCCCTCATCTTTTATTTAACATTAACCTTCTGACTTGGTTCTCTTCCCACTCTTCTACTTCCCTTCCGCTGTGCCACCTACTCAAGAAAGACCAAACTCATCCAGCAGTCATGTTAAAATACTGGTTATCAGAATGTGCAGATACTGATTGCTGCCACGTGGCGTGGGTGGAACCTTTTGTAGCCCTGACCTAAGTCTTGTTTTTGGAAAAGGAAAATCTGGATCAGTCTCTTATAAGCACCCCTGTGTTTCACACTGTTATTACCCAGAGCTGGAAAAAAACTTTTCCTTTGATAAGAATGGGGTCCCAAATCCCTCCATCTGGGATGGTACCTGACTAAGATCTGCAGTGCTTCTAAACTTTCTTGGAAGCAAGTCGTACTGCAGAGAAATCAAAGACGGTGAAATCATCCATTTTTGCTACATTGTGGCAGACTCACAGGCAATAGACATCTTCAGTATGTGCTAGTGAGTGGGAAGATGAAGGTATCTGCAAACTGCTAAATAAAGTAATTTAAAAATCTAAGAATACAGTGATGCACACTAAAAGCTATTGGTGGGGAGGGGGGCGAGGAAAGGCTCATTTTCCATAGAGAAATCAGCTGCCACATGAGAGCATTGGTGGTTGTTACAGGCCTGTGCAACTAAGCCAAATCTAAACAACTAGCAGGTGGACTAATTGGAGACCAAATTATTTGTGGTATAACTCCAGTTCAGTGCAAAATGATTGCAGGAAATGGACCTGACTTTGCAACAAATGAAGGATATTTATAGTACTGGGCTTCCAAAATGGAAAGGTTAGTGAGCATTGCAAAAATTGAAGTGCATCTGATTAAAAATTCATTCGAAGGCATAAAGACAAAATGGAGGAATAAGCAAATGACAGAGACCAAAATTGCTTGCCGTGAATGTGGAGGAACAACACAACTGAGATGTCTGCATACACTAGAGGTGCGGGATCATGTGTGCTGCAAAAGTGTGGTGTTCTCAGCACAAGTTGCGAAAGAAGTACAGAAGCAAAAACGTGACCAGACAGCTGGAGGATATATCTCATGATGACGACGACAAAATTAAGTTCTTGATTGGGTCTCTTGATTAAATTTACAAAGTGATGCAGTCACATTCAGTGTTTGTTAGAAAAAGATCAGTGACTGTTCAATGTTAAAATAAACCCTAGCCTGTTTCAAATACCTGGCACAAAATGAGCCCTTGTGACAAAGCTACACTGAGAAGTCTGTATAAGGACAGATACTAGTCGATGAAGTTTGTAATAGGGTAACAGGGAGTTCACTGCTGAAAGATGGTAGATGCAATACAGCATGGAGTTGAAGGTGAGGACCTCAAGGCAGCTGTCGTAGATGGTGTGTTCTGTGAGTTTGGAGCCGAAGGGAGTTAGGCAGGTGGGATTTTTGAAGGTAGAGGAGACCAGTGCATGCTTGGATTTTTAGGAAAGAATTCAGAAGAGAGTGAAAGGTTAAGGCGGGGACGACGGAGGTTACTAGCCAGGACAGTCTGAGGCCCAGAGGGCTGCTGGAAGGAGTTTGAAGTATAGAGCAAGAGACGTCAGCGTTGGTGAGAGGACAATGAAAACGGCTTGTGGGAGGAAATGACTGACAGAGGATGCCATTTGCTGGCTGTTCAGCAGACTGCATGACAGTGGTTGATGCCAGTTTAGGCCTCAGTGAAATGGATGGTGTGCCATGTGCATTATGAAATCTTCTTAACTGGCACTAATTAGCCCCCTTGTACCAATCTCAGCCAAGGTCAATCTCACGCCAAGGGTGGAATAGCCATGGAAACTTGAATCCTTTTCCCTTCTCTCCTAGAGGATGTTCCCCCTGGTTGCGGATGAGGCACACTGATGTGGGGAAGCTTGAATTGCTGTTGCCAAAATCTCCCCAGAAACATTAACAGATCTTTTTGGGGGTGATCTCATGCAGCGTACAGGGCAACTGCTTATTCTTTTTCTCGTCTTCACTGCTGGCTGGAAGACAAATGCTGACTACTGTCACATTGCAGTCCCAGGAGTCATTCAGATAAAAGTCCCTTTCATCTGACTCAGAAGAACTTAGTCACGTCTTCTCCCCCATCTCAGTTTACTTGGCAATGGAAAAACCTGCTGGTTACAAGGTGATTTATTGCTAATCTACTTAAACCTCCTACAGCATCATCTACACACAGCTTTTTAGCACATGCCAGTCCCATGTCTTCTCTTTTTTGCTAGCTAATCTGCCTTGTCTGGCATCTGGAGGATCTTCTTTGAACTGTCACCTTTCCTAAGTAGTCAAATGAGCATTAGTGTTTTTTTAATGTCCACTTAGTGTGTTAAGGAAGGGTTCCTCGATTAAATTCTTAAGACTTGTTACACTGGATTGAATCAGAAGTGCCCTAATTTTTCCATATTAAGGGCCAGATTCTGATTGCTCTTGCACTGGAGTGCAAGTTTGGGGAGACACATATGACCTTGAACTTGGATCTTGACAAGTGACTTTTAAAATGTAGGGTGAGACACAGATACCTATTGGACCCAGCTCAGTGGGAATATTGAGTGCCTAGAGAATACAGGATCAGGTCCTTTAATTGTAAGTGTGTGTGTGTATGGTTTCAGTTAAAGGGACACTGAGAACTCAGTTTAGGTCCAGAATTTAGAATTAATTTTTTCTTTAAGTGAGGAGGCGAGGGAAGAAAAAAGGTTTTAATAAAAAATGAAGAGAGATGTTTTGCTGAAATTTTGGGGGGAAATATCAGTGATAACTGTTTCAAATTTTAAGAATTTTTATGAATTATCATGGCCCCAAACACAACACTACTGCCTCTGGAATCAGAATGTGAAACTGAGTATGAAATTGGCTGATCTGGATGAGTGAAATGCAAAGCCAAACCCAAATGGCAAAAAAGTAATTCTCTTAGAGATGTTAAATAATCTCAGGGGCTTAGTAAAGTAGGTAAGGAATAAACAGTGATTTTATTTTTTTTAATCTTGATATTCTTTAGAATGTTTTGAGATTTGAAGCTGTTTTTCAGAAAACATTTCATCTTTCACTGTTTTGATGTGCTAGATTTCATGTATGAAATAGTGTCATTACTGGTATATGATTTGCCTTGTCTTTTTCTCCCCCCTTTTTGACCAGGGTGTGGTGTTTGTAAGAGAATGATGCCATCTTACCAGCAGGCAGCCACAGAACTGAAAGGCACATATGTAAGTGAGAGGATGACAAGATGTATAAATGTCAAAAACAAAAAAAACCTTAAGTTTATCATCTGAATATTTAAGACTGTACATATTAACTGAAGCAGGACATTTTAACTGATTTCAGGTTGGATGAGAAATATTTTAAGCAACTCCAAAAAAACAAAAAACAAAACCCAAACCCGACTCCAAATCCTTTCACAATGTTTGGTCTTGATTTCTGTACTGTGGAGCACAAGATTTTACTCATTCACCTCCTACACCAAGTGTGACTCTTGCCAGAACAGGCTATGGTTCTGATCCCGCACACACTTACCCACACACTTAGCTTTAAGTATGTGAGTAATCCTGTTGATTTCAATGGGGCTGGTCATGTGAGTAAAGTTAAGGAAGAGTTTGCAGGATTGGGGTCTAATAGTCCTTTTAGTCTGGTGTCCTGTCTATGAGGGTACGTCTGCATTGGAATGGGAGGTGGAATTGCACCATGTGTGGACGTACCGGAGCGAGCTTTGATCGAGCTAGCTCTTTAAAGTAGCAGTGAAGCCATGGCAACGTGGGTGATAACCAAGTATGTGCCCAAGATCCTGGGTGGGATTGCACTTGGGCAGCTAGCCTGTGCTATTTTTAGAGAGGTAGCTAGATTAAAGCTAGCGTGGGTATGTCCACCTGAGCTGCAGTCACATCTCTTGTTGCAGTGTGGACATATCCTGAGAATGACCAAAGCTGGATGCTTCAGAGAGACACTTAAATTCCCATAATACACCTAGTTTTATAACAGGGAATCATACTCTGGTGGGAGGGCGAATTCCTCCTGACTGCAGCTTGTGATCAATCTCTATGTCATGAAGGATGAGGATTGATTGACCTTGTAATTTTATCTTAGCTTTTATAACTGCAGATAATGTTCGTATTCATAGCAATGTCAATCATGTTTAGAACTTCATTAAAGTACTGGCATTGGTAATATCCTGCAACAGTGAGTTCCATAGGTGAATTATATGTTACATCAATAAGATTTAGCATTGATCATAAAATCATAGAAATATAGGGCCGGAAGAGACGTTGAGAGGTTATTAAGTCCAGCCCCCTGCACTTGAGGCAGGACCAAATAAACCTAGAACTTCTCTGACATGTGTTTGTCCAACCTGTTCTTAAAAACTTCCAATGATGAGAATTCAACAACCTCCCTTGGAAGCCGATTCCAGAACTTAACTACCTTTATACTTAGAAAGCTTTAATCTAACCTAAATCTCCCATGCTGCAATTAAGCCCATTACGTCTTGTCCTTCCTTCAGTGAACATGGAAAACAATGGATTGCCATCCTGTTTATAACAACCTTTAACATATTTGTTATCAGTCCGTCCTAAGTCTTCTTTTCTCAAGACTAAACATGCCCAGTTTTTTTAACCTTTCCTCATAGGTCAGGTTTCCTAAACCTTTTATTATTATTTGTTGCTGTCTTCTGGACTTTCTTCAATTTATCCACATCTTTCCTAAAGTGTGGTGCCCAGAACTGGACAGAGTTCTCTAGCTGAGGCCTTACGGGTGCTGAGAAGAGCAGGACAATTCCTCCGTGTCCTACATATGACACTCCTGTTAATATCATTTTGGGGTGTATTAACCTTTTTCACAACTGCATCACGTTACTGACTCAGATTCAATTTGTGATCCACTCGAACCCCCAGATCCTTATGAGCAGTACTGCCACTTAGCCCATTGTTCTCCATGTTGTAGTTGTGCATTTGATTTTGCCTTCCTGAGTGTATTACTTTGCACTTGTCTATATTGAATTTCATCTTGTTGATTTCAGACCAAGTCTCAGATTTGTCAAGGTCATTTTGAATTATGATTTTGTCTCCAAAGAGCTTGCAACCCCTCCCAGCTTGATGTCATCCACAAATTTTATAAGCATAGTCGCCCCTCCATTATTCAAGTCATTAATAAAAATATCAAATAGTACTGAGCTGAGGACTGGCCCCCACAGGACCCCGCTAGATACACCCTCCCAGTCTGATAACGAACCATTGATAAGTACTCCCTGAGTACAGTCTTTCAACCAGTTGTGCACCCACCTTGTAGTAATTTTATTTAGTCCACATTTCCCTAGTTCGTTTATGAGAATGTCATGCGGGACTGTGTCAAAAGCCTCACTAAAATCAAGATATATCACATTGACTACTTTCCCCCTACTTGATATCTTCAAATAAGTCACGGGGAGTGCTTGGGTCAAGATTTTATATATATATAAAATATATATATAAATATATATATAGAGGGAGAGGGAGAGGGGGTCTGGGTACGTGGGAGGCAAAGGAAAATGACTGATGGAAATGTGGGTTAGAGCAGAGTTTAAGCTGAGTTTGGGTTCCTTCTAACAGCATTCAGGTTGTCACAGATGGCAGGCTATGCCCCAGAGAGGCTGCACGTGGTAGAGCAGAGAGGTTGAAGCCTTGAGTTTCATTGGCAGGGGAATTCCAATCAGTATATCTTGTGAGCATTAAAAATCCTCACACTTGCATGCTCCCCCAAGTACTTGTTCTGAAACTCGGTAGACGCATGCGTTAAATGCTTGTTTGCTTAGGGCTACCTTCACTGAGATTTGCTTGCATTTCTTAAGGGCAGAGTACTGCCCTTGAAGATATTTGTATAAGAATTCTGGTATGGCTGAAGAACATTAAAATTCCACCTGTCCTACAGTGTGAATTCCATTGAATTAACACTAGGTTCCTCTGTACAAGACACCCCTGTCTGGCAGGACAGGTGAATTGTATTGCTTCAGGACTTTAGGTATACAGGAATGAGATACATAAGGATCCACATGTGTAACCGTTGCTGGAGGGCTAGCACTGTGCAGAACGCACTGTATTTTCTTGTAATTTTCTATTGCCTATGCCATAGACAATTCCACTTTTTATAGGAGTTGCAACTCAAGCCGGAGAATTTAAACCATTATTGCCCCATTTCCTCCCCCCCCCCAACAGTTGATCATTTCCTTCTGCTCTTTAGAACGATCTTTCAGGAGTATCGTCTTAATAACCCAGTGAGACTGAATGCTGGGGTCCCAAGACTACAGCGAGCTCCATGCAGGCAGACACCTGGGCCGGGTGGAAAGTTGCTGAAGTCAGCGGGACTTCATGTTGGCACAGGGGGGCCTCTCTGCACAGAGTCAGCTAAGACCAAAGTCTTGATCTGGCAACTCACTGTAGATCAGTGGTCACCAACCGGTCGATCGCGATCAACTGGTTGATCCTAGAGGATCTCCCAGTCGACTGCGATCTCTGGTGGTGCTGTGTGCCTGCTGCCAAAGCAGACTCCCTGCCTACCCTGGCCCCACGCCGCTCCCGGAAGCGGCCAGTGCAGCCCCGGGGGTGGGGGGACAGGGGTCTTCCTCCGCGCACTGCTCCTGCCTGCAAGCACCGTCCCTGCAGCTCCCATTGGCTGGGAAAGCTGTGGGGACGGTGCTTGCAGAGACGGACAGCGTATGGAGCCATGTGCCTCCCCCCCTGCAGGGGCGTGTTGGCCCCTTCCTGGAGTGGTGTGTGGCCGGGGTAGGCAGGGAGCCTGCCTTAGCCTCGCTGCGCCTGCTGCCGACCGGGAGCCGCCAGAGGTAAATGCTGCCCGGTGGGAGGCCGCACGCCAACCCTCATCCCTGAGCCCCTCCCGGAGCTAGCACCCCATACCCCCTCCTACACCTTGAACCCTCTCCTGCACCCCAAGTCCCACCCTGAGCCCCCTCCCAGAGCCAGCACCCCAACCCCCTGCCCTGAGACCCCTCCCGGAGTCAGCACCCCATACCCATTTCTGCACCCTGAACCCCCTCCTGCACCTCAAGCCCCAGCCCTGACCCCCCCTCCCAGTGCAGCACCCTGTACCCCTGTCTGCACCCCAACACTCTGCCCCAGCCCAGAGCCCCCTCCTGCACTCAAACTCCCTCCCAGAGCCCGCACCCTGCACCACCTCCTACACCCCAGCCCCCTCCCACACTGTGAACCCCTCGGCCCGAGCCCGCACCCCCTCCCACACCCCAATCCCCTGCCCCAGCCCGATGAAAGTGAATGAGTGTGGGGGAGAGCGAGCGATGGGGTGGGGATGGAGTGAGCGGGGCTTGGGGAAGGGCTGGGGCCTCAGGGAAGGGGCAGGGTTGATCCTGGGTTGCCCCTAGATTCAATAAGTGTTCTTGGGTGTAAAAAGGTTGGAGACTACTGCTGTAGAAGATGCTGTTTCCACACAGAAGCTCAGTCCTTTGGTCTAAATTAAAACCCAGTTTTCCATGGATTAATGGTCCTATATTATCTAACTTTTTCCATATATATTTCGCCATTTCTAAAATTAAATTAACTTTTAATTATACTGCACACGTCACAGTTTTTCCATTGTGTACTTTAAAGCAGTAATGGCTCCGGGTGAGGTGTTTCCTGGCAGTTTGTGACTGGCTTGGACAAGCTGAGGGTTTGGCCTTTTAACCCAACCAGTCATTAACTGCCAGGAAACGCCGGGCTCTGAGGTCATTATTGCTAGGAGAAAGCATGAAAATATAAAATAAAATAACTGCCTATTTAATAGGTTGTAAAAATGAAAAGGTGAACTGTACCTGACATTGGTTACTGTATTCTGCTTGTGAGACTGGTCTTTTTGCTGTCAGTGCTGTGGCCAAGAGGAAAGCTAGATGACTTTTTCAGTGTTAAAGTAGGTTCATAATTCACATTAAATTGCACAACGGTGCAAAAGGAAAAAGACCAGCTCACAATTTGAATGTAGTATCTTTGTCCTGCAATCAGGGTGAATTCCAGTTAATAACAGTGAATTCCTGTAAGTGTCACTTTCTGGCCCCAATTTGGGAAAGCATTCCTGGTCGGCAAAGCACTTAAGCACATGGTTAAGTTCCCATTGATATCAGGTACTTGCTTAAGAAGGCCCCTTTCTTGGAGGTTATTGTGTTAGTGCGTGTCATGTGTTTTACTTTATTGCATGGGATCAGCAAAATCCAGACATGTTTTAAAATACCGAGGATTACACATTGCATGGAAGTTTTGATCTCATCTTTCTCTTGGAATTCTTAAAGCGTATATTATAGCAAATTTGGGGTCAGTTCATGCTCCCGTTAATGTCCATGGGACATAAACCGTTCACTTAGAGCGATCATGTGTCCCTGAAAACCAAGGGCCAGATCCTCAGCTTGTGTAAATCATTGTATCTTAATTGAAGTCAGTGGAACTACAACAGTTTACACCAGCTGGCCCCAGGAACATCCTTGTGGAGTCTTGGAGTTTTCTGAGCTCGTGTAGCTAATGATTTAAGTGAGAGCTTTGACAGCTTGACCCTCAGAAGAAATGTAATTAATCGGCCTGATTCGCCGCTCCTTTGGCCTGTATAGTCATTTATACCATGCAAACTTACCATTGTGATTTGGTAGCTTGTTGCACTTACTCTGCATGTGTGTAAATGACAACCTGAGATACAAGGCATGGAGAATCAAGTCCAGTACCTGTAAGGATCAAGTAAAATCTGTCATTGGTGGTTCAAAGAAAATGTATAAAAGTAAAATGAACAGAAGGCTGATGTAAGGCTTGCTCCTTTAATCTGCCTCTTTGAGTTTGCTGGAGTAGGTGTGGAGGAAAAGAGACAAAAATGTCTCCTTTTGTAACTCTCCAGTACATTCTGAGTAAAGGCTGACTGACCTTCATGTGAGGATTTTGTACTGCAGATTTATTTCCAGCTGGCTCTGAGCACATTTTGTCCGTGCAGTTTGCTGCAGTCAGGAAACTGGTATTAAATTCCGATGTGGTATTTCAGCTGGAAAGAGAAAATCCTGTTTTCAGAGGGGTTTGGATTAAGCCCATGCTGCTAAAATGATTTAAACCGTCAATGCCATTAAAATGGAGTTAATCTTGGAGTTGTATCCCCAAGTTGTGAGGTGACCTCTGTGTAAGTCCCACACCCACAGAAATGCATAGCTACTCCTATCCACTACTCTCCAGTGTTTTGAAAATACTTGAGGGGTAGTATGGTCTGTTGGTTAGGGCACAGGATTGTGAGCCAGGAACTCCTGAGTCTGTGTCCATTTTTTGTCACTGACGTCTCTGTGAGACATGTCACTGTGCCTCAGTTTCCCCATCTGTAGAATGGGTATCGTGCTCACCTGCCTCACGGGCATTGTGACATTTATGAAGTATATAATAAGCACTGTGTGTGTTATTTCGAGATGCCATGGATACTTGGTATCAAAAGGCAGGCCTCCCCCTTGCCAGGCATTGGTTATAATGGACATATACTTACTCCAGCCTTAGCATAGGGGGCTGGACTAGATGACCTCTTGAGGTCCCTCCCAGCCCTACGTTTCTGTGATTCGAAGTGAGGATGGATGAGGGTGGCTTTGTTGGTTTAAAGAGATTCATGCAGCTCAGAGCCCAAACCCATTTCTGGAAGCCTCTGAGGAAGGACTCCTTTCCTGTTGTACAAAATGAAAGCGAGCTCTATTTTTAAATTGCAGCAAGGTTGATTTATGCCTTCTCCTCCCCCACCCCACCCCAAAGTGCCTTTTTAAATGGCAAAGCCACTGCTCAGGCAATTGGGTTTTCTGGCCTTTAGGTGAGACTTTAAACTGGCTGCCCAAATGGAAGCCAAAGACGTGGGGCTAGAACTGCTGCTGTCCTGGCTAATGTCTGCGTGCTTTCTGAGCTGTGGTACTTGAGAAACAGAATAAACCTGTTCATCCTGCCACTTGAAATGTAAATATTCTGAGATGGCATCAGTAATTCTATTGAACAAGTCCCCTTTGGGTACTTCTATTAGACGGTGCATATAAATATGAGTAATCTGTAGCAGAAAACAAGGAACAGCAATAAGCTAACTGGAATGTTTCTTCACAAGCTGTATATAGTAGGCCAGGCTCTGATCTCTCTTGCATCAAAGCAAAACCAGTGTAATTCCACTGACTTCAGTGATGTCTCTGTGGCTTTGCCGTAAAATGAGTGCAATCAAAATCTGTCCAGGACTATTAGTCTGGGCAGTTTGTTTCTTGTTTTGAATTTGCAGTGACGTCTTGTATTATTGGGAATAGCAGGAGGGCAAAGAAACAAATGGTTCTGTTCTGATCTTGCAGGTACTTGCAGGGATGAACGTCCACTCCGCTGAATTTGAAAAGATAAAGGAGGAATACAATGTTCGGGGATACCCTACCATCTGCTACTTTGAGTCAGTCCTTTTTACTTCTTCTTTAGAAATCATATGTTAAATCATAATTTCATGTTCCTCCTCATCTTCCAATACAGGGACTAAATCTCATTTTGTTGCATTAATAGGAAAGGAAAGTTCCTGTTCCACTATGAGAACTATGGGGCTACTGCAAAGGATATAGCAGAGTGGCTGCAAAAGTAAGGCATTGAACTTTATGTACTGTACAAAACAATCCAGTCCCCTTCCTCCCTCCCTCCCATACTTCCTCCTCTCCAAAGACCAAATAAAACCACACCACTGATGTTGACTGACCTGTTACAGGTTAACTCTGAGTAATGTTTGTTTTCAGCATGCATGCCTTGTATTTTACAGTTGCAGTGTGTTGCTAGCAAAAGGCTGTCTGTGACCTGTCTGCTGTAGACAAAAAGGTGTGCTGATCTTTGGGTTTCAATTCCAGTTCAAAATGTGAGCCTAAATTTTCAATTATCTTGGATGTTTCCATTTTTAGTGACAAACTTGAGACACCTTTTTAAGGGGCCTGAGTTTCATAAGCTGGGTGCCTCAGCAGTTTTGAAAACGACAGGCCCCTTTAAGGTGTCTCCTGTTAGTCACCAAAAGTCAATGCACCCAAAATCACTAGTTGCTTTTGAAAAATGAGGCCAGGATCCCTATGATGGAGATTGGGTTTTCTGCCTTGCTAGTGGCAGTGCTTATGTCATGCTAAATATTTTTTTGGCTTGTTGGAGGTTTGTGGGAATCATAGTTGAGTCACTATACATTTTTAAACACTCGTTTTGGCTAGATCTTCAGCTAGTGTAAGTTGGCATAGCTTCACTGAAGTCAGTGGAGTTACTGGAAAGCACGCAGATACTGTGGTGATGAGGAAGACACGAGAACCTGTATAGAATAGGCTAGAACGCCAGTTTACAGCAGCTGAGGACCTAGCCCATGGATTTTATCAAAATTTGAGAAAGTCAGGACTTTCCCCCTTGCCTTCCCTCATCCAGTATGTTCTCCAGCACCATATTCTCCATATCTTGGTCGATTCCTCAATAGAAAATGTGCACCTCCCTCTTCCTTCCCTCCCCTTCATCTGTTCGCTACACTTGAGGCGTGGGGGTCTTGGGGCATTCACAGCAGTAGGCCATTTGGCCTGGACTTGCTGATACTTCACCATGCCGGTACCCCAGAATGGAGCCTTGACAGGATGCCCATTCACATCAATGGGAAATCTGCATTAGGGAACCTAGGATGCTGAGGTTGGCTTGAGTCCTACTATGTGAATCAAAGAGAAATTTGGCTTTGGTCTCTAAGCCTCTTTCAGTCCATGAAGTCATCAGAATTGAATGAGTAAGACAGCAACTCCCTTAGAGCAAGGATATATGACTTCATCACCTGTACCTTTTATGCCTTTCAGGCCTGGAAGGATGTGGGTTATCACCTGGCTACCACATGTGAAACCTTAGACGTTTGGTGCTTTTTAGTCTGCCCACATTACATCCAGATAATCCCTGTAATGTGCAGTGCTTTTATATCAGTGCCGTGACAGCTCGTGAACACCGCTACTGGAAGCAAAGCAGAACAGCTGCAAGCTCTTTCCAATGATAATCTCCGTTAACAAGCCGCTGTGGGCTTTGCCTGTTACTGCAGCAGTCCAGAGCTAAAGACAGCTGTTTGTCCTCACTTAATTTTCCGTACATGCTTAATAGTTTCTCAAAAGACAATCTGTGCAGACGCTTTCTTGCCCCTCTTTTGTAATCAATATAATTTTTAAGAAATCACATGTAGAGATTAAAAACACTAGGATTTTGCCAGTAATAGATGTTGCAATTAAAATTGTATATAGTGTGAGCCTATCACATGCTCAATATGATCTTACACAGAGCGATCTGCAGTACAAGTAGCCAAAAGCTGTGGCCAGGGCCTAAAAGTGTAATTAAACAGCTTCAAGACGTATGTATTTTAAATATACAGCACATATGTAATTGAAAACTCTCAGCAAATAACTCAACCTCAGGTTCATCCTGCTCTTTGCAATATCTGTTTCTCAGGCTATTTCTGTAAGTGGAGAGAGAGGAAAGTGGCTTCCTTTATGAAACAAAAATGGGGTGAAGCAGTCGGTGAACACGCGAACTCTATACATGTGCCCACACCAGCTCTTGGTTCTAATATCCTAGCACCAGATGTCGGGAATGCTCAGATCGGAGTCTAAATTCCCCTGCTTTGGTTGTCTCGAGCACGAGTGAGGCGTGTGTGTGTGTATAACGTCTGAAATAAAATGGTTTGAGGTTAAAGAAAGCCCCTGCAACAGAATCTCTCACATTAGGGAGCTACTTTGGTACAGACCATTCTGTATTCTGACTGTGCAGAGCAGCCAGGATGTGTCCTTACCAGAGTGTCCGTTGTGGCTGGTGGTTGGGCAGGCCATCACGTATACCGAGAATCCGGCAAAGACTTGTGAGCCATAGAAAATGTCAATAAATTGTGAAATAATATAAATATATCCTCCAAGGGGTTGCCTTCCCCCCCCCCACCCCTTTTCTCAATAAACTTGCTTTCAGTATTTGGCCATTCAGTCAGCCTGTCCTAAATGCTGGGGGGGAAACAGTAATTTGATTTTGGGGTCGCAAAGGGGGGAGAGAGAGAGAGAGAGAGGGGGAGAGAAGGATTGAGTCAGCCAGGGTAGTTGTTTTCCCTCGGGATAGGATCTAATAGTTTGGAGGATTCCAGCATCTTTCCTACTGCTTACTCAAGACTTCTGTTTCTGACGCTGGAGGCGTCTACCTCATCAATCTGCAGATATATTTGACCTCTCTTATCTTTCTAATAGACACCCAGATAGATCTGACTGCTTATCTCATTGAGCCTTAAGACATTTGTATGAGGATGTAGAGGAACAGCAGTCATACACACTGCACACTGCAAGGTTAATACATTAGATGCTATCCTGTACGTATAGTGCTGTAGCACTTCTCCCGCAGCCTTTCCTATCCTGATGATACAATGCATCTGTCTTATTAATGGCATTATATAAATGATCTTCAGTGATGTCGCCCACTCATGCTCCCCTCCCTAGTAACAACCACCAGGCCCAACCCCTCGCAACTGATTACTGAGTCCATCTTTTTCTTTTTCTTTTTTTTTTTAACACTCAATTCCTAAGCTCTGCTTTTTTTCAGCTGCATCGGTCCAGATGCAAACTGTCTTAGTAGGTTCTTAGCTCCTCTCACTGGCTTCTTTTGACCTCCTATTGGGCCCCACTCAGACATCCCATTGCCCTGTTACAGTACTCCCCTTGTCCCTAGTTCTTCATTTAAATAGCCCTTGATAACCCTTCCAAACTTCTGTCATCCACTGTCGTTAGCCACTAGGTTTGCCTTGCCCCTTAACATGCCCCAGGTGCTTAGATGGGATTTCAGCCAAGCACTGAGGCATGTCTTCTCTGCTGCTATCTAGCCTTACTAACATGCACACAGGATTTTAAGTGAGCCACCCATGTGGAACTCCTTCACCTTAATTTACTAATTAGTTCCTAAAATAGATTATATGGGGCCTCCAGCACTGCTTTCCTTATGTTCATTATTTCCTTAGGTTGCTATTGGAAATGATTTTTATTATTGAAGCATCTAAGAGCCCCAATCATGGACCTGGATCCCATTGTGCTAGGCGCTGTACAAACACAGAACACAAAGACAGTCTTTGCCCCAAAGAGCTTACAATCTAAGCGAGTGCCTTCATTAATTAAACTGCCAGATCCTCTCGCAGACCTGGTAAAATTCTGCCCGCTAATGGGGAACAAAAACTCCCCATCAAAATTCTTAAAACCACCATGTGATCCTCTTAAAAAAAAAATCCCTCTTTAAACCCTACTTCTGCCAGGACCCTACAAATCACTCCCATCTGGCACTGATTAGGCAAGTGGCTTTTCTGCTAAACCCTTTGTTTTATAGCTTTACCTGAAGCTCCTCGCCCACCGCCCCTCCTTTTGTCTGTTTTGGCCTCCTGTTGGTCTCTCTCTACGAATTAGATTGTGAACTCTGGGCAGGCACTGTCATCTTCATTTGTCTGCACAGTGCTTCGCACAATTGGGCCCTGGTTCTTGATTTGAGGTTCTTAGATACTACTGGGATCTACATAAGGGGCATGGTGCATCCCAATTTACTATGTAATATTTGGTATTCTTGGGCCATACCTCGCCGCATATGTAGGCAAAATCCACTACCTCTGTCTGTCTGTATCTCTTTTCTACTGTTACTAAACTGTCTTTTTGTCTAGAAATGACAGCCAGACAAGATAAATGAGTTGTATCCTCCACTTGCCATTGCATGTGCCAGGCAGCTGAAACAGTAATACATTTAAATCAAAAATAGCAAATCTGCCTCCATCAGAGATGGGCCAGAGCCAGATCTGAACTTTGCTAAAGTTTTTGAAGATGTTTGGTTCCATGTTTTTAATTCAGCTGATTATAACATCAACAAAGTCTGGATCCAAATGTTCCCGTGTTTGAGTCTACCGTATTATCAACAGCATCTTAATAAATGTCAAATTAGTACCGCTCTTTGCATCTTCCAACTTCTGTTGCTTTTCCTTCTTTCCGTTACCCCATCATCTGCCGTCTCTTTACTGCCCATGCTTCTGCAGCATACAGCATTGTGGAGCGCATCACTGTTCTGTACAGTTGGGCTTTCAGTCTCAGTGGCATACACTTGTCAGACATAACACCTGAGATGTTATTTCATGCTCTTCTAGCATTCCCCAGTCTGGACTGTATCTCGCGTTCAAACTCTCTGTCTTCCATAATCTAGCCACCAAAGCACTTGATATGATGAGTCTGATTAAGTTGTACTCCTTTAATCTCTTTATCCAGTTTTCCAGTGGCATATTTATTGACCCGCATGCCCTCAGTCTTAATGATGCTCATTTTCATCTCATGAGTGCTTAGCTGGTCACACCGCTGGTTTACTGTTTCCTCTAGGTCTTCTTTTGAGTATGCCCATATTGATGTGTCATCTGCATATAGCAGCTTCTCACCTTTTCCCATTGGGATCTTCCTGCTGAAGTAGTCACCAGTATGATAAACTGCCATCTGCCATCTTCTGTCTCTTTAGTGTACGTTTATGGAGGGGAAGAAAGATAATCTTCAGGGTGAGGCATTGGACTGGAACTCAGGAAATGTGGATTCAGTTCCCAGCTCTGCCACAGGCTTCCTGTGTGTCCCTGAGCAGTCACATAATCTCTTTGACTCCGGTTCGGCAGAGTACGTAAGCATGTGCCTAACTCTAAGCACATGAGCATCCCAGTGAAGTCAGTGGGACTCGTCACGTATTTGAGGTTAGGTATGTGTCAGAGTCCCTTGCTGAATCAGAGCATAAATGCCCAGTCATAAGATAGGCCAGTATTATCTCTCAGAGGTGTTGAGGATAAATCCATAAGTATTTGGGAGCTACTCAGATGGGGGCCATAGATCACTAGAGACAGAGTCTTGGCACGAAGTCCTGAGACCACCCCCGTCACTTTACCTCTGCATAGGAGTGCTAAATCCAGCAACGTGCATTCTGAGGCTATTTGTTAGAATGGCTGTTTTACATTTGCTGCTTTCCTTTCATCTGCAATGGGGCTAATGGTAGCTAATGCTGGGAGAACGGAGCATTCTGCTGAACTGTCTAAAAGAGTAGTTTAAAAAAGTGAATTTTATATTATAATGAAATAACAAAGCATTTCTGTTTATCTCCCTGCTCTACCCCTTCTATTTCCACCGTCTTTAGGAGCTTCTGATCATGATGGATTTTTCTTCCCCCCCCTGTTTTATCTAGTTTCAGTGCATATCAGCTCAGAGTGGAACCAATTACAGAACTCCATTTGGTGGGGTTAGCGTGTCACGCGTTGGTGTTTGCACAAGCAGATTGGTTTCCTGCAATCTGGTTGGCTGAAATGATTGCTATTTAACACAGAAGAGCTTCCTCTCAGCTGTGTATGTTTGTTTTATAGTCCCCAGCCGCCTCAGCCACAGGCCCCGGAGACTCCCTGGGCAGATGAGGAGAATGCTGTTTATCATCTGACGGATGAAGACTTTGACAAGTTTATAAAGGAGCATTCGTCTGTACTAGTGATGTTCCATGCACCATGTGAGTTTGCGTTTTCCATTCCGTAGTCTGATCCAAATGCCTGTTTATAAATAAAAAGAGGGTTGTTTCCATCTCAGTCTCTCACACACAATCTGAATGTCAAGATGCAGATTTTTTTTTTTAATGATCCTCCTAAAAGAAAATTAGCTTGAAATGTTCATAAGTTCAGAACACAGCTGAGGAGCTGGAGATGCCTTGTTTTTTGTTGTTGTTTTTTTTTACCGCAGTTGAAAAACTTAATGTGTTGAATATTCTGGACACTCATTATTTTACAAAGCGATCGCCTCAGGTTCAGCTCATCCCGTGCGTTGTCCCACTTCCACTGCGAGGGATCTAGTGGATTCAGCATGTAACTGAGAGCCGGGTATTCCTGAATCCTAATCCCATTGCCTCTAACTTTTCACTTTGCAGCCTTGAGCAAGTCACTGGCACCTATCTGCCTCGGTTTCCCCAGTCTGCCAGAATAGGGACAACTGTAGTTGTGTACTTCCCAGGGGTGTGGTGACAGCTGGTTAGTGTTTGTTGGTAAAGGGCTTTGAAAACCTAACGCGCTGTAGAATTGTTGGTATTTTAATGTTAATTATTTTGCTTACAATAAATTGAGGTGGGTTGGATTACTTGAATTTTCATCTTGAGCAGGGCAAATGCAGGATCTTGCCTCAGATCGTTGCCTTTTTGCTCCTTCTATGGTCTCATCCAAGCAGAATGCTCTAAAGTGACCTTGAGAAAGTATTTGGAGCACATTTTAAGTTGACTCCTGAGGTTGGTGGTGCTTTATTGACACATCTCAGGTTGTCTAGGAGGCTGTGAGTAGGCCTTGCCATGATGTTTCATGCTGTGTATGATCTGCATGTTGAACTACTGAGAGGCACTCTATTTTAGTAGATCACTTGGTGCACACTTGAAGACCACTCAGATACTTCTGCTAGTGGAGAATGTGGTTAGCCTGCTTACTTAGTGGCATTCTGCATCTAGTGCATATATATCACTACTCTTATGCAGATTGCCCTGGCTGCCAATTTGTTTCTGGGTGCAATTCAGGATAATGATTTTAATCTATATTGCCCAATATGGCGTAGCTCCTGTCTCTTCATACGCACCATCCTGGCAATTGCAATCAGCTGGGATGTTCAACAGCTCTAATGTACCTAGATTTGAACACCACAGGGGCTCTGGAGGCAGTGTGTTCTCAATTAGCAGTCTTTGGCTGTAAGGTCGAAATCTTAGCCCCCTTGAGGGGTTCTTGGCTCAAGGGTTGAAATCCTGGTACTAGCACTTAAATCCTGGCTCTGTTCAAATCAATGGGAGTTTTGCTGTTGATCTCAATGGAGCTGGGATTTCACCCTAGAACTTTCTTTTCCAGCAAAATCCAAGTTACAAGGCCTGTCTCTTTAAGGAGGCTATGTGGGTAACATTGTCAAAAGAACCTGGGGCTAACCGTGCAATCGCTCTACTCCCCTGAGTAGTCCCATTGGTCCCTACCAGCACTTTGTCCTACCTGGCCTAACGTGGAGTAAAAAGCATGTTTACTATTAGAACAAGTCCTTTTAAACAGAGCTTTTTTTATTTGGGGCATAGAAGACGTGGTGTGACTTGTTTACATCCAGAAAATTCCTACCAAAGATAGGTGTGTGTATATGCAGAATCCAGCCTACAAAGATGTAAAAGATCCTCACTCGCAAAAATCCTCTCTGGGCATCAGCAGCAGAGGGTGGGCATGCAAACTAATTAACAACAGACAGCTATCATAAACATTATCGCCATGATTAAAAGATCTTCTCCAGGCACTTCTTAAATTTGCTAATGGAGTCACCTTACGAATATTAGGAGATAAATTACTCTCTAGCAGAACATGCAGTAAAGGCAAAGGACATCTCCTCATTATTTGTTTTAACCTTGGGAAACTTAGAAGATGTGAATGTGTCTTCATTTAAAATATATACACATTGGTCTCAGAAGAGACAAAATAAAAAAAATCGACAGGAAAGAAATTCTGGATATACTCTGTGCAAGTTCTTTTGGTAGAAGCAGAATTATGGCAGTGATGCTTTAACTATAGTTTCATAGATGGCCAAAGTACTAATAGACCTAGTATTAAGAGACCCCAGGAAAACAGAAGTATTTTTTTAACATTCTGTTGAGCCAAACTCCATCATGGTGTAATTCTATAGTTCCATGGCATTTTGCCAGGGATATATTTAGCCAATTGTATCTCCTTAGCTACTAATGATAGTCCCTGGGGACCAGATCATGATATCTTTAATCATGATGATTTGCTCCTTATTTCACAAGTAACCCCACTGAAGTAATTGGGACCATGGTGGAGTAAAGCGCTACTCAGCCTGAGTAAGGGTATGAGAACAGAGCCTTCTCTGGCAAGTGCAGCCCCATACTACTGGTGCAGTCCAGTGTGAGCAGGTGCACATATTGACCGCCACTGGCAGTGCAGCTCATGCTCCCAGTTAATCAACCTGTGCCTAGTCTGGGGATAAAAACGTAGATTTGCTTTGAAGCTTGGTGCATAAGTGGGCGGAGAGGTGCAAGTCACTAAGGGCTTGTCTACACTTACAGCGGGACAGCTGCACCACTGGAGCACATAGTGAAGCTGCTATCTATGCATCGGCATAGGTACTCCACCTCCCTGAGAGGTGGTAGCTGTGTTGGCGGGAGAAGCCCTCCTGTTGACAAAGCACTGTCTGCAGCGAGGGTTAGGTCGGTAACTCCGTCGCTCAGGGATGTGGATTTGCCCCACCCCGAGCAATGTAATTATACCAACACAAGTTTGTAGTGTAGAACAGGACTAAGGTTAGGTGTTTGTTGCTCAAGTTAGTTTAGGCACAATGGAGGGTTTTAACCTAAAACAAATTGCATTGTAAAGCTCTCAAGAGGATGTTCAGTTAATCTGAAAGTTTGGATGAGGGGAACCGTAAATAACAGTCAGGTGCACTTTTATGATGTGTGAATCTGAAGGCCACCTCTGAACCATCCAGGCAGGGCATGCATCATTGCATTCATATGTTTTGGTTCATTTCTGTAACTATTAGCTAACATGTCTTCAGCTTTGCCGTGATCCTGGATTACTGTAATATACTTCTACCTTAATCCCTATATAAATCTTCGTATTGGTGTGACGGTATCCCCGGGGTGCAACCTGGACTGTCGGATCACTGAGCCTTCTGTCCAGCCAGGCTGGGGTATCCTTCTCACACTCTGATGCTGTTACCACGCTACAAGCCTCTGACAAGTGCTGCACTTGCATCCACAGACATCCACAAGCAGGGACACACCCAACTGAAGTACGTGAATGATCTCTCTGCCATTCATGAACCAACAAAAGAGAGGCTCCAGCTAATTCCCCCCAGCTCCCAGCCTTGCACCCCAGAACTGTACCGTCTTGCACTGGTCAGAGGCCTGACCAGTGTAAGTTCATTACCCAGTCCGCCCCTGCCTCGATGTGGAGGGACATACACTCGCCTTTGTAAACTGAGCTGAGATTTCCCTAGCACCCCAACCACACTGCTCTAGGTAAAATACAAAACAGACGTATTAACTACAGAAAGATCGATTTTTAAATGACTAGAAGTAGGAAGCCTAGAGCTTAAAGTTGGTTACTTAAGAAATAAAAATAAATTTGCAGTCTGAGTTCTACAAACTAAACAGGATTTGAATCAAGCAGTGTCTCACCCTGATAGATGGTACAAACAGGTCACAGATCTTCAATACACAGGCTGAGACTCTCTCTTTCAGCCCGGGACCACCCTCCCCCAGTTCAGTCTTTTGTCCTCCAGATGTGTTTCCAGGTGTTGAGTTGTGGGGGAGAGAGAGAGACCAAGTGATGATGTCATTTCCCTTCTTTTATAGTTTCTTCCAGCTTGCTGGAAACATCTTTTGCTGTGACGTGGGGGTCTGCCCCCATTGGTCAAGCAGTCTCCATTCTCTACGTGCTGTCCCTGAAAAGTCTTCTAGGTTGGCTGTTGGGAGAGTAGATTCCCTTTAATGGGCCAGCAGGACATGTCTGGCTACTCCATTTTTTTTTACCTGAAAGGCTGGTTGTGGGTGTTCCCAACCTCACAACATATTTCAGTAACATGTACAGCAGTGCTTTATAACCTCACATACAATGATAGCACATACAATCCAACAGAATATTAATGTTCTACAGAGTCAGACTTTTAAAATGATACCTCAGAAGGCATACTTTGTACAAAATATCTCATAATTATATGACAGTGGTGAATATGCAGGTTCCAGGGTGCTGCTTTGAAGTATAGAGTGTCACAGTTGGAATCTACTATCTCTAAATAAATAGATATTTACAGTCCTGTGCTGAGTTCCTTGTGGACTAAATCTGGCTGCACTTTGACTCTACCATCTCAGCGTTGCACGGAAAGGGTGAAAACCTTCATTTAAACACACTTGCACCTTTTCTTGTATTATTTCTTTTTGTTATTCTGGCTGTTTCATGTTCCAGTGCTGATAATACAGAAATATGCTGTCCCAGAAGCCTTCCTCCTCACAGCAGGGGGGTTTTCACTCACAGTTTGTTGGGCCCGCACAGCTTTGCTTTGGAACTGAATGGTTCCAACCAGAGCTATTCATCTCACCTCCACACCATAATATAGAGGCAACTGTGCAATTCAGAATAGAGAAGGTCTGAAAAGCCTCAGAGTCAAGACTTTCAAGAATAGGAGCCTAAATTTAGCCTCCTGAATCCATATTTAGAGACCTACGAAACAGCCAGCTGCAGTGCAGTGTGCTGAGCACTTCTGAAAAATCTGTCCAGTTCATTTCGGTTCCTAAAATGAAAATCTAGCCCATTAGGTCTAGACTGCTGGTAATATGTTACACTCCTAAGTCTTTGAGCACTTAAGTCAAGTCCCAATGGGCTCCTAAATCCTTAGGCACTTTTGAACACTTTGCCCTGCATCTCTCTTGTGGCAAATAATTTGGTGAGGCACATGTGAAACAATCCCTCAAAAAAAAAAAGGGGGGGGGAGGGGAGGGAGAAATAATCACCAAACTAATGGAACTGGGAATCTCTTGGACAATATTTCTCAAAGGAAAACATAAGCGCCGCACATTTTCTCCTACACTTAGTTATTTCCCTCCAAGCACGATCTCTATTAAGTCTCATACAATATAAGCCAGAGTCTCTGATAAGTCAATGGAAATGCTGCTAAAGGGCATTTAAAGTCTGGGATTGAAATTAAAATCCATTCATCTCATGCATAGGAGATACTGTTCATTATGTTTTCTTAACCGAGGTGACATTGGTAACATTTAAAATGTCACCATTCCCGTTACATCATGTAGAAATGACCTCTTGAGCTCTCCTCTCCTGTGGTGTATTAAGCAGTACAGATTCAGCAGCAAGTCCCAGTTGCTAGGGCAGTGAAAGTTGTTGCCCTCTGATGGTGGTTTGGTGGCCTGGGCAGGGACTTTAGGCTGATTCCCTTCCCATACTATGTCAGCTCCGATGAAGTCACTAGAGCTGCTCTCATGTCAGAAGTGGTGGAAGTGAGACGAGAATTGGACCAGCTGTTTTTAGGATTAAACAGTGAAAAAAATATTATTACAACCACCTCCTCCAAGTCTCAAAGCCTAAGCTCATGTTAAACCCACGTCCAAGCAGATCTCTCCAGAGCTGACTCAGACATATGATGTAACCTGTTGCAGAGGACCTGATGATTGCAAAATTACTGTTGCTGCTGTTTCTCTGCCCTAGGAGCCATATTCTTCTTCCCACTCTGGTGAGCAGGGCAGATATGGAGTACTCTTCATATCCCCTGGACGTCAATATCCACAAAGATGCAGCTGGTGATGCACATCATCTCAGTTTAGTCATAAACAGAAGGTCTGGCGAGAACTAATCTAGAGCTGGTAGAAATGTTTCCAGTTTTGGAACTTCATTGAGATTTTATTGAAATTCCCTTTCCCCCTCTTTAGAAACACTTTCCTGGTGTGCTGTTCCCTTTATTCCCCCCAAACCAGCTCTATAAATTACATGATTGAGATTTTTTCAAGTAGGTGATTTAGCCACACAGTTCTCTTCACTTGTAATGGGAGCTGTGTGGCAAAATCCCCCAGTTGGCTCTGAAAAATCTCAGCCCATATTTTTCTTTTTAATCAGTGAAGCCCAAAATGTTTTGAGACAGGCTGTGAACGTGCGCTCCCAATGCTGAGCAATTAACCCAATGTGAGCGAAGGGCTCAGAATCCTAAACACAGAGGAGTCTAGTGCTCTCCTGCTGACTTCAGTGGAGTTACTTCTGATTCTTACTGCGAGTGAAGAACTGGGACAATAGATTTCACTTTTTACTTTAAAAACAAAAACCCAACCCCCCCAACTGATTTTAGAACTATAAATGAATTAATAAATCCTCCTTCCGGTTCCCAGGGGCACACGCTCTGGAGACTCCTTACAAAACAGCTACCATGGTAGTTAGCTCTAATTGGTACCTCTCTGGCAGTTCCAGCAGAGGGGCCAAGGGTTGAAGAAGCTGGAGACTGGATTTACTGTGTAGCCTTAAAAGCGGTCCTTACAGGACAGGTTGAAGCTCATCAGCAGTGCAGTGTGGGCAGGCCTTTGAAAATACAAACTCATCCCATTAATTTTTTTTTATGATGCTCTGTGATTTGATCAGGATGAGCAGCACTAGGGCAAGCGGTTTTGTTCTAAATTAGTGTCGTTTGGTGCACAGGTGAAGGAGCACACAGATTTTTGTTTGTTAGATATTTTGTTAAATTTTGGATGAAGAGCAGGTAAAAAGGATCCTTCACTTCTTGAGGGATGACATGTCTGTGCACTTGAGAATTTACTTTGAAAGTCCTTCAAGGAGCATTCCCATGTTGGTCCCATGCGGTGGCTAAGTACAGAACTTCCACGCGGCAATTGTCACCAGCATTCAATTCACTAATAAGGGCAAAATAGAGAGCAGTGGGAGACCTTTCCAAACTGTATACGTAACCCATTGTGGGAGAGTGTAATTTTTTGTCCCCCTCTAGTGTCCCCCAGACCTAGTGGCTGGTCTGCATAAGCAGTTGGAGTCCATTGCTACTTCCAGCTAAGGACTAGTCCTTTAGCTCAGATAGTAAAGATTCATTATTTTTAGTTGTGAAGGTCTTGATTTCAAATCTCACTGTTGATCCAAATAGGACAGTTATAATAAAGTGGTGCCTGATGTGGAGTTCCAACACAGAGAGACCTCAGATACTTTGGCCATCAGTGGGGTCAGTTACAGAGACATACTTTCTGCAGTGCAGGGTGGGGAGTTTTTTACCTGCAGTTTTTTATTTGTATTCCCTGTTTTCAGTCATTCGTAGTTTTCAGAAACTTTAAACTCTGAGGCTGATGTTTTCCAGGCTTGGTCTCTGCCTGAAGATGAGTGTATGGGTTGGGGATAGATAAACTCATTAAGTGAGATAAGAATGGGCAAAGGTTCACTTTCTCCATTATATAAATAATATTTCCATTGCTTGAAATGGCAGGGACTTGAAGCTGAAATTTGGCAGGGAAATATCCCTCATTCAGGGAAAGTCCCTTTTGAGTTTCCTGGTGAAATTCAGTCTTTGAAAATTGGATTTTACACATGAGTAACTCGGCCTTTTGGCTGAGAGGTGAAAACATTATCTAATATTTTACCAAATATAACATTATTTAACTTCAATCACATAAGAGAGAGAAATGAAGATGTATTGTGCCTGGTACATTAGCCACAGAGTAAAATAATTGTAGGGAATGAGGCAGGCATTCATAAGGGCCGTGCCTTGTTGTCTGCATATCTTGTAAGAGGGCATGACCCCATGTACGCTTGATAAGGGTACATATGAGCTCACTGACTCTAAAGTGTGCATCATGCCACACACCTTTTCAAAGTATTCACTGAGAGATTGAGCCACCTCCCATTGAAGTCAATGGAAAGGCTCCCATTGGCTTCATTGAGAATTGGATGAAGCCTTGGATGAGGTAAGGCTTCTCTGGACCATCACCTATTTACTTATTTACTGTCCATCACGTGCCTTGTACTGTGTGAATCCTGTGGGGGTAGAAACAGGGCAGATCTCACAAGGCTCTGGAAAGGGGATGGGACTTTGTATATATTTCAAAAGGGAAAAAAGGAAGAAGAAAAAGAGAACTTCCATCCATAAAACTTGTTTAAAGAACATCCTAAGAACATAAGAATGGCTATAGTGGGTAAGACCAATGGTCCATCTAGCCCAGGATTCAGTCTTCCACGAGCGGCTGATGTCAGATGCTTCAGAGGGAATGAATAGAACAGGGCAATTTATCTAGTGATCCATCCCCTGTCATCCAGTCCCAGCTTCTAGCAGTCAGAGGTTTAGGATGCCCAGACCATGGGGTTGCATCCCTAAGCATATTGGCTAATAGCCATTGAGGGACCTTTTCTTCCTGAGCGTATCTAATTATTTTTTTTAACTCAGTTATACTTTTGGCCTTCACAACACCCTCTGGCAACAAGTTCCACAAGTTGACTGTGTTGTGTGAAGAAGTACCCCATTCTGTTTGTTTTAAACCTGCAGCCTATTAATTTCATTGGGTCATCCCTGGTTCTTGTGTCATCTGAAAGGGTAAATAACACTTCCCTATTCACTTTCTTCACACCATTCATGATTTTATAGACCTCTGTTATATCCCCCCTTAGTTGTCTCTTTTCCAAATGAACAGTCCCAGTCTTTTTAATCTCTTCTCATATGGAAGCTGTTCCATACCCCTAATCATTTGTGTTGCCCTTCTCTGTACTTTTTACAGTTCTAATGCATCTTTTTTTGAGATGGGGCGATCGGAACTGCATGCAATACTCAAGGTGTGGGCATGCCATGGATTTATATAGTGACATTGATATTTTCTGTCTTCTTATCTATCCCTTTTCTAATGGTTCCTAACATTGTTAGCTCTTTTGACTGCCGCTGCACATTGAGCAGATGTTGTCAGAGAACTATCCACAGTGACTCTAAGATCTATTTCTTGAGTGATAACAGCTAATTTAGACCCCATCATTTTGTATGTATAGTTGGGATTATGTTTTCCAGTGTGCATTACTTTGCATTTATCAACATTGAATTTCGTCTGCTATTTTCTTGCCCAGTCACCCAGTTTTGTGAGATCCTTTTGTAACTCTTCAGCTTTGAACTTAACTATCTTGACTAATTTTGAATCATCTGCAAACTTTGCGACCTCACTGTTTACTCTGTTTTCCAGCTCATTTATGAATATGTTGAACAGCACTGGTTCCAGTATAGATCCTTGGGAGACCCTTCTATTTATCTCTGTCCATGTGAAAACTGACAATTTATTTCTACTCTTTGTTTCTTATCTTTTAATCATTTGCTGATCCCTGAGAGGACCTTCCCTTTTATTCCATGGTTGCCTAGCTTGCTTAAGAACCTTTGGTGTGGAACCTTGTCAATGGCCATCTGAAAGTCCAACTGCACTATATTGACTTGATCGCTCTTGTCCACATGTTTGTTGGCCCCCTCAAAGAACTCCAATAGATTAGTGAGGCATGATTTTCCTTCACAAAAGTCATGTTGACTCATATAAATTGCAAAGTGAAACACTTCTAAGTCTGGAAATGACAAAAATACTTAAAGTTTGAATCACAATGCAAACTCACAAGGACGCTCAGATACTACTGTGGGGAGTGCTGGTAGAAGAAACTGATCGGTAGATGAAAGGGAGGCAAACATCTTAATGTTGCCATTTCTTGACTTTTGAGTACTTAACTAGATCAACTTAATGTTCTTTTAAAACATTTCTTTTTATGGAATATATACTAAAAAGTTCCCCCTCTGGCAAATAATTCAGTATGTCAGCTTTCATCTAATTTTTTTCATCTGAATTCTAAACCCCTGAGAAAGGTGCTACAGCAGAAATTCTTAGACTCTCTGCTACTACAGTGTAAATGGTTCAGCTGCAATCTTGGGGCCTTATCCTACTCTCAGTGAAGCCAACTGAGGTTTTGCCACTGATTTCAGTAAGATTAGGATAGGCCCCCTTACAAAATCCAAACACTACATGAACAAAATATTTCAAAGGGTGTTTATTTACAGATACAAAGTGCTTGATATTGTAGAGTTTTTAAAACCAAGAACAAAGAAATCCAAGGGAGCAATAATGTACAGTAGACAATTCGCTATCATATCTATCAAACTAATTACAGCACCAACTCTCAGTACAGCAGTTATTCACATGCATTCGAACAGGCGTCCCTGAAAATGCAGTAATACCATTAACTTGTAAAATGAAAATCCCGCTATTGATTTTTTTGAGCTCTTGAAAAATGTAGGTGGGATTGTGATTTAAAAAAAAAAAATCAATGCAAGTTTATAGCAATAGATCATGTAAATAAGAGTCAGAACATCGTAAAAATCCTAGCCACCAAGTTATGCAGTAAAACTTGGGTAGATAATCAAAAGGACCAGGGCATCAAAGGCAGTCCACGGTCTCTCTTCTGTACGTAACCTTCATCAGTTGTATAACAGTAAGGGATTTATCTGTTGAGTGTTCCCAGGGCACTAATGTGAATAGAGGAAGGATTGTCCACTGTTAGGGTGCTAGTCTGGGACTTAGAGAGACCCAGGTTTAATTTTCTGCTCTGCCACAGACTTTCTCTTTGTCCTTGAACAAGTCCTTCAACCTATCTGTGCCTTGGTTTCCCTTCTGTAAAATGAGGACGAGTACTTCCCTATCTCCCGGGGGTGGTAAGGATAAATACAGCCAAAAAGATTGCAAGGTGCGTAGATACTACAGAGGCACCAGAAAATCACGCCAGCTCCCAGCCTTGCACCCCAGAAATATACCATCTTACACAGGTCGAGATCCCCTTGGACAGTACAAGCTCATTAATAAGTTCGCCACTTCTTCAAAGGAAAGTGGACATGCACCAGCCTTTGTAATCTGAGCTGAGATTCCCCAGGCACTTCAACCAAAACCACACTGTTTTAGGTAAAACATAAAACAGATTTGTTAACTACAGAAAGATAGATTTTAAGTGATTACAAGACTTAAGAAATAAAAATAGAAACACAGTCTAAATTCTAACTTTAACAGACTAAGCAAGGTTTGAATCAAGGGAGTCTGTCACCCTAACAGACATTACAGGCAGCTCACAGTTCAGCTGGAAGGTCCCTTCCAGCCTGGGACCAATCTCCCTAGTTCAATGTCTGTCTTCCAGGTGTTGAGATTGGGAGAGAGGAGGAGGGGACAGGCCAAGCGATGATGTCATTGTCTCTCTTTTATACATTCTTCCAGCTGCTAGAAAGATCCTTGCTGTTATGTGGATTGAGTACGTGCTTTCTCTGAGAAGCCTCTGGGATAGTGCATTCTTCTTGATGGGCCATTAACGCCTGTCTGGCCAATGATAACTGCTCCTTTGTTGCTACTGAAAGGCCAGCTGTGGGTGTCTCCCAACCTCCCAACATATTTCAGTAACACCTATAGCAATACCTCATAACTTCATATACAATTATAGTACATACATTCCAACAGGATATTAAGGTTGAACAGATCAAGACTTTTAAAATGATACCTCACAAGGCATGTGTTTTACAAAGCCTACCATAATCATCTAACATTGGTGAATAAGGGGGTTCCAGAGTGCTAGTTGAGGTACAGTGTGTCACAACCATCTTAAGGGGTTCAGAGCTATTTCATTTCCTTGGCCTGGCTGCTGGGATGGACAGTGAGGGTGCGTTTATGATGATGGGTTTGTTGGGGTTTGGGTTTTTTTTTTTTTTTTTTTTTTTTTGGGTGATGTCGAAACTTATCTCTGACAGCCTTTGGTCATTGCAGGCCTGGGAGACTTCTTCTGGGAAAGAATCATGGTTTATATTCATAGCCTTATTTTGCTTGCTTCTAATGACTGATTAACCCATGAAACTATTTCTTACCGTTAAAGCAGCCATTTGTTTATTTCATTTTGAATGAATTCCCTCCCTTGCCCAGAATATAGAACCAATTAGGTTGATATACGGTGCAAAATTTCCAGTCATAAAGTCCCCTATAGTATCTGTGCCCCATGATGGCTAAGAGTCTCTCATTGCTTTGACGTTAGAGCCACTCTCTGTTTTTTCTGGGCCTTGCATCATTTCCACTAGACTGAATTTAAGAACAATCTCTGGTTAAATTAGACAAACCTAATCAGTGTGTGTAGGTGGGAAGAGGTTGGCTTTTTTGTTTTTCATTTTCCTAAATACTGTGTGGTTTCGCTCAATTTTCTGTTGTCCTCTGCAAATAGGGAATTTGGCCTGCCAACCCTGTAATGTAATCAGGGAACTGACTGTCAAAATGGTACCTTGTTCCTCCATATATCTGCTCCCTGGGTATTTGAGACATATATTTACTAGTTTTGCTGACAAAAACCCTGTTGGCATTGCAGAGGATTTACAGCTGTAGAGGAATGATTTGGATTCTCTTTGACCTGCTGCCCTGCCTATGATCTTTCTGCTGTAATCCTCTCAGAGCTTCCGATCAAAGGGGGGACGGACCAGGTCAGTACTTGGATGGGGCCATCTCCAAGGGATGACTTGGTGTTGGTGTTACTCTTTCTTCTGACTTAGTAATGAACCAGTACCTCAATATGATGATGGGGACAGTGTGCGGGGAAAGGTGCTGTGTTCTGGAAGAGATATCTGACTGGTCACTTGTGATTAGTAAGTATCCCACAGCACTTTTTCTAATAGTGTGTGTGTGTGTATGCACAGGTGGAGTTCCCACCCTGCTCTGAATCTGAACAGAAAATACACAATCTGCATAAAATCCAAACTTACCCCTTCCTGGAGTTTGCCTTTGTTGGTAACAACACAAATCCAACATCTACGTCACTCTAATTTCTCTCCAAGGTTGGTTTCTCTTAGGGTTTTCCCTGTAGGACCTCTGTGTCCCACGCCCTAGTTCCCTCTGCCTCTGAGAGAGGATCCAGTCCCACTTACAGGGGTCCAACTGCTGACATCAGGATAACTCTGAGGAATGCCACATTTTTATGCAGGGTCCAGAACCTGTTGTACTGCTACAGGATGTTAACCCTGATGTCCTGAGCAAACTGCATCTTGGATTAAGATGTTCTGCTCCCTTAAACTCCCCTTGCAATTTCTGCGAGTTACATTACTTTTCGCTATCTGGCCTGAACTCTGTTTCTGTAGTGTTGTGTTGTAGTTAAATCCTAAATGAAGAATCTGTCCTGGTGCTGGTAGTATAACAGTCAGGAAGAATACAATTTAACTTCCCCCTGAGACAAGTTTGTGTTTGCAGGACTGGCAATTGGGGGTTGGGGGGATCATCTTATGACTTATGAACAAAGTGCATTTGGATATGGAATAATTGTGAGAGAATAAAGATGGAACTCTTGTGGTAGTGGTCTCATAACATCCCTTTAACAATTTCACTTTAAGGCGATGCTTTGTCTCTCATTTTCACAATCAAATAGGAGAGAATTTATTTTTCACACCTGCTCAGGGCCTGTTTCCCAAAGCTGGCGTAGGGAAGTATAATCAGCCACCCCCATATCTCTCCCATCTCGGAGGGAGGAAAGTTTGTGGTACTAACCTCTATCGACACTTCCCACAGATTGGGAATCTGTTTAATTTCCATGGGGCGCACCATATGACCTCAAAAAGTTGAGACTAGGGATGCAGAGGCTCTGGAGTAGCAAGATCAATGTCTGGAAGCTGCAGCGAGACAAATTCAGAATAGAAATAAGATACAATTTTTTAACAGTGGGGGTAATTGGCCATTGGAACAACTTGCTGAGGGATTTGATGGATTTCCATTGCTTTAAATTGAGATTAGATTGAGAAGAAAGATGTAGGTCAATCAGAAGCTTTGAGCTTGTTGCAGGAGTCACTTGGTGAAAGTACATGGCCTGAGTTCTGCAGGAGGTTAGGCTAGATGATGATCATGCGCCCTTCTGGCTTAAACTATGAATGTGATCTGCAGGAGCTCTGACTAAGCCTTCTCTCCTCCCAGTACCACCTCTGTATTGAGCTGTCCTGACCAATGAGGTGGAATTTTTTACCTCCTTCTGCACCTCCCCCTCCCACTTGGGAGTTTTCCTTTGCCAGGATCTACCCTGGGTGAATTTAGCCCTGATGCTGTAACTGTGAAAATGGGTGAATGCACAAAGGATTTCTGACAGAAGCATTGAATAAAACTTTCTAGTTTTATCTGATTCTTCCACAGAATACAGTGATCATCCGAGCCCGTTTTTTTTTTTTTTTAAACGTAAGTCCATTTAGCAGAACTTGTGGATTGCCTTTCTAAAAACAGTCATGAAGCTTTCTGCTATCTGCAAGATGTTTGTGCCGTCAGGTACAGCGTAATGCTTGTAAGAGGAAGGGAAATCCAATTCTTGACCTTTAGTTCAACTAGATCTCCTCTCCTTCTGCAACGATGATAATGACATATCCAGTTTAGGGTATTAAAGCCAAAGCTGCGGTGGTTGCCACAGTCAGAGTTGCATACCATTCTAATCCCATGTTTTCAGTTGCTGAGAACTTAATAGAGCACTACGCCTTGATCGAGCCTCTAGAACTGATGTGGCAGTTGGCAGTGCAATTCTTTCCTCTCTTTTGGACTTGATTCCGCAGCTCCTTCCTCCTTATGTGGCTACTGCTCCGGAGTCTTTGAAGTGGAGCACCCACAGGGACACTACTTGAAGGAGGGGTTACTCACCCTGTGCCGTAACTGTAGTTCTCGGAGCTGTGTGTCGCTGTGGGTGCTGTACTATCCGCCCTCCTTCCCCTCTGCTTCGGAGTTTCCTTCTGAGACTTGGCGATGGAGAAGGAACTGAGGAAGGTTTGGCCACACAGCCTGATATAGCCTTGATCTGATAGACAGGATATGGGGCATATGTGCACATGAAGTGGAGCACCCACAGGGGGACACATCTCTAAGAACTACCCTGACTGCACAGGGCGAGTAATCTCTCTTTTCCCATTAGGTTAACAGAAATATTTGTAGTATGCAGCCATAGGGGAATGCAGAAATGGCACGTTCTAATGAATATTGATAAATGCTAATGTTGCCCGAATAGCTTGTCAATAGAAGGAATTTAATAATGATTCTTTAGAATCTTTATTCATAATCTAATTTGTCTCTAGGGTTCTGCAAATCAGAATTCTGCAAATTGCTCGTTCTCAATCAGCTGGAGGTTGGTGATGATCTTTATCTCTTGCTTGTTGTGTACCTGCCTTCTCTTGACAGCCTCAGACAATGCTGTGTCGAAATGAGAGGCTGTGACCAAAATTGTGATATTTATATAGCCTTAACTTGAGAGAAACAATCCGTAAATAAGTGCCATGGAGAAGCAGTGATATTTGTATTCTGGGGGCAGTAGTAAGACTGCCTATGCAGTAGCTTGGTTGTTGGATAATTGGTTTGCTCCGTGTCTTCTATAGGCAGAACTGTAAGTTTTCAGGGGTAGAAATATATAAGTTTTTAGCAGTGGTTTTGAAAACAAGTTGCTGCAATACACACTGTCTGTAGTTTTGTGTCTTTTTAATGGTCCCAAGTGTCATATATAATAGATAAGAATGCTGTTTATTTTGGGGGAGGAAAGGAATTCTCTTTAGTTAAAGCTCTACACTGCCATGTAAAAGGTCTAGATTCAGTTTCCATTCCTGATCTCTTGCTTTGTAGACCACAGGGTTGGGTATACTTTGTAGGAGGGCGTGTATGTATGGAAGAGGGAGGAGAGTGCAGTACTGGGCATATCCTCGCATTGGTGAAGTTGGGTTAAGACCTGCAGTATTGGAACAGACTAGTTGTCCATCCGATTCAGTGGTGAGCCGGCTGTTCTGTTCTGGCACCACAGCAGCCCCTGGTGGGCAAAAGGTGTAACTGCAGAGCCTTGCAGTCAGAATGTATTTTCCACGGAGAAAAAAAAAATCTGCGGGACACATGAATTCTACAAGTGTGCAGTGACACAGAATTCCCCGAAGCATTGAGTAATTGGCATGGCTCGTTTGGTTTCGCTAGAGGCACATGGATTTACACTGGCGGAAGATCTGGCCCCTGAGACTCTAAGGCAGGGGTTCTCAAACTTCATTGCACCACGACGCTCCCTTCTGACACTAAAGTTACTATATGACCCCTGGGTGGGGGATGTCGGAGCCTGAGCCCTGCCACCCTGAGTGGAGTGAAAGGGGTCCACAGCACAAGCTCCGCTACCCCGGGTAGGGGTGGAGCTCGGGCTTCAGTTTCAGCCCTGGGTCCCAGCAAGTCTAATGATTAAAATGGGATCGCGACCCACTTTGGGGTCCTGACCCACAGTTTGAGAACCACTGCTGTAAGGTGCTTTTATCCTTTTTTGAAGAGAGCTCACAAAGCACCGTCCTCTGTTCCTGCATTGTCACAAGAAGACTGAAACGTTGGTAATGGCATCTTCAAAGGTGGACCTCACAGCTGCCGCCAACTAGGCATATGTTTGCAAAATTCTTCAGCCTGCTGTCTGGGATAAAAGCTCCCTTCTATACCTACAAGCTTGCTTGTCAGTTCTGTTTGTAACTCTGGTTTCCTGGACTGGAGCAGAACCTCGGTAGTATGGAAATGTTCAGTTGCTCACTGATGATGTAAGTCTCTTACTTAGTAACTCATCCCTTTGTCGATATACTGCTACCTCTTCCAAATTAATATCGTCCCACCTGCTTTGTATCTGAAAGAGCTCCCAGCTGCTAGCAATTGGGATGTGCCAAGTTACAGTCCTATCTACCCGACAGTGGGGTTTTGGTCTCCTGAGTCTTGCAGTTTATGCCCAATCCCTATGCTTTCTCTGCACTGGAATGATACAGAGGATGTTAAACAACACGATTCTGGCTGTTATCATTGAGCCTTCTGACTCCTGATTAACAGCAACTGCACTGGAGGAAGACGCTGTTTATTCCCATGGTTACTTAGGGCAGTTGAGAACATAAATTATAAATAAATAAGGAAACTGGAACTCTGTTCGTGCAGCTATTTTAAAACCATTAGCAGGGGCTTGCGTTACACAGTATGTACAGTACTTGATTTTTTTGTAGCTTTTTTAAAGTTTAGATCCCCCCCTCTCTTTTCAGTATGGAATATTAACAACTTACACTTGTTTTATGTATCACATTTCACTGCAGTGGCTCAAAGCATTTCACCTCTCTTAAGCCCTGCAGACTAGGTAAGATGTCCATTGAATAGGTGGAGGAAGCTGAGGCACAGAGATGTCAAGTTATTTGCCGAAGATCATTCTGCAAATCTGCAGAGCCCGGGGCTGGTTTTCCCGCTGCGGGGTGAGAGTCACTAACTTTCACTTCCTCGGGAGTTCTTCTTTCCTGTGATGCGAGTCTAAGGGTACGTCTACGCTGCAAAAAAATAAACCCCGTGGCAGTGTATCTCGGTGCCTGGGTCAACTGACTCAGGCTCACGGGGCTGAGTCAGCAGTGTAGACATTCCTGCTCAGGCTGGAGATGGGGTTCCGAGCACCTCCCCCCTTGCTGAGTGTGAGAGCCCACAGTCCTCCCCAAGCAGGAATGTCGACAGGGCTATTTTTACGTCGTAGTGCGAGCCCGAGTCAATTGACCCAGGCACTGAGACTGTCTGCCACAGGGGTGTGTGTGTGTTTTTTGCAGTGTAGACATACCCTAAGGCTCCCAATTATCCTTATTCTCACTTATCTACAGTCCTCCTCTCTCCCGTGTCTCAGATGTTCCCAATAGCCCCAGCCAGGGGAGACAACGAAGGCGTTTTTGCAGCAGGCATCAAGACATCCTTGCACTTGATTGTGACCTTTCTTCCTCTTCTGGGACCGGATAGGTCGCTTTCCTTGCTTTGTCTTTTGCTTTTAATGGCGCCTCATGTCAATATACACTTAACACAAAAGTGCATCTTCTCAGAGTGCACATCAGAGGTGTTTGCTACAAAACCTGTGGGCTTCCATCCAGAATCCCAGCAGACCTTATGCAGCACATCCTAGCATCTGGGTTAAGGGCATCTTGTAGAATTGTTATTATTTTTCCCATTCATTTTTCCAATAGAAAGCATCCAAACTAGAGGAACTTAGCACTCAGGGAAATATAAACTGTGCTGAACAGCATAATGTGGCAGTCAGAGGAAAGGCAATGACCTTGGAATTCATTTTCATGGCTTTCTCATTGACCACGAGAACTTAATGGCAATCCTTGCAAGATTAGCAGAAGGTAGGATAAGTAACTATAGGAGAGATGATTGATTTGCAATGTTGATATCAGACTTAACTTAGTCTTTCTTTTTCTCTTCTTGGATGGACTAGGCAGGCAGCAAAACACAAAATAAAAGGGAAAGGTAAATTCCACATAAAAATGGGCAGAGTAACTTCTCTTTATGATAGTAAAAGCTTTAGCTGTAGGGTTTTTGTAGCCTTAGTTTAACAGGAATTAGGGCTGTCAAACCATTTTTAAAATTGCAATTAATAGCGAGATTTTTTTTTTAAATGGTCACGATTAATCACAGTTTTAATCATACTGCTAAACAATAATAGAATACCAATTTAAATTTATTATAAATATTTTGGATATTTATACATTTTCAAATATATTTCAATTATAACAGAATACAAAGTGTACAGTGCTCACTTGATATTATTTTTGATTACAAATATATGTACTGTGAAAAGATAAAAGAAATAGTATTTTTCAGTTCACCTCCTACAAATACTGTAGTGCAGTCTCTTTATCATGAAAGTGCAACTTACAAATGTAGATTTTTATATTTACATAACTGCACTCAAAAACAAAACAACGTAAAACTTTAGAACCTCTACAAGTCCACTCAGTCCTACTTCTTGTTCAGCCAATCGCTAAGACAAACAAGTTTGTTTACATTTACGAGAGATAATGCTGCCCTCTTCTTATTTACAATGTCACCTGAAAGTGAGAACAGGTGGGTTCTGCTTGATAACAACAATCCAAAGCAGTGTGGACCGATGCACCTTCATTTTCATCGTCTGAGTCAGATGCCACCTACAGAAGGTTGATATTCTTTTTTGCTGGTTTGGGTTCTGTAGTTTCCGTATCAGAGTGTTGCTCTTTTAAGACTTTTGACAGTATATTTGACTCCTCGTCCCTCTCATGTTTTGGAAGGCACTTCAGATTCTTAAACCTTGGGTCGAGTGTTATAGGTATCTTTAGAAATCTCACATTGGTATCTTCTTTGCATTTTGTCAAATCTGCAGTGAAAGTGTCAAATCAAACAACATTTGCTGGGTCATCATCCTAGACTATATGTAATATATGGCAGAATGTGGATAAAACCACGGAGAAGGAGACATTAACTTAAATTTGTGACCGAACTCCTTGGGGGAGAATTTAACACATTATTTTTTTAACAAGCGTCATCAGCATGGAAGCATGGTGGCCGAAGCATGAAGGGGCATCTGAATATTTAGCATATCTGGCATGTAAATACCTTGCGACGCTGGCTACAGCAGTGCCATGCAAATGCCTGTTCTCACTTTCAGGTGACATTGGAAATAAGCAGGCAGCATTATCTCCCATAAATGTAAACAAACTTGTTTGTCTTAGTGATTGGCTGAACAAGAAGTAGGGCTGAGTGGACTTGTAGGTTCAAAAGTTTTACATTCTTTTGTTTTTGAGTGCAGTTATGTAAAAATAATTCTACATTTGTAAGTTGCACGTTCACAATAAAGAGATTGCACTACAGTACTTGTATGAATTCCCTGAATTACGAATTACGTTTTTGTTTTCCAAACAAGATATGCCTAATCTGCGTTTTCCTACCCTGCCATGCGAGAGCTAAGAGAAATTAACAAATACAGTGGAAAAGCATTGATCTTTGTGGCAATTAATAGCAACCCATGCTTGCTGATCAGCAGTCAACAAGAAGCTGGACAAACGTACATTGTACCCCACCTTTTATTGGGGAGCCAAATGAACAAGTAATTGATCAGAGACTGCCCATCTCTTGGGCTGCTGAGTAAACGTCTCAAGCAATCTGAGCTGTGATTCAAAGTTTTCTTTATTTACGGGGGGGATAATACAAAATGAATAAAGTTCCCTGCTCCAAAAAGGTTAAATAAATCAATTCAAGTCTATGTCAGCGGGAACTGTCAGTCCCTCCCAGAAAGCTGTGTGACTGCAGGATTTCTGCAGTGGCAAATAAATCATTGCACAAGCTTTTTGCATACTCTTAAAAACGGGATGAGCAGTGACTGCGGTGCTGAGACAGTAATTCTTTAGGCTATTCCAGCTTCTTTCTGAATAGAATTTCACCTCTTAGTGTATCACATCTGGTTCCCAGCTCAGGGCTTTTGCTCTTCTGACTGTAAAAGCTCTTCTTGTAGCTCCCCAAGGCAAGGAGTTTCAGTTCCAAGACCAACCTGATTCTGCCATTTTAATGGCTTTAAAACTTTATTTGTTTTACTCGCATTGAAAGTGTCTCCTGGTATCAGCTATAGCAGTTGGGCCTGTACCTAGTTGTTTCATAGATGTTATGCCATAATGTTGTAATTTAGGCCTTGTCTGTGATGGGCTTTGAACCTAATGGAACCACAGTTCCATCTGTAGTGGGTGCAAACACGGGTGTCTGGCCAGGTTCTAACACCATGTTCAAGCTTAGATCCATGACTGCTCTGGTTTTGACTTCCTTTCCTCCAGAATCCTTCAACTGGGCTTCATCTGGCCCTACTTAGTCTCAGTGCACTATTTGAAAATGGTTTTAAAATATCCCCGGTGCTGCCTACACAGCCTAGAAAATGGCTTTTGCTGGAGTCACACTGAAACGGACATCAAGCCCTGTTTTCAAATATGGTAAAGACAGGGTCTTTGAGTGCCTATTACAGCAACAAGCAAAGGAGGAGAACAACATGACTGACTGCAACCTAGGGGAAAATAAAAGCACCTGTAGGGATGATCACCACCAGGTATCTAAATGCAATACATCCCTTTTGCAGCACAGTACATTAACCACCTTCAGAGTTTCTGCCTGTTTAAAGCTGTTGATAATCAGTTCTGGTGCTTTCAAGCTCTTGCCCTTTGACAAATGGTGGGCCAACCTTATTCTGTGTTTGTACGGCACTTAGCAGAACGGGGTTCTGGGTCCATGAGTAGAGCTCCTAGGAGCTCCAGTAATAAAATAATAAATAATAACTTCACACAGGAAGTACCTTTTATCTCCATTTTACAGGCCTTGCCTTCATTAAGAATATATATATTGGTGTAATTACATGGAAGTGATTAAGCTGGTGCAATTCCCTAATGTAGGCAGGCTGCACCAGTATAAAGTGGGATTTGTATCACGGCAGTGTAATCCAAATTAAATTGCTAATTTAAGATGCACCAGCATAAGCCCAATTTTAAATTGATGAAGTTACCCTGGTACATCATTTCTCTAAGTCGATAGGAATTTGGAAATTGAGGCAAGATAGGTTGAGTGACTTGACCAAGGCCACACTGCATGTCAGTGGCTTGACAGATACTGTGTGTTCTGTACTTCTGATTCATTCCAGAATCCCGGAGAATGTGTCCATTGCATTTGTTTAAACAAGTTAAATTCTAGTAGCCATTTTGGAAATGATCCGAAATGTTGCTGAAGCTTTACAAATAAAACATGTTCTGAATTCAAGTAAATCTCCATTACCTGGTTCTGGACATTGACCGTGGCGGGATGGGGCAATGACTAACCATGGAGTGATTCTTTGTTTTTAGTAATCCAGCTGCCAATATCATTGTGTAATGTAGAGTTTAATTTGGGTTTTCTCTGGCAGGGTGTGGGCACTGTAAGAAAATGAAGCCAGAGTATGAGATGGCCGCAGAGATGCTGCACGGAGCCAGTGATGTAAGCTAATTTCCTTTATTTCCCCCTTTTCAAATAATCCATGATAAATACCAGAAGTAATAAAAATGACGTTTCCATCCCTCCCTGCCACAATTTTAGCTGTTCTCATCCTCCCACAGGGCCCTCCGAGATGTGCTTCCAAAGTACAGTCTCATCGGTAATGCATGAGCCTTGCCAAAGCGTTAGCAAGAACATTCTGTCTTGAGCGAAAACAAAATTGCCAAGTGATTATATATTCTGCTGTAGGGCCTTATTTATACACAATATGATCAAACCCAAATATAATGTGGAAATGTTTATTTTCCCATTCATTAAAGGCCTCATGCTAAATGCAAATTAAGAAGACGTGGGGGGGGGGGTTCGGTTATGGTGTAGATGCAAAAATTTAACGGGCTTGTTTCTCCTCTTGCATACATTGATTTTACACTGGAGTCATTCCACTGTACATTAATGTAACTAAGAAAAGAATCTCAGGCCCAGCGATGATAATAATCACTGTTGTTGATTCAGCACCAGCACGGCACAGGCCATACAGGAATGGAAGAGATGGTCATTGCAGCTCAGACACTCAATGCCTAGGAGACAAAGGTCTTGTCTCAAAGCACAGTAGGTCCTTTTTCAATAATGCTCCCTTCCATGAAGCCCATCAAGCCCTCCCAGAGAAAGGAGTGTCAGTTAAGGAAATCTGAATGAAGAGTGGTTATTTGGCAGAAGAGTGTATTGGAGTTGCAGGGGAAGACCTGAGGGGAGAAGGCATGAAGATGAGAATGGGAGGAGGATATGAAAGGGGGCATTTAGGAGCTCTTATGGGGGAGGAGGTAGGAGGAAGTGGGGGAATAGGTATAGGATAGTATGGTGCAGACACTTAAAAGTCAGATGGGGGCTTGAAGTTGATGCAGAACGCGAGAAGAAGCCAGAGGCGGGCTTCAATGAGTGGAGTGACATGGTTAGAGTGGTTAATTTATCAGCAGCATTCGGTATCGATTGGAAGGGCGCAGGAGGAGGTATGGGAGGCCAAAAAGAAGAGGCAGGATTGCAGTACTGGAAGCAAGCAGTGACCAAGGAATGGACAGTGAGTTAGTGGGAGGATCGGAGACAACAGGGTAGGTTTGTAGCGATGTTGTAAGGGAAAAAACAACTGCCTGTGTGTTAGGAGAAAAAGGGAGAGGAGCATATGGCACCATAGTGACAGGCCGGGGAGGGGAGTTGGAAAGTGGAGTTTTCAGCAACGGCAGACAGGGAGATTTCAGTGCGAGGGGTGTGGATCAGGAGCTCAGTTTGCTCCATGCTGCTTCTTGGTGGTAGGGCATCCAGGATGAGATATGGGACTGGACAAAAAGGAGGGTGGGGTGGAAAGAGGGTTCTGAGGGTGGGTAATTGAAGGGTAGAGAGTGTATCAAGGTCACCTGTATTTAATAATTTACGTGGTAAAGGGAAAATCCTGCTCCCCCATGTAGCCGTGCATAGCAATAGAACCAAGACAGTCCCCCTGTGCATACAACAATAGTTTAGTTATATCTTATAGACTTATAGAAAGAGACCTTCTAAAAATGTTAAAATGTATTCCTGGCACGTGAAACCTTAAATTAGAATGAATAAATGAAGACTTGGCACACCACTTCTGAAAGGTTGCCAACCCCTGCTCTATGACCTGGCAAAATATATCCATCCCTTCACAGTGATATTTGGAGCCAGCTGTGTTTTTCAATATACATGTAGTTTGTACTTGGAGTCTAAACCCATATGAGTGCCTCTCTGAATCTGTACCATCTCCTGGCTGAGAGTGAGTGTGATGCCATGGTTTGCAGTTAGCTTTCTCTGTTTCAGAGTCCTGGTGTCCTTGCAGCTGTCGATGCTACTGTCAACAAGGCTGTGGCAGAAAGATTTCACATCTCAGGGTTCCCTACGTTGAAGTACTTTCAGGATGGAGAGGAGAAGTACACTCTGCCGCAACTCAGAACTAAGAAGAAGATCATTGACTGGCTGCAAAAGTAAGTTGTATGAGTTGGAGATTTCATCCAGATTTCTGGCTATTAGCCACTGAAGATTGCTTTTGTGAAGAAGTAAATCTTAAACTGATTCATCTCATACTTAAATCCTTACTAACAAAAAAGAAATTGAAAGTACTGAAAGCCACACAAAGAGGTGTTCTTTATATATTTTTTAATATACAAAATCCTTTGTTTGCTATGGGTTTTTGTTTTTTTTTAAATACGTGACCCGGTAATTCTATCCCCAAATAAATATTTTTAAAATATCTCCTAAGCCTCTCTCTGGGGGGGCATAACAGTGGCTCAAACAAATAAGATCAAATTTGCTGAACCCTCTTTTTGTTAGCCAATAGTTTTCCTTGTTTAGCCGCCAAATTGTTGTAGCTGTACTTTTTTCTTTCTGAAGTAATTTCTGACCATCAAAAATGGCATCTTTCTTATTAGTTGCAGTAAAACATACAGATTTAGGTTGAATGCATGTTGAGAAGGATGTAGCTCCAAGAGGGAAGAATTGTTGATGTAATTGTCTCTATTCACTGTTTTGGAAGAAAAATATAAAGAATTGTTTTTCTTGACGTACAGAGTTTGTTTTCTCAGAAACTTTGTGTTTACTCTGTTTGCTATATTGTGCCACAGAAAGAAGTTTCATCTGTATTTTGCGATTACACCGCTACCTCGATATAACGCGACCCGATATAACACAAATTCGGATATAACGCGGTAAAGCAGTGCACCGGGGAGGCGGGGCTGCGCACTCTGGTTGATCAAAGCAAGTTCAATATAACGCGGTAAGATTTTTTTGGCTCCCGAGGACAGCGTTATATTGAGGTAGAGGTGTATTTGTTGAAGTTGTTGCGCTTTCACCATCTAATTGTGAAATGAGGCATCCAACCTTGATTTTTGAACGGAAGAGTTTGGTTAATAATACTTGGGCATTTTTATTGTGTTGGGCTTGTAAGTCTCTCTAACTGCCTTACATCAAATGATTAATTTGGTCTCACAACACTGTTGTGTGGAAAGTAAGTATTAGACATGTTTTACACCGGGGTGCACTGTGGGGGCAGTGAGATTGTGATTTGGCCAAGTTCACACACACAGTCAGTGACGGTGAGGAATACAGACTCCCTCTTCCTGCTGTAATCACTGGACGCTCTCCAAACCAGTGCCAGATACAGTACCCAGAGGCCAGATGTTGAGCTGGGATATATTGTCATAGCTCCATTGAAGTCTGTAGAACTATGATAGTTTACATCAACTGAGGATCTGGCCCCCAGGTATCCTGATTCCTTTGTTAGCAACTGGGCGACTCAGTAGTGATGGAAATATGGTTGGTGTCTAGCGAATGACCTTGAATGGAATTAAAATGTTGAGTTTTCATTTGTTTTATCCATAGCCGACTGTATTTAAAACAGTACCTTTCAAAATGACAGGAAAGTGTGGAAACTGTAATTTAATACTGCGGTGACAAATGAAGATCTTGATAATATGCCTTCACACTGATGATTTTCTATAAGTAATCACTTATTTAAGATACAGGAGGAATGAGTCTGAGACATGTCCATGAGGTGGTGAATAGCAAGAGATTTTTAGGGGTACTCTCCATGTACAGGGTTGCTATTAGCTGGACACTATATGCAATCACAGTTGATATATGAAATTCTATTTATTCAAATATTGCAGTTCATTTACTTCCTACCCTCCAAAATGGGCTAGTGTTGATTATTGTATCCTGGTTTCACTTTTAGAATTTTGTATTTCCCAGCCGGTCTTGAAAGACTTGATAACAAGTTTACATTATGGTGATATTACATTGTTTGCTTTAGTGGGTGTGATTGATGTATGTCAGTTCCCTTTTGATTCCACCTGCTGTACCCTAATGTTCTATATGCACGCCTATAAATGCAGCCGTACTGGTGTGACTAGAGCAAATCAGGAAACCTTTATTTCAGCCTGACCTTTGTCTCAGAACTATAAATTCCCACAGTCATTTTAAATGGTTCTGGAGCAAAAGTCCACTCTGTGACATCTTTGCTGAAATAAAGGTTTTCCTATATTGAACCAGTCATGTTCAAAATCACATTTTTCCTGATTTCTGAAAATTAACTCTTGTCCTTCCTGGCAATGGAAATGCTAGGTGCATTTTTCTTCTGCACAAATAGCCATAAGGATCCTCTACCACCATTTCCTCAATAGATGACTGAGCCACAAGGCCTCTTTGCATGCTTCTAAAAAGATCTAAGAGATCCATTGTTTTTTCTTCTCCTCTAGCCCGCAAGCACCACCTCCACCTGAACCGGCTTGGGAAGAAAAGCTAACAAGTGTTATCCACCTAGCCGGAGAAGACTTCAGGGAGTCTTTAAAGAAGAAGAAGCATGCCCTTGTCATGTTCTATGCCCCATGTGAGTATTTGTGTCTCTGTTTATCATATAGCTTTTGTGTCCCTTGTAGCTTCTGAAATCCTGTGCTTTGTATATACTTTTGTAAATAGAGTCATTAATTTAGACATAGACCTGAAACAAATCTCCAGATCTGAACACCCTAAGTTTGTAGAAGTTCATATCTCATTCTGACTTAGTTGCTTGAGACCCTCCCTAATATATTTTATGAATTTGGGGGGGGTGGGGGTGTCAGGATCGGGGAAACAGCCTACAGCTTTAATCCAGAGACTGACTGTACTACAAGGGATCGCAAAGGAGGCAGATGAATAAACAGAAAGTGCATTTATTTTCCTCTGCTTCATTTTATGGCCTGCATAACAAAATGTGATTCCTTATAATATAGTGATGGATACGTTAGTATGTTCGTTAGTATGTTACTCCACTTTATTTGCCATGGTAGCTCCGGTGAATCAATGGAGTAATGCAGGGGTGAATCAATCCCTTGGTAGTCCAAATCTAAATTCTGATGGAACCATTTCAGGAGTAATCTAAACCCACATTTTGATCCCTGCCTGGAACAAGAGTCCAACTTTAACAACTTCATCACCAGATTATCTCATTTACGTATAAATGAGCTCCAACCAGCTTCCTTTAGAAGTCAAAGGGAGTCTTTCCATTGAGATCAACGGAAATTTGGATCAGGCCCTTTGTAAATCAGATGTGCAGGGTGGGGAGAGAAGCCAATTTCTCCCACTATTTGAAATAACACTTTTTCAATTATGTTCAATGCCAGAAATGTTTCCAGCCAGCACTGGCGCTTGGCCGCCTTCGTGATTTGCATTGTGTTATTTAAATCAGCAGAGTCATCCCTTCCATTGTCAGTATTAGTCCAGAGGTGGCTGGACGCCATTCAGCTTTTAGTCTTGGGGAGGTGTTTTGGTTTGTGTTGGGGGGAGTCTGTTTAATATCTATTTAATATCTATGGCCTGATTTGTTTTATTAAGGGCCCTGACCCTGCTCCCACCCAATTTTTCATGGAAAATACTGTACCATAAGATGACTGTCTCTGCAATTAATTGATAGCATTTAGATATGTAATTTTCTCAATCAGATTTGTTCTCACACAACTGGAGACTGTTTTTGAGAAATCAGGCCCTTAATGTTTAATCAGGCAGGAAAAACAGCTCCTTATTTTGCTTTTCTGTAAGAAAATTAAACATGAATGCATTCCGGGCTCCTGTGAAGCCCTGCTGGTTGTGGGACGCAGAGAGAAGGGAATTCCTGGGAGGTTGTAAAAGAAAGGGGAAAGAGATTTAATCCTTTTTCAACTCCAGTTCCCACCACCCATTGACTAAAAATGGCCCGTGTGCCAGGAATTTCTGATACATGGATCTCTATTGATTAAGAATGAAGTTTATTTTAAAAGCAAATACATTTAGTAGTAAAAGTAAGACGTATGCCATTGTTCTCGCCAGCTAGTTCATTTTACCCTAGCTTTCCAGTATGAACAACATCCATGGAGGGAAGAGATCTTTTTCTTTCCCCCACCCCACACTGTGTGTGTGTGTGTGTGTGTGAGAGAGAGAGAGAGAGATTTGGTTATCTTTAGGTCATTTTAACAAAATCTAAATTAACTAAAAACTATTTAAAGGCATGCATTTAAAATATTTTAGTCTTCATATGTCACTAAGGGCATGGTTTAGAGACTCGTTAATATGCAACTCCAGTGATCAAAAGCATGTGGATATTTATGGATACTCTTACTTGTGTTGGATAGTACCTTATACCATAAATAGTCCCACTGAAGTCAACAGGGCTACTTATGAAATAAGGTACTAATCTCATTGTGAGTAAGGGTATCTGAATCCGGCCTTAAGTGCATTAATGGGTCGGCATAACTCAGTGGTGTTTGGTGCAGCTGGATTACTCTTTGGACGTAGTTTTACAACACACCTTTGGGTAAAGTGGTACGTGAGTCTATCTGCATAGAGGATAGATTGGTGTTGGTTAAATATCCTCACAGGGCTTTTTATGACTTATAGTCAAGAGTGACCAAATTTCCATTACAATTTCCCATGTTCAGGGTGTACAGTATTTCAGCAGATTTGTTTTTGGTTAATGTGTGTCTGTGTGCATGTGGGGGTGGGTACGCACACACATGCAGCAATCCTGCTTTTAGTCAGGCCTGGTAGGAAAGAACTGATGAATATTTTAAATCTCTGGTTGCAGTAAGATAATTATTAAGGAAACAGAACAGTACAAATCATCCTATACGGAGTTGGCTGCTTTTCTGCACTGACAATGTGCCTTCTGCTAAATTTGATAGATTATCTTTTGTTTACAATTTCCTCAGTCATGGGATTTCTCCGTTCTTATGCTTGCCAATTAACGTTAACTTGCTTATTTTAGTGCAGAAGGAGCACTGCTAAAATTGCCAGGTCTCATTAGATCAAATAATTTTCTTTCTCTATTCAGCGCCACATCCTAGGCCGGTGCAGTCCTGCAGTGTGTTACTGTATTCAGTGAGTGCCCTATGAAGGAGCTTGTCTTATTTTTTTGATTTTTTGTAAGAATTGTGAATCTCTTATATGATTTAGATTTTGGACCTAAAACAGTAGGTTGAATGTTCTGACCTTTCTAAAGCCTTCAGTTAGACGAATAAACCTGGAGGCAAAGGCCACAGTCATTTCCTACCTTTTATCCTTTTCAAAATAATTGCTTGCATTTATATAGCACCTTATAACCCAAAGCACTTAATGTATCTAATGTACCTTCACCCCACTGAAATACAGCCACTTGTGGGATCGGAATGTGGCAGTGTTTTAACAGCACAGTGCAACCCTTCACAGTAGTTTAAAACAGGAAGTGAGGCATACTGAATCAAACCGAATCCACAGGGGGAATTTAGGTGGGCAGCGCATAACTCCCCCATCAAGAATTTGGCCAGGACATGGAGGCTAACACCTCTGTGCTTGCAAAAAGTACCATAGGATCTTAATGACTTTGAACATGTATCAAAGTCCCTTGAAGTCAATGGAAAGACTGCCATTGATCTCAGTGGACTTTGTGTCAGGCTGTTTTGAGTGGCAAGGGTCTTGGTTTTATGTTTCATGCAAAAGATGGCACTTCTAGCAGTGTAATGACTCCAAATTTATATTGGGCTGTTAGTACTGACTCGGTGGAAGAGCAGCACCCACTATATAAACAATGCTACTTGTAGTAACTAGGTTTTCACTGGTCTTCCATCTTGGTACTAAAGCAGATCCAACCCGGAGCAGTGTGGTTCTGCATGGCTGTAGGCTGTATGGTGACAAATGGCATTATGGCTGCAGGCCTTTTCAGCAGCCAGTTGGCTGTACCAAAATTTGTTAGTGTTAACATGCCCCTGCCGTTGCACAGTAAACTTCACGATAAAAATCAGTTGTTGATTAGCTGTCAGAGCCACAAAGGGCAAACAAATTGCAATAGAGTATCATCTCAGTTTGGAATGTTTTCTGGGTTACTCCCAGTGAATCAGACAAGAATGCATTATAAGGTTTATTACAGAGCGTAGCGTTCTGGTATTTTTTTCTAGTTAAGGGTTTTCTGCAAGTACGAAAGAATTTCCAAAAGGAAAAATAAACCCAACCCACATTTATTTTCTTTCAAACAGAAATACTGTTCTTTAAGAAACGAAAACTAGCATGGAAACACATTTCTTTGTGGATTATCATGGAGGTCAAAATCTACCTCCAAGAAGACTTTTATACGAAGGAATCAACCAGATCGGGAATGGGGTTGGATTGTGATGGAATAGTCTTAGTTCTTTGGGATTTATTTTAATTGGTCAGTTTTAGTGCAAGGGTTTGGTGTTTCCCAGACCAATTTGATTTCTCTTCTTAAAAAGTACCAAGACAAACACTTTAACAAATATGTCGTGTCAGCTGAAACAAGAAGTAATAATAAGAAAAAAAGTTCACTATTCCTTTTAGTGTCTTGTAACGATGGTCATTGCCAACACTATTAACTTCCCAAATGGTTTCAATTTGTAGGGCTCAACAGGGTTCACAGAATGGACATTTTTAATAGATATTTCACTGCTGAGAGCTGATTTTCAGTTTGCTTTACTAATCAGCAGAGAAACTTCAATTTAACCTGAAATGATTGTCTGCTGGTGAGGTTTATTCCTTAGTATTATTGCAGTGTAACCCATGGAGGTTATGCAAAGATGACCCAGAATAAAAACATTATTAGGGACCACACTCTTCTATGAAAGGGTTTTATATAGAACTAGTCGGAACTGGGCAGCCGCTGTACGTATAGTTAGGACATTCATCTCTTCTTTGGCTTTTGCTCATCTCCTAAAGTTTTCTCAAACTTGCATTGTTCTTTTTTTTGGTGCGGGTGAGTTAGAATGTGAAACCTATCTCTGAAAAGTTTTTTGGGTGGGGTTTGAATCTTGGTTAAAAAAAAATGGGTCTTAACATTGTTGTAGGATGGTGGTTGGGAGACATGGCATCAGGTCCTTCTCCTGGCAGTGGTACAAACACTCTTTTCAGGCCGCAGGGTCCTTATTAAGATGTACCCTGACTGAGAGGCATTGTCACCAGCTAGGCCAGGAACACCTCAGTCTGCTTATGCATAGTGGTAAGAAATCAGATGGGGACATGGCTTTGTATAGATTAGATCAGTTATTTTCTGTATTTCTGTATCTATCTCGTTGATGTTGTGTGGGACACTGAAGTCTGCAACAGGCACACGTTGATTTCCCCCCACAGACTTTGCTGGAAACTAAGATCAGTCTCCTGCCTTATTACCTGCACCAATTATACCCCTTCTCCCCCCCAGTCCCTGACCCCCAAAATGGAAACTTCCTGGTTCCGTCTCATCTGTACACCCACGAATACACAGAATGACCCAGGTGAGCAGGAAGTTGGTGCACAGGAGTGGAACACATCTGGGCTTCTCCAGGGGCACAAACAGGCCAGAAAGTTGCCTTAATAAGATAACTGAGTATCTCCCTTCCCCAGTCCCATTACAGAGTAATCCTTAGTTGGTTTCACCAGATCTCTGCTATCCCTTCTTTGTCCCTCTCATGTAGGGGTGTAGTCAAGTCTGCTGTGCTCTGGCAATCCCTGTCTCGTGTAACAGTCAGCCAGCATAGCTTAGAGCAGGGACCAATGGAGAACTAGCCCCAGAATCGGGGTGTCATAGAATTGTTTCTTTTGTGGCATTCCCTACCCCACCCCCCAGCTAGCTCATCACTGTAGACGTGGAGAGAATTGATCCCCATGTGAGGGAACCACAGTGAAAAATTGTCTGAAATATTCAACTATTGGGTGAGCTAGAACCAAACATGCATCACAAAGCAGCAGTTGTGTGATAAGTTCTGTATCCCATAAGCACGTAGGAAATGCTGTACTGGATCAGATCAATGGTCCATCTAGTCCAGTATCCTTTCTCTGACAATGGCCAGCACCAGCTCTTTCGGAGTAGGCATTTATGACATAACTTGTCCGTGGGAGAGATTTCCTAACTTCCCAATAGGTAGAGGCTGGTTTATGCTGTAATTGAGACTGCTTATCTTTTGTGCAAAGGACTGGTATTTAGTTCCTCAGACTATCCCTGCAGAGTAACGACATAAGGGGGTGTGTATACATAAGCCAAAATCGTTCAGGCGTCTTCATGACAGAGATATCAATTTTAATCACACACACACCCCATGTACAATTACTGGCTGCACACAGCAAAGAATCCCTTTAAAGGCAAAAGCATCTCCAGGAAGGTTTTACTGGCTGAAAGGAGAGGTAAATATCCAGGACCTAGATCTGAGCCCTCGGATAATGATGCTTCACATCCAGTGGGTTTATGCATTTCAGAGTTTTGATGATGTATGTGAGCTCTGCCTGTACCTAATTTCTCTCTGTACATTAGTGGGGAACTTGCTGTTTATTCTCATGTCAGTCAAGTATCTGCTTATTGGTGTAAATAGTGCGGATGACAGTGCTGTCCGGATAATCCATTAATGGTCTGTTTTGTTAATGAGTGAATCTGTACAGAGGCTTCCGTGATCAAGCTGGCACAGCCACTGTTACATTCTTGGTATCTGCGGATAATAATTAGTATGGCGAGAACTGCTCTTAAAATCGTTTATCCATTACTCTTACTTCAGAATTATGAGTTAGTTTAATGGACTGAACACAGCTGAGGAAGAAATGTGAGGAAGAAGCTGGGAATACAGCTATGGCACTAAACCTGAAGATAAATTAGTCAGGTTCACACTCATAAAGCCCTCTTGTTTTCTGAAACAGGATTCCTGCTTTAAATCTTGAATAACCTTAAAATGTTACAAGTGATTTATTTATTGGGAGGGAGATTATCCATATTATGTGACTGGCTACGTTAGCCGATTTAGCAGTTGTACCACGTGTGCCATTTGCCGCAGAATATTCCTTCTCCCACCTCCAAAAGTACTACCGTTACCGTGCGATATAAAGATATGAATAGGGAAGGTTTCAGACTGGTAATGTACTACCATCCTTCTGAAGTCTCTTGACTTTGTAGGGTCAAGCTTATATTAGGTAACGCTGTAACCTGTGTTTTTGGCTGATACCATAATATTACAATGGGCCTAATTTTGAGCCAGACTCTAATTTAGGACTTTGATGCTGCAGTTAACTGCCCCTTTATCTTTTCATCGGCAGCTAGCTGCAGGCACAGCTATAGGACTTTACCTTCTGACTGCCCAGCTGTGCCTACAGGTCAAGTGATTGCATGGCAAGATCCGGTTTGCTCATGCAGTTAAATGCAGCCACAGAAGTGTGGTTGGAGTTAATTGTGCCTGCAAAATCAGAGGCCAAGTTGAGGCCTGTGTTTGTGGTCCACAGCTTCATGAAGCTGTATTTTAAAGGCTTTGTCAGATGTCACTGGGAACTGACAAAAAATGCAGGGAAAAATCCAGCGGTTCTGTGAGTGAAACTCCAGCTCTGTTCTGAGTGTCTTTTATTTCAACCCTTTTCTGTTCTAAACCAGCTCAGAGGTGCTCACTGTACATCTTTCCATTTTGCAGGATTACATGTGTCAAGGGTCAGAACTACTCTGATGGTGGTGATAGTCCACTCTTAATAAAATCGCATCCTTGTCCCCTGCTGTAGGGGGGGATCCAACTGAGAAGTCCTCCACTGCTAACCTCTTCCTCTTTCCTTGCCTCCCCCATCCCCAAATTCCAGGGAACCCATGTCTGGCCTGTGATATTTTTTGTCAAAGCTCCACACATTTCTGTTAAAGGCAGCAATTTCAAAGGATTTGGTTTTATGCAGCACCTTTGCACTCTAGGTATCTCAAGCATTTGACAAAGTAATGAGATAAATACAGTATGCAGACAGTAAATGCGTAGGCAGAGCTGTAGCCATAGTTACCTGGGTGCCCTTTCAACACGCGATATGCATGCTCTTTGAACAAGTGCACTTCAAGGGTTAATGATATTCCGCAGCCAGTAGGAGATTCTGTGCCAGTTTCAGACCAGACAGAATTCTAACTAGCTAGGACTTCAGAAACCGACAGGAGAGGATTCCAAGGGTACGCAGTGCATGTCATTGCTCTGCCAAATGACAGCAAGCTAGGAGCTGCACTTCTATGATGAAGACTGACGATCTAGAGTGAGTATCCAAAGGCACCTCAGGAAGTTAGGTACACAGCTGCCATTGACTGTCAGGGGTAATTGGATGCCTTAGATGTCCTTGAAAATCCCCCTATAAGACTGGTGAATGAGGGCTCTCTTGAAGTATTAGTAAGGATAAAAATTAGTACTTAACACTCGCATAGCTCTTCCTAGACTATGCAAGAGACTAATTAATCCTGACAGCGTCCCGGGGGAGTAGGGTGTAAGTTTCTCCATTATACAGATCGGGTAGTTGAGGGGGAGAAGTGGAGACTTGTCTGAAGGCACACGATGAGTTGATGGCAGAGCTGGGATTATTGCACAGGAATCTCAAAATTTTAGCCCACTGCCTATTCTTACAGACAATGCTGTGGAATAGTATCTAACCCACACTCCCACATGCTTCATGCACAATTACAGGTGGCTTTCTTTCACCTGGTCCTTTAAATCACTTTCTACAATGGAAGAAAAATTTCTTTTTTACTCTTTTTAAAGTGTTGATAAAATAAGATTTCAAATATCTTAGCAAACTCCAGCGCATTGTGAAATTATTAATAGGTTGCTTGTCAATGTTGAGAGCCATGAGGCAAAGCCTAATTGACCTGACACTTAAACGAAACCCCACAAACTTCTCAAATCAAAGGACAAACCCCTTCCTTTCAAATATTAATGATCATTGTCCCAAGCCACAAGTTATGCTGTGTCAGGTCGTATTATGAAAAAAGGTTTGGTCCCAGATATTGTATTAAAAGGCCCTCCAGTTCTTTACCAATGGAACAAAAACAAATTAACCTTTCAATAACATCTCCAAATGGCTTTCTTGAATTTGTCTGTGGTTTCAATAACTTGTGTGGCTGCATGTATTGTATTAGTATAAGCACTAGCTGTTTTTTCAGCTCTGATCTCTGCAATTATAGTACATGGTCTAACTTTCTTTGATTGACCAAGGAATAGCCTTCTTTTAATTCTAGTGAACCGCTTCAATTCTCAAAATGGAAACAGCCTTTTTTGTCTTCTGCATTCTGCCAGCTCCTCTGTCGGCTTTGATGGATTCTGATGTGTTTCTTTCACTTGCTTGGAAGTGTGGTTGTTTTAAAATCAGTAATGGAAGGCAATGTCTCTTCGTCTTATTTAGAGGGTGGTTATTTAGACCAGCAGACAGGGAGTCAGGACTTCTGGGTTTCAGTCCCATCTCTGCATCCAGGCTTGATTCTGCAAAGTGCTGGGCACTCTGTCAGACTTCAGTGCACGCAGCACCTCACAGATGTGCTCAGTACCTAGCAGAACCAAACCCCATGAGGAAGTTATGTAACCTCTTTTTGACATAGGTTAATCTTCAATCTTATGAAAGGGATAGTAATGCCTATTGCTCATGGGCAATTTGAAGCTTAATTAAATGAATGTTGGTTACAGCTGTTGAGATCCTGGGATGCGAGTTGCTAAAGGATTGAAGTTTTTTTTTCCCTGTTGTGCAGAGACAAGAGCTCAGACAGTGTAAATGCCATTGTGTCCTAAGCCAGGTGTGACAGGGCTGGTTTAAGTTTGCATAATAAATTTTTTCCTGAAGCGGGTTACAACCTTAAATGTCAATGTTGTGTTTGTAATCTGTCTGGTAAAATAGTGGATGTGTAACAAATACATATCATAAATATATTACTTGATTACTCATCATACTCCTTACTTGTGTGTGAATATATATGTGTGTCTATATATAAATGTATGTATTATGATCGAGACAGAGATCTGTAAAGGTATAATAAGATAAAATTGTCAAAAGTGCTCACCACCTGGTCTGCACGCTGATTTTGTACTGGTATAACTACTTTGATTTGGGATGTGACCAAAATAGTTGTACTGGTGCAATTCCTACTGTGGGCGCAGTATAGCTCGTTCTCCTTCTCATATGGGAACTTTTACACTGGTGTACCTGTGTCCGCACTAGGGGAGTTATACTGTCTAACTATATCAGTAGAGTTAAAACCGTACAGCTTTTGTGTGTAGGCAAGGCCTAAAGTGACTTAGTAGCAATTTCAAAAGACTCAGCTATATAGAAGTCTTAAGTCTTTTTTTGAAAATGGGACTTAGGAGCCTGTCAATGGGATTTTGGCTCTTAAGTGCCTAAATCCCTTCTGAAAATTAGATTTAGGCTACTTAATCAGTTAGGAGCTTTGACACGGAACACAGCAACACCTAAATACCTTTACAAATGTGGGCCTAAGTGACTAAGGTGCCTAAGTGCCTTAAACCCTTTTGAAATTGATATTTAGGCTACTAAATCAGTGAGGCATTGCAAGGCTGAGCACAGCAGTATCTAAATACTTTTTAAAATCTGAGCCTCAGGCATTTTTGAAAATGTTACCCATATATATTATAAGTTCAATATTGTGAATGCTCTTTGTCAGTCACTATCTATTGCACACACTGTTCTTTGGACACATGGATAATAACTACCTGGTCCTGATGATTTACTGCATTTGAGTTTCTAGACTTTCTCCTTCAAGGCTTTGATGTCTGTTAAGGAGACAGTCCATTTTCCTGTTTAAAAACAAACAAACCAAAAAAACCCCTTAAAATGAGAATTTCCCTATCATACGCTAGTAAAGATAGAGGCAAGAATTCATTTCACTTTTTCACTGCTTGAACATTCTATCCCATCTCCCTTTGGTAGTGTGGAAGGCCTACAGTTGCACATGCAGTCTTCTATTTGTGATGTAGCAGAATGATTACTTACAATCATTTGGTTGATTTTTTTTTTCTTTTGTCAATTTGTTCTTAATATGTGCTTTGTATTTTTCTGTAAGTCACACTTTACCGGGTATAGGTTTTTATTTTCTTCAATCTGTTCACTGTTATGGCAAAATTTTCACTTGCAAAAGGGAATTTGTTAGCCTTAGTAAACGCACATACAATCAACTCACATACATCCGGGGTGCAATCCACACCAGGGAGGGCTTGTGTCACCCCTGCCCTGTAACTTTGGGTGCCTCACAATGCTTTGTGGCAGTAGCTCCGATCTGGGCCACTCACAAACAGCATGCAGGTTGTACCCTGGGTGTCTATTTATAGCCTCAGCCTTGATCCGGCAGCTCTGACCCCAGCAGCCTGTCAGCAAACATCAGCCACTCTGTCTTCCACCAGCCTTGGTTACCACTTGTAGGGTGACCCCAACACACGCCCAGTTCTGGATTTCCCCCAAAAATGTGTGTTCCAGCCCTCTCCTGGACAGTCCAGAAATATTAGGTCTGTTTGTTCTTGCCCCCTTCCTTGGCTACTTGACAGATGATGGCCCATCAGCTTTGATGACACCTGGCTAGAGGCATCAACTTGTCCTTTGTCTTTGAGAACCTGCTTTTCCCACTCCCCAGACTTGTCTGGCAAACACACCTCAGCCATGATTTCGGCTTATGATCATATCTTTACATATAATGTTGGTACATACACCTCACCATGATATTACTGACCTGCAAGTTATTAGTTTTCAAATGATACCTCACCAGACATATTTTGTACAGAGATTATTACAACAGTGTGTAGGGTAGGAATATAGGAGTGCATTCGTTCTCACGTCCCCACTTAACATTTAGCTTCGCCTATTTTTTTTTTTTTTTGCTCTTAGGTATACAAACCATCTGTGCCTTTAACACGATGCTCTTAAACAGCCCCCAGCCCAACTCAGTAGTTCCTAAGTTTGTCCTTCAGCCTGCTGTTAACCATTTTCCTTGTCATTTTAAAATCTGCCTTTTAATGAGGGCATAGCCCGCTTTTATATCAAACCCCGTTTTTCAGCAATTATTGTCCCCCAGTAGAGCTCTCACAACCTATATAAAGAGCTCTGTATTGCACAGACCTAAATCCGTTCGTTACATCACCCCTCAGAGATGCCAAGACAAGATACTCGAAAATCTAGTCATTTATACTGTCGATAAATTCAGTCTGCATTAAAGAAACCAGGCCAGAAAAGGAAAATTTCCTCCCCTCTGCTCCCACAAAACCCCAGTCTCTCCCCAAATGCCTGTCCAAATAGATGAGCTTTGCCATGTGCCCCAAAAGTCAACAAATTCAAGCTATTTCAGCATGTGGGTGGTGGAGTCAATTCCAAAGTTGATGGACCCTCCTCAAGAACCTCCTCTGGGTAGTTGCAGTTCACCGTGTTACACCTCTACCCCGATATAACGCGACCCAATATAACACAAATTCGGATATAACGCGGTAAAGCAGCGCCCAGGGGGGCGGGGCTGCTTTACCACGTTATATCCGGCAACGGGGCTCAGGCGGAGATTTAAAGGGCCCAGGGCTCCCTGCAGGGGCCGGAGCCCTGGGCTCTTTAAATCACCGCTGGAGCCCCGCTGCCGCTACCCTGGGGCTCCGGCAGCGGAGCTCGGGCGGCGCTTTAAAAGGCTCGGAGCTCTGGCCACTGCGGGGAGCCCCGGGCCCTTTAAATCACCGTTGGAGCCCTGCCGCCGCTACCCCGATATAACGCGGTTTCACCTATAACATGGTAAGATTTTTTGGCTCCCGAGGACCGCGTTGTATCGGGGTAGAGGTGTGCTTGTTATATGGGCAGATCTGGCAGCTTCTTGTGCCCTGTGGCCATACCCACTCGGGAATGCTCTGTGACAGTGTTTGTCAATCTGTGGACCTCTAGTGACTAGTGGGGCCCTTCCAGGCGGTTTATAGATCTGCTTCTATCAGAGGGTTAAAGAATGTATGATTCAAATGGGCAACGCTGCTATGCTAGGTTTCAGTGGTTCTTCCATGGCAGCCCGCAGCCACCATTTTGGCCAGCACACCAGGGATTAAACCGGGGACCTCCAGAGCTAAAAGCATGAGCTGCTGTAGCTTGAGCTAAAGAGCACAAGCTTCCTGGCTGGGGCTGTAACCCACTTGAATCCTCTGCAGATCAGATGCAGAGGGGGACGTGTATCACATGCCACTGTACTTCAAGCAGGACTCTCTTGTGTCCCTGCCAGAGAATTCAAAGCTTTTTGGGGATTTCTGCATAGGGAATGAATTTTGGTCAAGATTTTTAAAAGCAATTTAAGGATTTTGCTTGCCTCCATTTTAGGATGCCAACTTTGGGGACCCTTTACAAAGGGCTTGATTTTCACAGGTCAGGATGCTTGGCATGTTCTGAAAACTGGGTCTCTTTAAGGTATCTCAAGCTGGACACCCAAAATCACAAATCTCTTCTGAAAATCTTGTCTGAACTGTGTTTAAACCTGTCCTTTGCTAAACTCAACCACCATGTGAATTCAGCCAGGATCAAATTTGCCAGTGACACTAAAAGTGGAGAGGTAACCTTTGGGAAAGCAAAATCAAACAACAGTAACTGTGAAAGATTAGAACAGTAGTGGGGCATCAGGCAACTATGGGACATTCAGTAAAATTTCCTGATGGGGGAAATTAATGCAGTTGTATCCGTGCGCTTTAAGTGAGTTTATGTTCATGTTGTGACTCTCATACTCTTCAAGGGTATAACCAAAACTTTGCTGAAGTGAAGGTGTAGGATTGGGATTAAGCCGCTGGGAGAGATGAGCCATGACGGAATCTATTTTGAGAAATGTTACATGCTAGGAACAGAAACGATGAGAGCCTCTATTTCATTCTTTTATGTGTAATGCTACCCAAGCACCCTTGGTGACTTATTCTGTCTGTGCCGATGAACTGGTAATATCCCTTTCATTTTTTTTAAATGATTCCTTTACATCTTTAACCTCAATTATCTAAACCTCGTATTCCTAGAATGTGAGGTCTTTTCTCTCTCTTACTTCTCTGTTAGGTCCATCATCTAGTCCATCACCATCCCAGGACAGCTGTCCCATCTAGCTAGGAACCCCTTACTATTTAACAATAAGTGCAGGGTGGTCACAACTCCCTGACATCTATTTGTGGTGCTCCTGGGGGTCACCACCCCCTGGTTGAGAATCCTTGATCTAGTTCATCCCCTGGTGGCCTCTGCAGTTTATTCCCTGCAATACATTTTGGAGTGATTTGTCCATTCTGGTTTTAAATGCCGTAAGCTTAGGGCATCTAAGGGGATCATTCCAGCTTGCCCATTTCTGGGTTTTAGCCTTATCATTGGTATTTACTTCTGCCAGTATGGGGCATTCCTATTTCAAAATGAAACACTGCTGCTTTGACCATGTTGACCTTGCCATGGGAAATTGAACTCTTCTTAACAAACACTTTTGTCTTAGCACCTCATTGCAACCAAAGCTGCCTATGGATATTGTCGTGCAGCCTTAAAGGGCACCTTAACCTCTGCTGATTTTCCCCCAGACTCTTTAGTGGTAATAACCCTCCTCTGTCATTATAAAGCCTGTTATTTTCAAGCAAGCTGAATAAGGTGGAACCCATCTTCCCTGGTATAGGTCTTCTGTTTCAAGAATGTTCCTGCCATGCCGCCACCCCCATCCAGCTAGATACTACAACTGAGATTTTCAAAGATACCGGAGGGGTTTTGAATCCCATTTCCCATTGCAATTAAAATCTCATCTTTTCAAGATTTGCTGCCCTATAAATACCTAAGAGAGATGTATAGAACCTTTCCACTCTTGACATCTCATAGACACCTTAAGTTGCCTCAAGTTTAATCTCTTTCCATTCCAGCCCATCTGGAAGATCTCTTCTGAGCAGCCTGTGTACTTTCATATCTTAATCCACAGTAATTGTACACTTGTTCTTTTTACATTCAAATCTCCACGACAGCGTGAACGCTTAAAATAAAAGTGTGATGGGAAGTGTGAAAAAGGAGTGGTGGGAATGAGTTTTCCTTCTGTCAAAAGAAAGATGTCATCCTCTGCTTTTTTGTGGGTGCGCGCCTTAAATAGAATGACTGAATTGGGTGATTTCCAGTTTTCTGCATTTGGCAATCCTTTTAAGTTGTAACAGATGAAGTTCCGTCTGAGGCGCTCCTTCCCACATCTTTTTCAATGACTTCTTGAAACTCCTTGAGCATTCAGCACAGAATTTGGCACGGACTTCACAACTGTTCCATGGGTAGATGGCCAAAGTTAACAGAATGCCCATTGAACAGTGATGCTAAAAGCCATATATGTTGGTGTTTTTAGCTTTGTGACCAGAATACGTTAAATAAAACACACTGGGTCAAATTCAGAAGTGAAATGTAAGATACACACCAGTAAGCCATGGTGGGGGAGGGGATGTGTTAGACATAGGAAGGACAGGTAGGAAGGGAGGAGTGTAGAAGTGAAAGCAACTACCAAGAGTGTGTAAGATGTGGTAGGATAAAACTGGGAGGCTTACACTCCTTTACCTATGATTTTGGATTATGTGTGGTTTAGCTATCTCCTCTGTTGCCTAAAAACTCCAAACATATTAGTCATAGCATTTGGAAAATACAGGCAATGATCCAGATGATCTAATGGTCCCTTGTGCCCTTAAAATCTATGAATCTTTGCTCATAGCTGTCTTGATGCCCTCTGTTGGATATTACTCTGCAGTATATGTCATGATGACGTGCTAGGACAGTAGGGCCGTTGAGCAACTGTTGACATGCCTGACAGTTTTATTACTCCCCTGTTATCAGCTAAACTGCTATTTGGTATTCTGAGCTGCCATCTGTTGACCACTGTAAAATACCAGGTTGCATTTTTAATGTGAAGTGGACTTTTCTGTGTCTAAAGGGACACTCGTGGTTTATTGGCTTTCAGTTGGATTTACTTGAAAAGAATGACTTGTTCTAAATCCTAACTATCAAAGCTATCTGTCAGCACATACGTGGGGGCTTGTAGCTGGGAGTTTTAACAGATTCCCTCCTCAGGCACAGAGAGTGGTACAACCCACCCAAGGGATGCTGTCTGAAAGACATTTGCTTGTTGGGGGGGAAAACTTTAAATCAAGTTGCGTTTGGTTTTGGGGTGTCTTATTTTCAATCTGAAGGATCACTTAATAAAAACTATGTTGGAGAATCAAACTCAAGTCCTTCAAAACAACCCCCCCAACCCTCCAAAACACTTCGTAGGGTAAGTTATTGGGGGACCCTTGTCTTCTAGAGGGACTGAATGGAGCAATGCTGTGAAAGTGTAAACTACTATTTAAATAATTTTGGGGGAGGGGTTTCTTCGATTGTGGGTGTGATTTCTTGCCTTTTTGCTTCTGAAATGTCTTTAAGTGTTTCCCCATCACCGATTATTATCTTATTTGTATTGCATTAGCAACTGGAGGCCCCAGCCAAGACTGGGGCCTCATAGTGCTAGGTGCTGTACAAAAACATACTGAGAGACTGTCCCTGCCCTGAAGAGCTTACAACCCATATAGACAGGACAGACAAATGGTGGGAGTGGAAACAAGGGCACAGAGATCACCTATCAGATGGGTTACAGACCTGGGAAAAGAAACCGAGCAGTCCAGAGTCCCAGTCTAGTGCCCTATCCCCGGGGCCAAATGGCCAGTTCAGCCTGACCAACACCAAAGCACTTAACAAAATTAACTTCAGACTATACTGTGTATGCACAGGGATCTCTTTACCGAGCGCCGAAGTGCAGCTGCCTTTGGGATGGGAATGTAGCAACACTATAAAATAGTTGAGGACAGTAAGGGCGGGATTTTCAGAAATGCCTGGGTGAGTTAGGAGTGCGAGTTCCATTGACTTTCTTTGGTATTTACTTCCTACCAATTTACTGGCTTTCAGTGGGACTTGTGCTCCTAAGTCACTTCGTGCTCTTGAAAATCCCTCCCTGCAGGAAGAAGACTGTGTGCAATTCAATCTGAAGTTGGCAGGATGGCCAACAGTGTAATCAATGGTACTGCAATTTGCCAAGATGTCAGGGTTAACCATCTACACTTGTGAAAAAGACCATGAAATCTTTGATACCAGAACCTTGGTTTTAATCTCATCTAAAAGACAGCAGCCCCAGTAACAAAGTGCCTTTTAACATCATGCTAGGGCATCTGTTCAATACTGACTAAGAAGGGAAGAGTGCCACCTATTTACAAATATTTTGCAGTGATAAATGACTAAGAATAATGTGAGCTGTACTGTGAACACGCAGTTGCCTGCATGCTGCTCTTTATCATTTGAAGGCAAAGGCAGGAATACTTTGATTATCCGTCGATAGCTTTTGACCTTTACATTAGATCAGTGCACGACTGGAGGAAGTTAACCAGTTTCCTTTGTGTCTAATCAAAAGAGAAGGGCTCTGACAACTCCATTGTGCACAATCTCCACAAGTTAGGAAGAATAGTTCACTGCAGATATTTAGTTACTTTTGGTCACACAGATTTATCTAATGTAGGCGAAGTATTTGAGAGTACCTCAGGTTCATCACAGACAGTATACGGAGCCGCTGAATTGAGACCGTTAAAATCTGAAGCTGCTCTCTAATGAAAAGGGCAGATCTTCCTTCCCCGGTTTGCTTTTTTGTAAAATATGAATGAATTTTTTGTCCACATAAGTGAGAAACTAACTAGTCTCTAGTTTGACACTGCTATAATACCAGCATATATTAGCCAGTCTTTCCCACAAAATTTTACCAGTATACTGCGCAGCCTTTCTGTGTGTAGGTTTTTTCCTTCAGTCCTATCCCACCCAATCCCCTTCAAATTGCCTGATGTTTGTTGTGTGAGCAAATGGGAGGAAACTATGGAAAAGCAAGGACTTGTAATCTTAACGCAAATTGGAGGTCTGTCCTCCAGCTGTGAAAAGCTGGTGTACTGACGTACTTCACAGCCACCCCCAGGGTGTGGCTCTAGAACTTTCAAAGTGTGAGCTTGATGTTTAATGCAGAGATTGTCTCGTGGATACCTCCCTTCCAATTCTCAAGCATACAGACCACCTCTCCTCCCATTCATAACTGCCTCCACCTCTAGTCCTCCCATTCTCAGTCACATAACAGCCCTGTGGCAACTACAGTAATTACATATGTGAAAACAGAATAATATGAAAATCTTGAATCTGTTTACAGATGTTTTCTAATGCTATTTAAAGCAACTGGAAATAAGGAGGGAGACCCTTGCACTGTGGTTCCAATTCAGGAAGGCGCTTAAGCTTCAGTCCATCCCTGTTCAGGGCAGCATTTAAGCACGTGCTTATTGGGAATTATGCCAATATTTAAGTTCTCTCTTAAACTTGGATACTTTCCTGAACTGGAGGCCACGTGCCCAGCGATCGCTCACCATATCACCAAGTTCCTCAGCTCAGAGTTTCAGAACCTCTCATCTAGAAAGTTTTTTTTTTTCTTTTAAATGCTGATTCTTAATTTACCTACAGGCTTGTCTTTCAGTTGCCCCAATGTCTTGTTCTGCAATGAATTTTACATAATTTTTTTTCCTTTTCTTCCCATGCTGCACAGGGTGTCCACACTGTAAAAATTCCATCCCACATTTCACAACTGCTGCAGAACTCTTTAAAGAAGATCGAAAGGTAACCCATTTTTAATAGTTTCTGAGATGTTTAAAGTGCCTCTGCCACCTTTTCACTTAACAAGCTTGATCTAGTTCATTTAATGATAAGGCTTGTGCAGAAGAATGCTGTTGAACAAGTTAATCAGTTATAAAATATGTGCGCATCTTAGAGGTCATATTTTTTTTGGCCAAACTGAGTTGAACTTTTAACGTTCTTTCTGATTTTTCTTTATTTTTCCCTTTTAATTCTTCTCGGGTGAAATCTTCCCTATTAAGTCATGTTATAACTCTACAGATGAGAAATAAATATTATTTAAAACATTTTCTTGTCCACCCTTCCTTACAGGCATGTTATAATTAGTGGGGTGGACATAGGAAGAAATGTATGTGTCTGAGGTCTGGGCTAGCCTAACTCTTAATTTGACCTGGCTACATAGTTCAGAGCAGTGAAAAATTTTGTTCCCTGTTCCACAGGTCAATCTAAGCCCTAGTGTAGACGCAGCTAGGTCAACAGAAGAATTCTTCCATCAACCCAAATACCACCTTTCATAGAGGTGGATTAAATATAGCGACAGAAACACTCTTTCTGTCAGTGTAGGGAGCATCTACACTACGGCCCTTCAGCGGCACAGGTGCAGTGCCGGAGCTGTGCACTGTAGCAGCTGTAATGTAGACATACCCTGACTCTGGGCAGAAACGCAGAGGGGATTGTCAAAAGAGCTTAAGTGATTTACAAGCAAAACCCAAATGAAGTCTCTTGGGAGCACAAGTCCCATTGGCTTTCAATAGGACTTGTGTTTTGTAAATCACATACAAGCTATTGAAAATTCCACCCTTAATCCAAAAACTGGGAAATTGCAATTTGTGTCAGATCTATCAAACCCTTAGTCACATGGGTAGTCCTTGCTCACACAAATACAGTGGCCTCATTGGCTCATATAAGCAAAGGCTTCTACTGTTAGGCCCTATCATTTCTCCTTTGTTAGTACATCTTCAGTCTTCTCTCTTGTCTCTATGATCTGTAATGTGTTTCAGGATATGGTTTGTATGAAAGATGCTATTAAAAAAAAACACTTTTTTGTTGTTGCTTTTTTTAGTTCCCTTTACTTCTTCCCAGTCTTTGCAACCCAGCACCTTCTGTCTGTACAAGAAACAGAGGCTCCAATTCAGCAATCTGTTTAAGGACATGACTAGTCCCGTTTTCTCACTTGCTTCTAGTGAGGAACATGATTAAGTCCTTTGCTGAATTGGGACCATAATCCTATATCTATGTTTGTGGTTTAACTTCCTGCCTGCTTTTCACCTAGCCATGCTGTGGAAATGGCTTGGGGGATTTACTAGGAAATGAAGGGCTAGCTTTGAAACCTCTTGCCATTTAGACTTTACAGATATTGGCGAGACCTCAATCAACTGTGGATGCATCTGTGCGTGCACATGCTGGGAGAGCAGGGAGGAGTTTCTATGGAGGGCATTTAGTCAATTTCTGAACTACATGTGATGAACTGTAAGGAGGCAAACCGCTCTCTTGTCTTGCTTACGGATGGAATTAGAATGCTGCTGTTATGCCCTTGGGTTCAGGTGGCATATAGCAGCATTTAGTGGCACACCGTTCTCAATCCTCCTGCTGCTGGAACTTTTGCAGCGTTATGCCTTGTGGTTACTAGTTTGTTTCCAAGAATTCTAAAAACATGTCATTTTTTCTCTCTACCTTCTGCTAGCTCTGAGACAGGCCTTTCTGTCCGGAGCTCCCTGCAATTTTATTCCATCTAGGAGTTATGAAGTGAATGTACCAAACAATGTGAGACTTGCTTATCCGGATGTATTAATAAACATCTGATCACAATTTTAGCATGTGTCATGGTTGTGCTGAATGCAAACATCTGAAGGTTTTGATTCACAACTGCAGGCAGCTGTGAAAGGACTCAAAGCCCTGGAGACAATGATTGATGGCTGCAACTCTTTATTTCAGCTGAGGGCATTTAAAGCTGAAGTGCAGAGGTATAAAATGTAATGAGGTGGAACAGAAGATCCAATAGAGAATATTGAGGTTTGTACAGTTTCCAAAAGGTAGGCACGCAGCAAAAACAGCTTCGTTCCCCTTGTTGATTTATGAAAGTGCTAAGGATTGATCACCTTGGGAACCCTCTTCAGTCATGCACAACCCATAGGCTACCAAGATGTTTCTTGCTGCCTGTTGGTGCCCTTGTAGAAAAGACATAGGGGTTTGATCCAGCAAAGGACTTAAGCATGTGACTGTCCCCACTAACTTCAATAAGACAACTCCTGTGTTTAAAGTTACACACATCCTCAAATGTTTTGTTGAATTGGGACCCTATGGAATTAAACAGGGATTAAACCAAAAGGGTTCAGTAGACATTACTCCAAAAATAAGGAGCAAAGGTATTAATCTTAAAAATGTACAGAATGTAATAGAAAAGAATTAAGCTTTCTCTTTTTTTTAAACGGTTGTCCTATAGGATTCTGTAACAGGGATGCTAACAATGCTAACAGATGGTTCAAGTGTTACCATTTTCTATTAAATTCTCATGGACTTTTCAATAAGGGTGGCCCCTTGGCATCTGGAAAATTTTAACTTTTTAAATTAAAAAAGGAAAGGATGATACCAGGCCTTATGGTTGCAAAAAATATCTGAAAAGGTGAACTGACCAAGCTCTCCCAAGTTTGTAGAGAGACAGAAAACAGACTGCTCGGAGGTATGAATGTTATCTCCGTTATCAAAATGGGGCGTTAATTTTGAAGTCTCATAACAGGCCAGATTTTTTCCAAAGAACTCAATCTGTTGGTGTGCACTTGTCAATCACATAATACTTGTGCACTAGCGACAGAATTTGCACATGCAAAGCCCATCATCTGCATGCGAAGTCACATGCACAGAAATGAAGGTCACTATTTCAAAATTGGGCCCCAAATATCAACGTTTCATTGGTTGTCTCATTGCTGATTACTTTAGCAGAAATATCCAACTGATGTGCTTGTCCAATGTGTCTACGCATTACAGAAGATCTGGAAATATCTGGCTCTGGCTCTGGCATACCACCCATGGCCCCTGCACCTCCACTTGCTTTAGTGTCTCTGGACTACTGGTAAAAGCAGGCCAGCGAGGAGAGGCGTCTAGAGACGCTGAGCACATCCTGACTGTATGGAATTCAGGGTAGCTTCTGGAAAGGCTCTTATGTAACCAACTCTGCTAGGCCCAATGAGACATCCCCCATTGCAAGGCTCCTCCCTCACTGCAGGACTTCATTCTCTGCCAGTTGCACGTCACTTCTTGCTTTTCAACAGCTGACAAAATGTTACTTTCAGGTACTTTAAAAATATTAAACCTGGGTCCTGGGACCTTCTGTTTTCAGCTGCCTGGGGAGCTCTGGCCCTCACTTGCAGCTGCCAGGAGAGAGACCTGGGCCTTGACTTGCATCTGCAGCTCTCTTTATGGATGCTTTCAGCAGAGACCGTTCATACCTTCCGGCTCACCAACAGATGCTGAAGAGCTGCAAGTGTGACCATTGTCCCTTTGCTGAACAGATGGAAGAGCATGAAGATTTGTTCAGTCAGTGCTCTAGACTAGAGACTCTTAGGGACGCCAATAAAACCTTTAGAAGTCCGCAGGCTCATTTTCAGCTGAGCCCCAAAAAGCTGAGTCCAAGTTAAGCTAGAATGAATTGATTTATGGTGCTCTGATCTGAACTTCGTGGAGGAAATCTGTTGATTTTTTTTCCATGCCCACAGAGTAAGAGAGATCTAGAATTCTGCAAAAGGTGCTGCTGTTTGGGCAAGCCTCTTTGGAATTACTTACATTTTTGAACACACTTGTACTCTTATGCATCTATATAAAGCAGACCACCAGTCAGCTAACAGTGGGTTTGTATGGTTGTCATTGAGGGCAAAATCTGAAGAAATGGAGATTGCACAGCCGTCACTGAAGGAAGACCTCTAGAACCTGCAGAACCTCTAGAAATCAGTGAGACTTAATGAATCACAATATGGAACTCCACCATGCTATTTTTGGCAGTCGCTTTTTTTTAGGTTGAACAACACTTTCAGGTCCTAATCCAGGAAAATTCTGTGTGATGAAATTGGGACACACATGCACTAAAGAAACAAGAAACTAATACTTTGGAGATTCAAGCATGTCTTGAATTAAAAAAAAAAAAAAAAGACTCATCAGACATGGTAATGTTGTTGCTGTACATCATGGTAACTAAAGATTAATCTTCTCTTGCAAACTGATTCCCATAGAAATAATGAGTGAATTGTGGCTAACCTCAGTGGGGTGCATTGTATTTTGGAGATACAACCAGTTACATAAATAAAACCTTGTACAGTAAACATAGGGAAGAATGGGTCCCTGTTTAATTCATATGTGCTATCAAAACCTTTAAGTCACTTGGCAACAACAGACTTTTTTTTTATAATCAGATTTGTCTGATTATAGTTGACTACTCTAAAGCAGATGCTTAGTACCATTCTTTTTCACACTGAAATTTTATCCCTAATTTATTTTTTTAAATAAGCCTGTCCTATATCATTCCTTCCTCGAATCAATATTCAGTTATTCACTTCCATTTTCATAACAAAAGTCAATATTAGCTCCTGCAGAGATTTATTTCCTTGAATCAATAAACCAGTGCGTAGCGGTACATATTTTAACAGGAGAGCAACTGCTACCGAAGGAAGATATTTTACATCATCCCACAATGGCTGGAAGACGGATTGTTAAAATGCAAAAGGTTGAAAAACAGAAGAGGAACAATTTCCTGAAAGGAAAGGAGATTCTATTGTCTCTTTCCCAGACACCCATTTAACACATGAACGTTTTTTTTAAATGGTAACGTCACTCTAGAATAGAAAATTGTTTTGCAATTCTGTTGGGAGGTGGTTCCCCTGAAGAAAACAATGACACGAAGTATAGTAATATACTAGGGCTTGTCTGCGCAGTGAGGTAATGCGCACTATTGGGTTGTGATTTCTAAAGTGCACTAACGTGTTGCACAGCATATGCCCCTGTGGCTGACCCTCCCCCGGGCCACATCTGGGGACATCGCAAGGAGTAATAGCTCCCATCGCTCCAGGAAGAGAGAGAGAGAGATGGAGCACCACCACCACCCTTTGACGCAGCATATGGCCTCACCAGCACATTTCCCTCCACTGCACCCCCTTGCCTCTGAATAACAGCTTTCTCCTGCTGCCAGCTAATATAGCAAGTAGAGGCAGTCTGGGCTGCAATGCTGAGGGTTTAGGATTCAAACCCAGTTTGATGCACAATACAGAGATTTACAGTTGCACCTAATAGAACTTGTTTTTGCCTTTTTCTTTTAAAAAAAAATCCAAACCAATTAGGAAATTACATATGAAACTTGGTTAAAAGAACATCGTTAAGGCTGCAAAATCAAGAACTCCAGAGATCGGAAATACCAGGTCTACGGTTGCCCATGCAACTTTAATTCTGCCCTCTTGCATGTACATTATGATACAGTCTTTAATTACATGGTCAGATACAACGTTTTCCCACAGGACTCCTGCCTTATTTTCTTGCACAGAATGGTTGCACAAGGAGGCAGCAATAACCTTGCACAACCGTAAATCTGGCTTTTCCTTTCAACTACTTGACATGCAACTAAATAATGCTCTTTTAATATCACTTTTAATGTATAAATACCTGACATAAACAGATGAAGAGTTCTTGCTGCAGATGATTCTTAACATTTGTCTTTAGTGGCCCCGATTCATTGAGAGTTCCTTCTGTTGTACGAAAACTACCAAAATGTATTTGTGATTTTATTCCTTTATTTAAATAGTCTTCAGGAATTCTTGGTCTTTAAGGCCACTTTAATGGTTTTCCTGTTTTAACACATGAATAAAGAAGTGATATTCTGCAGTGAGGTAGCAATTTTCATCCGAGGATGCCATCGAGTTTGATCTTTCTAAGCCACTGTTTTATGAGGATCTCAAATCCAAAACAACACAAAACCCAAGATAGATTTTCCAGTTTCTTTAATTGCTGCCCAGATGTTGCGATCAGTTGATGTAGTTTTGACTGCCTCACCATGCAAATAAAAGACACAGTGGCATAGTAAGTGATCTTTAATTATGGGAGTACAGGGCATCAGAAGCACCGACATCATGCAAATAAAAGGTATTTTGCTCCGATTGCTTGGAGTAGGCCAGTGGAATGGAATGTTAAAGTTAAAATGCATCTGATATTAAATTAGCTTTGAAATACTGTTGCCAGTAGTCACAATAATCCCTTCTCTAATCGGTTGGCTTTTACGTAGCATAGACTTAACACTGTATAACCCACCCAGTCTCCAGCAAATGCATAATGGGATTGTGAAGGTAATACATGTGTGTAAATTGCAGTAGAACTTTAGAATAACTTCTGCAGGTGGAGCTACGTATATGTGATAACAGTGGGATTGGGCCAATGTAAGTAAAGTCCATTTTCCAAAAGAGCTGAAGCTGAAAATTTAAAAAAAGGCCTGATCCTGAGATGCACCCACAACTCCCACTGCAGCCAGTGGGAAGTGCTGGTTCTCAGTACCTCTCAGAATCAGGTTCCCAGTGATACACACAGGGTGGTAACAGTAGCCGTGAGCCCTGTTTAGTCTGGGACGACATACCATGGCTCCTAAGTTACGAGCTCTCCCTGTGAGCAGGCAAAGAGGGACAAAGCCAGTCTATGGTAGAGCAGCAGAGAGTTGCCCAGGGCCGCTCAGAGGATTCAGGGGGCCTGGGGTCTTCGGCGGCGGGTCCCGGGGCAGAAGGACCTCCCACCGCGGGTCTTTGGGGCACTTCGGTGGCGGGTCCTGGAGCGGAAGGACCCCCCGCCGCCGAATTGCCGCCGAAGACCCGGAGCGGAAGAAGCTCCGGGGGCCCAGGCCCCGCAAGAGTTTTCCGGGGCCCCTGGAGCGAGTGAAGGACCCCGCTCCAGGGGCCCCGAAAAACTCTCGTGGGGGCCCCTGCTGGGCCCAGGGCCTGGGGCAAATTGCCCCACTTGCCCCCCCCACCCCCCCGGGCGGCCCTGGAGTTCCCACGCTGAGCTCTCTTTCGGGCTAATACTGTTATTTATTTGTAGAGTCTAGGGACCTTACCCGAGATCAGAACTCCATGGTGCTAGGCACTGTACATACTCATAACACACCTTACCCCAAACAGCTTGCAGTTCAAACTACAAGACAGACAAAGGGTGGCAGAGGAGTAAAGCAACCTGCCTAAAGGCACACAGAAGATGAGTAACGGAGCCACGATTAAATCCTAGGTCCTCTGACTCTGGTGCCCTACTCACTAGACCCACATCTCACTTAACCTGGGAACTGGGTGAGGGTTGTTACAGCTGCTTTGAGCATACATCGTTAATGCCCTTTACACTTGTATGAATTAATTAATAAACATTGCACCATCTTTCTATATAAGCTTTTCTCTGAATAAACTAAAGAGGGAAGAAGACGTTGCAGCCAGCCAGATACAGTAGTATATTTAGGGATAACGAAGATGGTTTTCTTACCCTATAAGCACTTGCAGCCGAGTAGCCCTAATTAATGAAGTTTAAGAGATACAGTTCTAGCCAGCACAATGAATTGCTGCACCCCTAGAGAACAGAGTTCATATCTTACCTAAGGGTTGTGCAAGTCAACTTGAGTCTGATGCTCTTATCCTTCTCCCCATCTCTGGAGATTATAAAAGCATTGCATATTTTGGTACAAGTGGTTGTTCCTATTCCAGACACATCTAGGCTGCAACAGCAGAGGGTGTGTGCATCTCTTCAATTTCTCATCAACTAAAAGTGCCGCTATTTGAGGCAGCAGACAGTTATGGTTTTTCATCTCTTATGTATTTCAGATAGCCTATGCTGCAGTGGACTGTGCCAAAGAACAGAACCATGATCTGTGTAAACAGGAAGGTGTGGATGGTTACCCCACCTTTAACTATTACAACTATGGGAAATTTGTAGAAAAATATAACGGAGAGAGAGGGGTAAGTATAAAAACAGGTTGCAATTTGAAAAAATAACCTCCATGGGGAGAGGAATGTCTTGTCTCTTTCCATTTTTGTTGTAAATTAACAGGACGGTAAACTTTCAATGTATTTCAAAAGGCTTTTCCGCTCCCATCAGTAATTCACTGGGCTGAATCATTGTGTACCACACCCATACGCATTTTTGAACTGGAACTTGTTTGGTATATTCGGGGAAATTTAGCACCTGCTAAGGGAAATTTGGAGTGAATTTGATGATTTAGGCTGCCAGGTAAGAGATTGAAGTCCAGGACCTCCGTGGTAGCATTTAATTTCAGAAAAGGGACCGACACAAAAATGAAGAATTTAGTGAAACAGAAATTAAAAGGTACAGCGCCAAAAGTGAAATCCCTGCAAGCTGCATGGAAACTTTTTAAAGAAACCATAATAGAGGTTCAATTTAAATGTATACCGCAAATTAAAAAACATAGTACGAGAACCAAAAAAGTGCCACCGTGTCTAAACAACAAAGTAAAAGAAGCTGTTAGAGGTAAAAAGACATCCTTTAAAAATTGGAAGTTAAATTGTATTGAGGAAAATAGAAAGGAGCATAAACTCTGGCAAGTGAAGTGTAAAAATATAATTAGGAAGGCTAAAAAATCGAAGAACAGCTAGCCAAAGAAACAAAAAGTAATAGCATTTTTTTTTTAAGTACATCAGAAGCAGGAAGCCTGCTAAACAACCAGTGGGGTCACTGGATGATCAAGATGCTAAAGGAGCATTCAAGGAAGATAAGGCCATTGTGGAGAAACCAAATGAATTCTTTGCATCGGTCTTCACGGCTGAGAATGTGAGGGAGATTCCCAAACCTGAGCCATTCTTTTTAGGTGACAAATCTGAGGAACTGTCCCAGATTGAGGTGTCATTAGAGGAGGTTTTGGAACAAATTGATAAATTAAACAGTAATAAGCCACCAGGACCAAATGGTATTCCCCCAAGAGTTCTGAAGGAACTCAAATGTGAAATTGCAGAACTACTAATGGTGGTATGTAACCTATCATTTAAATCAGCTTTGGTACCAGATGACTGAAGGATAGCTAATGTGATGTCAATTTTTAAAAAATGCTCCAGAGGCAATCCTGGCAATTACAGGACGGTAAGCCTAACTTCAGTACCGGGCAAATTGGTTGAAACTATAGTAAAAAAACCAGTATTAGACAAATAGATGAACACGATTTGTTGGGGAAGAGTCAACATGGTTTTTGTAAGGAGAAATCATGCCTGAACAAACTACTAGAATCTTTGAGGAGGTCAACAAGCATGTGGCCAAGGGTGATCCAGTGGATATAGTGTACTTAAATTTTCAGAAAGTCTTTGACAAGGTCCCTCAACAAAGGCTCTTAAGCAAAGTAAGCTGTCATGGGATAAGAGGGAAGGTCCTCTCCTGGATCAGTAACTGGTTAAAAGATAGGACACAAAGGATAAAATGGTCTGTTTTCAGAATGGAAAGAGGTAAATAGTGGTGTCCCTGAGGGGTCTGTACGGGGCCCAGTCCTATTCAACATATTCATAAATGATCTGGAAAAAGGGATAAACAATGAGGTGGCAAAATTTGCAGATGATACAAAACTACTCAAGATAGTTAAGTCCCAAGCAGACTGCAGAGAGGTAGAAAAGGATCTCATAAAACCGGGGGACTGGGCAACAAAATAGCAGATGGGACTTTTCAGGTTGGAAAAGAGATGACTCAGGAGGGATATGATAGAGGTCTATAAAATCATGACTGGTGTGAAGAAAGTAAATAAGGAAGTGTTATTTTCTCCTTCTCAAAACACAAGAACTAGGGGTCACCAAATGAAATGAATAGGCAGCAGGTTTAAAACAAACAAAAGGAAGTATTTCTTCCCACAACACACAGTCAACCTGTGGAACTCTTTGCCAGAGGATGTTGTGAAGGCCAAGACTATAACAGGGTTCAAAAAAGAACTAGATAAGTTTGAGGATAGCTCCATCAATGGCAGGATGGGCAGGGATGCAAAACTATGCTCTGACGTGTCCCTAGGCTCTGTTTGCCAGAAGCTGGGACACTTGATGATTACCTGTTCTGTTCATTCCCTCTGAATCTTCTGGCACTGGCCACTGTCGGAAGACAGGATACTGGGCTAGAAGGACCATTGCTCTGACCCTGTATGGCCGTTCTTATGAGATTTATGAAGGAAAGGATTCCAGCTCTAGAATCACCTGACTTAAGGGAGACATTGTCCAATTGTTGGAAAATGTTCTAGCTAGTGTGTTTGTGTACAACTGACTCTTTATTGGATAGAATTAGAATTACTCTTCAGTGTCTCTCTACTTTAAACAAGTACTGGAGATTCTCCTTTAGTTTGATGGCATGGCCATCTGCTTTTGGAGCCAGAGAATGTGATTTCTGTCCCTGCTGTCATTGTAAAGTCCTGAATGGACATAGCATGCAGCAAAGTGACAACCATGAAGTGCATAGAGTTACAGGTTTGTTGCAATATGATAGCAAAGGATGCTGTTATTAAAGCAGTAAAACACTTCAAGAACTACCATTCTCCTGGATTCCTTTTACTGTGTCAAAGGTTGAAGAATCTTGGCCTATAGCCTCCTATAGCAGACACTTCCTGGTGCAAGTGCTGGAGGAACCAACTAGGGGCAGAGCTTTTCTTGACCTGCTGCTCACAAACAGGGAAGAATTAGTAGGGGAAGCAAAAGTGGATGGGAACCTGGGAGGCAGTGACCATGAGATGGTCAAGTTCAGGATCCTGACACAAGGAAGAAAGGAGAGCAGCAGAATACGGACACTGGACTTCAGAAAAGCAGACTTTGACTCCCTCAGGGAACAGATGGGCAGGATCCCCTGGGAGAATAACATGAAGGGCAAAGAGGTCCAGGAGAGCTGGCTGTATTTTAAAGAATCCTTGTTGCGGTTGCAGGAACAAACCATCCCGATGTATAGAAAGAGTAGTAAATATGGCAGGCGACCAGCTTGGCTAAACAGTGAAATCCTTGCTGATCTTAAACGCAAAAAAGAAGCTTACAAGAAGTGGAAGATTGGACAAATGACCAGGGAGGAGTATAAAAATATTGCTCAGGCATGCAGGAGTGAAATCAGGAAGGCCAAATCACACTTGGAGTTGCAGCTAGCAAGAGATGTTAAGAGTAACAAGAAGGGTTTCTTCAGGTATGTTAGCAACAAGAAGAAAGTCAAGGAAAGTGTGGGCCCCTTACTGAATGAGGGAGGCAACCTAGTGACCGAGGATGTGGAAAAAGCTAATGTACTCAATGATATTTTTGCCTCTGTCTTCACGAAAAAGATCAGCTCCCAGACTGCTGCACTGGGCAGCACAGTATGGGGAGAAGGTGACCAGCCCTCTGTGGAGAAAGAAGTGGTTCGGGACTAGTTAGAAAAACTGGACGTGCACAAGTCCATGGGGCCGTATGCGCTGCATCCGAGGGTGCTAAAGGAGTTGGCGGATGAGATTGCAGAGCCATTGGCCATTATTTTTGAAAACTCATGGCGATCGGGGGAGGTCCCGGATGACTGGAAAAAGGCTAATGTAGTGCCCATCTTTAAAAAAGGGAAGAAGGAGGATCCGGGGAACTACAGGCCAGTCAGCCTCACCTCAGTCCCTGGAAAAATTATGGAGCAGGTCCTCAAGGAATCAATTATGAAACACTTAGAGGAGAGGAAAGTGATCAGGAACAGTCAGCATGGATTCACCAAGGGGAAGTCGTGCCTGACTAACCTAATTGCCTTCTATGATGAGATAACCGGCTCTGTGGATGAGAGGAAAGCAGTGGATGTGTTATTCCTTGTCTTTAGCAAAGCTTTTGATACGGTCTCCCACAGTATTCTTGCCGCCAAGTTAAAGAAGTATGGGCTGGATGAATGGACTGTAAGGTGGATAGAAAGCTGGCTAGATCGTCAGGCTCAACGGGTAGTGATCAATGGCTCCATGTCTAGTTGGCAGCCGGTTTCAAGCGGAGTGCCCCAAGGGTCGGTCCTGGGGCCGGTTTTGTTCAATATCTTCATTAATGATCTGGAGGATGGTGTGGACTGCACTCTCAGCAAGTTTGCAGATGACACTAAACTGGGAGGCGTGGTAGATACACTAGAGGGTAGGGATCGGATACAGAGGGACCTAGACAAATTAGAGGATTGGGCCAAAAAAAACCTGATGAGGTTCAACAAGGACAAGTGCAGAGTCCTGCACTTAGGACGGAAGAATCCCATGCACTGCTACAGATTAGGGACCGAATGGCTAGGTAGCAGTTCTGCAGAAAAGGACCTAGGGGTCACAGTGGACGAGAAGCTGGATATGAGTCAACAGTGTGCTCTTGTTGCCAAGAAGGCTAACGGCATTTTGGGCTGTATAAGTAGGGGCATTGCCAGCAGATCGAGGAACGTGATCGTTCCCCTTTATTCGACATTGGTGAGGCCTCATCTGGAGTACTGTGTCCAGTTTTGGGCCCCACACTACAAGAAGGATGTGGAAAAATTGGAAAGAGTCTAGCGGAGGGCAACAAAAATGATTAGGGGTCTGGAGCACATGACTTATGAGGAGAGGCTGAGGGAACTGGGATTGTTTAGTCTCCAGAAGAGAAGAATATGGGGGGATTTGATAGCTGCTTTCAACTACCTGAGGGGGGGTTCCAAAGTGGATGGAGCTCGGCTGTTCTCAGTGGTGGCAGATGACAGAACAAGGAGCAATGGTCTCAAGTTGCAGTGGGGGAGGTCTAGGTTGGATATTAGGAAACACTTTCACTAGGAGGGTGGTAAAGCACTGGAATGCATTACCTAGAGAGGTGGTGGAATCTCCTTCCTTGGAGGTTTTTAAGGCCCGGCTTGACAAAGCCCTGGCTGGGATGATTTAGTTGGGAATTGGTCCTGCTTTGAGCAGGGGGTTGGACTAGATGATCTTCTGAGGTCCCTTCCAACCCTGATATTCTATGATTCTATCTTGCAAAGGAATTCTAGCAGTTAGAGGAAGGCACTGGGAGTCAGGAAACCTGTATTCTGTTCCTGACTCTGCTAAAGAAACCTTTACTTGTAAATTAATTCCCTGGGTTGCACAAAGAACCACCTTTTGTTAATCAGGGCCCCAGTCCTGTAACAGATTCTGCATGAGCAGGTCCTTTACATTCATGTGGCACTTCATGCCCATGTGGAGTCGGTTGTGATCTAAGGTCTAAGAGAGATCCCTAGAGACAACCAAGGCCGAGCAATGTCATGGAATAAAGAATTGTGACACATCTCTGTGCTCTTGGGTGGCAATCGCATGTCTTCTAGCTGGTTTTGAAGTGGTGCATACAGCATATTAACATGGCACTAATGTATGTTTCAGAGTTTATTAATGAAAAAGCATTGACAAAATTTGTGAGAAGCTCCCTGCCCTCTCCTCCGTTACATTGTTGCTTTCCATATTCTTCCTCCCCTCCCTACTGCCAGTTTTTCATGAGAGACTTGATGAGTCTAAAGCCTCTATGGATATTTCCTTTTCCACTTCATTGGAGGAGCCCTGCACTAGCACATTGTTGTGATCAGACAGTACAGAAGCAATGACTCTTCTCTAGTTTACATTCCACATACATACCCATGCCTTGGTGTTGGGAGTCTTGAAACATTGTTTTGGTGTCTTTTATTTAAAAAATTTAACCAATATTTGTCTTTCTTTAAATACAGGAGTCTGGATTTGCCACTTTCATGCGAACCCTTAGAGAAAGAGACCATGAAAGGGTAGGGAAGAAGAAGGATGAACTGTAATTTCTGCCTCAAAAGACATTTTCCACTGCACTGTGAATGGTCCCAGGTCCATTGTTACTGCACCTGAGATTTCACATATTCTAAAGACAGAGACTTAACAAAAAAACAAAACAAAAAACAGCCATGGCCATTTTGTACAATTTTGAAATAAAGTGAAACTACTTGATTTTTAAAGGAAAACAGATTGTTGCCATATTCTGTTTAAAAACTAGCGTTTTCTCATGATGTGAGAATATGCCCATCAACACTCCTATGCAATATTTTTGTAATCTGTAGTGTGTCTGTAGGTGAAGATGTTTGATACGGTGATTCTGCATTTTTCTTTGAAGGGTGTTACAATCCATGTAATAACTTGTTTGTTTGTTTTAAATCAGTGGAGGAAAATGGGACTTTTGAGAAACATAAAAATCTGTTCAAATGCAGTTTTGTGAACTAGATACATGTTCTTCAGAGATGTTTGGGGGGAAGAATTTTAAGGTGCTCAGGGATAAATAGGGAAATTGAGTTAATGAAGACACTAGCATTGACCATTCCAGATCTAACTGATTTCATTTTTAATCCGCTGTACCAGAACTGTTTACATATCTTTATAGAATGTACGGAGTCATTTTAAACAAAGTTGTCAAAAATCAGCACAGCATAGTTTAAGTTCAGAATCAGTCTCATTTTTCAGCATTTATGTCATCAAATGCCCCTGTAAATATGGGAGCAAAATGTAGGCTGTTTGTCTTTTTGTAAATTTATGTTTAGGCCATATGAAATGCATATTGAAAAGCAGTATATTTGATTGACTGTCTGACAGATGTGTAATATTTTTGATATGCAGAAATTACATACAAGACAATTTGTGTACATTCCAAATGCTTGTCCGCATTGTTTGTTAAATAAAAATTTTAAAAATGGAGTTATAGCATTAAAACTATTTCTTTAGCAGTCATGTTAAAGACTGCAAATCACTGTAAACAAATACAGCATTACTACAGAGAGTGCTTTAAAAATGTGCGATTGTGCTGTTCGTTCTACAAAGTTACATTCATCTGGAGGTACTTGATATGTCTTCATAGAATGGGTTTTTTAAGATTCATTTTGACCTAAAAATAAATCAATAAACTGAAAATGTTTTAATCCTGAATCAGCCTGGTTTTGCAGCTCTTTCAGGCAATGTGCTATGTAACCAGCACCCGTAAGAGCTGGTGACAAGAAAGCATAAGCCACTGCAGGTTCCATGAACAAGGGTTATTTCCTGTCTGATGAGTAAGGGGCAAGCCCATCGTTTAACTCTGATAGGTTCTCTGTTTTTTAGTATATCCTCTGTGGCACTAGTCTCACATTTCACACTCTCTGGTGACATTGAGCTGCAGGTTGACATAGCATCCTCATTAAATGATGGAGAACCATCACTTGGACCTGAACACTTTCTCTATTGCTATTAGAAGTTTGCAGATATATTAAATATATCTTATAAATATATATATGAAATATATCTCTTTTGCCTGTCTGTGATGTATAAGGGGCAACTTCTTGCTACATTGGTGGAGAGTTTCAGGGATTTCTCACACTCTTGTCCGTTTTGGGTGCACGTCGCCGCCGCCTCCTCCTCTCTCTCTTGCCCAATTAATGGGACTGTACATTTGCCACTCATTAAACTGCTGAAGCCATTACTGAGTAATCAGGAGTAAGAGCTGGTAGGCTGATTTGTCTTGTGTGGTGGCCAGCTTGTTAACCATGCCATAAAACTAAGCAATGATGATGCCATGCCAAATATTTCCTCTTATTAGGCACCTCCTGAATCTTCCCACCACCAACAAAATTAGCTGTCAAGCAGTACACGGATATTCTGCATGGCCTAATAATTTATTACAACCTCCTATTTACCCTCCCACTAGTCCATTTTTTTTTTTTTTTTTGGCATAGCCACTGTTTTGCATTATGTCCCATGCTCATTGGTAGCTATGGATCAGATCCTTTAAACTGTCCTCATGCTGAGTAGGGCCTATTCATCCTTATGTGTGAGGGGGGAAAAATTATATACGGCCTTTAGATTCCAAGAGGGAAGATCTTTGCTTCTGGCTGAGTATGAAGCAACGAATACAATCAGTCCAAAACTGTAGACATGTTACTGTAATTTTCATGATCTCTAAGTGGTTGGCACTGAGGAAAGGAAATACAACATCCATGAAATCCTAAGCTGTGGGATATGTCTATATTTGCATTAATTGCAGAGAATTGTAGACTTCTTAAAAAAATAACATCACAGCTGGCCAATGGTGACATCACTTCTTGGGACTGCTGTGATTTATAGGCTTTAGTAAATGTTTAGAATAGGACAATTACACACTATGCTTTAGACCAGTAATTCTTTACAGCTGGTTACACCATAATAAAATTAAGGAGCCTAGTTTTTCTTTTGGTGTTTTGTCATGTTGCTTCTTGGACTTGGAGGGGCTTTTTCCTCAGTTAATTGTGTGTTAATGTACAAATACAAAATACTTGAAAATACTTTACCTACTGTTATAGGGTCATTACTCATCTGGTTTATAGTCAGAATGTCTTTGAAAGAGATGATTTTGAACAAGATGAACAATTAAATCTAATTGCTAACAAAAGCATTGGCTACTATGAACCAGAGTATATCAAGCTTACTTCCTAGCCTGTTTAATTAGGTAACATTTGGGCCTGATTTTGATCTCAGTTACACTGGTGTAAATCCAGAATAAATTTATTGAAGTTAATCTGAATTTACACTAGGGCAAATAAAATCATATTCTGACCCGTTGAAGTTACACTGACTATTCAACTTCCTTTTTCCTAAAATTACACTTAAAATTCTTTTTTTTTTTTTTTTTTTTTAACAAGCTCTTACTTGACAGACACAAGATTTGAGTCACTGTCTTTAAATGGAAGGCCAGTTTCACACATTTATCATCCCCAGTCATTTGCAGAAGGTATGGTTAGTCAAGCATGAATTTGTACTATTAAAGATGAGTAACAATCTTTGTCAAATCAGGTATCAACAATAAATTAATTACTTGTCATTAGTGGCTTGCAGTGAATCAGAGAGGCTGCCATTCTTGTGAATCCTGATCCTGCAGCCCTTGTCGGTATGATCCAAAGGCCCTTCAAATCATCCACGGGAGTAGTCCCTTTGAGACTAATGGTGTGCATAAAGAATTCATAGATTCCAGGGTCAGAAGGGACCATTGTGATCATCTAGTCTTACCTGTATAACAGAGGCCAGAGAACTTCCCCAGACTAATTTCTAGAGCATGCCATGCCATTCTTTTTTTGGTTCACAAGTTTCACTTTGCATTTTATCTTTGCATTTGCTTTTTAATTCTTCCATTTCAGTCTCTCATTTTAGAGCAACTAGCTGAAGTTTGCTCTGTGTTCTGATAGTTGAGGGGGGCGGGTAAGCCCAGATGATTTACTTTCCCTGATTAGAAAATGCTACTGTACATCTAATGCACCTGGCCAGACTACCAAGCTTCCTAGTGCCACCTTCAGCCATGATGCTGTTATGAAGTAGAGTCCTTTAAGACTTTTCTTTTCCTTGAATATAGATGAAATCTCTTTAGGAAAAAAATCAAACTTTGTGCATAGAGAAGCCAAGCCCAGTGTGTTAGAGGTAATATAGTTCAATATGAGCAACCAGCTAGTGGAGGTAGCTGTATCTAGTCAGGCATATCTTCCATCTTGTGAGGTATTTGGAACCCCGGAGGACAATCAAGAGAAAAGGTGTATGTGTTTGGTAAACTATACACAACATTGATGTGCCACTGTGCAAAGGGCCAGCCAAAGACTATGTACCACTTAAATCCTCAAAATAGGCCTTGTACTGGCCCTACAGAGCCTTAGATTCCTTCCCAAGTGAGTAAGGCTACAGGATAAAGTCCTATGTAACTGTATAGGCAGGGCCCTTTATTTTCGGTTTTTATTTTCTTTAATTTTCCCCAGGAATTTATTGGTGTTTATTACTACAACAAAAAAAAAACAGGTGAAAATCGGTGGAAAAAACGATTAATTTTTATGGGTAAATATTGTGGTTTGTTTTGCTGGATGGAAGGACAGGAGGGAAAAGTATTCAGTAGATTAATGCTTTGATGAATGGACTTGTGTGGCTTGCTGCAGAACTAAAAACACAATACCATGTCTGAATTTAAGAAAACGTCTCCAATCCCCAAATAAAAATTTTCATTTGAATAAACAGTTTACTGTTGTAGACTTGTAAATATTTATAGGCTAATAGTTCTATTTAATAATTGGGCCACACCATTTGCAATGCCTTTTCTCCTGTTTTTGTTTTCTGAAACATATTCTGATACAGATTTTTGTTTTCTTCCCATTTTAGTGTGTCACATCTTTAAACCATTATCTGCTAACAGTTTGAAATGGTTATGTGGTGGGTGTGAGATTAATCAGTGCAGTTAGACACGCACGCACTTCAGAGTTTGAGTGCGTGCCTGTTTGTTTATTGTGTGTATCTTCTAGACTAATACATAGCCTACTTCAATATACACACAGACTAATGTATTATAATACATATATTTCATGCAATATATTGTATTTTCCTAATAAAACAAGTTGTTTTTTATATATTTGAATTATTCAAAAGTAGGGTGAAAATTGAAAAAAAAACAAATACTTTTTGTAAAACCTGGGATTTTTTTTTTTTTTTTTTTGGGGGTAAATATCAGTTTAAACTGAAAACAAAGGGGCTTATGTACAGGTTAGTAAGGGAAGCTCATTTACCGGCCCAAGAACCTGTATTGGGAAACTGGGCTGCTTTTTTCAAAGGAATTTAAGGGATTCATGTCCCCAAATTCCACTGAATTTGTTGAATTTCATTGGGATTTGGGGTAATTACCTTAAATTGCTTTAAAAATCCAAGCCTTAGTCTCCGTCTAGTGGCTAACTGCTCTACCATTAAGAATAAAAAGTGACTAGGGGGAGAAAGGAAGTTTGTATGTTTAAATCTTTAATCCAAGGATTAGACAGATAGATAGATAGTCTCTGAATAGGCAAGTCCTGCATGGATGGTAAAATTTAAGATAAAACCGAAGTACATTTCTGAGGTATTCTATGAAACCATTTCATGGATGATTTATTGAGTTTTGAGGTTTATAGCTTTTTGAAAGAAACATCATCATCACAGCAATTCAGGAATTTACTAGTTGATTTTATTTTATTTTTTAAACAGACTATCAGCATTAATCTTAATAGTCTTGGTAGTAGTGAATCAATAGAAAAGCAATGTAGAAAAGAAAACATCATGTATACAGATTTACTAGAGTAATTCAAGATCCCTGCCAACATGCATTTTATAGCTCAAAAACATTTGACAAAGTAATCTTACATTCAAAATAATCCAAGAAGCAGGGACTACTTATTTATGCGCACACTCCATTTAATTTAATGGTGAGTAGTCCCATTAATCTGTAATTAAGGACTACACTCCTGAGTAAGGGTTTCAGGATGTAATCCTGAAAGCAGCAAGAAAGAAATTTAGCCTTTACCACCAGGTGATGATCTTTAAGTCAAATATCTGTTTTCTTTGCCATTTGATTCCCTACATTAATGTTACCTTCCCTTAGTTTTTCCAGCGGTAGAGTTGCAAACCAGTGGATCCAAAATAAGTTTTCCCTTTTATCTGTGAGCTTTAAAATTTCTGGATCTATAGGTAGGAGTACTAAGGGTAAATTAAAAGGATGGGGGAGTTTGCAGCAAAGGTCATGTGGGTAGTGCGAAGGGGATTCATACTGAAAACATGGTTGAGATCACTACTCTTTGGACTTCAGAGAAAACTTTATTCAAACCCTTCCTTTAGTAGGAGTGTATCAGTCAGTTAATGGGACTAATTTTTCTGCTTACCTTTCATGGCTAGGCTTAAATTGAGAGGGAAAAACAAGAGCTGATCCTTTTCTATTCATTGCCCTTGACTGCTTGCATACAAAACTGCCCAGTGTCCAAGGACTTAGGACATATTAAGCCTCTGAGCCATGATAAAGAGGCACACGGGGGCAAGGCTCCACCAGTCATGGACTCCACAGCTGCAATGTTGCCACCTATGATACCATCCAGGTCAAGGAACCGAGAACCACTGGTACCATCGAAGAGCACACAATGGAGCCTCATTCACTGGCAGTACTGTTATGACCCCATATGGATCTGCCATGTAAGCCTTCCCACATTGCTTGTCCCACCAGAGTTAGGCAAGCAGAAATGTACACCACTCTAGAGGACATCTGTGTTCTCCTGGATCCAGAGACGCCCCAGTCCAGATCCCCTCAATCCTCACCAGGGGGGATTTTGACAGTGTCAGGAGACAAGGGGCTATGGGAAGAGAAGTCCATCTTGCATACTGTTTACTAGCTGTGGCTGTCCTTCAACAGGTATGACTGCACTGCCTATTGAGCCCAATCTGACCTTTTTGTCATTGGGAAAATCAGATGTGCTGGAGGAACCATCATCGATAACACCAAGGGAGATCAGTCCAGACATGAGATCAAGAGCTTTCTGAAACCAGCCATATCCAACTGGGATCACCCCCTCGGGTCCAGCAGGACCCATGCCTTCAGGACTTTCACAACCCTCTTAGCCTTTGGGGCTTATGAGACCTGTACATGTTGTGACTCCCAGAGGCTATGGTGTCTAATACTGAGTCATATCACCCCTCACAAAGCAACTAGAACTTTCTCCTGAGCTCAGAGAAAAGGAGGAATATGAGCTGGTTCTGCTGCTTACTGATGAAGGTAACTTCCTCATCTCCTGATCCAGCTTCACTGTCTCCTCTCGATAACCACAGCAATTCCTGGAGCTGCTATGGAGGGTGGCAGAAGAGCTCCAAATCTCTTTAGAGGAGATCCAGGACACAATATATAAACTCCTAGACATCCTGAAACACACAAGATCCGGCCAGCCAGCACTCCCGTGAACAAAGCCATACAGGAAGCAGCAAGGGCAGCATCGTATACACCAGCAACATTCATTGCTATCCCTCTGTAGAATTCCATAGCAGTCTAGTAGTTTTTATTATTCTTATTAGTCTGGAACCACTACTAACTTGTTCTCCATATTGGCCTTCCAAAGAGTTAGTCAGATTTTACAGATATTACTTTACCTCCTAGTCTACAGTACTCAATCTCATCAAGTACTCGTCAAAGGAAAACAGTTCCCTTATGAACAAAATCTTTAGAAAGTGGCCTCTGATGCCCCACTTAAATGGCTTCATATATACTGGGCATTCAATAGAGAGAGCCTGGTTCATTAACATGTGCAGTTCTCCGTGATCTGATTAGTTCTTACAGCTTATTTGGCAGCAAATGTATAAAGCCACCACAGTCCACATGCTAAATATGTGCACAGTTAGCTGAGAGAGAAGCAAGAAATGGTGCAAAAGTAACAGGCTTTGCTTGTAAAGAGAAGCAGGGGTTTTATCTAGGGCACTAGATTTATCTACTGTAGCAGACTGGATTTACCCAGTGCACTAGTCTCACTCGCACTTTGGTACCTCTCAACTATTTAAATACATAATAATTCTTCTCATGCTGATGTCCCTGTCCAGCGTATTTAATTTTTGTGCCTCAGGACGATAATGGATTCCAACGTGTAGTTCCAATGGCCATAAACCAATGATAGGCATAACAGAATGCAGTCTTCATTTGCACAGTACATAAAACTAAATTAAACAGTTATTAAAGTGTATTAACAATGCTCTCACCCCCATTTTTATTGCTGTTAAACTGACAGTATCTAAACCCCCTTTGGAATAGGAAGTACTGTGTGGGGGTGTCGGTGGGGGGATGCTGGGTCTGGGGATCAGCTTTCCTCCAGTCCAGCCTTCTGTTGCTCACTTATCCCATGGTCCCTCTTGCTCTCCAGGGCTCAGGTTATTCTCTCTTTGTGACTCAGCCCTTTGGCCATGTCACTACATAGTTTTCCCCTTCCAGGGTATCGTCTTGCTGGACCAACTGTACACCATCCCAGACCATCCTCCATGACAATTCCCAGGCTGTACGGCAACCCAGGCCTGCCCACTACTTCGGGTTCCAGCCCAGGGACCCTATCATCATCAGCCAAGGTCTACAGAGTCTCCTCCTTGCTGCTCTTTCCCTGGGCTCTTCCTACTCTGTTTTCCACAGGTTTTCTTCCCCCCAACTCCTCCGGTAAACCCTTCCATCAGGGACAGGATCCCAGGGCTTTCTCTGCCTGGGTTTCCTCCTAGCCACCTCTCTGTGCTCAAAGAGTGGCTGCCAACTATCTCCTTACAGTCCTAGCTAACTCCCCTTCTCTCTTGGGAGTGACTGCAGAGCTCCTACCTGCAGCCCCCAACTGTTGTCACCTTGCTGGCTTTATACAAGCTCCTGCCCAGGTGGGCTTCATCTTCAATTAGGGCTTGTCTTCACATACAGCACTGCTGCAGCATTTTAGTGAAAACACGACTACACCAAAGGGGGAGAGTCTCCCATCCGTGTAGTTAATCCACCTCTCTGACAGCCATGTTGACAGAAGCCCTTTTGTCAACATAGCACTGTCTACAGGGCGGGTTAGGTCAGTATAACTACATCACTTGGGGTGTGAATTTTTCACACCTCCAAGCGATGTAGTTATACTGATATAGGTCTGTAGTGGAGACCTGGCCTAGGCTTTAGCAGATCCTGACTCACCTCCAAGTGCAGCCTATAAGGTTAATTAAGGTTAACTAATGTTGGGTGGACTCCCCATCAGAGAGGCTTTTGATTTTTTTTTTTTCACCTACTGAGGAGCTCTAACGTGACCATCTACTTCAACAAGAGAAGCACTATAGTATGAAATAATAAGGCTGCGATTCTGTCATGGAGGTCACGGAACCTCCGCAGCTGCAGCAGCCAATGCGGCCGGCCCCAGGGAGCACCCCAACAGCGGCGGTCCCAGGGGCAACTGCAGCAGTGGACCTGGGGAGCACCCGAGCATCAGTCCCAGGGGCCCATGACTAAATCCTAGCCTTAATCATTAACGTGCAATGATGGGCAGGAAAGTGAGTATGTAAAAATGGCATTTTCTTACTCAGCAGACAAGCACCCTGGCTTTATTCAGTCACATCTTCTGACACCATGAATGACTGCTCCAATCAGTTACACTGGTGCAGAATTTGGCCCTGAGTTTGCAGTTGTTTGAGGCATGTTCTACTACTTTTGACACCTGGTAGCCCTGCACAGCCAACAAGGCTCCAAGGTCCTGATTCAGCAATGCACTTAAGTACATGCTGAAATCCCACTGACTTCAGTGGCACTTCAGTCTGTGCTCAGGTGCTTTCCTAAATAGGGATGGACTTCATCATGTTCTTAAGTGGCTTGCTGAATCAAGACCTGAACGCCAGATTTGGATCCCATTTTGGCTTGTGAGAATTGTTAAGCAAGTTCCTATACAGGGTCAACTCTGCCCTAAGTAGAGCTGGCTGAAGATTTTCTGATGGAACAGGCTGGTGGGCTGCCTGGGAATCCTGGATCCTCAGATGCCAGGCTGCCTGCCTGGCAGGTGCGTGAGCTGACTGATCTACCTGGGAAGTTGGGCAGTCGGTTCCCCACCTGGCTGGCTCCCTGAGCTACCCAGGGGATGGAGGACTGGGCAACCGGTTCTACTATACCAGTAACCTTTAAAAACTTTAAGCATGCATTTCTCTCAGCTATAAAGTATGGCATTCTCAAATATAGCAAGGTATCCAATGTGCATATTGCGGCTACAGTCTCTGTTCAGCCTTACCTGCTAATCAATAATAAATAAAATATGAATGTTATTCAAAAGCCACGGTATTCTTACTCTGTCTTGGTGAGTTACTGTTATATAGAGCTACATTTCCATCCCATTCAATTATAATCTTATTTGATCTTACAGTACCTAATAATGCTTTCCAGCCCTGCTAAGGCTACTTTCTATCTTTCTGAATTAAATTACGGCTATAACATCATAACTCTACTTATGCAAAGTTTGTTGTGGATATTATAAAATTCAAAGGTAAATTTCTTTAGGGACCCAGAGTTCTCTGAATATAAATGAAGTGTTTATTGTACAATCTTATTAATAAATAATGCTTTTATTTATTGTAATTGTTTAAATGGCGTCTACTGAAATTTCTGGCCTTGTGATGTGATCAGCTTGGAATGATTTTCCTTCTCTGGAAATATTTGAATACAAACAAAGTCTGGTGGTGTGTTCAATTACAGTAATGTAGGGAACTAAAGGGATTATGCCTACTAGGAGTACATTAATGTGGTTTTTCAGTTCATTTTTTCCCACTGAACAGGAAATAAACTAAATAGAGATGAAAAGCCCTGAAGCGAGACCTTTATTATTGGAATGGCTTGTTACATGATAATCAAAAATAGCCCATCTTGTTTTATTTCTACAAATCCAGGATTGATGGCGCTGAAAATAAAAATACACTTATAACTTGTCAATCTCATTGGAGCTTCTTACTTTGCAGACTGACTGAGATGCAGTGTGAAGATTAGAGACACTAAGTATTCTGTGTGAAAGAGAGCATGCCACAGTTGTTGTAGCAAATGCATTTATTAGTGGTGAGGTTCCTTATGTGATATTACTGGGTTTCTTCACATTTTGTAAGGTCCCAGAGAATGAAACACTGTTGCTCTAAGGAACAACCCCTTCTGCCTCCAGAATGGACTCTTGAGAAAATTTCAACAGAGAAACGCAGGAAAACATGTGAACAAAGAAATAAACTATGTTTCACGGACGTTCTTTATCACCCTGACGACACTCCCACCTCAACTGTGCTAGCAACAACAGCACTGAAACCAGGGAAGCAGTGACTGTATTGCCAACTCTCACAATTTTGTTATGAGTCACAATATTTGGTGTTTTTCTTAAAGTCCCAGATGCTAGGCTCACCTTATCTGTGAATGTCAACTTTCATTTAAAAACAGTAAGGTTCTTGATCTCATGGTTGTGGACAAAAGCTTGAAAGTGTGACCTCTACAAGCTCTAACAAAAACACAAACACCTAATCAGTGTTCTGATTTTTAAGCCACTGTCATGATTTTGGGGGATCTGATTCATGTTTTGTAAATATTTGGGGTGAAATGATGGCCCTAACTTCCATAATGGAATGGAATAATGGCCAAAACGTCCATTGACTTCAACAGAACCAGAATTTTACCCTTGGGGTGAAACACTGTGCGAGAAACAGTAGGGCACAGAGGCGCCGACTTTCTAACGTGCCGGGGGTTGCTCGACCCCGGCTCTGCCCCAGCCCCTACTCCACCCCTTCCCCCAAGGCCCCACCCCGCCTCTTCCCACCTCTGCCCCTTCCCTCCCCTCCCCTGAGCTCACCCCACCCTCGCTCCTTCCCCACTCCTCCCAGGGCCTCTGGAACAGTGGATCGTAGCAGGCGGGAGGTGCTGGGAGGGAAGGAAGGAAGGAGGGGTAGGCGCTGATTGGTGGGGCCACTGACAGGAGGCTGTGGGGAGAGGGGGAGGAGCTGACTTGGGGGCTGCCCGTGCTGCATCCACCATTTTTTCCCCCATGAGTGCTCCAGCCCCAGAGCACCCTGAGAGTCAGTGCCTATGGTTTGACAGTGTCATGTGCGTGTTTGCAGGACTGGTTCCTATTGCTGCTTGAATGCTTTCTCTAGCCCAGAGGCTTTTCTGAGATCTCGGTTATAAAACAGTACCATAGATGACTTGGTGGTATTGCAGACTTCTCAGAGGAGGGGGAAAATGTGTCCAGATTGTGTAGGCAAACCTTGTTCAAAGTTTGTGCTTGCTTGGTTTCAATCACACAGTGGACACAGCCCTAGTAGTCTTTCAGTAGCTTCTCGCACAAGTCAACTGGTGACTCCTACAATTATTACTCCTGAGGGCATTCTGCACCAAAAAATTAAAAATTCTGCAAATTTTATTTGTCAAATAAATGAGGAGGCTCCAGCACGTCACTGGGAAGCCCAGGACACTGGCTGCTCAGAGGTGGGAGATCACTGTGCAGCTCCCCCGGGACACAAACTCAGCTGTGAAGCTGCACCTAACCCTGACACAGCGCAAGGACCAGGCCTGTCCCAGAAACATCCCAAGGCCCTGCCGCTCAGTTTGGACACGCTGGCTCAGCAAGGCAGGATCCAAGTGTAGAGGGGCTCAGTGTGGGTGATCCAGGTGTGGGATGAGAGGGTTCTGTGTGGGGAAATCTGGGTGTGGTTGGCTCATTGGGGGATCTGTGTGTGTGGGTGTGTGTGGATGCTCAAGGGCTTATTGGGGGGCTTCTGGGTGCAACGGTAAAGGGACTCCGCAGGGGGATCCAGGTGCAGGTGGTTGGGGTTCAGCAGGTGGGGTTTGAGTGTGGGGGGTATAGAGCTCAGAAGGGGTGTGTGGGGGGACTCAATGAGTGTCCAGTTGCTGGGAGAGTGGGACTCAGTGGGGTGGGGATCCAGGTGCGGATGGCTCATCGGGGTCCACATGCAGGGGGCGTGGGGCTCATGGGAGGGTTCTGAGTATGTGTGGGGGGTGAGGCTCAGCACAGGGGTCTGGATGCATGGGGGTTGGGCAGATGGGGGAACAGCTCCCTGTATAGGGATCTCTCCCCCTGTAGCTAAGGAGCAATGGGTACAGGAAGCAGAGGCAGGGGGAGTTTTCAGAGCTTCCTGCAGCCGGGGGAGAAATCTGGGAGTGGGTCTGACCCAGCCCCAGATGCCATGCAGAGGAAGAGGAAGTCCTGTCTTCCCGAGCCCACCTGTGACTAGCAGCTGAGCCTGGCACAGGGTAGGAGCCACCAGCCGTGTCTTCCCCAGTCCCGCCTCCTGCCCCACAATGATTTACCTCTCTGCCGGCCGCCTTGGGCACCCAAAACATGTGCACAGTGGCGCAGAATTCCCCTAGGAGTAAGTTATGCAGGATTTTTCAGAACAGTGCCACACTTTATTATTTCAGGGTTCTAAACCACATCCTAAAATAACCAACCAATTCAATTTAATCTATGAGGACTGGACCTGTTCAGTACCACTGCTTACAATTCAACTCACCCATCTAAGTTTTGAAGTTATCCAGCCAACTCTGCATTCCCCTTAACTTTTTCTTTTCCAGAGGATCTACTCCTCCTTTATACATGCATTTTATGCTTTACATTTCTCCTCTTGATCTGCTGAGCCCTAAGGCCCAGAACCTCAAAAACATCTAGGTGCCTAACTCCTATAGGACTTAGGCACCTAAATACCTTTGAGGATCTAGGCCTAAGTTCTTTCCGCCCTGTTGCAGCTCCTACTGATTTATTCAGTAAACAATGTCCCTGGGGCATATGCTTGTCACATTACAGAAAAGTTAAACAAACAGGATTCTTATCAGGGACTGGTAATAGGATGTGGAGGCTTTTCGCTGAGTTACCAGATGATTGTTTGGTGGTCTGTGTGAATAGTGCTGGACCCGGTTAGTCCCTGGTGCCAGCTACCGCTGGGGCTGAGCTGGGAGTGTTGGTGGACTCGGGAAAAACACCAAGGCTTAGTTATTATTATTTATATAACGTTAAAACTTCACCAGGCGCTTTACACACAGCGGGGGGGCTACCCACAAGCACCTGAGGGAGTGTTAGGAACACAAGTCCCATTAATAACAGGAGTACTTGTGGCACCTTAGAGACTAACAAATTTATTAGAGCATAAGCTTTCGTGGGCTACAACCCACTTCTTCGGATGCATATAGAGTGAACCATATGCATCCGAAGAAGTGGGTTGTAGCCCACGAAAGCTTATGCTCTAATAAATTTGTTAGTCTCTAAGGTGCCACAAGTACTCCTGTTATTTTTGCGGATACAGACTAACACGGCTGCTACTCTGAAACAAGTCCCATTGAAAGCCATCAACTACTTGGGGGCCCGACTGCAGAGCCCCGCCTTTTACAGGCATTTGTGGCAACTTTTCCAATATCCATAACTTCATTAGCATCACAAATCGCTGACAACGTGAACTACCTCCCCACCCCCACAGAGCAATGGCGGTCCCGTCTCACCCCACAGAGCAATGGCGGCCCAGCCGCCTCGTCCCCACCCCCACAGAGCAACGGGGGCCCAACCCCTTCTGAGCAACCGCGCCCTTGCAACCACCCCATATCACCAGAGAGCAACGGCAGCTCGACCACCTCCTCAGTCCTCACCCCGCCGCCGAGCAGCGGTCGGCTGATTACGCAGAGTCACGTGTTATCCCCTCGCCCTGCCATTGCTTGCTGCGGGGGTACGTCGATGGTTCCCACAATGCTTTGCGGCAGGCGGACGTGGTCCTGCTGCTGATGCCGCGGCTCCGGTGAGGCAGGTAGTTCGAAACGGTCTCCTACGCCTCGCAGAGCAGTTGCCTAGCAACAGACCTAGGCCCGCCGGACCACCCGGCCGTGCGGGCTGCGCGAAGGCGACTCAGGTGGGAACTGGGGCCGGGAGAGGCAGCCCCCGGGGGCAGGGATGGGGCGGGGCGCCCCTCCCCCATGGGCCTCGGGCGCAGGTAGGGGGCAGGAACAGGGCTGGGTCTCCTCCTCCTCTGGGCACAAGTTGGGGGCACGGATCGGGATAGCGATGGGCCCCCCCCCGGGTGCAGGGATAGGGATGGGGCTCCTCCCTGCCCCCCACCTGCGCCTCCGCCCCCGGGGGGGGAAATAGGGATAACGATGGGTGTTGGGATCAAGGAGACGCGGAGTCAAGAGGTTTGTCAAGCAGGCGTCCCAAGCTCTCTTGAGCTGGGGTTTTTATTAGTAATTAGATCAAAAGGCATGAGATCATAGTTACTTGTAACATATTGATTGGTTCACCCATAGCCATCTCCCCTTGTGCAATAAATCATGATTGGTGAAGGGACTACGTGAGCTATTGCCTAGTCTATGCTTAATCAATAACCTGAGCATAGCTTTACCTTGCATTGCTTTACCTTGAGAATAAGCCAGGAGTAAATGTAATAAACACGTGTGTGGTTTGCCAGCACAGCATGTTTCACTACACCTCCCCCTTTTTGTTTTTAAGCAATTTGCAGGCATAATGAATGCTCTGTTTAGTATTAAGTCGTTGCCAAGGGCAGCCTTGGACAAATAGGCTAATAAGGGAAGGAATACACTGTAATATACAACAACAAACTATTAATCCTATAACTATAACAATAACATATGCAAACATTTGCTTTAGCCAGTATAGGTCTGGCAGCCACCCAGTAAGCCAGTCCCAGAATCCTGAAAAACCAACATCCATTGTAACTTCTTTTGTTAAAGTATGTAGTTTTACAATTTGGTTGTCCACTGCTTTTTCATTATTGCTTAGGTTAAAGCAACACATACCATCCAATTTTTCACACCCATAATGATGTTGCATTAAAAGATAATCTATGGCCGCTCTGTTTTGCAAAAGTCCATGTCTTAATTTGCTCTGTTCCTCATTTAACAAGGCTAGAGCTCTAGACGTTGTATTTAAGGCTTTTACTGCTGAGCAGGCTAAGGCGTTAATGTTTTTACTGTTTCGTGCCGCCAGACCGGGCACCCCAACCAGGGATACGGCCAGTGCGACGTATTCGGCCTTACTAATTAGGGCCGCGTGACTATTACAGCTTTCATCAAGGAATACACTTCGTTTTGTCTTAGTGAGTGATGTACCCTTAGCTTCCTTTTGAGGCAAAACCAAAGACAGCCTACTAAGACAGCATGGAGTTTCATGACTGATGTTGGCTGGAATGTAGTTAAAGGTATATCCGGGGCAGGACCAGAACCAGCCCCTTGGCAATTGTAGGTACTCATACATATATGATATATTAACCATACTTGAGCAATTGAAGTTCCCTTTTGGGAATTGAATACAAGTCTTTTTGGTACAATTAACCATTCTAGCACAACTAACATTAAAACTAGCAACATGCGGTGTTAACAGGGTAACAGCAAAACGCGGCTTGTGTGTTAGTCGATTTCCCCAATTATGGTACCCAGGGTACCCTAAGGCCCTAAGGGTAGAATTTTGTTCTAGAGAATTATAAAACCATGTATCATTGTTGATGTCTGTGGGATTATGGCACACTGGTATTAGGCAAGATCCTAGCACCTCCCCCACCGCCCTCTGCTCCGTTAAGCAGAAGGTACTTAGGTTTAAAGTCTTTGCAAATACCTCCCATATATTAAGACGAACCCCCCCAGTCACTACCGGCCCCCCTTCTGTAGGGACAATAGTTAAACTGAAAATAATGATTGTTAACAAAAGTACAGAATTGGCATTTAAGGAGGCTATTAATGCCATCATATAGTTCTCTGCCGTTTTCTCTTGGTTTGTTTTTTCCAACAGTTGTTCAGCCTGATTAGCTAGGTTCTTCACTTGGCCCCATGTGGCAGGTGCATTTCGTTGGCCCCCTCGTTTTCGGCCCGTTGTCACTTTTCCTTGTTCATCATATAAGTGTATGTTGAAGTCAGGGATGGGGTTGCTCAGTCCCTGATGCCACGCCATCCTTGTATGGTCGAACGTATCGTGCAGGTACCCAGAGCGGGCCGCTTGGTGTTGATACAGCTGCGTAACCGTGCCCCCAGGTGATTAGTGGCACAGGTTCGCTCCACTCCGGGCCAGGTAGCTGACGATAGGTTACCTTTGGAGCAGGAAGAACTTCGGTCGTCCGATAATGCCGTTGTGCCCTGGTGAAAAATTGAGAATTGAAAGGTAATAGATTTAAATGATTGAGTGTAAACAGTACTTGAGCCAGCCATTCTTCCTTTTCTGTCAGGCTGCCGGGGACAATTCCCCCTTTCTGTTTTTGCCGCAGGAGAGCATTTTTTAATGTGCGATTAGCTCGTTCTACAATGGCTTGTCCTTGGGAATTGTATGGGATGCCAAAGGTATGCTTGATTTCCCATCGCGTGCAGAACGCTGCCATTGCTGAAGAGCAATAGGCTGGGCCGTTGTCAGTTTTTAAAGCTGATGGCTTTCCCATCACTGCAAAGGAACGAATGAGGTGATTACAGACGTGTTTTGCCTTTTCCCCTTTTTGTGGAGTTGCCCATATATATCCAGAATAAGTGTCTATGACTACATGCAAATAGGACCAGGGAGCTAATGGTGGGAACCGAGTGACGTCCATTTGCCACAATTGGTTTGCACCTAGCCCCCGAGGATTTACCCCGATAGCGGGTCCTGCGAGGTTTCCAGTACACTCAGGGCACTGCTGAATAACAGCTTTTGCATCAGATAGTGGTATGGAAAATTGCTTGGCCAACGCCCTAGCATTTTGGTGATGTAAGGAGTGACTTTCCATAGGAGAGCAGGGGAAAGCCTTTAAGGCGTTATCAGCATAGGCATTGCCTTGCGAGATTTCTCCGGGGAAAGGCTGATGACTTCTAACATGTGCGATAAAAAATAGATGTCGTCGGTGACGTAATATCAGTTGTAGGGAAAGAAATAAACCAAGCAAATTATTATCCAAAGATGCAGTAACACAACTAGAAGCAATATTACTAACAACATTTGCAGCATACAAACTGTCTGTTATGAGGTTAACTGGTTGATCAGAAAATGTGTTAAAGGCAAGAATTAACGCAGCTAGCTCCGCACGCTGAGGAGAGCGTTGCGGTAAGGTAAACTGGGATTGCCACTGGTCATTTTTCTTCCAAGCGACCACCCCTCTGGAGGGGCCACCATCGGTGAAAATGGTAAGAGCTTCTTTTATGGGAACGGGAGATACCAAGTAGAATACTTTCAGTGGAATATGTTGAGCAACTTGGAGACGAGGATCCTTTGGAGTATGGTAAGTTACGCACCCAACATAATTGGCTAGTGCTATTTGCACCTCCTCCGAGTGCATGCATGCAACTTCCCAGGTGGCGATGGGGATGGGTATAATAATGTTTACTAAATCCATGGCAAACAAGTTTAATGCTCGATTGCGTCCTTTAGTGATTAATTGAGCAATCCTTTCAGACAATGGGACGAGTGTGTTTTTGTGTGTGTGTGGTAAATACATCCACTCGAGGATAAATTCTCTTTCATTTGTATGTTGAAGTAATGCCCCCATGAATTGCTTAATGTCCCCAAGAATGATTAAGGACGGGGGCACATTAGGTACTGCTCTATTTACCCACCTTTCTGCCATGGCTTCGTTGACCTTATGCACTACCTCCTGTTGTTCGTTTGTCAGTGATATTATGTCTCCCGGTTGCTTTCCTAATTTTAGGGCATTAAACAGTGGAGTCAGCATAGATGTGGGAATCTTGTAATACGGTCTTATCCAATTTATGGATCCCAGAATTTGCTGTAGCACTACATATGTTAATTTTTTTGGCAAGGTAAGTTTTGGAAGTATGGGCATGGAGTATGCTGCAAGCATTTTATGACCTAAATATTGAAAAGGTTCGGCTTCCTGTATTTTTTCCGGGGCTACTACCAGACCCGATTGACTTAAGATATTCGTTAACTTACTTTTCCATGTGGTGGGTAGGGGCCTACCGGCTATTAAGATATCATCCATATAATGGTAAACAAGTAGCTTTTTGAACTTATTTCTGAAAGGTTGAAGAGCAGTGTTTACAAAATACTGACACATGGTAGGGCTATTTAACATGCCCTGGGGTAACACTTTCCAATGATAACGTGTTGTGGGTTGGGCATTGTTTAGGACTGGCACTGTGAATGCAAAATATTTTTTATCCTTTTCCTGTAATGGTATCGTAAAGAAACAATCCTTTAAATCAATTATTGCTACCTGGTAGTCATATGGGATTAAATTTGGATTGGGGAGGCCACACTGCAGGGGGCCCATTGGTTCTAGTATTTTATTAATTTCACGCAAATCATGAAGGAGCCTCCATTTTCCTGATTTTTTCTTAATTACAAAAACAGGAGTATTGTACGGGCTTGTAGTATGCTCAATGTGTTCATCTTTTAATTGTTGCTCAACTAATTGCTGCAAAGCTTCTAATTTCTCTTTAGGTAATGGCCATTGTTCTACCCAGACTGGCTTATCAGTTTTCCACTGTAACGGAAGAGCCTGAGGCTTACTCATCTTCCAAAACCAGTTTTGCCCCTATCTGTTCTAACAAATCTCTTCCCCAAATGTTAAACTGTAAAGGCAATATGCAGGGTTGAATATATGCTATTATGGGGCCTTGTTCCTGGGATTTTACTGGTAACCATTGAGAGCTCTTTTGAGATGCTTGGCTTCCTCCTACCCCGAATACCGCAGGGGCTAGCTCAGAAGGCCATGTAGGCTCCCAATCCTTTTCAGCTATGACAGAAACATCCGCCCCTGTGTCCAACAAACCGGTCAGCCACTTACCTTGGAGTGTATACTTACGTTGAGGTTTTTGCAGGGATATTCGGTGTACCAATGCTGCCACCTGTGGGTGAAAGGAAGAATCGCTGTTGCCTTCAGTACGGGTGGATCCGAATCCTCCTGTGCGTGTTACCTGTGATTTTTCTCCAGGGAGCTCATATGGCAACAGTATCATCTGTGCCCAGGAGTCCCCTTGTCTTAAAGTAAAAGGCAGGTGACTCCAATACTGAACATATATTTTTCCCTGATAATCAGCATCAATCACTCCTGGAACTACCATAATTCCTTGTTTACTTGCTGATGACCGAGGGAGTATAATGCCCACCGTCCCTTCAGGAAGGGGCCCTTTCAGTTGAGTAGGCATTAAAAGAACTTCCCCCGGTAAGAATGAGGATTTTTCTTCTTGATTATACAAGTCTATTCCAGCACTGCCGGTCGTTGCCGGTTGTGCCCTAGTCAATTCTTCCGCCCCCGTTGTTTTTCCGGGGCCCGGGGAGGGCCCGATTACTGGTTTCCCTGCCCTAGTCCTGATCGACATTGATTTGCCCAATGATACCCCTTGTTGCATTTAGGACATTTTTTGGAGGGCCTACCCCCTTCCTGGGGTCTTCCTTTATGTGCTCCTCCCCCGGGTGCCCTACACTGGCTTTTAAAGTGTCCCGGTTTTTTGCAATTAAAACAATTTCCTGCTGGTTTATTACCTTGTCTTATAGCCCCCGCCAAAAGAGCCATAGCATGGGTTTGACTACCGACATCAGCGCAAGCCTGAATCATGTCCGCTAAAGTGTACGAGGGGCGATGTATTATAGATTGCAGTACCTTTTTGCAATCAGCATTAGCCTGCTCATAAGCCAGTCGCCGTAAAAGCTCTGTCTGTGCCTCCTCGTTATCGATCTGCCGCTGTACTGCTTCCTTGAGCCTATCTATGAACTGCGGATACGGCTCTGTAGGCTGCTGCCGGGTGGCTGTGAAAGACCTAGTCGGTTTCCCACTTACAGGAACCCTTCTGAAAGCTCTCATAACACTAAGTTTAGTACGAATATATGTGTCTGGGTCTAACTCCAACTGTCTCTCTATAGTGCTAAATTGGCCTGCTCCATAAATCTGGTCGGGTATGGCAGCTGGGGTTGAGTAACCTACAGCAGCTAACCTGAACTCACTATCCCACACCATATACTGGGCGGGGGTCAGCACCATACGAAATAAGTCTTTCCAATCTTGTGGAGCCATTGTGTAGCCATTTCCAATTCCTTCTAAGATGCCTGTCACGAAATTAGACCTGATGCCTGTCTCCGTGATAGCTTTTCTCACCTCCCTCAGTACTGTATACGGTAGCGCCGTCCACTGTCTGGCGGCATTGCCCTGTGCATCGACTTCTGCCGTTATAGGCATTAGCATGGGCAACTCCCCCTCCCACTGATGTTCTTCCTCCAAACTCAATTCCCCTGTCTCACGCGCCAACGCAACCGCCGCCCGGACGCAGCCCCCACGATTCCCCCGGAAACAAGGCTGATCAGTTCCTTTATCAATGGGGGGATCCGAGGGCCGCTGCCCCGTATCCGACACCGCAGGCGCTGGTGGTAGCACCCGCGGGTACGGAGGCGGTGTCGTCAGCGTGAGAAGCGGGGCGGCAGTGAGAGACGCCTGTAGCCCCAGTTTTCCCACTGCCTCAGTACAGCGCTGCCACATGAGCAGGTGCTGCACTGCTGCTCTCGGTTTCTCAAAGAGCTGTGTTCCTATTTTTTGCCAATCTTCTTGCTGCAGGGACCCCTCTTCGGGGTACCAGGGGCATTGACATTCTATTTCCTTAACAAAATCCTCTACATGCCGCAGCGTAACCGCTGGGCAACCGCTCCCCTCAATGAGCTTAAATAATTCCTTAGCATGAGCCTTTTGTGGCACTGATAAATCACCCCCCATACTCACGAGTGGCTGTTTCCAGCGGGTGCACCTAGACTATTCCAGTCGGATGAGCAGGGGTCCTCGGGATCCGGTGAATCACGTCGGGGTCACCAGATGTTGGGATCAAGGAGACGCGGAGTCAAGAGGTTTGTCAAGCAGGCGTCCCAAGCTCTCTTGAGCTGGGGTTTTTATTAGTAATTAGATCAAAAGGCATGAGATCATAGTTACTTGTAACATATTGATTGGTTCACCCATAGCCATCTCCCCTTGTGCAATAAATCATGATTGGTGAAGGGACTACGTGAGCTATTGCCTAGTCTATGCTTAATCAATAACCTGAGCATAGCTTTACCTTGCATTGCTTTACCTTGAGAATAAGCCAGGAGTAAATGTAATAAACACGTGTGTGGTTTGCCAGCACAGCATGTTTCACTATAGATGGGCTCTTTCTCGAGGGCCGGGATAGGGATGGGTCCCGCTCCTGGTGCCCGGGTCCCAGACTGTGGGGGAGAGGGGATGTGGGGGCTAGTGCAATGGAGGAATTATTCCACCTGCCCCTTGCCTTTCAGAGATAGGGAGGCATAACCCTGCCTATGACCTCTTCCCTGTAGTGTAAGGTTGCGGTAGGTGCCCTGGCACCTCCAGGCGCTGGGCGTGAGTACAAATGCTGCTCTGCAAAACAGCTGTGACCTCTGTTTCCTCCCCACTCCTCCTGCCATGGACAGAGTGCCACGTGTAACTTATGGGTGCAACACAGGTGTGTGTGTTGGATAGCTGCTGTAGCCAAAAGTTTTTTTTTTAGTGTGCCCCTATTGAGAAGGAGGCAGTCCCCCTCCCCCCCTCGCCCGCCCCCCCCCCCCCTGTGATATGGGTTATCCATAACACCTCAGGATCAGGTTATTGTACTGCACTCTCCATGGAGTTACACAATGACATTACCTGGAAATGGAAACTAGTGCTGAACTGGGTAGCCTGGTTATTAAGCATAATTTTATAACTGAAGCTCATTACAACATAGTTCCAGGATCTTCATTGGCTGTTAATAGACTTCTGCATGGAGACCCCGGCTTTGGTGCTAACCGTCAAAGCATAAGTGGTCTGAGCTCTTGTAACCTGGGAGATTGTTCTGTCCCCATTTGTATGGTACTGGTGCAATCAGTTAAAGTGCTCAAACGAAAGCTTCCTTGTTACAAACAGAAGGAAGTTGGTGACAGGGCATTCTAGGGTTCCTTAACTTTAATATGCAGTTTCCCCCCACTCTCTTGGTCTGCCAAAAGCTAGATCGGGGTGGGCAAACTTTTTGGCCTGAGGGCCACATCTGGGTGGGGAAATTTCATGTAAGACCATGAATGTAGGATGGGTGTGGGAGGGGGTGCAGTGTGCAGGATGGGGCTCAGGGCAGGGGGTTGGGGGTGCAGGAGGGGTGTGGCGTGTGGCAGGGGGCTCAGGGCAGAGGGTTGGGGTGCAGGAGGAGTGCGGCAGGGGGCTCAGGGCAAGGTGTTGGGGTGCAGGAGGGGGCTCAGGGCTGGGGGTGCAGGAGGGGTGTGGGGTGTGGCAGGGGGCTCAGGGCAGAGGGTTGGGATGCAGGAGGAGTGCGGCAGGGGGCTCCGGCCCTTCGCCGCTTACCTGGAGCGGCTCTAGGGTGGCAGCAGCGCAAAGCTTGGCTAAGGCAGGCTCCCTGCCTGCCCTGGCCCCGCGCCACTCCCGGAAGCAGCTGGCACCATGTCTCTGCAGCCCCTGGGGGGAACAGAGGGGGACAGAGGGCTCTGCGTGCTGCCCTCGCCTGTGGGTACCTCCCCTGAAACTCCCATTAGCCGCGGTTCCCTGTTCACGGCCGATGGGAGCTGCAGGGGCAGTGCCTGCAGGCAAGGGCAGCGCATGGAGCCCTCTGCCCCGCCAGAGGCCGTGGTGCCGGCCACTTTCGGGAGTGGCGCGGGGCTGGCAATCCTGCGGGCCGGATCCAAAGCCCTGATGGGCTGGATCTGGCCTGCAGGCCGTAGTTTGCCCACCCCTGATCTAGAGCATGCAATGTAATGCTTTTATACAGTTAAGAAAATAAACTAATAAATAGAAAATTGTGAAACAGTTAAGGTTGATACACATGACATGAGACAAACCCAGAAAAAGCAAGAAAATGAGACGTTAGCCTAACTTACTATACATAACAACAGGCACACACCTTACTATTCCCACAAGAACTGTACACCTTAACTCTGCCCTCTCAATCAGCCCTTCAGCAGGCAGCAGCCTACCAAATTATCCCATCCATTAGTTGTGGATGTTTAATGTAATAAGTTCATGTGTTGGAAGGGGATAATTTGAAAATTGAGGGGCTGGAAGTCTAGCATATGTTGGAGAGCAGAGACTACCCATTGCACCAGATCTACTCAGAATTCATCTCTGTTCGTTTTTGTGAAGCTAAGCAATGTGTTGTGGGTTTTTTTTAAAGGTGGTACTGCCATGAACGACACTCATCAACAGCCCAATTTCAAACAGCTTATATTAAAAATTTATGCAAAGGAGTCAAACAAAAATTGCCTCGAAAATTCAGACTATAAAACTAACACTGTATCACATTTCACACTGAAAGGCCATCTTCACATAGGGAAAAACAGGAATATATACCTCATATTAAGGCTCATTTCAGAACATAGCTCTGAATATGGAGTTGTAACCACGTACCTCCATATTAAAAACAATTACCAGTTTCCTCTTCTCAATAGAAGAAACTGGGATTAGGTCATGGACCCCACAACCACATATTCCTAATTCCCAGGGGCCCTGCAATGGAAACAGCAGGCTTTAAAGTGAGTAAAGTACTTTTCACAAATTTGTGAAGGGTGGGAGACTCACTGTTATATTTGTAAGGAAAGTGAGGTCCCTTGAGTTTAGGATAGTCTGAGGTAGAGAGTATCTGGGGAAAAAATACTAAATATGTAAGGGATTGAGTGCAGATTAATACCTAAACTTTTGGATGGATAGATAGAAATGACATTTAAAGATATTATTTATACAAATATTTCTTCATCACATTTTCCTATGTACACATATATACACATGCATAAAAAACTGCTTGCTGTAGAGAAATATTTAATATTTTTGGTTGGCTGAGTAAAATATTCCTTGTTTTTTAATTTCCATCATCCTGTTATAGGAAGGGTTAGTACATTTTTGTTTAGTGGTAAATTTTCATGACCGTTTTGCAGTGCTGAATTGCATACAGTTAAAATATGTATATTTATTAATTTCTCTACATTCATATACTCTTGTAGCCACAGTGTGTTTGGTAGTAGTGTTTTTGTTTGTTTTTGTTTTTAAGCTAAATGACAACTTTTTATACAGTCTTCTGACACTGTTCTTTGGAGACGGAGAAGAAAGAAATGTATTCATTGGATGGCTTAATAAGAAATATTTCACTAATGATATTAAAAAAGACTGTCTAAACAAAGTTTTGTTTTTCTGTCATTTCATAATGCATGGAAGACAGCTGGCAGGTTTCAGGGAAGTTTATCCTTTTTAAGAGGGACTAATTTGCCTTGATATAAATAGCTTTCATTTCATCTGAATCCCTATTTATCTAGGATTTATGAGAATATTTTATTTACAAATAAAATAAATATGTAAAATAGATAACTTAGATCTAGAAGAAGGATTTTATCCACTCTCAGTTCTGCTGTCTCTATTATTGATATTGGCTATTTATATTCTTTGTCCTTAATTCTGGGAGTAAAACAATGATTGAATGGAAATTGGGTTCAGTATTTAATATATGGGCAATGGGAGAGTTTTGGAGAGATACATATAGCATTATGTAATCCTACCTACTTGATATTTTCGCACTCCTCCTTTTTCCCCATAAGAGATTAGGGATAAATGAAATAGCATTTATTAAATTAATCACAGCAATCAAAGAGCTTTATTACTGTAGGTCATTTGTCCATCTTCCTGCCAATATAGGACCGTTCTTGATAATATAATATTCAGCCTAGTTTAAAATGACTGAAGGGATGGGTCTTTGTCCTCTTCACTTTGGAAATCTGCATAGTCAAATAGAAATGGGTTTTAAATTCCATATTTTAATCATGCGATTAATCACACTGTTAATAATAGAATACCATTTATTTATATATTTTTGGATGTTTTCTACATTTTCAAATATATTGATTTCAGTTACAACACAGAATACAAAGTCTACAGTGCTCACTTTATATTTATTTTTGATTACAAGTATTTGCACAGTTAAAAAACAAAAGAAATAGTATTTTTAAATTCACCTAATACAAGTAATGTAGTGCAATCTCTTTATCATGAAAGTTGAATTTACAGTTGTAGAATTATGTACAAAAAAACCTACATTCAAAAATAAAACAATGTAAAATTTTAGAGCCTGCAAGTCCACTCAGTCCTACTTCTTGTTCAGCCAATCACTCAGACAAACAAGCTTGTTTACATTTGCAGGAGACAACGCTGCCCGCTTCTTATTTACAATGTCACCTGAAAGTGAGAACAGACGTTTGCTGTTGTAGCCAGTGTCGCAAGATATTTACGTGTCAGATGCGCTAAAGATTCATATGTCCCTTCATGCTTCAACTACCATTCCAGGGGACATGCGGATGACGGGTTCTGCTCAATAACAATCCAAAGCAGTGCGGACCAACGCATGTTCATTTTCATTATCTAAGTCAGATGCCACTAGCAGAAGGTTGATTTTCTTTTTTGGTGGTTTGGGTTCTGTACTTTGTGCATCGGAGCATTGCTCTTTTGAGACTTCTGAAAGCATGCTCCACACCTCATCCATCTCAGAGATTTTGGAAGGCACTTCAGATTCTTAAATCTTGGGTCGAGTGCTGTAGCTATCTTTAGAAATTTCACATTGGTATCTTCTTTGCATTTTATCAAATTTCTAGCAAAAGTGTTCTTAAAACGAACATGTGCTGGGTCATCATCCGAGACTGCTATAACATGAAATGTATGGCAGAATACAGGTAAAACAGAGCAGGAGACATAGAGTTCTCCCCCAAGGAGTTCAGTCACAAATGTAATTAACACTTTTTTTTTTTTTTTTTTAACGAGTGTCATCAGCATGGAAGCATGTCCTTTGGAACGATGGCCAAAGCATGAGAGGCATATGAATCTTTAGCGCATCTGGCATGTAAATATCCAGTGCCATGCGAACGCCTGTTCTCACTTTCAGGTGACGTAATTAAGAAGTGGGCAGCATTATCTCCTGTAACTGTAAACAAACCTGTTTCTCTTAGCGATTGGCTGAACAAGAAGTAGGACTGAGTGGTCTTGTAGGCGCTAAAGTTTTACATTGTTTTGTTTTTGTGTGCAGTTATGTAAAAAAACAACAACCCTACATTTGTAAGTTGCACTTTCATGATAAAGAGATTGCACTACAGTACTTGTATAAGGTGAATTGAAAAACACTATTTCTTTTTTATCATTTTTACAGTGCAAATATTTGTAATCAAAATAATAAAAAGTGAGCACTGTACACTTTGTATTCTGTGTTGTAATTGAAATCGATATATTTGAAAATGTAGAAAAACATCCAAAATATTTAATAAATTTCAATTGGTATTCTATTGCTTAGTGCGATTAATCGCGATTAATTTTTTTGATTTAATCACGTGAGTTAACTGATTAATCGACAGCCCTAGTTTATACCCTTTAAATAATTATAAACTGTTGAAGCTAGACAAATTCATACTGGAAATAATGCATACATTTATAGCGGTGAGAGTAATTAACCATTGGAACAATTTACCAGGGGTCGTGGGAGATTGTCCATTATTGGCAGTTTTAAAATCAAGATTGGATGTTTTTCTGAAAGATCTGCTCTAAAAATTATTTTTGGGAAATTCTATGGCCTGTGTTTTACAGGAGGTCAGACAAATGAGCAAATAAGTAATTTTACTTTTAGAGAACCACATAATGCTTGTCTTGCTAAACTTTTGATCATTTTGATATATCTACTGTAACTTTTAAAGGTTTGGACATTTTAAATATTTATCTATCTTTTAATTCTTGACAAAGGTTTCATGGGTGTGTTTTAAAATGTCTGCAGTGATTTGCCACCTTTTGTGTCAGGAATATTTTAATAAACTCCTTTTGTTATATTGTTTTGTACATGCAGACCAAGCATACCACAGAATATATAATTGTTGGAGAAAGTTGAGAGCAGCATTACATCAGGGCCAAAAAGTAAAATTTTAGTTTGAATAGGAATCACTTGACGTTACATTTATTTTATTCTTCCCCATCCCTGCCTCAGAGGTTAGATCCCATGTATCTTAAAATAATTATACTTTGTCCTTTTATGGTAGGTCATTCATGGTTTTCACATGCTTTACAAACATTATTTATTTTAAACTTCTCAATACTTGTGTAAGGTGGATATTGCTATACACATTTTACAGATCAATAAACTCAGACCCAAATAAGAGAGAAAGGGTTTCATGGTTAAGACACTGGACTGTGACTCAGGAGACCTAGGTTTTATTTTTGGTTCTGCCACATGTTTCCTATGTTACTTTGGTTAAGTTAAGTCGGTCTCCATTCAGCAAGATATTTAAACTTGTGCCTAACTTAAAGCATATGCATAGTCCCACTGAATTCAGTAGAACTATTCACATGCTGATAGTTAGGCACTTGTTTAATTTTTTTCTTGGTCATGGCCTTAATCTCTCTGTATCTCAATCCCCCATCTATAAAATAGGAATAATAAAACTCCTTTGTCTGTCTTGCCTATGTAGACTTTAAGTTCTTCGGACAAGATCTTCTCTTGATCAGTGAGACAAAGATGATGTAGTATGTATGGCGCCTAGCACTATGATCTTGATCTCAATTGGTGCCTCTCGGCACTACTGTAAAACAAATAATAAAAAAATAGCAGGGCCTCAATCTCAGAGTCTCTAAGTGCTGTGGTAATACAAATTGTGTACATATTAATAAGAGAAGTTAAAAGTCTGATTGTGTGACCTGTTTGTGAGTCAGAAAGACAGGTAGGGACTACTCAATAGGACTTCTTGTGTGAGCTTAGGTTCAAGACTAAGCCCTTTGTGACTTGCCGTGTATTAAGGCTGAACCAGGCATACAACCCATCAGCCTTGATTGAGAGTTACCTCACCTGCCCACCAGATAGTAATGGTTCTGGCTGCATATTCACTTTTTGTTTATTTGTTTTAATTTTGTCTGATCTGCATTTCTGAATATATTTTTGTTTTGTTTTAGGCTTTCACTAAATCTGTTGGCAATGTCTATGATCTTATCTGCCTCAGTGGTCCGTGTTAGAGATGGGCTCCCGCTATCTGCCTCTACAGATTATGAGCAAAGCATGGGAGTGCAGCAATGTAGAAAATATTTTAAAACACTCTCGAAGAAGCTTGCTCAGCTTCCTGATAGATGTATGCTGAAAGCGGGCCAGTATAATATAAAGTAAGAATTTCTTTTTTTATCCTTGTAACATTCCTGAGTGGTGTTTAGTTAACAGTTGCAGTGTAGAGGTAATGAATTAAATTAAGAATAACTATCAACAATTATTTTTGTATTTGGAAATTGAAAGTTAAGACACGTTTGACTTTAAAGACATTTATATTCTGGTGGAAATCCTAGTTTGATGTAACCTGCATTGTTATAAATATTTAAATTATTGACCTACTAGAGTCTTGCAAGATTAAGCATTTTTAAGATTTATTCCATTATCCTATTGGTTTCAAGATAGTGTGTGGCATTAAAAGCCCCAGGAGCTCAGGAGACTTGTGATTAGTCCTTGGATATTTTTTGTTATGGCAGTTCAAGGAATTTATGATAGTTTTATTTTCTTTGTCTGATCTGAATTATCAAAATATAAAATGAATGTAAAATTACTACCTTTTCAAATCGTAAGTCTGTATATAAAAATGTGTTATAGAATTGGGGCCAGATTGTTACAGATATGTACGTGGCTAACTCATTGAAATCAGTAGGAGTCAGTGGTCTAGATACTTTTAAAAATCTGGGCTATAGAGCCTAACCTGCGTGCCTTGTTCACCTAAAATTACTATTGACTTCAGTGGGAGCATTGCATATGTAAGGAATACAGGATTTGCACCCTTACCTTAATTTGTAACACCAATAGCAAACGTTCCTTTGGATAGGGACCATGTTTTCCTACATCTGTAAAGCACCTGGCTCAGTAGAGCCTCCGTCCTGATTGGAGTATGCTAGCTGCCTCCATAATATAAATAATAATAATATGCAATATATATATGGCGGAAATATTCCATGATTAAATGTGCACTGTTGAGATAAACATCTTATCATTAACAGCCTAGTTTATTAATAAACAGTTATTTAGTAAACACCAAAATCTAATTTACTTTTCATCTTTTATGTACTTTACTCAGCTTGGACAGTGAAACTAAAGTTTCCCTTATGGGTCTCATGCATTAACACATTGCTATTACATTTCTTTCCAGTACTTAAGGTAACTCTTTACATCGCCTGAACCCTCTATCTTTTCCATCTCTCCCCAATTTTTTAAGTTGTACTCATATTTTTAAAAGTCTTGAAAATATTTATTAAAAGTTTTTATAAAAGCATTTTCCTATGTATGTCTGTGCTTTTCTATAATGCTCATCAGTGTAATTTTGTGTTCTCATGAATTAATTAATTAATGAACATATGCAGGATGTATCAATGAGGTAGAAGAAGTAGAATTGTCCCAATTTATGGAGATGGGGAATTGCAGCACAGAAAAGGAAAGTGCCTGAAGTCTGTGGCAGAGCTTTGAGTAGAATCCAGGGATCCTGAAGCCCATCCAGCATCTTCACAATGGTGCCACTGATTCTCCTAAAACTTTTTTGGTTTTGATTTTTACCAGGCTTAAAATTTGGATCTAAAGTATTTGACAGTGCCCATGCATATTGGTGCTATGTAGTTAATATAACAATGCAGAATGTATTCTTTTCCTTCATTGTAGTTTTGAAACTTCTTGGATTATCCTGAAATAGTTATCTGACTATAATGTTCACTTTTCAAATACTACTTGATATGTATTTTATTTTGGGGTTTTGGTTTTTTTTAGGTATCACTCACTAGAAAGGTGTTTCTGTGGGAAAAGAGTTAAGGCAGGTCTACACTACACAGTTAATTATATCAGTGTGTACACTACAGCCTTCCTTCTACCAGTGTAAGTGCCCTACTACACCGATATAATAACTCCACCTCCACGAGAGGCGTGAGGCTTATGTCGGTGTAGTTAGAACAATACTGTGTTGCTTACATTGGCTGTCTTACTAATTTCAGGGCATGAGCTGTGAAATTAACAAGAAAGCCCCCACTTCCCTGGAGAGCTGAGTGGCTGCACCCTACTCCCGGCCTGGAGCTGGGCCAGAGGCCGGGGTGGCTTTGGGACCCCATTCCTTGCCTGGAGTTTAACAGTCTAATCAGTTTCACAGCTCCCTGAGCTGTGAAATTGACAAGGCTGCAGGGCTTCCAGTGGGCAGGCGGGGGATCTGGAGGGGGGAAGTAGCCAGGACAGCTGAACACCTCTCTGCAGTGGTGAGAAGCCCCAGGTGGCTTCCCCCTGCTCCTGGCGGGGGATGGGTAGGGGAGAACCCTGGGTGACTTTCCCCTGCTCCTGGCAGAGAATGGGTAGGGCAGAAGCCCAGGGGCTGGGGGTGGGGGGCAGCCCACCGGGAGCTTGCGGGGCAGCCAGGCTTCTGGCAGGGAGCTGCTAGCGGAGTTGAGAGCCCCATACTGCTGCTGTTAGGTCAGTGGAAGCGCTCTGGTGAAGCGCTTACATTTATAATGGTGAGAGTAATTAACCATTGGAACAATTTACCAGGGGTCGTGGGAGATTGTCCATTATTGGCAGTTTTAAAATCAAGATTGGATGTTTTTCTGAAAGATCTGCTCTAGGAGTTATTTTTGGGAAGTTCTATGGCCTGTGTCGGCGTTTATAGTGGAAACGCACCACTGACCCAAGCAGGGTAGTGTGGACACGCACCACTGCAGCAATTGCTGTGGTGGCTGTAAGTTGACCTGCACCTCTCAGGATCAGGCCATAGACAGCCTGAACTTTTCCAGTTTCAGTTTCTCTGATTCTTTGATTCAGCATGGTTGGCAGGCTCAGCTCAAGAAAGGTTCTTACAAAAGCAGGTCAGAAGAGCAGTGGCAGTTCTGCATGAAGAATCTTGCGCAACACTTAACTTTACTAATTCTGGCTCTAGCCAGTGTTGCCTGTCTCTCACTTTCATGAGCATGAAATTAACCAAAATTAAAAGGTCAGGGATTTAATGTCTTTTCCCCCCAACCATTCAGCATACTGAATAATAATAAAAAAAAACATTAGCGTTAGAAATGTTTTATGTGGCTGCTTAATGGTAGCTATTGTATTCTAATAACTTCTGTGGCTCATTGATGTAACTGTTTAATGTTATAACTATCACAACATATGAGTAAAGGGTTAGCCTCTCGGTTTATTTTAAAAACAACCCCACTAATTATCCTCTTCCCCTCGCCCCCAAATTTGTCCTTTTACCTTTGTTTTGCCACTCATTGTAGCTATGCTTCAGACAACACAAAAAGAACAGTTTTCACAAAACAAATATTCACAGTGGCTGATATTTTTATCTCTGTGAATTAAGATAAATGCAAGCAATGAAACCTAAGCTATAGTTGTTAAGGTAGAGCAAATATCGATTCTGTGTGTGTAAATGCAAATGAAAAAGTCAATATTTCCTCTCAGAAGTTAATGATCATTGCTTTAACTAATTATGCAAAAAATATAGCACTGTGGCTTTGACTTTATTAATAAACTTCAGTAGTATATCTTAATACATCTATAATTTCTTTGACAACTGATAAACTACAAAGAAACTTTAAAGAACTGGACATTACGTGTAATCAAAGATTTTATATATTTACCATCTATTAGTAAGACTCTGTTTAAAATCTTGATATATAATGATTAGGTTGATTATTTTAAGCTGTATATGACAGATACTTCAACTAATTTTGAAACTTCTGTTTCATGAACCAATAATCGAATACAACAATTTGTTAACATCTAAGTGAAATATGTATAGGTATATACCAAATGTTTAATTGGAAGGGGGGGGAAGATTTTCCTGTCTCTGGTCATCTTCATCTCCATCTCTGGATACTGATGAAACATCCTTTCTATGGAAGAGTTTAATACCCGCACTTATAAAAAATAATTCTGAAGAGCAGTTTTTTGCCTTTGGAATGCACCAGATGGCATGTTCTGCATTTATTCTAAATGTGCCATTCCCAGGAGAGGATACCCATGTGTTTCCCGCCCCCCCCGGCCCTCCCGCCTAAGGATTTTATCATAATCTCCCTCTCTTCCACATGTTAGTCCGTTGCAACACACTATACACTTTTATATATATAACATAGCTTCTCATTCATTAATACAATTCTGTTTAAAAGAAAGACATTATCTAAAAGTAATTTTTCCCTAAAACAATCTGTCTTTTTCAATAAATATTAATGTCTTCATTACCCCATAGAAGTTTTTTGCTTCTCTGTTTATGGCATATGGAACCAGTCTTGCAAAGCTGTAAGTTACATGGACTTAATTTTGAAATTTTAAAACCATTTTTTAAATTATAGTTTTATTAGCTCTCTGGGAGTGAGCTACATGATGCTGTGCACTGAAAATTACCCCAGTGTTCTGGCTTTCTGCTTCCTGGATGAGCTTCAGAAAGAGTTCATCACCACGTACAATATGATGAGGACAAATACTGCCATCCGGCCATACTGTTTCATAGAGTTTGGTAAGGATCTGACTGTTTACTACAATAACTCTTTCAAACCTAATTCAAATTCAACTAACTATTTTAAAGAACGTACAACTTAAAACCTAGTTAGTTAGCTTTAGGGTGATTTAGGGCCTAATCCAGCTCCCATTAAAGTCAATAGAAAGTTTCCCATAGTCTTTGGTGGGAGTTGAATCAGTCTGTTAGAGCCTGATGCAAAATCCATTGGAAATCTTTCCATTAACTTCAATAAGTTTTAGAGCAGATTCTGCGTGAACAAATATGGATGAGTTTAACGTCTGCCAGTTAGTAATATGTTGAGATGTTTGACATTATACCCGTATCAAAATATTGAACCTATAAAGACATTGAGCTTTGTAAGCCATTTCCAAACTAAAAAATCCCAGTTATATGTTTGCTCTTCACTGTGTAATAGTTATTTGTTCAATGCAAAGAAAGGAAGTGAAGATTTTGATTTGCTTTATGCATTGAATTTTCTGTGATTCAAGCTTCAAATACCTACTACATGTGGCGTTACTTGTAGCATCTCTTGTGGTTTCTGCTGATATCTACAGTGGCTTAAAAATTATACCTTCATTTGGAGGTAAAAGAAACTAGTTTTATGTATTCTAACAAAATACATTTTAGACAGAGTAAAAGGAATACAAGGTGCAGAAAAATGTGGTACCTACTAAATTCATTCAATTTTCCAATGCAGCTGATCTAGTCTGTTTTTTAAAGGTGTCCTTTAGAATAACCACTGTTTGCTTTCTTTCCTTTCTCCATCCTTCAGTGTGTTTTCCTAGCTGTTAGTTAAGAGAGTAATTTCGGTATATTGGTGTGTTTACTGCTGAGGAGAGAAGATATAATGAAAGTATTGAGCCCTAATATTTTGCAATTTAAGTCACATTTTAGAATTAAGTGCATTTATATCTGAAAAAAGAATTATTTTATTTTTATAAGAATATTTGCTAAATTGAGAGAGAAGCTAAAACTAGTGAAATAAATCCATTATATTAGCAGTGCTTTCAGTATCATGCCGTGGCAAGTCATTAGTTTATTCACAGTCATTAAGTAATTAGATTTCTAGAGCTTAATTTTTTATACTGCAGAATTAATTAGTCCATGATATATTAGTCATAAAACAGAAATAGTATTAGAATGTTCCAAGATAAATGTAAGAATTTCAAATAATAAATTTAAATTTGTATTTTAGAAATATATGACCCATAAAGCCTCACTCTGGAATGATTTAATTAACAAATGTCTATAGGGATATTTTTTTTTAATTTTACACAGATAATTTTATTCAAAGGACCAAGCAGAGATATAATAACCCACGGTCTCTGTCGACAAAGATAAATCTTGCTGACATGCAGACAGAAATCAAGCTGAGACCACCTTATCAAATTTCCATGTCTGAACTTGGTTCAACTAATGGATTGGCACACTTATCTGCTGCAGAATTTAAGGGTACTGGTAAGATATCTACTGGTGAGTTTGGTACCTTAATTACTATTATCTTATGTGAACCAGATACAGAGCCATATGTTTACTTTGCCTTTTTTTTTTAATCAAAATGAAGTATGGAAAATAATGCCAAACCTGGTACTTTGTTAGTTGCTAGTGTGTATAAAGAACAATTGCCATGACATAGGATGTGTGTCCTTGTTTAGCAGGTGTGGCTTCAGTTAATTACTCTTCCCCTGCAGCTTCCATAGAGGGCAATTACTGATAGACTGGTTTCTAAATGAAAATATACAAGTGAAGGTAGACATTTAAATATGCATTTTTTTATAAGACTCATAAATCAGTTAGTGATTTCTTTATAATGGGATCTGAAGGCATCATGAAACCATTGTATTGCTGTCGGCATGTCATGACTACTGGACTCAGTGGGAAGAGCATCACATAGGGCAGGTCCTTGACATTCAAATTCAAAGTAATTATCCTTTTTAAATTCAGTACTCTTTAAAAAAAAAATGTTTGTACCTAGTACATCACATCAGTAATAGCATATTTTCATTTATTTTTGTCATGACAGTTCTATTTTAAGTCTTGAATTTTTTCATGTATATCATGAAAAGAATAAATTTTATAGGGTAACTTTTAAAGCATCTATGATAACTAATGCATTGGTGAGTTTGGATATTAGAGTACTATATACTGACATATGATTCTAGACTTTATCTTGTGATATTAAAAACACTTTCAAGCAGTTAAGCTCCAAATTTGGGTATTTTCCAGCAGAATAGAAGAATGAAAACAAGAACACAAAAACATTGTACTAATGCATGGATTCTACAAATAAAACTGACTAGAGAAAGTGAAACAAAATAGTCTAGTTTCAATCTTCAAGTTCAGTGAAGTGAAAAAATAGAATAAATGATGAAAACTTAATTTAAATGTTAAACATTTTTCATTTTAAAAAATCTTTGGTCCTGATGCTCATCCACATGGGCAGACTCTGTCAGGGCTGCCCAGAGGATTCAGGGGGCCTGGGGTTATCTGCGGCGGGGGGCCCCTGCCGCCAAAGACCCGGCACTTCGGCGGCGGGTCCCGGAGCGGAAGGACCCCCGGCTGCCGAATTGCCGCCGAAGGCCCGGAGCGGAAGAAGCTCCGGGGGCCCGGGCCCCATGAGAGTTTTCCAGGGGCCAGGGCCCCATGAGAGTTTTCCGGGGCCCCCGGAGCAAGTGAAGGACCCCGCTCCAGGGGCCCCGAAAAACTCTTGTGGGGACCCCTGCGGAGCCCGGCGCCTGGGGCAAATTGCCCCCCCTCCCCCCCCCCCCTCCCCCGGGGCAGCCCTGGACTCTGTACCAATCAGTTCATCTTGCAGGATTAGGGCCTGAATTAATGACACAAATGTGAACTCTTATTAAAGTACTGTAAAATAAGTGATCAGCTAAAATTTGTACACTTTCGCAAATATTAAGTCACTTTAACTATTATGCTAGTAATTCTTTTTCAGCGATTACCTTAAACACTTCAATTTCTTCTATTTCTACTGTAGGTTTTCTTTCTACAGATGTTAAAATGCTGTTTTAGTTGAAAAAGGTACATTGCTAGGTGTTTGTTCAGTGCCCACCACAGTGGGGTTCTGATCCTAATTGAGACTTTTAGGAGCTATCAAAATGCAAATAATTTATAGTTATAATGATTATAACGTTGATATTGACAAAAAAAATCTAAATACTGCAACAACAAAGGAGAATGTGTAATCAGGTTCAAATTATTTAGGACAGTGGTACCTCTCAAGTTATGCCATATACCTATGCTAAATCATCCAGGGCATTCTTAATATTGTTGGTGACTGATGGAGAAATGTGGAAAACATTTTCAGTACCACTTCTGCTTGTGTATATATGTACTATACATTTTTATTATAATTCTATGGACATTCTATGGACTCCTTTTATGGCTTCTGACACTTTCACCTTTCTTCAGAGTTAATCTCCTGCTACTTATTTAACAGCCTGATGTAATCCTGTGTCTGTGGCAAAGGTTATGGTGTCACAAGTGGAAGCAAATAAACTCAGTAAAAATCCTCTGGATGGAGTTCATGGTTAAAAGGAAAAATACTGAACGTCTATGGCAGAGGGCAGAATTATTTCTAAATAGATTATTTTTAAAAAGTGTTTTCAGGAAGCATTAGATGCTTATTTATGACACTGTTAGAATAAAAGATCCTCTGAGAACATAATAGCTTAAATTCAAATGCAGTAAGGCACATTTCTTTCTCTTTTCCATTCTTCCTTTCTTTTTTCTTTATCATGTTATCACAAGTTAAAGATTTTTTTTTTTTTAAACTTTAAATCAGAAGTCAGAGTTCCCTTGCTGGTTTTTGCTTGACCTGATTGTTTCAGAAGTATTGCTTCCTGACATTTCTCAATTTTTCTGTCATATTTTCATTTAATTAGTTTGTCCTTCCTCTCTATATTACATATTTTTCTCTTCTCTTCTTCCTTTCTGGAATTTGCCTGGTTGCAGACTCTCCCTCTCAAGGCCTATACATCCAGGGAAGATCACACTCTGTTTTTTCTCCCAATATTTAAGTTTTAGCTGCCTTTTGCTCCTGATAGAAAGGACCATTGGATACTACAGTGTTTGGAGTGTAATTATTCCTTTAATACAAGTCTTTTATCTTAGAGCAGTTCCAGAATTTCACAGGTCAGCTGCTTGCTCAAATATAAGCTTGCAACCATCTCCCAGAGTAACGACTTGCTTAAAAAATCTTCGCTGTCTGTCTGATACCTATGCAGCAGGTCAGACGTCCCCATTTCTCTTCTGTTCCAAGGATAACTTTTCCAAATGTGACCTTCCTTGCTCAAAGTCCCATAATTCTTTTGCTTTCACATTCAGATATGAGTTTTGTGATGGGTGAGTTACATGTCTTAAACCACTTCAGCTAGTAAGTGGTGCTAAATAGACACACAGGCCAAATTCTGTTTTGTTACACGAGTGTAACTTGAGAGCAGAATTTGACCCATTAACTGTAGCTGTAATGGTAAAGCATTTGGCATTACTAGCATGGATACAGCTATTGGGCATATATCTGATGTTGAACAATATTTAGAGTCTAGGCTTATGAAAATGTTGTTCAAATGATTGAAAATTGGAATCCTTTCTTTAGAGAACAACTGTTCTGTATAATGAATAAATTAAAGCTATTTTTTAATGTAGGGACTGGACCGGCTTCTCCGGCGGTGATTTAAAGGGCCCAGAGCTCCAGCCACTGAAGGGAGCCCCCAGGCCCTTTAAATCGCTTCCGGAGCCCTGCCGCCGCTACCCCAGCCCTAGCCTGAGCCCTGCCGCCCCAGGGTAGCAGCGGCAGGGCTCCCGCAGTGATTTAAAGGGCCCGGAGCTCTGGGCTCCCAGCCGCCTCTGCAGCTGGTAGCTCCGGAGTGATTTAAAGGCCCTGGGGCTCCCAGCCACAGCCGGAGCCCCAGGGCCTTTAAATCTTGAAAGGCCCCGCCTCTTCCGGTTGAGGCCCCGCCTCTTCTGGTTGAGACCACGCCCCGCTCAGGACTCCGGCGTACTGGTAAGTCCTTTAAGTTACTTTCACCCCTGGGTATGCAGCATGCAAACTATTTTGCTTTAAAGATAATTTCAGGTTTCATCATGCTTTAGAAATGTGGTTATAACAGACTGTTAATTTGTTGTATACATTTGTCTGGTTAGGGCAGATTTTAAATATTTTTAAAGCTTTTTTTCAAATGTCAGTTTCTAAAGTTAAGGTGCCATTAACTTTCCTACTTTTAAAATAAGGAATTCCAGTAGAACTGGTACAGTCTCTCAAATCAGTGGAACTAAAAGAGGTACTCGCTGTATAAATTAGTAAAAATAGTACATTGAGGTTTAAATATAATAAGTAAACAGCAATAAAATGTACTACATATCTAGCAGAAGGCCAGGTTACACTTCTTGGAGCTCCCTTAAGCCACTAAAAAGTTGAGTGCTTGATATTTCAATCACAATATTCCATTCCATTTTTTAAAATGGCAGCTGGGGAGGGAGAACAGGAGAAATGTGAATAAATTTAAAGTCCTTCTTTACAGGGAATGTACAAGTTCTGACATCAGAATTTGTACGTTTTTTGATCCCGGGCCTATACTAAAAACTCACTAATTTAGTGATTATCTGCTGTCTCCTCTTAAGGGTTTATAAACTCCACAAGCTGATGGACCTAGTGGCTCTAGTACAGCTTGTCTTTTACTCTGCCATCTTTAACTGACATTCTAAATTCTGTTATGCATTTATTTGCTGTCTGGTGCTTAGCTCTTTTGATAATAGAATGTGTAATCCCTTGAGGAGCTTAATAGCTTTAACAATGGTGTAGATTGTCCTTAATTAGAGTGCCTGAAAATTGTTTTAAAGAAAAAACAGAAAGGTTCTAACACTCATGCACAAAATTGCTGATTTTTGCTGACAAAACTGTTGACTTTTCCAGAATAAGACGTCCCTCATTTTTGTGTTATCAAAATGTAAAATTCCCGATTGGAATATATGGGGAAAATGTGGGTGTGGCTTTCCTCCCTCTACTCATAAAACTGAACAAGAGCTGAACTAATTTTACCCAACAGTTTAAATAAATGCAATTTGGCTGAGACTAAAATTTCAGCCAAAAAAAAAAAAAGTTTGAAAAAAGTTAAAAGTAACTGAAGAAGTTAGAATGAAAATTGGCATCCAACCTTAACTTTAGTAGTTGCCACATCTAATGTTTCTTGTGGTTAGAATAAAAATAAGTTATCGAAGTTGAGCATCAAGGTATTTTTTTGTTTAAAACAAAAACATATGTTAAGTCTTGTACAAATTAGTTATAACAAAACATATACGTTGAGCATAATAAAGTTAGGACACAATGACACTCAAACGGTCTTATGTGCTTATCAGGAGAAATAGCTTTTGTCATATTTTTTGTGGTTTCTGTAACTTTCTGAACTATTTGGAGAGCCTTTGTCTGCAGCTGTTAAGTGCAAACAATCAGGATTGACACCCCTCTCTATATTATTGTTACAGTTCGTTAACTTCATTGTTTGCACCTTTACACTTCACTGATTTAAGCAAAATGATTTAAATATGTGAACCTCTTGTGCCCCTCCCCCATGTTGCATAGACTGTTACGGATTTTGTGTTGGATTCCCTCCCCACCCCCCGCCATTTTATTTGTTGTGGAAATGCACAATAATGATTAATACACATTTGCAGTCATTTGTGTAACTGTGTCCCCTCATAAACACAAATAAATGTGTGCAGAGAAATATATATTTTCAAATCCCTTTCTGTATTTTGTTTTTAATATAATCAGTAAGAGACTTCTGAATCACAACTGGAAAGTATGTATCCTATTGTAGTACAAATACTAGCTGTAGTTCCAGAATTTTTCTCCATTTGTATCTCTGGTAGCATTTACAGCTGGTGTGCTTTGCTGTAGTGGCATGTAATAGGCTTTGCCTCACAGCATTTCGTTCAGCAAACAAGTTAAATCAGTCCTGATACCCCTTACTAATGCGTTAGTGTTAAAGAAGAGTGAAGGTTGTGAAAGGAGCTCTCAAGTATGTGACTTATTAGCTGGTTGCTAATTTTGGACAAATTTTACCAGCAAGTACATTATTGGGTATTGATTTACTGGTATGTTTGAACAGTCTGCAGCACCGTGCTGAATAAACTGGATATCTCAAATTAAATTTCTTCTTTAACAAAGACATTACTTCAACTAAAATACAGACTTGATGTTCCTTAAAGTATATTTTATCAAATCTTTCACTCTTTTTAGAATTTTACGTATACACTAAAGGTTTACCAACTTTAATTATGTGTTTTTGAGCAGGAAGAAGTCACTGAAAAATAAGATTTATATTTTTCTAAACTTTAAGGAAAATGCTTTGATTTATTTCATACCATTTTTTTCCTGTGCCTTGCAGCTCCTCATCAACGACTGGAAGCTGTTACTCTGCCAGGGATTGTTTCATTTATACTGAGCCTGTTATGTGGGGCTTTGAATTTAATTAGAGGATTTCATGCCATAGAAAGTCTTCTGCAGGTACTGTACCATTTTTACAACTCTGTAGTGGGGAAGAACTGAAATCAAAGTGCCATGTTTGTGCAAAATATCAATCATAATTAGCTCATATAAACTTTACAGTATGAACCAAATCCTTCTATCCTAATTCATATGAATGTTCCTATTGATTTCAGACCCAATATGTATATTACTACTCCTGGGGGAATTACACACGCAGAATTCGTGTTTGGCGCAGAATTTTTTTATTTCCCGCAGAAAATACATTCTGCCCAAGAAGTGCTGCAATTCTGTCTTTTGCCCACCAGAGGCCACTGTGGCACCAGAACAGCCGTCTGACCAGTAGTAACAGCTAGCAGCCAGCTGCGTTCATTACAGCAGCCTGCCCGTGGAGGCAGGTTAGGTGGGAGAGTGGGGCACAGGGGGATGCTGTGGGGGTCAGAGATTAGGGTCAGAAGGGCTAGTGGGGGGACAGACTGGGGTATGGGCTGAGGAGCTAGTGAGGTGACAGCATTGAGCCAAGGGCTGAATGGGAGGGGGGCTCCAGGGCCACATGGGGATGGGGGCAGGGTTTCCAGGGCCACATGGAGACAGGGGCAGATGTGCCTGACTGAATGGGAGAGCCTTGATGTCAGCCAGGGTCCATACTTCTCCCACCCACACCTAACAACCCTCCAGGTTCACTCCCAGGCTCCTTCCCTCTACCTCAGCTCCTCCGTTACCCTTGACTCCCCCAAGCCTTTGCACTGCTTTTGAGAGGTGCGGAAAATACATTTCTGTATTGTAGTTTAAATGAATTACTCAACGTTCTGTATTAATATATCTAGTAAGGAATCTATTTGTCAAAAAACATTTCCTGAATCTTTTTATTTTTTTGTCTGTATTGTTAGACATACTTGCTGACAGGTATTTTGAAATAAATTACCAAAATAATTGAAACTGGAGTGATCATATTGTGTTATTTTGACAAATAAAATATGCAGAATTTTGCAGAATTTATTTTTTGGCACAAAATTCCCCCAGGAGTAATATTCTATATCCATTATTGAGTGTGTACAGGAAGAGATGTTCAAAGGTGCCTAATGGAGTTTGTAAATCAGTGGAAGATGGGCAGCTAACTCCCTTAGATACTTTTGCAAATCCCACCAGTACAGGGCATAGACTGCTGATTTCTAAACCCATGCCATAATGATAAACTTTGAAAAGCCACTTTTTCATTGGTGTCTGTTATGCATAATGCTCAAACAAAATGATATGCCTTCAAAATTTGGACAGTCTAGCCCATTGTCAGCAAAGAACCACAGAACATGGGTCTTTGAAGGATTTTTGTAACCAGGACCTTTGTTCCTTTGAGAATAAAATGAAAAATTATGTACTTGGTTATGGGAAGTTCTGTCCCTTTTAAAATATATTTGCATTCAATATTGTGATTCATGACCTTGCAATGAATAAGAGATTTTTCTTTGTACACCATTACTTCTATAAGATACATTGCCATTGATATTATGTACTGAATGGAGGATACTGTGCTTTTAGAAGGGCACATCTTCTGATGGTGTAAATTGTCATAGCTCCATTGAAGTCAGTGAAGCTATGACAATAGACAGCTGCTGAGTATCTGCCCCAGTTAAAACATTAAACTGAGGTCCTCTCATGATGGTTGTCCTAGTGGAAGATGAAGATCCTGTGGTGGCTTTCAAAAGGAGTAGGGGGAATCTTACTATTTTGGTTAATATTTATTCTCTCAGTAAAGTAAATTCAGGTGTATAAGACTTTGTGCACTATTCCTTCATAATCACAGCATTATCAGTGTTTGCTTAATCACTTTTTAAGGACACTGGTTACCTAAAATATGAAAGATGGTGTGTGCATTCTAATTGTGTTCTGTATACATACTTGTGTATTAATTTAAACATTAACAGTTGAGGCCCAGGGCATTTCCTGAAGATTAATGAATGGCTGGGAGGAGTTGATGAAAATGCCCTGTGCCAAGGTCGTTGTTACTATTACAAACTGAAAATGAGAATAAAGCCAAGGTATATGGATTTTTTTAATGCATTATGCAGTTTCATGTGGCATTTCTAGAGAATTAATGCCCTGTTCCGTCACAAATCATATTTCTTATATATTATGTACATATAAATAATATTTCCTGAATGCTTTATCGCCATGCCATTAGATTTATAAATATAAATTACAGTACAGAGTTGCACAAATAGCGGACAGAATTTCACCTCTTTAATTGTATAATATCTGTATTACTTATTCTGTTTCTAAGGCCTGGTCTACACTACACCTTTAATTCGGATTTAGTGGCTTTAATTCGAATTAACTCTGGAACCGTCCACACAACGAAGCCATTTAATTCGAATTAAAGGGCCCTTTAATTCGATTTCTGTACTCCACCCCGACGAGCGGAGTAGCGCCAAAATCGAATTTGTCAATTCGAATTAGCGTTAGTGTGGCCGCAATTCGATGTTATTGGCCTCCAGGAGCTATCCCACAGTGCACCATTGTGACCGCTCTGGCCAGCAATCTGAACTCGCATGCACTGGCCAGGTGGACAGGAAAAGCCCCGGGAACATTTGAATTTCATTTCCTGTTTGCACAGCGTGGAGAGCACAGGTGACCACAGAGAGCTCATCAGCACAGGTAACCATGCAGGCTGATAATCGAAAAAGAGCACCAGCATGGACCGTACAGGAGGTACTGGATTTGATCTCTATATGGGGAGAGGATTCAGTGCTAGCTGAACTGCGTTCGAAAAGACGAAATGCCAAAACTTATGAAAAAATTTCCAAGGGCATGATGGAGAGAGGCCACAATAGGGACACAGATCAGTGCCGCGTGAAAGTCAAGGAGCTCAGACAAGCCTATCAAAAAGCAAAGGAGGCAAACGGTCGCTCCGGGTCAGAGCCGCGGACATGCCGCTTCTACGCTGAGCTAAATGCATTTCTAGGGGGGGCCGCCACCACTACCCCACCTCTGACTGTGGATTCCGAGCTGGGGATAATCTCATCAGGGACACCTGATGATTCCGCGGAAGGGGAAGAGGAGGAGGAGGAGGAGGACGAGCTGGCAGAGAGCACCCAGCTCTCCGTTCTCCCCAACAGCCAGGAACTGTTTCTCACCCTGACTGAAGTACCCTCCCAAGCCTCCCAAGCCAGCACCCAAGACCATGACCCCATGGAAGGGACCTCAGGTGAGTTTACCTTTTAAAATATAAAACATGGTTTAAAAGCAAGCATTTTTAATGATTAATTTGCCCTGAGCACTTGGGATGCATTCGCAGCCAGTACAGCTACTGGAAAAGTCTGTTAACATGTCTGGGGATGGAGCGGAAATCCTCCAGGGACATCTCCATGAAGCTCTCCTGGAGGTACTCCAAAAGCCTTGCCACAAGGTTTCTGGGCAGTGCAGCCTTATTCCGTCCTCCATGGTAGGACACTTGACCACGCCATGCTAGTAGCAAGTAATCTGGTATCATTGCCTGACAGAGCCTGGCAGCGTATGGTCCCGGTGTTTGCTGGCATTCAAGCAACATCCGTTCTTTATCTTGCTGTGTAATCCTCAGGAGAGTGATATCGCTTAGGGTAACCTGGTTGAAATAAGGGAATTTAATTAAGGGGACTGAGGTGGCCGTTCCTACTGGGCTGTTTGCCTGTGGCTGAAAAGAAATCCTTCCCTGCATTTAGCCAAGTGCAAGGGGGGGGGGAGGATTGGCCCAGAGCTTTTCGCGTTTTGCTAGCAGGGATCTTCCCTGATACCAGCCAGGCGGTGGGGGGAGGGATAAAGCACTCATCCCAGAGAATTCATGGCGGGTGGGGGGGGGGGTGTTAGTTTGGTTCCTGCAGGGATCTTCCCTGATACCAGCCACGCGGTGGGGGGAGGGATAAAGCACTCATCCCAGAGAATTCATGGCGGGTGGGGTGGTGGTGTTAGTTTGGTTCCTGCAGGGATCTTCCCTGATACCAGCCACGCGGTGGGGGGAGGGATAAAGCACTCATCCCAGAGAATTCATGGCGGGTGGGGGGGGGGTGTTAGTTTGGTTCCTGCAGGGATCTTCCCTGATACCAGCCACGCGGTGGGGGGAGGGATAAAGCACTCATCCCAGAGAATTGGATGGGGGGGGGGTGTTAACCTTCAGCAGCAGAAAACAAGCTAACAGGAAAACTGCAGCACAACGGGCTTTGCTTGGTATGTGGGAAAGCAGGGCGCAGAAGCCTAAAGACAGTGGCTTACCATGGCAGCATGCAAGGTGAATTCTGTTTCCCCGACCTGCGTCTGTGATCTCTAGCAGCAAAGCCACAGGCACTCAATATTAAGAGGCAAAATGCGACCTTGCACAGAAATCACATGTGCTATGTAATGTGAATAGTATACACCGTGAAAGAGTATAAGCATTGTTCTGAAAAATGTATCTTTTAAAAAAATTCTCTCCTTTTTTCACTCCCTCCAGCAGGTGCAAATGTTTCAAGCCTCCCTCCTCCTTCCCGAAGGCTATCCCAGATAAGGCGTCGTAAAAAAAAAACGAGAGAAGAGATGTTTTCCGAAATCATGCAATCCACCAGGAATGAAAGAGCTCATCTGAATGAGTGGAAGGAGACGGTTTGCAAGTATAGGAAAGAAGCCAGTGACCGTGAGGACAGGAGGGACCAACGTGAGGACATGAGGGACCAACGTGAGGACAGGAGGGACCAACGTGAGGAGAGGAGAGACGCTCGAGATGAGAGGTGGCGGCAGGAAGATCAGAGGAGTCGGGAAGCAACGCTGGGGCTGCTGCGTGAGCAAACAGACATGCTCCGGCGTCTGGTGGAGCTTCAGGAACGGCTGCTGGAGAACCGAGTGCCGCTACAGCCCCTGTATAACCCCCCTACCTCCTCACCATGTTCCATAGCCTCCACACCCAGACGTGTAAGAACACGGGGGGGGAGGCTCCGTACACCCTCCCATTCCACCCCAGTGGACAGCCCAAGCAAAAGGCTGCCATTTTTTTAACCTTTTTTTACTGGGCTTTTCCTTCCCGCAGATCCTCCTCCCAAACCCCACTCAGGTTCTGTGCCGCTACAGCCCCTGTATAACCCCCCTACCTCCTCACCATTTTCCATAGCCTCCACACCCAGATGTGTAAGAACACGGGGGGGGGGAGGCTCCGTACACCCTCCCATTCCACCCCAGTGGACAGCCCAAGCAAAAGGCTGCCATTTTCTTAACCTTTTTTTACTGGGCTTTTCCTTCCCGCTGATCCTCCTCCCAAACCCCACTCAGGTTCTCTCCCTCTTTTTATAATCAATTCATAAAGAATAAATGATTTTTAAACAATGGTGACTTTATTTCCTTTGAAAGCAAGCTGGGGGAAGGGGGAGGGTGGGTTCCTTACAGAGAATGAGTCAATAAAGGGGGCGGGTTTTCAGGAAGGATAAACAAACATAAATTTCACACTGTAGCCTGGCCAGTCATGAAACTGGTTTTCAAAGCTTCCCTAATGCGCAGCGCTTCATCGTGTGCTCTTCTAATCGCCCTGGTGTCTGGCTGCGAGTAATCAGCAGCCAGGCGATTTGCCTCAGCCTCCCACCCTGCCATAAAGGTCTCCCCCTTGCTCTCACAGAGATTGTGAAGCACACAGCAAGCAGTAATAACAATGGGGATATTGGTTTGGCTGAGGTCTGAGCGAGTCAATAAGGATCGCCAGCGACCTTTTAAACGGCCAAATGCACATTCTACCACCATTCTGCACTTGCTCAGCCTGTAGTTGAACAACTCCTGACTCCTGTCCAGGCTGCCTGTGTATGGCTTCATGAGCCATGGCATTAAGGGGTAGGCTGGGTCCCCAAGAATAACAATTGGCATTTCAACATCCCCCACGGTTATTTTCTGGTCCGGAAAGTAAGTCCCTTGCTGCAGCCGTTTAAACAGATTGGTGTTCCTGAAGACGCGAGCGTCATGAACCCTTCCCGGCCAGCCCACATGGATGTTGGTGAAACGTCCCTTGTGATCCACAAGTGCTTGCAGCACCATTGAGAAGTACCCCTTGCGGTTTATGTACTGGGTACCCTGGTGCTCCGGTGCCAAGATAGGAATATGGGTTCCATCTATTGCCCCACCACAGTTAGGGAATCCCATTGCAGCAAAGCCATCCACTATGACCTGCACATTTCCCAGAGTCACTACCTTTCGTAGCAGCACCTCCGTGATTGCTTTGGCTACTTGCATCACAGCAGCCCCCACAGTAGATTTGCCCACTCCAAATTGATTCCCGACTGACCGGTAGCTGTCTGGCGTTGCAAGCTTCCACAGGGCTATCGCCACTCGCTTCTCAACTGTGAGGGCTGCTCTCATCTTGGTATTCTGGCGCTTCAGGGCAGGGGAAAGCAAGTCACAAAGTTCCATGAAAGTGCCCTTACGCATGCGAAAGTTTCTCAGCCACTGGGAATCGTCCCACACCTGCAACACTATGCGGTCCCACCAGTCTGTGCTTGTTTCCCGGGCCCAGAATCGGCGTTCAAAGCCTATAACCTGGCCCATTAACATCATAATCTCCAAAGCACCGGGGCCCGCGGTCTCAGAGAATTCTGTGTCCGTGTCCATGTCCTCATCACGCTGGTCGCTGCGCTGCAATCGCCGCCTCCTCCTCCTCCTCGCCTCTTGTTTCTGGTCCTGTGTAAGCATAAACTCCACGAGAAAGCGCGAGGTGTTTATAATGTTCAAGACTGCGTTCTGGAGCACAACGGGATCCATGCTTGATGCAGAATGGAGTCTGCAGAGTTCACTCAGGAAAAAAGGCGCGAAATGGTTGTCTGCCGTTGCTTTCAGGGAGGGAGGGGGAGGCTGTACCCAGAACTACCTGCGACAATGTTTTTTGCCCCATCATGCACTGGGGTCTCAACCCAGAATTCCAAGGGGGGTGGAGACTGCGGGAACTATGGGATAGCTATGTAAAAGCTACCCACAATGCAACGCTCTGGAAATCGATGCTACTATGGTAGCTTGGACGCAAACCACCGAATTAATGGTGCCTAGTGTGGCCGAATACATTCGAATTTACAAAATCGGTTTCCTAAATTCGAATTATATAAATTCGAATTAATCCTGTAGTGTAGACATACCCTAAAGGAACACAGCTGCAGAAGGATATTCCAGTGTAGAATTAACCTATGTAACCAATAATGTGGTGGCCAATTCAGTTTCTTTCGATGGTGGATAGTGATTTACAGATGGAATATAGTGTTTAGTATTTAATTCCTGGCATTTTGGATCCACCCAAAATAAGTGAAATGAAGAGGAACTTAAAATTAACATGGAATAAATCCATAAAGGTCAAGGCAGAAGTCATCCGAACACAATGTTAAATGGAAGTTTAACTCCAGGGGGAAAAAAATCTTTCATTACAAAGGTTCCTTCTGAATTTAGAATACTTTCCTTTTTAATCAATAATTCATTTAGAGGTTACAAAACTACTTTGTAACCTGTAGTTACACTGTACTGGATTCTGTTGTGACTGTGAGGTGAAAGTTTTTATAATCTGTTGAAGTTCTGTTCCTGGACATAAATTTTGTGTGCAGAAGTACAGATTTTTTTTATAGCCAGAGCTACAGATGAGAGAACTTCAAGCTAAACGTGTTCTCAAGAGAGAGGGGCTGTAGTTCCAAATGGACCAGCTTCCTTTAGAAATGGAATTCTCCTTGATGAAAAACAGATTGCATGAGTGCCCTTGTTCGTATGGGAAAGTTTCTGATTGTGGCAGATGTTTGTTTGAAAAGCATGAAAATGCAGTCTAGAATAATCACTGTAAATTTATTCTGCTCAGCTTTATGGAAAATATTAAAACCTGTTTGAATATATTAGAAGAAATAAGTCTGTTTAAGGAAAAGCAACTTAAAGTGAGAAAATCTGTAATTTTAAGTTCATTTTTTTTATTGTTCTGCTTAAAAGAAATTCAATTTGCTATCCATATAACTGTTTATTAATAATCTTTGTCTAGTAAATAGTCATGCTTTTGTTTGTTCTCTCTTCTATTAATGTATGTTTGCCTGCATTGTTTTCTACATAGAATTTTAGCACACCCTAGTGGACAGTTTGTATTTTTCAGTTTACACAGTTTCCATTTTGTGATGATGTTATATTAAGACAGTTGTACAAATTGTTACTTCTTCTAGTTCCCAACGTTTAGACTAGGATTTTCAAACTAGTCTAGGGAAACTAGGTGCCCAAAGCTGCAGATAAGCCTCCCTTATTCTCTTTTGAGAATCCCAGCATTAGGTGTCTGCTGTGCTGAATAGAAATAGTAAGCAAGGATAATTAGGATATTTTGGACCCTCCTAACTCCATTCTGTGGATCTGACCTTCCCAGAGAGAAATAAGTGATGCCTTCTAATTTCTCCACTTTAGTTTTGGTACAGGAGTCATTCTAAATTTGTATGTTGGATTATTTTTAATTAGAACTAGAAGTTTTGTGTACACCATGCATATCTTTTGTATTTACTTTTGTTGAAATACATTGTGAAAACACTGGATTTTTATTCTCTTTTCACAGAACGAGGGTGAAGATTTCAGTTATGTCATTGCGTTTTTCCTTGGAACAGCAGCCTGCTTGTATCAGGTAAATTCTTCCTGCTGCATATTGCAATAGTCTTCAGAAGCATTATTTAGTCGTGTACAAATGTTATCAAGTTTTCTTAAATATTGTGTATATTTGAATGGATTGACTTTAAGAGTAACCTCTGCTCTTATTTTGGTGGTGATGAGAGATCACAGCATAGATTCACGCCTACATGCTTGATTCTGGGCTATTGTTTTCTGGGATTGTCTTTTCCCAGTTAGTTTCTCGAAATAGGGATGTGTTTGTCTCCTTCGGGAGGCTGATATTAGGATTGCTGTATGATTCAGCATCATAGAATCATAAAAGTTAAAGATGAAACTGACATTTTAGGTCCCTTTTTTCCCTTCCTGGGCAAATACAGATTTTGTTCCTACAGTGTTATTACCAGGTTAGCTTGTAAATGTCACAAGGGATAGAGAATCGTTCACTTCTCCAAAATGACTATTACGCAGGCTAATACATCTCACCATCTGGAAGTTTTCCCTGATACGCAGTCTTCCTTTTCCTCTCCTCAGTGTTATCTCACTATTCCTCGTTATACAGTCTTTCTATCCCACTGAGTAATTCTTCTCCTTCTTTCATATTTGTGCTCTTAATAGATTGTTAAATTTTTAGCAAATCCCTCTTCTCTTAGTTGTTGCTTAGCTAAACTATACATAATTAGCTCTCTGTCTTTCCATATAAGTCAATTGTCACAGTCCCTTCATAAGCATTATGGCTGTTCACTGAATTCTCGCTAATTTTTGCTTATCTGTCTGGTATTGATGAGCCCAAAACTAAATGCACTATTTCAAGTGTGGTCATTTTTGGGATTATCACCTCACTGCTTCATAACATAATGTGTGTTCAGTCAGAAAACTCACTCCCTCTTTTGCTGCTATATCACATTGCTTACTTGTACGTATTGCTGTCAACTACAATCCCTTCCATAAGTGTCTTTTAGCAGTACTGAAGTCCATTGTCTTGCATTTTTCCAGTTTACATCTTTTGTATCTTCTGATAATATTTCTAACCCCACTAGGTCCAGTTGCATTGTTGTCTGTTCTCAGTGACTGTATTTCCTCCCAGATTAGCAACCATTCTGAAGTTCATAACATATTGGCCACCTCCTCTCGAAGATTATTAGTAAAAATGTTAAATAAGATCACAGCTAATGCCACACAGAAGAACACCCCAACTTGATACATTATCATGTATCTTTACCCTTTGTTTGCAGTCCTCCAGCCACTTTGCACTTCATATGATAATGCTCTTGTTCTACTATGTGATGATCTTCACTCAGAAATTTAGTCTCACTAGATTATTGGGATTTTTTCCCATACAGTGTGACTCCCCAATCCATACAACGTATCCGTCTTTCATGTATTGCTGTTTATTAATTTACAAGAAAACGGTTACAGTCAAGTTGTACGGGCCAAAAATTGGACCTAAATGGAATAGGAATTTAGTGCTAAATGTTAAACTAATAGTGAGGTATTTACAGAACCCCATTGATATTTGTCTTCCACCACATTTCAGGAATACCCGTTATGTCAAGGTCCTTTTCCAGTGCCTGGTATTCTAATTTACCTAGTTTCGCTCTTCAAGAGTCTTGCATTGATATAGTACCTTGACATTTATAGTTTCTATTTTTGGCAATGTACCTTTTATTCTTGGTCTGGCACCAGTCTAACTGGCCCAGAATTTACCTCTGTGATCTCAACCTGTCACTTGTCTAGGTCAGCTGTAGTTTCTGTCCTTTCTTTTATAGGACACAATTAACCTTTGTACAGTAACTCCTCACTTAACATTGTAGTTATATTCCTGAAAAATGCTACTTTAAGCAAAACTATGTTACGTGAATCCAATTTCCCCATAAGAATTAATGTAAATAAGGGGGATTAGGTTCCAGGGAAATGTTTTTTTGCTAGACAAAAGACTAATACACACACACACACACAGTATAAGTTTTAAACAAACAATTTAATACTGTACACAGCAATGATGATTGTGAAGCTTGGTGGAGGTGGTGAAGTCAGAGGGTGGGATATTTCCCAGGGAATGCCTTACTGCTAAATTATCTAGCGCTTGACTGAGCCCTCAAGGGTTAACACATTGTTGTTAATGTAGCCTCACACTCTATAAGGCAGCACGAATGGAGGGAGGGGAGACAGCATGGCAGAGAGAGAGAGACACTGTGTGTGTGTGTGTGTGAGAGAGAGAGACGCACATTGCCCCTTTTTAAGTAGATAAGCAAGCTGAGACAGCAGCTGCTGCCAGCAAGCTCCCTCTGTCCTGAGCCCTGTTGTGTCCCCCCCGCTCGGTGGAGATGAGGTAAAGGAGCGAGGCGGGGGAGGGTGTCATAAATATAGAGGGAAGAATAGCATAAAATCCCTCCTTGGCAGCTGTACTCAATTGCCTTACCTGTAAGGGGTTAAACAGTTCAAATAACCTGGTTGGCACCTGACCAGAAGAACCAATGTTCTCTTTTGTTGTTCCGTCTCCGGATGGAGGGAGAAGCCAAACAGGTATATCATCTCCTGAAAATATACCTGGAATAATCCATCTAAAACCACAGAAATTGTAAGTAGGGCAGGGGTTCTCAGACTTTTGTACTGGTGACCCCTTTCACACAGCAAGCCTCTGAGTGCGACCCCCCCTTATACATAAAAAACACTTTTAAAAATATATTTAACACCATTATTAATGCTGGAGGCCAAGCGGGGTTTGGGGTCGAGGCTGACAGCTCGCAACCCCCCATGTAATAACCTTGCGACTCCTTGAGGGGTCCCGACCCCCAGTTTGAGAACCCCTGAAGTAGGGCAAGGAAATGCATTCAGTTATCTTTTGGTTTGGCTTGTGAATTTTCCTATGCTACAGAGGGAGTTTTATTCCCGTTTTTGTAACTGTGAAGCTGAGCCCAGAGGGGAATCCTCTGTGTTTTAAATCTTTTTATTACCCTGTAAAGTTTCCTTCCATCCTGATTTTGCAGGTGTGATTCTTTGACTTTTTTCTTTATAATAAAGTTCTTCTTTTAAGAACTTGATTGATTTCAGTGTCCTGAAGACAAAGGGTCTGGTCTGTGCTCACACTGCTAAGGCAATTAGTTGGTATATTATTCTCAAGCCTCCCCAAGAAAGGGGGTTAAGGGGGTTGGGGCGATATTTTGGGGGAATAGGGATTCCAAGTGACCCTTCCCTGAATTTTTGTGTAAATCACTTGGTGGTGGCAGCAATACCATCCAAGGACAAGGAAAGGAATTTGTGCCTTGGGGAAGTTTTAACCTAAACTGGTAGAATATAAGCGTAGGGAGGCTTTCATGCAGTCCCCACATCTGTACCCCAGAGTTCAGAGTAGGGGGGAACCCTGACATTAGCACCCCTCTTCTCCTCCTCCCCACCCCCTGCACAGCAAGCAGGAGGCTCCCGGGAGCAGCTCCAAGGCAGAGGGCAGGAGCAGCACATCGCAGTGGGGGGAGGGACAGCTGAACTGCCTGGCAATTGATAGCTTGCTGGGCGGCTGCCACACAGGGAACTTAGGGGAGCTGATAGGGGGGCTGCTGGTCCACCCTGGTTCCAAACCCCCACCAGCTAGCTCCAATGGGCTGCTCTTCCTGCAAGCAGTGGACAAAGCAGGCGGCTGCCAAACAACATTATAAGGGAGCATTGCGCAAATTTAAACAAGCATGTTCTCTAATTGATCAGCAACGTAACAACGTTAACTGGGATGACGTTAAGTGAGGGAGTTGCTGTATTAGTGACATCTCTCTAGTAGATGTCTTTTTACAACTTGAGTTCTTTTCTGCACCTGTTGATTTTTCATCAGTGCCTACCTTAAATAATCTCCCCACAAACATTATTTTCTATGCCAGCAGTCTGGTTTCATTTTGGATAAGGTGGAGCCGATCCCTTCTGTAGAGGGTGCCCTTCCTGCACGTAAATTTCCCAATACCTCAAAAATTGAACCCCCTGTTCTTTACATAATCTCTCATCTGTGCATTGCAACAGTGGAGTCCCACCCCCGCCCCCAGCATACTGGCTGACCCTCTGCATGATGGAACTGGAAACGTTGCAGAGAAAGTGACCCCAGAAGCTCTGGATGTATAAACCTTTTCCTAGTATTCTAAATTTAATTTCCAAGACTTCTCTCCTATAGCTGTCTGTGTCATTATTACCAAAATGCAGTTAGCCCTCTTTGCTCCCCAAATCAAGTGTCAACGACATGGCATGTTTAAGACTGTCCTGGTATGGAAGTTATTTCTAAGTCTAGATCAGGGGTCTGAAACACGCGGCCGGCCTGCGGAGTTATTTGCTGCGGCCTGCCAAGCTCCCTGCCCCCCCGGAGTTATTGCCTGCGGCTGCCAAGCTCCCCTCACCCGCCGCCCCCACAGCGTGCTGTGTTCCCCACTCCTCTGCCTACCTGCAGGCGCGTCCCACCACTGAACAGCTGTTTGGCGGCGCTTAGCGCTTTCCAGGAGGGTGGGGGGAGGAGCGGGGAGCCGTGCTCTCAGGAGAGGAGGCAGAGAAGAGGCAGAACAGGGGCGGGGATTTGGGGAAGGAGTTGGAATAGGGGCAGGGAGGGGGCGGAGTTGGGGTGGGGACTTTGGGGAAGGGGTTGGAATGGGGGTGGGGAAGGGTGGGGCCTCATGGAAGGGGTGGAGTGGGGGGCGGGGGTGGGGGGGGCTTTTGTATCTTTATATGAAAAGGTGTCAGTGATGCGGCCCTCGGGTCAATGTACTAGTCCCCATGTGGCCCTCGTGGTGATTTGAGTTCGAGATCCCTAGTCTAGATCTTGCATGAAAGCGCATTGCATTGCTGTTCAGTCACAGGACTGGCCTAATGTTTTACATTTTGTTCAGTTAATACTTCAGAAAAAAATGAAGTTTATTAATTTACAAGAAAATGGTTACAGTTAAGTTGTACAGGACAAAAATTGGACCTAAAGGGAATAGAAATTTTTAGTCCAACATGTTAAACTAATCACTGTGCTGCCAGAAAGATTATACTTTACTAACTATTGCTTAGCAAAGAATAAACGCGGTGTGGCTCTGTGTCTGTGTCCAGTCTCTGAGTTTGAAACGCAGTTGCTCCCATTAGATCTAGAATTCTAGTTATGTAATCCTAAATACCAAGAGTCCAAGCAGAATTCAGCCACACACAACAAAATTCTTCAGAGCCTGGTAATAGATATCAGCAACATATAGATATCATTGACTGGCAAACCAAGACTCAAAATAATAATATACATGATGTATCAAACTTAAAAACAAAATGCAGTAGCTAGGAGTAGTTTTTAGCAGATGAAGGGAAAAAACAAGGCCCTAAAACAACTTCAGAATCAGCTGTTTCAGCCTTAGTATGAAGGGTCCCTCCCTGGCAATCCTTACCAGATGTTCTCTAAAATCTCCCACTCCTCAAGCAGGTGTGATCAGCATTTCTGTTCATTCTTTAAATGCAAATCCAATAACTTAAAACTCTCATATATAGTTTGGTCAAGAAGTATCCGTGAACGACTTGCATATTAATTCTGATTTTGAGGCACATTTGACATTGTATATGTCTAGCCTCAGATATGCATTTCCAAGAAAAAATGTCTATTTTTCATTTTTCTGAATCCAGTTTGCTCATGAATCTAAGATTTGGCTCTGATTTCCCAGCTCCAGCCAGACTAAAAAAATCTTTAGTTTGTCCCTCAGTGCTGCAACTTTGTTGAAACAGGTAGCACTGTAATATTCAGAAAGAAAAGTAACTGAGGGGTTAGGGAATCAATAATACAGCCAAGAAAACGAAAAGTTTCTATCCCAATAATGGAAAATTAAACCTAGTGTCTGAAATGTTATCTGGTCTGCTTTGCATTATTCTGGCTCGCTCCACAATCTTGTAGCGTTCTTTGAAGTCTCAGTTTCCCCCAACTACAAGTCTCAAGAACTGACCTCAAGCCATTTCTTAATAGGTATAAAAGCTTTCTTTCTCTGAAGTAACATAGGGAAGCCTTCTACACAAAAGCACATTCTGTAATTGCTATGCAAAACAGTTCCCTTAAAACAAACCAACACACGAGTTTCATTACATTGCTTGTTAGAGTGACATGTTAAAATCACAGTGCCTTGGCCTTTTGACTGTTGTTGTTTTGTAAGGGGCAAATTTCTCCCCATCTCAAAGTAGGAAAGGGATTGCTGAAAAATTCAGCTCTGCACATACAGCAAGGCAACGAAACTTGAGTAAAAGCCTCCTAGTTTATGGAGCCTTGATCAAAAAGCACACTTACATTATTAAATATAGTTACTACATTTGTCATCCTATTTTTAAACCCTTTGTTTTCCTTGATCATTTGAGAGAAGCACATCCTGATGGCTCACTCTGTTCTTTGAAGCTGTCACACTCAGCTCTTCAGATTTTATTACATGGCGAGGTGATTTCATGAAATGAGCTAGATTCTAATTGCTGATTTACTGGTACATGTTAATTGTCTTTTAAATATAACTTTTAGAACCCTCCCCAAAAATAGATATTAGGTCCTGTACTTGAAGATACTCCACATGTTCAGAGGAAGCCAAGCTGTTCTCTTGATACTAGTTTTACTTTGGAGTATTTTTTGTTCTGTTTCATAGGGAGGATAAACAAAGGTCTTAATAAAGGGGCCCAGACACTATATAGTGATGGGCACTATAAGGCCTGGTCTACACTGGGGGAGGAGAGGGGGGGAGATTGAGCTAAATTACGCAACTTCAGCTACGTGAACAACGTAGCTGAAGTCGACAAACTTAGATCTACTCACCGCGGTGTCTTCACTGCAATGAGTCAACTGCTGCCGCTCCCCCGTCGACTCTACCTGTGTCTCTTGCGGCGATGGAGTACAGAAGTTGACGGGAGAGCGCTCGGGGGTCAATTTATCGTGTCTAGACTAGACACAATAAATCGACCCCCGCTGGATCGATCACTGCCCGCCGATCCGGCGGGTAGTATAGACATATCCTAAGATAGAGCAACAAGTTAGTAAAATATCCAACAGAATAAAAAATAACCCAGTAAATTGTATTATCCAGAAGCAATCACGCAATTCCTGACTTTCCTTGTAGAAACTTAAAAAATAAACACTACCACTATCTGTCAGTATCGTAATGCTGATGTTTCAGTTTTCACCAAGGGCTTTGTTGCAAGGATAGGTTCCTGGGTTAGTGTTTGTTGTATACCTCATTTTCACTGGTATTCACTATGTTAGACATCCAGTCACCGCCAACCTCCTTGGTGAAAACTGAAACAGGAGACTAACAAATGAGGTAGGATCAGAAGAGGCTAAAATAGCGTCAAAGTTAGACTCAGGACTCACAGTTTGTCAGAGCGATGCCCGATGCAACACACAAAAGGAGCCCGCAGGCAACTGCCTCAGTCGCCCTTGCTTTCACACCAAGGGTTTTACCCAAGGTGCGGTGCGGCTGCGATTGTGCAGATTTCACTCACTCAGACCGCGGGGACAGGAACCCCTTGGTCGGCCGATCCCCGGACGGAGATGGCACCCAGACTCAAACACTCCACAGGACAGTCCTCAATCCAGACAAAACACAGAAATAATTACCTGACCAGATTCCCGATGTCAGATCCCGGGATCCCTACCAGAACAGAGTGGGAACCAACAGGTTCGAGGGCGTAGACTTCACTGTGGTCATGCGCCCTTCCGTTCAGGAGGAGGACCGCTCGGGCCAAATGCCCAGGTGCCGGCTGCCACGGTCATCCTACAAAAACGGTCAGGAATTACACGGCCCCAGTGAAGACGGTCGCCATCTCAGTGGGACCTCCAAATTGTCAAAGTTAGACTCAGGACTCACAGTTTGTCAGACCACTCTGTTTTATTAGCACAGCGCTCTGCTAATAACACCCAGATAATGTGAGCACCATCCAAGACCCACACTACCTTATTTTATACAGATAAAAAGGGTGCGAACTTAACAAGAGGACAAAGAAAGCAGAACTGACAAGTTTACCCGAGGCTAGACATACATATTCAATTTTCTTACTAACTTTTACAGATCTCCGGCTGATGTTCCACCATTAGCTTAAGCGGACTCATTGTTTATGCCTTAATGTTCCTTTTCCTGACACCTGTATTTCAGCATTCCTTATTTCTGCTTAAAGGTACATACAGCATTTCTTTAATCCATTCTATTTTTACAATATAATTCATTCTACTTTCACAATAGGGAAAGAACAAATTAAAAATTACTTCGACATATTAAATGTCTTCAAGTCACCAGGGCCTGATGAAATGCATCCTAGAATACTCAAGGAGCTGACTAAGGAGATATTTGAGCCATTAGCAATTATCTTTGAGAAGTCATGGAAGACGGGAGAGATTCCAGAAGACTGGAAAAGGGCAAATATAGTGCCCATCTATAAAAAGGGAAATAAGGATAGCCCAGGAAATTACAGACCAATCAGCTTAACTTCTGTACCTGGAAAGATGATGGAGCAAATAATTAAGCAATCCATTTGCAAATATCTAGAAGATAAGGTGATAAGTGACAGTCAGCATGGATTTGTCAAAAACAATTCATGTCAAACCAACCTGATAGCATTCTTTGACAGGGTAAGAAGCCTTGTGGATGGGGGGAAACAGTAGACGTGGTATATCTTGACTTTAGTAAAGCTTTTGATACTGTCTTGCATGACCTTCTCATAAACAAACTAGGGAAATGCAACCTAGATAGAGCTACTATAAGGTGGCTGCAAAACTGGTTGGAAAACCGTTCCCAGAGAGTAGTTATCAGTTATCAGGCTGGAAGGGCATAAAGAGCGGGATCCTGCAGGGATCAGTTCTGGGTCCAGTTCTGTTCAATATCTTCATCAATGATTTAGATAATGGCATAGAGAGTACACTTATAAAGTTTGCGGACGATACCAATCTGGGAGGGGTTGCAAGTGCTTTGGAGGAGAGGATTAAAATTCAAAATGATCTGGAGAAATGGTCTTAAGTAAATAGGGTGAAATTCAATAAGGACAAATGCAAAGTACTCCATTTAGGAAGGAACAATCAGTTGCACACATACAAAATGGCAAATGACTGCCTAGGAGTGAGTACTGCGGAAAGGGATCTGTGCGTCATAGTGGACCACAAGCTAAATATGAGTCAACAGTGTAACACTGTTGCAAAAAAAAGTGAACATCATTCTGGGATGTACTAGTAGGAGTGTTGTAAGCAAGACATGAGAAGTAATTCTTCTGTTCTACTCTGCTCTGATTAGGCCTCAACTGGAGTATTGAGTCCAGCTCTGGGTGCCACATTTCAGGAAGGATGTGGACAAATTGGAAAGAGTCCAGAGAAGCGCAACAAAAATTATTAAAGGTCTAGAAAACATGACCTGTGAGGGAAGATTGAAAAAATTGGGTTTGTTTAGTCTGGGAAAGAGAAGACCGAGAGGGGACATAACAGTTTTCAAGTATGTAAAAGGTTGTTACAAGGAGGAGGAAGAAAAATTGTTTTTCTTAACCTCTGAGGATAGGACAAGAAGCAATGGGCTTAAATTGCAGCAAGGGAGGTTTAGGTTGGACATTAGGAACTTCCTAACGCTCAGGGTGATTAAGCACTGGAATAAATTGCCTAGGGAGGTTGTGGAATCTCCATCATTGGAGATTTTTAAGAGTAGGTTAGACAAACACCTGTCTGGAATGGTATAGATAATTAGTCCTGCCACGAGTGTAGGGGACTGGACTAGATGACCTCTCGAGGTCCCTTCCAGTTCTGTGATTTTATGAAAATCAGTAGAAATAAGTGTGCGGTTTAGTTCTAGCCATGTCGGTCCCAGGATGTTAGAGACAAGGTGGGTGAGGTAATATCTTTTTTTGGACCAACTTCTATTGGTGAGAGAGACAAGACCAGAAGAGGGTGGTTCAGGAAAGATTTATTTCAGGATGGGGTCCCCATAGAGTATGGGTTGTAGTTGTTTGATACCCCATGTAGGTTCCAGTGTTGGGGGATGGTGACAACTATGGGTGTGCGGTTGGAGGGGATTTATTTCTGTTCTTCAAACAACCCCTCAACCTCTCCAAGCTCATCATCAAAAGCAAGCTCCCCACAGACCAGGACACCATCTCAAAGCCACACCAGGCTCTGCCAGAACAACATATGCAAAATCTGCAGACATATCTCCACTGCTACAATGATCAACACACCTTTCAAGATCCATGGGTTCTACGCATGCCTATCACAACATGTGGTGTACCTCATCCAGTGCACTTAAATGCCCCAATAACAATTGTGTGGGTGAAACCAGACAATCATTACACTTTTGAATAAACTCATACAGGAAGATGATAAAAGACAAAAACACTGTATCACCTGTGAGTGAACACATTTCAGAAAGCGATCACTCTGTATCTGACCTGTGAGTCCTCATCCTCAAAGAAAACCTGCACAACACTTTCAAAAGACGAGCCTGGGAGTTTAAATTCATAACTTTGCTAGACACTAAAATCATGGTAAAGACACTGGATTTATGGCTTATTACAACGATCTGTAACCCACTAACCCCCATTTTTGTCCTATAATTACAGGGGTGTTCGTGAGCCACTTCACCTTGAATGGTCCCTTAGAATATGTGCTAACTATTTATGCTAAACTATCTGTTTGACCTTGTATTTAGCTGTGACACTCTGAGTTCCTTTCCCAGACCCGAGGAAGAGCTCTGTATAGCTCGAAAGCTTGTTTCTCTCACCAACGGAAGTTGGTCCAATAAATGCTATTACCTCACCCACCTTGTCGCTCTAGAAATAAAAGTGCATATGACAAGTCTTTTTTTTGTACCAGATGAGAGAAATGCAAAAAGTAAACAAGTAGCATAAAGATTTTTTTAAAAACAATTCTTTCCAAAAAAGAATATTTTCTAGGGATTCTTTCTAAAGAAAAGCCTCTTAAATCAGCATCAACCTTGACCACTGGATCCATGGCTTGATATTGATCTAAAGTCCTCAATCAAATGAATTTGGTGGTATGAACTCAATGCATTTTTATACTAGACTGTATCTTAATAGCGTCTTGATTTTCACCAGAGCTGGCCCTGTTTGGGGAGAAGTCTCTTGTGCTGTTCCTTTTGCAGGATCCCTTGGTATTTTCTGCTTTTGCTTGCTTGCTTTCACTCCTGAAAACTTCCCCCCCTCCTCCCAACATGATTCCCTACTTTGAAGTGACTTTGGTTTATTTTAGCACAGCTGTCTGCTGTCTGTGTTCTGTGGATCCTTGATGTGCCATAGCATCCTCTGCCCTGCTGCTTTAAATAGCAGCCATGCAGAAGATTCAAGGGAGCATCAAAGATCAGAAGGCATTGGTCAGCATGCAGCTGAGGTGAGAACAAAGCAGTCTCTTAGGAGGCGGAGTGGGCACAGATGGAGAACAAGAAGAGGAGTAGATGTGGGAGCTAAAGTCGGGAAATGGAGCCGTGAGTTGTGGAAGTGGGAGAGGAGGAAAGCATTTGTGAAAACGATGTAATTTTAGCAGACCTGAGATTCGCAGGTGTAATGGAATAAAGGATTCGGACTTTGAAGAATGTTTTGTGAAGAAGAGAAACTTGGGATGAATTGAAGTTGTCCCCTTAAGCCTCCTCTCTGTGAGGTGCTCTTCCCTCTACTCTTTCCCCTCCTCCTACTGACTTACATTTGTGAAGCCAGAATGCAAATATGCATTTGAATCTCCACAGTAATCCTACCACCTTTTAAGGATTGGGGTGTGTACAAAGGGAAACTGCATGTGCTGGATAAAGTAGAGCATGGGGGCTATTTACAGCTCCCTGATTTTCCGGCTCCCATCCCATTGCAGGTTAAGCAGCCTGAGATCTGTTCTAACTTGTGCCAGCTGGCAATAGCTTGGGTGTCTCCCACTCCCTATGCTAGTGACTACAAGGAGTGAGACCAAGGGGACAGTCTACCAGCTTCACACCTGTATTAACTCCCCAATGCTGAGGGATTCCATCCAGCCGGGGACTTAAGGATTCTTCTGTTTCTTGTGCATTGCCCGAGTGGCATAGACAAGCCAAAACATGTGTTTCCATTGCCACTTTCCTTATTGATAATGAGCAAATATGATGACAAAATCTTCCTTGAAGAGCGAATAATGGAAGCAAAATTTAACTTCTTCTGATGCTGAGCACTGGTCACTCCAGAATGCCCACTTACGTTAGTACCACATTTACCTACTCAATTAAAAAAACAACACGTTCTACATGGTTCATTTCTGTATCTACTTGATAGTTCAGTGTGATTTGTTAGCAGAAGTAATTTTCAATGCACTAATCAGACTTTGTGTTTTCTTCTTTGCAGTGTTATTTATTTTTATACTGCACAGGCTGGCGGAATGTCAAATCCTTCCTGACTTTTGGTTTAATCTGCCTGTGTAACATGTATCTGTACGAACTGCGCAATCTCTGGCAGCTCTTCTTCCACGTGACAGTGGGAGCGTTTTCAGCATTACAAATACGGCTAAGACAACCACAAGGGAAGTCCCCTGATTACAATGTCTGACCCAAGTCCTGGGATGTCCCAAGGCAGTCTCAGTCCACCCATGGTTCCCTCTCAGGAATGAAAAGCTTTTCTCCAAAAGAAGAAGTTGTGTTTTTTATTTGTTTGTTTTTTTTTAAAAGATCAACACAAGATGCCTGTGGACGTTTGTGACTTGAGAACTTAGACTTATCCTCATTGAAGACTGAAGACACACACAATACAGGATTAGTGGAGGAAAATGGGTCCTATCCATGCAGAGCATTGTCCCTTGAGGACAAATAAAAGTTTAGAGGACTTGACTGATAGCAGGAAAAAGCCGCCTTCAAAAGTATGATAATGGAAAAAGATATATATACAGGGCATGTTCTGCATATCAAGTGAGCACTCCAATTCCAAAATCAGTTTTGCCTTTGTGAGGCAGTAGTATAGGCTGAATACAAAGATGCTATTGCATATTAGCAGACTATTGGAATGAGTGCGTTACTAAATGTGAAACTATTGGATTGCACATTAAATTTAATGGGATGCGTGTATGTGTTTTCTTAATTAAAGCCTAACCTGGAAACATCTGTTTATGGGGATTAGCTCCTTGGTCCCAGTGGCCTTCCATCTAGTGCTGAGTTAACTATAAATCTTGGTAAATATTTTTCTCTGTATAATTTGTTTTTAATGATCTTTTGAAAGTGACCTTTATGGACAAGTTTTATTTAAGTAAATAACCTAAAATTCTGTCTCTTGGCCCTCTTTGCTCTCCTCCTCTATTTGAACACTAGAAGTTTGAAAAGAAGTTGCCAGGTGGGTAAACAAACATTGATTTGAAACCTGTTTGAGCTATTGCTTGTCTCTCTCTACATTTTATGAGCTGGATTAATAGCTGAAACCTAACTTAGCATATAGGCAACTGGTGGTGAGCTTATTTCCATCAATCATAAACGGAGTTCAGTTTAAAAAAATCCTTTTTGGATCCAGGGATTTTGTTGGTCTGGTAGATTTACATTTTACTGTGTATTAGTGGCTGGGACAGCTATGTAGAGTCCCAGAGTTTGTGAATTAATTAGCAGATGAACAATCAAGGCTATTACATTGCATTCTATTTCTTTTGACAATCATATTTTGAGTTAATTATTTCCAGGGCTTTATAGTACACTAGTAAATATATTTTAATATAGTTTGCTCAAGTAGTGAGGTGTAGTAATATGGGGCATAACTAAAGCCTTCAGAAAAGTTTTAATAGCAGGATGGCTTCCACATTGCTTGTGAGCATTACTAGGCTTGGTGATTAGTGAGGTTCTGCTTTACTATGAAATGTTACTCATCAGATCTCTGTAGGCGGTCCCCACATAAAATGCTCTCTTCGGTAATTTATTGGCAATCAAGCTGATAGCAGAGAAGTAATACCTAGACTGGGAACAACTATTGTTTTTTTTAAAGGAAGTGACCTTACTCAAGGGGATCCAGGTGCCCAAGACCAAGATAATTTACAGAAAATGGAATCAGTCCTAAATGAACAGCAGTGGTATGTATTTTTTGATGCACTCTTTGTTATAATGTCTCTTTCTAAGACCAATGTAATTAAGAGGCTGAAAATATCTTGGTGCATGTGGTAGCTAAGATAATTGTTGCAGGAGGTGTTCTTTGCCTTTGAACCTTTTTCTTTTTTTTTTCATTCATCCAGCAAATAGAATGGGGATGCATTTGTCTGGTCTTGTATGTTCCCATTATGACACTTTTGTTGGTATTTTGGGACAGTAGGGGAAGGGAAGGAAGGAGGAGGATTTGAAATTTAAACAGAGTGTAAGAGGCGTATCTGCAGGAATACAAGGATTTCAATACTGTTAGTTAAACCCTTAGTTTTAAACAGCTCAGACTACCCACTGCCAAACAACACATGTTGCATTAGATTGCAGTGCAGCCTTTGGAAATCAGGACACCTGAAAACACAAAAATAAATCTTTCACTATTTTAAACTTGGGGTTTGAAATATGGATATTGTGTGTTTAGTACAAACTAAAGCTTTCGTCTTTTCAACACACTCCTTTGAGCCAAAAATTCTGAGTTTTTTTGGTTTTGGGGGGTTTTTGTTAAAAAAAAAAAAAAAAAGGTGCAAACATCACTCAGGAACTTTAATTTATTATGCTGATATATTTAGGACCCAATCCGACTTCCAGAGAAGTCAATAGAAAACCTCCCGTTGACTTGAATGAGTGCAGGTCCCCTTTAAGCCGCATTCTGATAACTTTAATGGTGCTTAGGTCTTGAGTGAATTTCACCCAGAGGAAATTGGACCAAGGAGTTGCTTCTTGTTACGAAAAAAAGAGGTCATGAAGAAGTAATTGTAAGGGTTACTTATGGAAGCAGCCCAATGGAAGTCGATGGGAATACTAGCATGCGTATTGAATACTTACATGAACATGGGTTGCAGGATTGGGCTTGGTATTTGTAACTTCTGCAGTTAATGAGTTAAATTATTTGCAAAGATAATGCTTTTAGCTTATTATCATTATGACAGTCAGGAAACTAAACAAGAATTAGCATTATAAACCTGCTCTGTTGGAAGGTCTAAAATAGTTCTACCACTATTCATTTTGCCTCAGTTGTAGTACTAAAGATGCTACTAAGAATGTACACTGAAGTACCTCTTTGTTCCCAGGGCCGGCTCTAACTTCTTTGCCGCCCCAAGCAGCAAAAAAAAGCGCCGCCCCGCCGTAACACCCCCCCCCCAGCGCCGCCCTGCCCCGCCAAAACACCCCCCCACTGAATGCCACGCCGCCGAAACCCTCCCCACCAAGTGCCGCGCTGCTGAACACCCCCCGCCGAGTGCCACGCTGCTGAACCCCCCCGCGCCGAGTGCCACGCTGCTGAACCCCCCCGCGCGGAGCGCTGCCGAACACCCCCGCCGAGCACCGCGCCGCCGAAACCCCCGTCGAGCGCCGCGCCACCAAACAGCCCCCGCCGCACTGCCGAACACCCCTGCCCCCCGTGGAGCGCCGCGCCACCGAAACCCCCGCTGAGCGCCGCGCTGCCGAACACCTCTGCCCCCCGCCGAGCGCCGCACTGCTGAAGCCCCCCCCCGCGCAGAGCACCGCCAAACAGCCCCCGCCACCCCAAGATTGGCCGCCCCTTACCAGGTGCCGCCCCAAGCACGTGCTTGGTTGCCTGGTGCCTGGAGCCGGCCCTGTTTGTTCCAGTCTTGTGACCTTATGCAGATGTAGGCTTTTCTGCCCTGTCAGTGGCTGCTGATGTATCAGTCTGAGAAGACTGTTTTTCCTTTTAATCTTTTTCCCTTCCCCTGCTTTTTAAAGGATGCGTTCCCTTGCTGTAACATCTAGAGCCATTATTGCATTACTAGTGGCATTAAACAAACTGCTGATTTAACAGATGTAATGAGCAAATACAACTGTCAGACAGATTTAACTATGCTTGTTGAAAAAAATCACAATTTACAGTGAAGAGATAATGTCTACTCCCCAGCTGTGACAGTTCCTCACAAATTCATTACTAAACATGTAAGCTAGTAATACATATTAGAAGATGTTCAGTACTGTTTTTGTATACAAACTTCATGTGGGTAGTTAGAATATTTGAACTTTTTCTGTGCACGGGTTTGGAAAATGCACCATTTGTGTCCTGTTATGGGGTGAAATTCTGACCCACTGAAGTCAACGGCAAAATTTCCCTTGACTTAGTGGGGCCAGGATTGTGCCCACTGGACCTCATCCAGTACTCATTGAAGTCAACAGGAGACTTTCCATTGACTTCACTAGATGTTGAATCAGGTTCATGAGGACAGATTCTGTACTGGTTACAGTCCAAGTCTGATTAGAATTGGAGTTGCGCAAGGAAAAGGGCCTGATTCTGATAGATGCTGGGTGCATTCAGTGGGACATCAGTGGAAGCTGAGGCCACTCGGCATCTATTAGAGGTTAAGCTCTGAGGCAGACTGTATCCAGCATATGTAAAAAGAATGAAAATATTTTCTTTAAACAAAACATGAGTCTGTTCAAATTTGATTAATTAGGAATGTTCAAATGCCTCACTATAGCTTTTTAAAACACACACACTGTTGTTTTTATTGTTTCCCTGTGTGTTTTCTGACCTAAAAGTCCTGACCCCTTTCATGGTATTGTGTGGTCTGTTTTTCATTTATTTTTTAAATACCTGAGTAGAAATGTGAAACTTTTAAAAATCTCTCCTACAGACAGTTAGCTTTTTTGTTTGTTTTTTCTTTTCTCTCCAGCAGCCAACCTTCTCTCAGGCACTGAACAATAACCAGCCTTCTCTCTTGTGTGTTTTTTCTAGCAATCTTTGGTGGGTTAACTACCTAAAGGTGCATTTTAAAATGTAGAATAATATCAAAAGTCTTTTGGAAAATACAGTTGTTGGTTTTTTTTTAGGTTTGAGTATGTAGTTGGTAATGTAGCAGATTCAATCCAATCACTTTTTTGTCCTAAAGAACTCATTTTCTCTGCATCAAATGGCTGACGGGAGATAGAACACTATTGTTTTAAAGTCTGTCAGGTTTTTTAAATGGTGAGGTTAGTCAACACCCATTGCCGTATCTTTAATAATTAGTAGTTTCTTTAGCAAAGAAGCAATGACATCTGTTTAGGCTTCTCACCTCTTCCCCCCCCCCCCCCCCATGAATTGCTTTTTTGAATCCCAGATTAAGTAATAAGTAGAAATGCATTACCATTTACAAACACTAAACATATGCTCTTTGGGCTTGGCACTTGGCAAGACGGTAACAGCAGGAAAGCTACATGTTTGTGTAGCAGCCACTCATTGTAAAAATGCATGTTGTGTGAATGCTTGTAGTATTAGTGGTTTTGCATAATTGAATGTGTTGCAAAGGCATTTTACTTTTTTGTTTGTTTGTTTTAAATGGTAGTGGAAGAAAGCCCCAGTAGTGCTCTGATCCTGCAAATAGCTCCATAAGGGCACAGGAATCTGCCTCTAGAATCCCCAGTAATTTCAATATGGGGCTGCTTGTGTGGATCCATCTGCAGAACTGGGACAAAAAAATCTGTAAACTTTGGCATTTCTAAGTGATTTTACAGGGGTTTTACATATGAAATTGTATTCATCACGCAGCTCCATTGACCCAATTGTTAAGTGTAAGAGAGATTGGATAATATGTTGAGAGGATATAATTACTTGTGATGGGACAAAATTAAGACAAGGAAAATGTAGGCTAAAGATCCTGAAAAACTTCCTGACAATGAGATGGATTAGATTGGAAAATAACCTTCCAGGAGAAGTGGTGAAAGCTCTGTTTCTTGGCCTACAAACATTAGGCTGGACAAAAAACACTGGTACATAGACAGAAGGGAAGAGTCATGCATGGGCAGGAAGATTATCTTGGAATTTGGGGTCTAACTGGACTTTTTCTAGCTCTACTCATCTGTGAATTAATGTACAGAAATCATTTTAAAGATGAAACATGCTAGCTTAGCAGGGAGTTAAGTCATCACAACCGAGCTATAAATTGTTCAAGTTACAAAAAAACTCACTCTTGTCTAATGAGTTGGCTAGAAAAAAGTGACATGGGTTTTTTGGTTTCCTTCAGCTGCTTTTGGTCACTTTAGGTGAGAGAAATTATAGAATCAGGTAAATATTGGATATAGCATGCCCTTTCCTTAGGAAATTCTACCATGCTGTTGGATTAGATCTAGTCCCTGCTTCTCTCCCATCTCTGATTTTTATGATGCTATGTTTGGTTTTGGTGTTAACATAGTGGATTGTCTGAAGTGTAAAATAGTTTGTTTCCAGCAGATGGCAATATTTGTATACCTCTGAGACTAAAAAAGGGGAAATTCAGATTCTGGGGAGATGAAGCAAGTACAGTACTGATGGTAGGTTTCTAGTCTACCGCATCCTCCCTCCCCCCGGCACTACAAATAGTACAAGATTCCATATATCTTTACTCTGGCAGGGAAATAGGAGGAATTCCATAACCAAAAGGAAATAGAGGTGATTTAATTTATTCATAATGGTTTTTATTATTTTTTTAAAATTGTCCTTGTTTTCTCTGAACAAAGAGGAAACTCAGTAAAAAAAAAAAACCCACTATCAATGATATGTTAGGTGCTTAATCAATCTAAATCGATGCTCCTTTTTCAGTAATACTAGGGCCTGACCAGTTAGTGCTTGAAAAATTATACCTGTAAATCAGCTTATATGATATTTTGAGATATATTATGAACTCCAGGGTTGCTATACCTAAGTCCTAGGGGCCCTGACACCAAGTTGAAATCACCAGGTTCCCCCACACCATGCACAGGGAGAGAGATAGGGCATGCTACACTGTAAGCTCTCTTATGTAGCCACTCTACACTGCCGGGAGAGAGCTCTTCGGTCAGCTTAACTACTCCCACTGGCAGAACTACCACTACTCGCAGGGGCTGGAGACGCTTTCCTGGTGACATAACGCTGTCCACACAGGCTCAGGGGGGGGTGTTACACCAACACAAATGGTGGTGTAGACTGCCTCAGGTTCAAGGCCTTGCCCCAGTAAATACTTAATTACTGAAAGTGAAAAAGCTCATTAGCTGTGGGGCAGCATCAGCACTTACGTGGCTTGGCCCATGCCTACTAGCAGCAATACAGACATCGACGGTGTTAGGACAGCAGTGGTGCCTAAATGTTGGGTATGAATACCTATGTGCTTAAATCTCTTTGTGAATCTAGCTATTAGGTGTTATTTTGACGAGAACTAGTTCCCCTTCCAGTTGGCCTGGGGAGTTAGCGTTGTAACAGAATGTGGCATTTACATCAGCCTTGCTCTCAGTTCTAGGAGGTATAGCTTGAACCCCTGTACAGAAGTGCCTCATCCTTCTAATGCCTAGGCATGCTAACAGGTCTGTTCCTTAATGTACGTCATACAAGCTAACTTCGAAAGTAGTAGCAAATAAACCATGTGCAGCAAAACGGTAGCATTGTAGGTAGAGTAGCCATTTCAAAGTAACATGAGTTACTAGCATCTATTTAAATATGCCAGATATAACCAGGCTTTCTGATATTGGCTCTAATTTACCTTAGGTGGTTCCTCAATACACAGCACACACATATAGTGGGGCGTTCATAGTACAAATAAGTGCTAAGAGGATCTGTGCTTAAATCGTCTCACAGTAGATAACCTGGATTGTGCAACTGGTCACAAAACTTCATTCAAATACAGTTCTAGGTTTTTTATACAGAACACATCAGTTACATTACATTTAAATATGGAACGTCTAAAATTTGTGCATAACTATCATTTGATGCACAAATATGTCTTTTCACGAGCCAGCTAGATCTTAAATAAAACGTAGAACAAAGCCATGTTACCAGTGAAACAGTGTTTAATATAGTTAAATTACTTAAATAGATTTCAATTTCCATGGGAAATCATAACAGTATCAATTTTTATAGGAGCTAAAATAAAGAGCGTGTATACTCCTTGAAATGATCATGACACACTGTCAACAATCGCAGTCAGAGATAGTGGGGACTTGAAATATCATTGACAACACAGCTGCGCAAGGTGGAGCAGCAGACTGATCAAAAGTTAAGAATACAGACTTTAGTAAAGTAGAAAGCAAACCTAAAAATGAATGTACATGATGAAGATGATGAAACCCAGTGAGTGGTAGAAAGGGATAGAGGGGGGGAAGGGAAGGGCGTGGTCATTGTGCCATGTAACGAAAGTATTTTGCAAATCAGCAAATGCAAAGCAGCAAAAGTATAGTACAAGGGCAGACTTGGCAGTTTTACAGAAGTCAATATACTATACTTTTCAAAGATGTGGCCTATTAAAGGGGAAAAGGAAGGATCACAGGGGTGCCATTTAAGCTCAAGTTTAAATGGCTGGATGCTAAGCAACATGGTAAATTAATTAGGACAGGCCCATGCATTTTAACTTACTCTTGTTGTAAAAAATAAAGTGAAACACCTATTTTATAAATCACCACTATAGTGCAATCATTAAGTTGTTAATACAGTAATTTTTGCCCTGAGAAGAGTCGAAAAGAACTTTACTGACTGTCAAAATATTTGAGTCATTTTAGTGATAGCCAAATTCAGTATCAAAACTCTCCCCTCATAGAATATAAAAAATAGGGCTTTAAAATGCTTTTTAAAAAATAAAATAGCAAGGGTTTATTTTTTACAAGTTAAAAAAGGTACATAAATCATAACGAATTATTCATATACCTCCCCCTCTAGTAAGAGGATATGTCCAACATGATATCTGTGTCACTCTATTTAAAGATCTCCTGAATCCACATACAAATGATCCATCTGTCTTTTTTTAAAAAGATAGAATCACCTAACTCTTAAAATAGCTGTGAATCATTAATTTAATTAAATGTTTGCTACAAGATAGTCAACCTGGCAATGCAGTACATAGTTCTTTGTAAAGACAAATGGCACTTAGAGTATCTTGGACACTTTTTTTGTATTATCAGGATTCTATTAATAGCTGCTGTGAGAAAATAATAATTTTAAAGGAATTGTAAAAATGATCTTATTTTTGTTCCAGTGTGACAGAGTTTTTGCTACCTTCAGATGAAGATTTGCTTAGTGCTCTTCCCTGTTATGCTCGTCTGATATTCTCAACAGCTCAGTTATTTATCATGCATCCTACTTTCATTCACTGCACTCTTTATCAGCCCCAACTGCATCTTGAATCCTGAAATGAACAGTTGTTTGTAATGATTATTGTACTTGATTTTTTTCCTCTTCTGTAGGGTTTTCTGAATTTTCACTTAAAAATGCATCTGACTCGGCCTGCAACCTCATCAACTGTTGTTTGATTGTTTACTCTTATTCTGAAAACTGCCAAGTCTGTATTCAGAGAATAATGCACGGAATGTTACATAGTTCTGCAGGTTATATATACACAACCCACCACACTCTGGTGTGGACAGACTTTTTTCTAATATATATAATTTACAAAATATAGAATTTGGTATATCTGTTAGATCTCCATGTTTTCAATATTACAAAATAAAAAATACAAAAACAAGAAAGTTGAGGGGGGGTTCCCCCTAAAGTGTCTCTTGTTTTCATCTAGTCTTTCACATGTAAACTGAGATATATACCAAAGAAGAGCACAGAAGACTTTCATTTAATAAATATGTTTGCAGAGCCATGTTTCCTCATCTTGATCTGAGGTGTACCAGTCCTATTCAGAAGAGTAGCCCGTTAGCCATGTAAGAGAAAGGGGACAGTTTTATAGGGCAAGGTGTCTTTTTCAACCTAAAAAACATTACCGATGCTGTTCTGAAAGGCCCTTTGTGTAGAACAGTGGGTGTCACTTTTAATTTTGAAAGCCTATCAAACAGCTAATAAAAGAATAGGGGTACACTTGAAAGAACTGACCGTATGGAACGGAAATATTATAGGAGTGCAAATCCTTTCCAAAATAATGCTTTGTAGTGAATCATACATTCCTTCAACCCAGTAAAATTTTGTGTAGCTTTAATAAATATTTAAATATCTTATGTCCTGTGCAACAGCTTCATTTTCAAAGCTCAAATTCATTTCGTTTAGCTGGGAATTCCATAGAGATGCATCTTTGGTCGATTTAGCACTCCACTGGGAATTAATCCACAGTGTTTTCTTTCTTCTGCACTGCATGGCATGTGGCTAAAGTTCATTTGCTTGTCAGAACCATGCTCTAAAGTCGTTGCATGAAAAAATGCAACTGCGCTGTACTTTTGGGTCCACAGCTAAACAGCAATTCTTCTCCATGCAAATGCCATTTTTAAAGTTGGTTACTGCTAACTGATCGGCGGCCCTTCGTTTAGGAAGTAGGTGGTCATTTCTCCTTTACCCTTTACCTTAACGACCCCTCGACATTCCAGCTGATAGCCGTTGGCTGCTAAAACCTGGTACATGTCTGTGGTCACCTGCAGAGAGAGAATAGATTAGAAGTGATAGCAGAACCGCTAAACTTGCTCGCCCCCACCTCTACACCATCTCTCTTCAGCCACGTAATCCACACATGCAATTAATTTTGGGTGTAATATTTTGTTTTGTTAAAATTCTCTTACTTGTATCAACCAGTTTATAGGAAGGTGGCCAGTACAAGTTACGTAACTGCTACAAGCTGCAAACAATGAGTTTCAAGGTCATATTGGGCACATCAGCTGCTCTCCAGCTGAGGGTCATGATTCTAGAGGCTGGGAAGGAAATATTACTAGCAATTCCATTTCATGGATCCAGTATTCTGCTGAAGTTGATTTGCGGGGGGCAGGCCAGGCTACAAAGGATCACAATATGAAAAAGGTAAGTCAGAGTTATAAGCTTGTCTCTAGAACCCAGGTGAAGTGCTAGGTCATGATCCCAGAGCGGGGGAAGGAAATATCCCATTTCATGTCTCCAGTATCTGCTTACATTAAGGGGGTGGTGCACAGGTCACAATATGAAAAAGGTTAGTCATAGTTAAAGTTAAGATTCTGTCACAGGTATTTTTAGTAAAAGTTACGGACAGCTTGCAGGCAATAAACATCAGCTGCTCCAGTCTCGCCACTGCTTCTGTAGCAGGTGCTGACCATTGCTGCTCCAGCCCCTGGGGGACTGGCCCAACCCCACAGCTGCTCTGACAGGCCTGGGGCTGGCCAGCTGTTTGGTGGCACCAGGACTGACTGCTGGTCAGCTGTTCTGGCAGCCCCCATCCTGGCTGCTGCTCCAGTGGTTTCAGAGCCAGCTGCTGCCAGTTGTTCCGGGGGCCACTGCTTCAGGGCTGGCCGCTGGCCACCTGTTCTGGCAGCTGCTGCTGCTCCAACAGCCCTGTCCCAGAAGAACTCATGGAGGTCCCAGAAAGTCACAGAATCCGTGACCTCTGTGACAGATTCGTAGCCTGAGTCATCGTACTAAGCTACTGCATCTAGAACCCAGGTGAAATGCTTGGCAGTATTCCTGTGAAAGTAGGGTGCTGTTAGGGAAGTAGGTTGGAAATCCATTTAAATTGTGGACCCTATGAAGTAAACCCTTAACTAGGTTAAATGGATAATACACGGCTCATGTCATTTCTCAGGAAGCTGCAAACAAACAATCAAACTGGAAACACACTAGGTGATCAAATTGGGTGAAAGACAACAAGGATTGTTCAGGCACTATCCTGTTTCATGCTGCAGCTTAAGGCAGCTGCCATTCAAATATAACCATTTGCTACATAGAAGAACATTTTTAAGGGGGTAGGGGCCAAATTTTCAAAGATATTTAGTTGCCTAAAGAAGCAGTTTAGGCACCGAACTCATTGTGAGTTAGACCTCTAGCCTGCTTAGGCTCTTTTGAAAATCCCACTAGACACCTAGCTACCTCTGAAAAGCTAGACCCAAATCCTTTCAGTTTAGGGCCTTTCACCTGACATTTGTACACCGAAAAGCTGATCCAATCATCCTCTTGCAACATTCCACTGATTTTCCATTGCCTGATAGATCCGGAAATCTAACTGCACTCAATGTGTTAACTATCAGTGTGGGCAAAGAGTCTGATAATTTCCTGAACTCTCCTTTTTTCCTTGAGTATTGTGTTGTATATACGGCATACCCATGTATTTATCAGCTCACAATGCAGCTCATTAAAATATGGTCACTTTGAAAACGCAGAGCTGACAAAACCCTGTTAAGATCTGATCTATGGCAGACTCTGTTCACTGCAGAATTTTTCCTTACAGCATTTTCTCATGCTCTGTTCTCTGGATTTAAATGTTTCCACTTCTACCTTCATAGGACTGGAAAGTCACTAGTCTAGAGAGAAAACTGCTCATGGATATTCTTAGGGAGAAAAGTTTTAATAAATAGTGATCCAGTTAACTCTCAGTTTAGCTGGAAAAAAGCACAAAATCCTCACTTGGATTTGGCACCATTTACTCTTATTATTTTTATACCTCTGCAGTATGGTACTGAGGAATGATGATACACAAACAACTCTTTAGAGAAAACAGGACCGTATGTGCCATGTGACAATGGAAATGAATTGCTGGAAAGGTCACTCTCTTTGAACACTGAACAAAGAGCTTGATTAGAATAAGAAAGATTGCATTAACCTTAAAACTACTCTTTCTCTCCGCTTCTCTAGGGAAATGTCCCCACCCCCATGCCTGTCTGAAATCCTTCTACAGTTTTGAAGAGAGAGTATATATATGTCCTCACAGAATACAGGGTATCACTGTGACAGAGAAAATTAAAGACATTATAGTTTGTGGAAAATGCTGCTTACAACAGATAACAGTATTCACAGAAACAAATTTGTGAGGCAAGTCCTAGTAAACCAAAATAATTCTTAAGATTCTCCTTGCTCTTTAGCAGTGAGGTTGTGTGGCAACAGAAATATAGCCGTATCCTACTCCAAAGGATGTCATATTTTCCAATATGTGTTAACATATTATCTAGTTGCATGGGGCTCAACAATAAAGTCAATGGGGTGTAAGTCAGGGCAGAATTTGCTTCCTAGTATCACTTCCCCCAGTGGTTTAACATTAACCTTCACAACGTCCCTACAGCATACGAACCCCCAACTGAAAGATAGGGAAATGAATGAATTGTCCCAAGACCACAAGATTCAGGATCAGAACTCAGGATTCCAAGCTCCCAATACTGTGCTCAGGCCTAGTTCACCTCTCTCACCCTAAACGTTTGGCATGAACTGATGAAATGAGATAGAAACCTAGATTAGATAGAAAATCCCATAAAAGATACATTATATGTTTTATGGTAATTAAAACTCACCTGAATTCTGTCAGGAACACCTGTACTGTCCATTCGACTGGCTACATTGACTGTGTTTCCCCAGATGTCATATTGAGGTTTTCGTGCGCCTATTACCCCAGCTACCACAGGACCAATATTTAACCCTAGAAACAGAAAATAAACCCCAGTGCTTCAGGTTCATTGTTTATACACCATCACCCAGGAGTCATGTGAGCATATGAATGTCCCAGAGCTAGGCATTTCCCCTTCTAAATCCAGAAATAATCCATAAAACCTTTCAGCTGTGCAATATGTTGTTTTTTAAAGCTGTGGGAAGATTAGGAGATGTATAGGCCACAGGGAAGAACGGGGTCTTCTATATGATCATACAGAGTCCTGATGAGTTCCCTAGCCTAAATATCACTTTAGGGGGTTGTCACACTCCTTTCCTTCTCATGTCTTCCCCTATTTTTAAAGGAAATGTAATGTCCAAGTCAGGTGATAGAATGACAGGCCTTGAGACTGAAGTCTGTGTCCACATAGCAGGTGTATCAGGGCAGCAACAATGAAAGATTCCCAGTATGGTTCAGATGCCAGCATGCCTCAACCTTTACACAGTAAGAGCCTCTGTGACTTGTTCAATCTGGTGCCAATTCTAGTGGTGGTTTTCATAATGTGGACACTTGTCCTCAAAGAACTGGACAGACACCATTTTGTATGGACCAAAGAAAAGCATCATCACTAGTTTTCTGTCATCACAGGCCAGATTCATTGGAACCAGCGAACTTGTAGGTTTTAAATATAAATTAAGCTGCACTTTTAACTCTAGATGAAGTGGCCAGGTTGGAATGAACATCAATAAAAATTAATTCTGTAACCTCAATCCAAATACTTTACCTATTTTCATCTGGAAGTTGTTGAACGAATGCTCATTAATGTACTTCATTTGGTCCATTAACTTCATGGCAAAGTCAGCCAGAGCTTTGATGTGTGATTTTCCCACCTTGTCATAAGTAGAGTCATTGAGGCCTGAAGCAGCCATGTACGTACTGCCAATGGTTTTGATCTTCTCCAGCTGTCGAAATTGGTCTTCACTTATTATCTGTTTAACAGAAAGAGAGCAAAGTTACTGAATAAGACTTGATGCAAACTAATACATGCTGTTTAACTCATCCTTACAGCAACACAGTATGGCATGGCACATCCACTATGAAAAATTGTATCAAGTGTGTCCATGACTCAGAGAGGATGTGGTCAGAGTCCATGGAGCTCCAGCCAGGTAACAATATGCAATACAGAAGCTCCCCGACTTACGCAAGAGTTCCGTTCTGGAACGCCTTGCGTAAGTCGAATTTTGCGTGAGTCGGGAATCTCCGAAAATTATGAAAAAAAAAAAAAAAAAAAAGCTTACGGAACTTTTTCCGTAAGTCTGGTTTTCCGTAAGTCAGGTTTGCATAACTCAGGGAGCATCTGTACACAAAGGAAGGGAAATTATTTGGTGCTGCAGAAGAGGGTAAGGAAAAGAAAGTGATCATAAACTAAAACAGGTTAAAGACTGAGAATGTGTGTGATGAGGACTGGACTGGTCCCATTGCTGGTTGACTTCCTTCTTGTGAGGGAAGGGTTGAACTGATTCTGTTTGCTCTGGCAGTAGAACTCTAGCAAGATTAAAAGTCTGGATATCCTCTCACTCACTTCATCAAAGTCTGCAATAATTTCGTTGAGGAGCCTCAGACATTCCACCCCTTCGTTGTTTGCCTCTAACTCCACGTAGAACTCCGAAAAGTTGCTGATGGAGGCAAACATGACAGCCACGCACTCACAGGACTGGTAATACAGCTCATCGTTTCGCCGCTCTTGTGCCAGGAAATGGGCTGCCACGTCCTTTGGCAAGATGTTGTGGAGGAGGCGTCTATTGTAGGCCTGTAGCTCCTCCATTTCCTCTTTCTCTTCAGTGGCCTAGTTGAGAAAAGAGAAAGAGAGAGTTGTGCTGGCCATTCTAGTTACTACTTGGGAGGAGAGAGATCTGCAAGTGAGCTCACAGAACCAGAGAGCAGAATATTAATACACTTTAGGGTACGTCTATACTTACCTCCGGGTCCAGCGGTAAGCAATCGATCTTCTGGGATCGATTTATCGCGTCTTGTCTAGACGCGATAAAGCGATCCCGGAAGTGCTCCCCGTCGACGCCGGTACTCCTGCTCCGCGACAGGAGTATGCGGAGTCGACGGGGGAGCCTGCCTGCCGCGTGTGGATCGCGGTAAGTTCGAACTAAGATAGTTCGACTTCAGCTACGTGAATAATGTAGCTGAAGTTGCGTATCTTAGTTCGAAGTGGGGGGTTAGTGTGGACCAGCCCTTATAAACATGGTCATACTTGGTATAAACATTTGCCCTGTTTTTGAGCCTGCTCAGCTCCCACAAGGAGATCATTTCAATAGGGCCAGCACCTCACAGGATTGTACCCTTTGTCCCAGGGCAATCCAGACCTTGAAAATCCTTAAAGACAAGCTGTCCTGCCCCTTGGGTAGTTATTTACAGCCGCGCAAAGGTCAGTGTAAAATTCTATCACTGGTATACGGGAGGAGAGAGGGACGGGGGTGGGGCAGAATGCCGGAACTGTGGGGTGTGGGGAGGAGATGCTGGAGCTGTATGGCTGAGAGGCATGTGCAAGGAGATGGAAGTGGAGGAAGCTCAGGGATGTTTATATGGGGTACCAGGAGTGGGTGAGATAAAGCTGCATGTGTGGGGAGGGATATCAGAAGGAGGTCTGTTCTGGAGGCCAGAGTTGGGGGGGAGAGGGGGGGGGGTACTGGACCTCAAACCAAGTTGTTTGGTTTGCTCCAAAGCTTTTCTCCATCTTATTGCATACGGATCCAAAACACTAACACTGCTGAACTGTGTGGGTTTCCTCCTAACCATCTGCACAAAGCCTCAAGAGTACATTGCCAGGATATCTCCTTCCAAGTCTGACTGCAGAAGTGATATTACAATGTAATCCCCCTCACAAAAGCTCATTACTCAACTAAACAAAAGGAAACTCAGTTTGCATGAGGTTTGCCAGTACACATGGATGCTCATGAAATGTAATTACAATTGAGCTTACACAAAATCAAGCTAGTCTATAGCTCTGGTCTGGTCTACACTCTCAGCGAACCTGTTCAGAGTTACTGTATTATAAGAGAGATCTTCACCACAGGAGTGCAATGGCCAGCCCACCCTGTGCTGGCCAGCCAGAGTCTGGAATAGATGACCTTCAGGTCAGTCTGCAACGTCTGTCTGCTTTCCCAGGTATTTTCAGAAGAGGAGGAGTATGTTTGAGTGGATGGGAGGTTGGGTTGAAAAAGTTTGCGGGTTGAGGAGGGGTGTTAGTTTCTGGACATTGGCCCAGCATGCATGGATTTTAGGAATATTATTTAGATGAAACGGAAGCTGTTGGATGGATGTACTGTCATAAGACGAGGCGGATACAATAAAATAAGAGTATAAGCTCACTATATGACTCAGACTTCACGGATAATCTTTCTGAGTTCTCCTTGTAGACCTAATTAGTACCAGCTTTGCAGTCACTGAACACTGATTTAACTGGAGATGCTCCTGTGAGAACGGCATCAGACCTGCATATATTGTGCCTCTTCCATCACTACCATCCGGTAATCACTTTCTTCCCTCCCCACCCCCCTGAAAAATCACAAAACAAAAGGAAAGAAGGAAATCTGTACGGGTAGCAAGTGTGAACCGTGTGGCTAATACACAATAACCACAGAACTGCCCTGCTCACAGCAACACGAAACAGCTGTCCCAGATACATGTGTGCTTTCACTCCTCTAGAAACCAGGACTTCAGTGATGGCCTCCTGACACTGTGAACCTGATTTATACAAATAAAGCCACTTCTGGAATGTGATATTTCCAGGTCTGACATGAAACACAAGAACATGGAATCCTGCCTTTTTAAAAAATTAAGCCACAAAACATTCATAGGCTCTAAATATATTAATATACCCAAACTCCGACAACCATACCTCTGCAAGCTGCAAACTAAAGCCTACCCAACTTGGTTTCTGCTTATATTTCAGAGGTGGTTTCTGTGTTTGTTTACATAGAGATCAAGGGCTAAAAGAAGCATAGGTCTCTGATAACTTTTGAAAGCTGTACAGACTCTTTCTGCTGCCTGCCTCTGATTTCAGAATTCAGCAGCATGGTTAAAGAAAACAAATGGTGCCTTGCTATATGACCTTTGGCAAGTGGCCTAACCTGCCTGTGCCTCAGTTTAGCCAGCTGTAAAATGGGGATAACGCTTACCCCAATAAATTAGTATCATAGCATCCCTGTAGGTAAGGTACGTCAAGTGCTTTAAGACCCTTGAATGAAAGATGCTACAGAAGAGAAGAGCATTATTGATCTATCGGATTGAAGGCAATGTCCAGCTTGAATTCATGGGCATTTGATCACACTGTCCATCACTGTAGGGCAATATTTTGCATTATGACACACAACTTCATTGCATTATGCAAACACATACAGCACCCACCCACCTGCAGTTTCCAAAGGAAGTCGAGCCTTGCTGTGGATTCCACCTGCTGGGCATGCAGATATAATGCCAGGACAAAAACAGTTATGACGATAGGGGTCACAATCTTCAGTGCCACTCTCGACGCTTTCTGGGAGCTAGAGTCAAGGAGAAGACAGAAGCTTGTGAATATTCTCGGCCCTCTGCTCCTGACCAGGAAGAACACAGCTGTAACTGTAAGCTCCATTTCTCTCTTGAAGGCACAGTTGTGCAACGTAACGTTTGTTTTGCAAGAGCAGTGGAGGGAATGTTCCTGACTTGCCATTTGAACAATACTTGTGGTCGCTTGCAAACTTTGCAGTTGATAATTGGTTTCAAATATGACATCTGAAACTGGAGATTAGATTTAACTTCTTAAAGGGACATTGTCAATATAAAAGCCATCTTTAAAAAGCCATTAACACAACACTATACTCGGTAAAACTGAAATAATTTTAAAAATCTGGTTTACTTAGCACCATTTATGCTTTTTTTCCTTCCCCCATTAAGCTTGGACAGTGAAACTAGACTGCTCAGTTTCAAGTTGTGTGTGCTTAATATCTAGTCAATCTCTCTCTCTTTCATTTACAATTATTAAAAAGTTACACTTCATGGAAATTTTAAAATACCTCCCCTCCCCCCCAAAAATCCCCTTTTGAATTTAAAATTATGAAAACATTAAAATAAAACCTTCAATCTTTTTTAAAAAACAAAATCTACAATCTGGACTAGTAGCTAATTGGCATTATCCCTTTCAGAATACACTCCAAGAACAGGCATACATGCCTGGTCAATATTCAGCACCTTTAAAGTATCTATACTTTATTGTGCCAGGTCATGAAAGCAATGACAAGAACTAGCAGAAGCCTTGCTATCTGTGACTCAGACATAGAATCATAGAATATCAGGGTTGGAAGGAACCTCAGGACATCATCTAGTCCAACCCCCTGCTAAAAGCAGGACCAATCCCCAGATGGATTTTTGCCCCAGATCCCTAAATGGCCCCCTCAGGGATTGAACTCACAGCCCTGGGGTTAGCAGACCAATGCTCAAACCACTGAGCTATCCTACCCCTCTGCCTCTATTATATTTTTGTGAACATTTTAAAAGGCAATTTTTGGCATGAAATGTGAAAAAAAAAAGAAACTCACCATGTTGATGTTCCATTAGAGAACTCACTGGAAAAAAAATCAGACATATTTAAGGTGAATATTTTGGTTTGATCTCTTCAGGAGTAACACAAAGGTCTTTTTGACATCACTGAGTAATCTCTTTACAGTCCTGCAGTTTTAACACTGTGTGGCACTACAATCCTTTTAAACAGTATGTCATTACTGGTCAGTAGTTAAATTGAGAGGTGCAGAATGATGCTATTACATTAATTTCCCTTGAAGTGAGAGTGTGAATTAAACATACATTATGTATAAAGATCACTGGGAAAGTTAATTTTCAGAAGGCTGTCCGGGATTTAAAATCCAATGGAAGGCGCTTGGCAAAAGCCTGTGTATGTTTCAGGACATTTTGTCGCACTAAATCCAGCAGAACAACTTGCTTTAAAGCTGGAGGATTTGGAAAAAGATGTTCCGAACTACCAGATCCATCTTCCCAATTCATGAATTCTTTAATATTAAAAAGGAGCTTATAATAATAATAATAGTGGTAATTTACTTAATTATTGCAAATGTCAGTGTGTTGTAACAGGAATCATCAATTTGCGCTGTAGCTACCATGTGGTGGCAGGATCTAATTGGGCCTGAATCTTCCACCCACTGAAGTTAGAGGCAACCTACTGTTGACATCACTGGTTCAGGAATAAGCACACTTGTCATACACACTCATTGCATCTAATTTTCAAATAGATTCTGAATACTTCGGGCAGGAATGCCTGAGATTGCTACACATGACATGTTGTACGGTATGATATCTCTGGATCCACTAAAAGCACATTAGCACTGCCCACCCCATCCTTCAAGGCATTCAGTTACCAACGCGAAACTGTGTTATAACATTAGTGCAAGCGCCCGCACTATACACATGAACGTTAGCAGGAGAAAGGACTTCTTTTAAGTAAACCAGGGTTCTCAACCTGTGGCCCACAGGCCGCTTGCGCCCAATCAGCACACAGCTGTGGCCCATGTGACATCCTCAGGCCCATATACAGGTAGTATATATATTGTGTGGATGTAGCCCACATAACACAGAGAGCTGCATATGCGGCTCACACTGGAAAATAGGTTGAGAAACACTGAAGTAAACTTTAAGGGCCACTTTAGACACCAGTTTGCATTACTAGTACTGTGCTGGGTAGGCTGCAAAAGACATCAATTTAACAGAGTTGTTGGAGAGGGTGGAGAATATGCTCCTCTTACAAAGAAGGGGTGGCAAGGCACTTTTTTGTGAGTAGCTGGCTGGCAAGTTCCTGTCTGATTGTTTGTTTCATGTTGCCGGGGCTAGGCTGTAGTATGAATTGAGTGTTCAGTGTCTAGCACTCTATATAGGTGTCTTTTCTTTTTTAACTCTTTACACAAAAATAAATCAATGATTATTATTATGGTGCCACTGGTGTGCTTGGTGCTTTACAGGCAAATCAGATGACATAACCTTACCCTGAGACCTTACCATATCCCTGAATACGTTGTGCTAAATTATTCTGCAATTTTGTTATACTGAGACTAAAGCTATGTCTACACTTAAACCACTACAGCAGCACAGCTGCAGCGCTTCAGTGTAGACACTCGCTACAACAACAGATGTTCTCCCATCGCTGTAGTTAATCCACCTCCCTGAGAAGCAGTGGCTAGGTTGACAGAAGAATTCTTCCCACCAGGGATTAGATCGGCAAATATATCGCTCAGGGGCTGTGGATTTTTCACACCCCTGAGTGACGTAAATGGTTCAACCTAACTTTTAAGTGTAGATGTGAACTACGAAGAATATTTGACTTCTCGCTCTAGAATTAGAGATAGAATCCACCAAAACCCAAGAAGCATAGTGAAAAAACATTTGGTTCCCTAATGTTATTTCTTACAGAAGATTTTCTGCTGTATTGAGACCAGGGTTCCCTCTCATTTTGATTTATAAATACGTCTTTATCTTGCACATTATTCATATCAGACTTCTTAGCCACTTACTCTGCTACACCAGCAATAAACAGGGTCCAGGCTGTATGTATCAGTATACACAATTCAGGAGCTTTGGACATTGCTAACCTTGGCTGTTAATCATAGTGAAACGGTGATTTATAATAAAGCCCTGGTGAACAAAAAAGCCTGCTGCCACAAACAATGTCTTTCTATTAATAGGTTGAGGGAGACTCATGTTTTGTGGCAGGAATATTTTACAGAGTTTGCACCGATTGGAACAGCAGAAAAATGTACTATCCAACCAGGTTAGTGTATTTCCCATCTGAGGGCAGTGGATGTATATGGGGGTAGATTCTCCCCTGTGGCGAGGCTCTACCTGGCACAGGATAGGTGTGGTGAGAGACAGAAGAGGCCATCAGGGTGCTCGTTGTGTGACTCCCAGATCCTGCAATACCTGCTGCGGGTGTAAGTGAGAGTAGCTCTTCGGCTGCTCTAATTCACATCACAGGCATAAGGCGACTTAGGAACCTCACACTAATAGAGGACTGGCATAGCAAAGTAGGACGAGTTAAGTGGGGTGTGTGGGGGAGATGACCAAACGGGGAGACTTCCTAACCTGAGCTTGAGACTTCAGGAATGTCCCTTGACAAAAGATTCAGCCAGGAGGCATGTATTAGATGGGTGCAACATATACATGCAAGTGCTTGGTCGGCCTGACGGCTGGGGTTCTCAGGAACACAGGCATTCAGTAAGTATTGAAAGATTCAGCCAAGCTCGCTCAGTCATTACTGTTAGTTTGTAACAATGTGACACAGAGGCCCATTGGTGCCTGCTGGCCAAGGGCTCACTGCTCTGTGTCAACAACTGCTAGTAGGCCTGACAAACTCATTACACCTAACATGCTGCTTTTGCGGTAATTATTCCCACATAGTGTCTTGTTAGGTATCAAATGAAAGCTGGTGTCATGCTGGGCATTAATATCAATGTGAAATGTATGTACTGATGATATTTAAAAAGTTATGTACAGAAAATATATCCTGAGCATCTGTATCAAAGGTCTGAGTCACCAGCAGGGACAGGTTCTCTCTCAGCACAGGGGTATTTGTACAGCTAGCTAATTTACATGTAAATAAAGCCTAGTATTGTTTCACAACGGGCTTCCCGTCACTGGTTAGAACTGAATGCTAATAAAGAACAGAGACATGTGAAGTCAGCATGAATTCAACAGGCACCAGAGAAAAACAGGCTTTGTCACCACTTAAACCACTCCACTAGCGCATCAGTGTAGACAGGTTCTCCCATCGCTGTAGTTAATCCACCTCCCCAAGAGGCAAGTAGCTAGGTCGACGGAAGAATCTGTCTGTCAACATGTCTACACCGGAGGTTTGGTTGGTATCATAGCTTCATCTCTCAGGGGTGTCGATTTTTCACAGCCCTGAGAGATATCGCTACGCCTATGTACGTTTTCAGTGTAGACCAGCCCCTAGAGGGTTTTACTGACTTTGGGGGGATATAAGGGGAAGGCAAAAGGACACATCTTGGTCCATCACAGAGGGCGCACAAAGGACAGGGCTTTTGCACCCATGAACAGTGGATCCAGCCATGTGGGTTGATGATGCTGGGAGAAAGGTTTAGGTGAGCTTTAGACAAGGATTTTAGCCGTTAAAGTTAAGTTTAGACTCCAAGAAGCGGGTTATACTTTTTATTTCATATGTAACCATTCCTGTTTCCATTAACCTTACTCAACATCTCTTAAATCTTAATCTTTGATGATAAACTTATGATTGTTTCACTCTATCTCCATGCTGTGGTGTTATAAAGGACCTGATCCTAAGCTGGGGACCTGATCAGTGAAGCTGTGTGTATACTGTTCCCTTGGGAATAGTTACTGTGAGTGTCCAGTGCCATGGGCTGGACACTACCGGGGGACACTTCAGAAGAGGAGCTCATGGACTGAAGTATACCAAGTGTTAACCTGCAAGGCAAAGTAAGGGTTGGCAGAGCCCTGAGGAGACTCTTTGAGTGGCCAACAGACTGAGAATGTCAGGGAGATGACACCCAGTTGAGCACCAGCAAGTCTCTCTCTGGCTGAGGAAGGGGGATAATCAGGTGACTCACAATCCTGGACACACCGAGAAATCATCACAAACAAGTCTGGGAAAACTGGGGGAGGAATGGAAAAAAGCTAATGTTGTGCCACTATTTAAAACGAGTAAATGGGATGACCTGGGTAACTAGACTGGTTAGTCTGACATCAGTCTCAAGCAAAATCATGGAAAGGCTAATATGGGATGCAACTGGTAAATAATTAAAAGATGGTAGTTTAATTAAAGGCAGTCGACATGATTTGATGGAACATAGGCCATGTCAAACAAACTTGATGCTTGATGCGATTACAAAGTTTGGGTTGTAAAGGTGATTTTTGACATAACATTCTGATAAAAGAGTAAGAACTATACCAAATCAATGTAACCCATATTAGATGGATTAAAAAGTGGTTAACTGACAGATCACAAAAAGTAATTGTAAATGGGGAATCATTATCCACAGGAATATAAGTCATAGGGCTGGAAGGGACCTCCTGGGTCATGGAGTCCAGTCCCCTGCTAGCACAGAAAACACCGTCAAGTAATCCTTTTAATAAACATATCAAACTCCATCCTAAAACTAGTTTGGTTGTTTGCCTCCACTACTCCTACTGGAAGAAGGAGGGGATGTTTCTAGTGGATTTTCACAGGGACTGTTCCTGGCCCCATGCTATTCAATAGTTTTTAGCAATGATCTGCAGAAAACATTAAGTCATTGCTAGTGAAGTATTCGGATAACACAAAAATTGTTGAGTGGTAATTAATCATGGGAACAAGTAGGTAATACAGACCAAGCAGGATTGCTTGATAAGATGCACTTCTTTGGGCAAAATGCGTAGGAGCAGCCCTAGGCATTTTGCCAACCAAACAATTTCAGCGACCCCCTCTCCCAAAGCGGCAGAGAAAACAAAATAATGGCCAGTCAATCAGCGGAGGAGGGGAAAAAAAAGTCAAGTGGCCCCTGGAAGTTGGTGCCCAGGACACCCGCCCTGCTCAGCCAGCCCTAGAACCAGCCCTGAATATGCATTTTAAACAGAGCAAAATGTGAGGTCGTACATCTAAGAACAAAAAACACCGTTCACATTTACAAGATGGGGGATTGAATCCTGGTATGTAGGGACTCTGAGAAGGACTGAGGGATTATGCCATATAATCAGCTGAACATGAGCTTCCAGTGCAATGCTGTAGCTAGTCAGCAAATGCAATGCTTGCATGAATAAACAGAGGACTAACAAGTGGGAGTACGGAGGTGGTATTACCTTCTGCGTACGGCATTAGCGAGACCATTACTGGAATACTGCATCCAGTTCTGGCGTCCATACTTCAAAAAATATGTTGATAAATGGAAAGGGTTCTGCAAAGAGCTACAAGTACAGTTCAAAATCTTATAATGAAAGGCTGAAGAAGCTTAATCTAGTTTATCCAAGAGGAGGTTAAGAGATAACTTGATCATATCTACAAGTACCTACGTGGGGAAGAGATTTCTGATAGTAGATGGATCTTTAGTCTAGAGAAAAAGGCATAGCAAAATCCAATGGGTGGAAGCTGAAGCTAGACAAATCCAGAATAAACCTAAAATGAAAATTTCAAAATTGAGGAGAATCAACCAGTGGTGCAACTTACCCAGGAACATGATGTACACTCCATCTCAAGACTGGATGTCGTTCTAAAAGATATGCTTATAGCTCAAGCAGAACTGTGGGCTTGATGCAGAAGTTACTGGGTGAAGTTTTCTGGCCTACGTTATGCAGGAGGTCAGACTGGATGATCATAGCGATGCCCTTTGGCCTTAAAAGCGACGAGTCTATGAAGTTAATTTTATCTCCCGCATGGCAGATGAGTCTTACATAACACTAGCTTTGCTCTTCTAGTTATAATTCAAGTGTCATGATGCTGGTGTGTCATTGTAGTCATGTCTAGTAATTCCCAGTGCATTACTATCAGTCTTCAGTTGCTTGCATGGTGGGATGGTTTGTACCCAGAAGTACAAAGTGACATCTGTATAGTTCCTAATTAGTGAATGTACTCTAAAGCCTGCAGAATAGACAGTAATTATATAACTACAACAGGAGTCCAATTAAAGTATCATGAGGCAGTGTTTTTTATGTCAGCTGGACAAGATGGTACATCTCTAGATTGTGTATTGTACACTGACTACCCATCTCCCATAAGACACAAATGGATTGCTATGCTTTGGGGTGTTAGCTGCTAATGGAGCTTTTAGTGGAAACAAAAATCATTTAATGAGAATACAGCAGCACAGAAATTTCTTTCTGGGAAAAACTGCTGATTTCCTCCACCTTATTACTGACATTTTGATTGCGGAGTGATGTAAATTACACTTTTAAGTTCTGTAATCTTGCAGAACGCTAGGTTTACCAAGAATGTGATGCCTTTTTGGGGTATAAAATGCTTTTTTTCTCCTAATTATGTTTTTATGTTATTTCTTCAAACAGGCAAAGCTATTTAGGGATAAATTTTCTCCTAAAAGAAGGAAAAAACAACCCCAAAAGAGATTAATTGCACCAAAACTACTGACAATGAACATGGCAAAGAAGCGATACGAGTGCCACTTGGCTTCCTACACGATTTTGTTTGCTTATGCTAACAAACTATTTGCAATGATTCCATTGAAAATTTAAAGGAGAACCCATAAAATCATAAATTATTATTGGACACATAATAATGCTAATAAAAGTGGTTTTGAGTGTTATGAGAATTGAGCATGCCCAGCTCGAAAGAACCAATGGACCTCAGAAAAGACATGAAGCCATCCGTGTGGGGTAGTTGTCTCCATCTCAAATGTGGTGAAATTAGGACAGATGAACATGTAAGAAAACAATGGAATATGTGGTGGGCAACTCAGGAGGAAAGTGTATGTGTGTGTGTGTGTGTGTGTGTGTGTGTGTGTGTGTGTGTGCCTCTCTGTGTGTTGTCTGTGCACGTGCCCACCCCTCTCTCTTCTCTCAACATCTTGAGGAGATTCCATGATCAGTGGAAGGAGGTTTGTTCAGCAGCATTAGTGCAAGCTTCCCTCACACTGTGCTTCAAAGCCCTGACCTGGAGGGACCAATGCACCTGTATAGATAAAAGGATAGCTTTCATTCCCACTTAGTCCTTGGCCTATTTGCAGAGATTGAGAGTTAATGTCACCGTTGGTGTTGGCTTTTGAGATGTGGACATTAGGAACGGGGCGGAGATCACAAGGCAGACATCAGATTATAGCAATTTTGAGTCCCTACTAACCTGGGCTGGATTTGAAGCAACAACCCAGAGGTGAAATCCAGCACCCCATTATTTCATTACCAAGGGCTTGCCTAGTGGAATAGTTAGTGCATGGTAGGCTGGGGTGTAAATCTACCTCATACTAGCCTGCCAAGCACTAATGGTCCACGTGTACCCTTCTGCCCCACACTAGAAGTTCCCTAGTGACCTACTCTCATTTCAAAGCTGGGTATCTCTAAGACCACTGAAACTCCTAGTGCACGGTACCAAGTTTCACAGGGACAGTTGTACGCAGCGCAGTAATGCGAGGTAGCTTTACAGCCCGGCCTGTGATGTGCTAACTGTTCATTTGATGAGCCCCAACTCTCTGAGCCATTCAGACTCTGTCGTTATTTTTATTTTTGAAGTAGCCATTTCTGTCTTGATAGTGTTGAAGAGTCTTATGCTAGCAATCAGAACAGCTAACAGCCTCCATTTTAAGGGGGAAAAAATCCATACTCATTCCAATTACGTTTTGCCAGTAATATTTGATCATTACTGAGAACCTGACAACCAGGTTTAATCTTCAGGAGAAGATTTCTAAGGTGTAGAGGCCTGTGAGATGGCATGGAGATAGCAACAGTGATGGAGCCTTAATTTGTTGTGACTTACACGTCAGTACTGCAGTTCCATAGTTTATGCACTGAAGACTCAGAAACCCAGTCTTCCTAGTGATATGGAGGCATCATTGGGAGTCAATATGATGGAGGAAGACATTTTGAAAGTGAAATCCACTTACACAGTGTTGGCTGCAACCAGAAGATCTGCATTGTCAAAGAGGTTTACCCCTGGCACCTCCACAATGAGAACGTATATGAATTCGATGATCAACATTAGGATCAGTTTCCCGATGCAGCTGATCTGAAGGAACACAGAGCAGGCCAGGAGACTCAGTAAGACACTGTAGGTAAAATACTGTGTAAAGACAAAAAAAGAAAACAGGAGAGAGATAAAACTCAGTAGGACAAAGCAAACCAAAACTAAGAGACATAACAGACCATATAGAGGGAGTAGTAACCCTACCCCTGAGCTAAATGAACACTTAGACTGAAGGCCAAGGTGTGTGTGTGTGTCCAGGAGGTAGCAGAAGGCACCATCACATGAATATTACAGTAAAATGCCTAATGTTCTAAGGCCAGATTCTGCCCTTGGTTATACCTGTGCAACATCATGGAACTTAGTGGAGTTGGAGCAATAGCCACATCCGTCCTATACTTTACCAAGCTCAACGTGCCAAGCAGAGTGGAGGGGATGGAAGCTTTCCTCATCCGGCCATGGAGCAGCACGGCTCAGCTTCAAGGCTGCAATAGCATCCTCGGCCTGCAAAGTGGATGCACTAGCCCTGCTCCCACTCCACCCCCATCTGCCACGTCCAGATAGACGCGGAGTATCCTCAGTTCCCATTATACCTAATTCTGCTCCCCGCTCTCTACACAGACCACACGGTAGGTATGTCTGCGGGTTGTAGAGTACACACACTGCACACCTAGCTAACATGGGTATAAGCAGCAGTGTAGATGGTGAGGCACGGCTTAGGGGAACAGAGTAGAGGGCCCTATGTGACGCTGGCAGACCAGGTGCCAGCTCTTTGAAAGGCTTTAGGCCTCAGCCAAGCACTGACAAATTCATTGCTGGAAACCAGTCTGTTTCACCTGTGTGGCAGTATAGTTAAGATGGGTATTGGACTTATAACAACGTGTTTAGTCTTTATGAAATGTTTGTGAGTTGCTGCATGCATTAATTTCATTTATTTCTTTATCACCTGCCGTCAGGTAATATTTAAGTTTTTGCTTTGTAACTGTAAAAAATGTTTGCTCTAAAACTGTGAACTCAGTCAGAAGGGATGTCTGCTGCCCATCAAAAAGGCCTATCAAAACTAAATGAGCCATTGTGGGACATCACAATACAGACTTTGTTAATTGCCCCTGGACACCTATGAAGAAACTACATGCAAAAGGGCTCATCCCATCAGCCTCAATTCTGGAAAAAGAAAAGAAAAATATCTAAGAGGAAATGTTTTCTTTTTTTTTTTTTGCTGTTTGGACTCTCACAGGGCTGGAGCTATGAAACAGAAGCAGAGATCCAAGGATGAAACTGGATTAGCCCTAAAAGACATTAAACTCTTATAGATTTCTACAACTCTGTCACCTTTTGGAACCATAGACTGTAACTCAGTTGTGTATATATGTTGCCTGCTTTAACCTTGTAATAAGTCTCTCATTTGTCTTAGTTAATAAATCCTTAGATAGTTTACTATAGGACTGGCTACAAGTGTTGTCTTTGGTGTGAGATCTAAGGAGCAAATTGATCTGGGGTAAGTGACTGATCCTTTGGGACTGAGAGTAATCTAAATATTGTTGTGATTTTTGGTAAAGTCACCATCTATCACTAAACTCAGCTTGCCTGGGTGGCAGACGAAACTGGAATGCCCAAGGGGACTGTTTGTGACTCCCTGGTAAGACTGGTATAGTGCTTCAGGAGTTCACACTTGCTACTAGGTTGGTGAAATCTAATTATAGAACATACAATCAGTTTGGAGTCTCTGCCCTGCTTCTTGACAGTCTGCTCTGAGGTCGGCACTCCTGGTTGTGAGCCATTCCAGACAGCGTGACACCCGACACACCTGAATGCTACGCATGGATGGCGAGTGGAGCCCCCCTTTGGGGAGGCTAGCCCCTGGCCTCTTCCACCCACACCCCTTGCTCCTGGGCCAGAGCCCTGAGCACCCTACCCCGCGGCCGGAGCCCCAGGTTGAATGAAGCACTGAACGCCCTCCACCTGCCCGGAGGAGCCCTGAGCCCCCCACACTTGCCTGGAGGAACCCCGAGCCCCCCATCACCACCTGCCCGGAGGAGCCCTGAGCCCCCCACACTTGCCTGGAGGAACCCCGAGCCCCCCCATCACCACCTGCCCGGAGGAGCCCCAGGCCAGCCGCAGCCACGCTTCCCCTCCCCAGACCCTAAGCTGCCCAGAAAAAGCCACAGCATCTCTTCCCGAAGAGTCCTGCACTTAGGAAGGAAGAATCCCATGCACTGCTACAGGCTGGGACCGACAGACTAAGCAGGAGTTCTGCAGAAAAGGACCTGGGGATTACAGTGGACGAGAAGCTGGATATGAGTCAGCAGTGTGCCCTTGTTGCCAAGAAGACCAATGGCATATTGGGCTGTATTAGTAGGAGCACTGCCAGCAGATTGAGAGAAGTGATTATTCCCCTCTATTCGGCACTGGTGAAGCCACACCTGGAGTATTGTGTCCAGTTTTGGTCCCCCCACTACAGAAGGGATGTGGACAAATTGGAGAGAGTCCAGCGGAGGGCAACAAAAATGATTAGGGGGCTGGAGCACATGACTTATGAGGAGAGGCTGAGGGAACTGAGGTTGTTTAGTCTGCAGAAGAGAAGAGTGAGGAGGGATTTGATAGCAGCCTTCAACTACCTGAAGGGGGGTTCCAAAGAGGATGGAGCTCGGCCGTTCTCAGTGGTGGCAGATGACAGAACAAGAAGCAATGGTCTCAAGTTGCAGTGGGGGAGGTCTAGGTTGGATATTAGGAAACACTATTTCACTAGAAGGGTGGTGAAGCACTGGAATGGGTTGCCTAGGGAGGTGGTGGAATCTCCATCCTTAAAAACCTCTAAGGCCTGGCTTGTTAAAGCCCTGGCTGGGATGATTTAGTTGGGGTTGGCCCTGCTTTGAGCAGGGGGTTGGACTAGATGACCTCCTGAAGTCTCTTCCAACCCTAATCTTCTATGATTCTATGAAGAAGAACCTGAGCTTTTGATATTTCCCGTGCAGGTTCCGGGGTGGCTGAGGAGGCAGTATCTGCTACTCAGCTTCCTGGATTCATCGGTAATCTCTCTGGAGTCCAGGGAGATTACTGATGAACCCAGGAAGCTGAATAGCACATACTGCCTCCTCCGCAGCCCCAGGACCTGCATGGGGCATAATAAAGCAAAAAGTTCCCCTGTCAAACCTGCCAGTGGGTGGCCAGCAGCAGCAGCAGCGCCAGGAGAAGCAGAACCTGCCCTGGTCTATTATACCCACCGACATGACGCTACGGTATTTACCCTGCATAGCCCTCTACATGCTCAAGCAGTGCCTTCCACATCTGCATTGCTATTTTTAGCAGCATAGTGTCCCACTGCCTCTCTGCTGCTGGAGCCTTTCCCCAATGCAGTGAAAGGCTCCAGCAGCAGGGAAAGATTCCTGCAATGCCAGCGGAGAGCTGCCGGAGCCTTCCCCCGCCATCTCCCTTTCTGCTGCAGCCTTTCCCTGCCATGTGTAGCTACATACTGCAGTTACAAGGGTGAACACAGCCTGCTTTCACTGCGGCTCCTAGCGCCGGTACTCTCCATGCCACCATAAGTTTAGACAAGGCATAACATAGATTCTGAAATGTTGCAAATTACAGTAATGAGTGTGGTATAACCCCGCCTCCCATAGATTAGATAATGGCAAAATTCCCATTGGCTTTAATGGCATCAGAATTACGCCCCAATTGCTCCAAGGGGAGATAAGTGCACTCAGCACATCTTGGGGGCTCAGTAACACCTTGAACAATTGGGCCCTAAAGGATCAGCCAGAAAACTGAAAAGGTTCCCATAAACCCCCAAGATCCAGACAGCACAACCACCTGCACCACCGTTTTTTCCTTTTCAGTTCCTACAGACATTTTTTTTTAATGGCTGTGACCTAAACGCTCACAGAAGTATCTTGAACAACTGCCCAAAAGGAAGAGATTTAGGGCGCAGTAAAGTACAATGGCATGAAAAAGATTTATATCTTTTGCTGTAGCAGAATAAAAACCAATAGTTCAAAGCAGATTGCTTCAGTGCTACAAATCTTGACTACTGGACCATTATAACTTTTCTGCTTCTAGTCACGGCTCATATCGGATGCTCCAGAGAAACTCAGAATGTACCTGGCCAAAGTTTTCAAACTAGGTGCCTTCAGTTAGGCTCTTAAATGCATATTTAGGCACCTACATTAATTAACATTAACCTACTGGCAGCCATGGAAGCATGTCAGTAAACTATGTCATGAATGCATGTGATCATGTCTCTCTCTAGTGGTTGGATCCAGTAACTACAAAAGCCTACTACTACTAACTCAAAGCTAAAGGAGTTTTCCTGCAACTTGAGCAGTGAAGGTCTCCGGTTCATCCCTTCCAACAACAGGGTGCATATGTAATAGCTGTGGTTTGTTACACCGAGCACCTGCAGGTCCCACTGACTTCAACCAGCGCTGTGAGCACACAGCACCTCTGAAAATCAGAAAACTTGTTTAGATGCCTTAAAATGGATTTAGTTGCCTAACTTGAAATTCCCATGTTTGAGAATGTTAACCCATGTCAATTCTGTAACGATGGCTGCAAAGGGAAATTTGTGTCCTGGCTCCTGCAGTGAACAGTTTTCACCCCGTATCATGAGATTTAATTACTTTTATGCACGCATGAGTAAATACAGAACTGAGCCCCTTTTAAACTCCAGCTCTGCAATCAGTTCTTTCAAGCAATACCTCTGGGAAGTTGCAATTGGGCAGGGAACTGCCACAGAATCCCTGCCAGTTGCCCAGGCTGTAACTGAAAGATGAGTTGCTGATATGGCATATGTCCACCTGGTCGGGAGTGATGTTATATTCTGTAGCCACACAGCTGACAAGATCCACAGTGCTGCACATGAACTGGAGAAAATAAAGAGTGTGACAAGAACCAAAGGCACGGGTAAGAAGAAAAACCAGCAACCAATCCACTTTAAAAATGCTCTTGAAAACGACAGAATTAAACATCGGGTGACACAAGATATATATTCAGTGCCCCAGTTTCCATAATAAGTTTGCTTATCTATGCAAATCACTGTTATATTTATACTTGGTAGCAACTAATGTATTGACAAAGGGGATATGGTGATAATTTCTCATAGCTAGCAATCTATCACTAAGACTACTGCAGCGGGGGGGCTTCTACAGCAAAGGCTATTGGACCAAGACAAAACCCACTGTGGCAGACTTGCTACAAAATGCCGAGAAACCAGCAGAATACTGGTTCCTAAGAGTACCGAGTACTATTTCATGACCACTCGATTAAGCAACGAGTTTGTATCAGACTTGGTTAACGTTGTTATAAAATGGTTAGCAATGGCAACGGCCAGACACTCCAGGCTGTTGAGTAGAATGCCCATGAATAAGGGTCCAATTCTTAAAGGTGCTGAGCACCTTTAATCTACACCTGCTTCTTTATAGTTACATTATTGGGGCCCAATCCTACAAGGTGCTTGAAAGATCAGGCCCTAACACTGTAACCATAATAATACTTTGCACTTCCCTAGTGCCTTCTACCCAAGAAACTAAAAGTGCTCTACAATGTTTATCTCCATCTTACAGATGGGGAAACAGTGGCATAGAGCGGCTTCCAGCCTGATTTAAGAGGTGCTGAGGACCTGCTATTTTCATTGAAATCAATGAGATCTGTGGTAGATCAGCACTTTTAAAAGTTAAGCCATAACTGATGTACCGGAAGACTATAGCAGTGCCAGCAATAGAGGCCAAATCCAACACACTGCCCAGTGCTTTAATCACAGGATCATCCTTTTTCTCTTAAAAATCCCCCAGATTTATGTAGCATACAGAATATTTAGTTTCATGTTTAAAATAAATTTAGCTAACAAGTTAAAAATTAAAAATAGTAGGCTATCAAGAACATTCAATCTTTCTCTTTGCATCTGAAATTAGCCGCAGCGTCTGGATGCAAAGAAATCCAAATGTTTCACTTAAAATGCAGTCTTTCCAATCTGATTACAGTCAGTGTGAAATTCAACGTTGTGCAAAGGCCAACACAAAGCCTAGGCAGCACGTAAGTCCCACTCAAACTAGAGCTTTTGTGGGGTCTGAGTGACACATAAGCCTTGGCCTGGCCCTTTGTATAGGGGTAAACTTCGCTCCTGGTTTATACAGCTACCAAGAGAAATAGAACAGTCAGAAAAATGGATGTGCAACAAAAGCAAAACCAGAGTCAGCAATGCAGGCAGTTTGGAAGGCATTTAGATGACTCCCATTTCACTTCTGGGGTGGAAAGGCTGCCCTCAGATATAGCAACAGCAACATCTGACATTAATTCAGATGACTGCAATGATTATGCGTCTGGTATGCATGCCTGAAAAGATCAATAATAAAACACAGTAAAGAAATGGATTAAAAACCATGTACCATGTTGACAAATGCTGACAGAAAAACCAGTATAATGGCGAAGACCCCAACTAAGGTGCTATTGGTCCTGGATTGAACAATCTTCCTTGTGAGACTCTGGAGTGGAGCTGGGAAAAGCTGGACATGAAATAAAGAGTAAATAAAATACATAAGACATGGATATTTATAAATGTTGTAATGTTAAGAGTAACCTACATCCCTACATATAAATGGTAGTGCTTGTGCTGGATGGGGTCAAAGAAGGGTGACAAGGACTTGTCTTCTTGCATGTGTTTTTTGGGAGGTGGAGGCAGACAATAAAGTGACAGCAATACAGTCTGGCAGACTTGTCAAATCTAGTTGTTTCTTCCCAATGGAAACGATGTCTTCTGAGCCAAGATGACATGGCGTGCAAAACTGTGTATCCCGTCATGGTGGATGGAAAGTTAACCACAAGTCATCTTTAACTGCCAGGATCTAGAGGTCATGGATTGAAAAAAAGAGGGCTGCAAAATCTCTGGTGTATTCGTCAATGCAATCATGGATTCATACCTCACTTTCATTCAAGGAAATTAAGCAGTACCGTTTTAAGGACACATTGCTAATAGCTTGCGACCTCATCATATTATCTACTCTATCCTCCTGGCCAGGCACTTGGTTATCAAACTCTCTTGTCGTGATTACGCTACTGGGCGTTCTTTTCCATCTTATGCTGAAATAAATTTGTTAGTCTCTAAGGTGCCACAAGTACTCCTGTTCTTTTTGCGGATACAGACTAACACGGCTGCTACTTTGTAATCTTCCATCTAGATTAACCTTCTCCATAAGCACTGTCCTACTAACAGGGCATCTTTAGAACACTTGGCTCCCAGATGTCTCACTCTATTCAGGGTGGAAATACAGTGAATGGTGATAATCCCTAGGAATCCAAGCGTAGGCTTGCCCGGTCACCCATCTTATTGAAAAGCAATATTGCAACAGGTCTTCTTTCCAGCATGAAGCATTGTCTCAGCTATGGCAAGTCCCACTGTGGGTAGGATAATTTTGGGGTGGGGGGGTTGTTGGTTTTTTTTAACCTTTCCCTTCTTTTATATCCCCCTTTTCTGATCCCATTCCCACCTCCATTTCTCTGCTCTATCACAGTACAGAGCATACAGCTACAGAGGAGCAAAGAGGCTCCTCTAGAACTAGACATTAGCAGATGTCTGAGAACTGTTCACATTCCCCACAGCCTGTGAGCATGACCTCTATGATGCTCCCCAGCATCTGCACTCAAGGGAAAGAAGGGCTAACACAAGACTTCTGCTGCTGCTCCAGATCTCCTCTCTCTGTTACTGCGCTGTTGTACCAGCAAAGCCACTAGACTAGAGGGTATTTTTAGAGACACTAGACGCTAGTAGCACAATGACACCGCACTGCAATTTATCTATGACTAATGCTTCTATTAAAAGTCCTGCTTTTCCCTTTTAGCCTCATTCTTACATTTTCAGAGGTGCAACATTTTGCCAGTGTACTGCTTCCCACATAGCAAACCTACAACATAATTATTAGCTGGTGACTATTACAAAGGGGGAGAGAATCAGCAATGCTGCAAACCATTTTAAAATGCTGACTTCACCAGCTTCCGGCACAAAACTGTTTCTCTATCTCCTGGGGGGACAGGGTGTGTGTCTGTGTGGACTGGGAGGGCTTGGCGTTCTGACACATTCACACCGAATGACTAAATCCCGGAAAAGGTTACAAATTATTCAGATTCTTGTAATGTTCTTGGAATTAATTGTTTTTAAAGTATTCTCTTTGGAACTAAAAACTGTTAATATAGCAATTCTTGCCATCTAGAGATGAGCCAGTGTCAAAAGACTTCCTGTCCGCACCACCCAGCTGCTCCTACAACAGAATTAGGGCTCGTCTACACTTGAAATGCTACAGCAGCCCTGCAGCTGCACCGCTGTAGCGCTTCAGTATAGACGCTACCTATGCCAATGGGAGAGGTTCTCCCATCGGATTAGGTAATCCACCTTTCCCAAGAGGCAGTAGCTAGGTCAACAAAAGAATTCTTGCATTGATCTAGCGCTGTCTAGGCTGGAGTTTAGGTCCAAACAGCTCCGTGTCTCAGGGGTGTGGGAATTTTCATACTCCTGAGAGATGTAGCGATGCCCAGGTAAGTTCCCAGTGTCGACCAGCCCTTAGGCAAGCAGGAAGGTAAGCCCACATGCCTAAGTCTAAAGAGGTATTGCAACAGATGTCTGTATTTTCAACAGTCAATGGAATTTTGGCTCCTAAATGCCTTTTGAAAATGAGATTTAGGCTCCTAAATCACTTAGATGTTGAAATACCTAAACATCTTTAAAAATCTGGGCCACCAGGTGCCTTAACTCAAGCTTTAGATACATTTGTGTTCCGCTCTAGACATCTCTGGTTCAATCGTTGGTGTGCTGGCATGTAATTTTGATTTCTATTTTTTTTTTAAATAAATCCAGACCCCAAAAGAGTTGACTTTTGACTCTTCATTGTATGTGTAGCTTTTGTTTTGAACTGGAAGGGAACATCACCACTTTATAGGTATCTTAATAATTAGCAGCCAGAAGACTTATAAGTAAGCAACTGTCCAATGTCTTTAGCTTGAAAGCTTTGCTACCACCACAATTAGGACCTCTGTCCTGAAATTTCAGTTCATCTGTAAGATTTGACAGTTTTGTCAAGGAGTTAAATTAACTTTAAACTCAAACATTCAGATCTTGCACCAACAATCAGTCAGTCAATCATCCATTACAAGCTCTCTGAAATGGCTACTTGCCCCACACGCTTTTCAGAAGTGTGGTTCCTGGATAATGTGGCATGCAAAACCTCATCACAGAGGACTATATCATTTTTTGATCTGTTGATGCAATACCAACTGATATTAATGGGAGCTGTATATGCAGATCAAACATACAAAATGGCCCTTAAACTATAGTGGTCATGATAACACTGAGAAAATTGTCACTAAATGTAATTTATGGCATCTCTTTACACTCACACCCTCTTTAGAAACACCTCTAATGCACATCTAAGCCCCACAGACCAGACTCTCCTCTCACACCAGTTATACACTGGTGTAATTCCATTGACTTCAGAGAAGCTATTCCTGATTTACACCACTATTTGGTGAAAGACGAGTCGGACACCATGAGTTCTACTCTAGCAGCTAGACTTCTAATGAGGGTGCTTTTTTTTGGATTAAACTGAGTTTCAATATTCAGCTACAATCAGCAGATGTGAGTTTTTAAAAAGTTAAATTGGAAAAAGGCAGCCACATCTGCAAAATCCATTTCTGAGAAAAGAGAAGGAAAATCATGAAGGGAGAAACAAGGGAATTAAGAGCCGCGGAGTGGATTTCCCATGTTCTCTATTGCAGGAGCTGCTATACAATAATGCCGTAGCAACTAATTTTTTTAATAAGTAGAACAGAATAATAATTAGCACTTCAAAGTGCTGTACAAACACTAAATAATTTATCCTTACAACACCTCTTTAAAGGACTCCAGATAAGCATTATTCTCATTTGACAGATAGGGAAACTAAGATGATGCAAGGAGTTATCCCAAGAATGAATATGGCTTGCAAAGGTGAAGGGACTTGCTCACATCTGTTCAGGAAACAGTGGCAGAGCCTGGATTAGAACTCAGTAGTTCTTCCTAGCCTCCAGTCTTGTTCTCAGAGCACAAGACTATAATGCCTGCAGTCCACCCTATATAGGATTGACCTCTAACCAGTCCTGAGAAAATGAGCAAGATCTTTTGGTAATGATAATCAAACAAACTAAACTCCATTAACAAACATGCTTTCCTGGTACAAATATTGGTTCTCATTACTCTGTACATTGGGGAACAGATTGTGTCAACAAACAAGTACATCCTGGAAAAAATGGAAGAGAAAAACAATGAGCAAAGCTGCCCAATGGATACATGATATTGTAATGCCATAGAAATATAGCACCTCTGAGGCAATTATTCTTTACAAACAATAATGAATTTAGTTCCTAACATACGCCATAAGCTAGATAATTACTATCCCCATTTTACAGATGAAGAAACTGAGGCACAGAGAGGTTGCAACTTGGTTGAGATCTGTGACAGAACTAGGAATACAACCTAGATCTCCTAACATTCCCATCCTGTGTGCTAGCCACTGGACAATGTTTCCTTTGCAAAAGCCTCTATAGAGCAGCAGTCTATTAAAAGTAGCAAAACAAACACGTAAGCATAGTTCAAACTATGGTTATTGCTTGTTTGAACTAGTAAATGCGATTCATTTTCTGTTTAAAATGGTATCTAAATGTAGAACAGCAGAGCAAATGTGACGAACACACACACACGTATAGGAGGGGCTGAAAATAGGGACATGATTCATTTGGTAAATAAAGGTGCTGATATGGGAACTTGGGGCCAGATACCATTAGCCTGATCAGGCTCCCAAAATCCAAGTGTCAAGGAAAATTAGCATAGGGAAAAAATAGTCAGATGGATTTCCCCATTATTTAATTCACTCTAGTTTAAAATGCACAAAAGGCATTGAAAGCAATAGGTGAAATCCTATCTTCAGATGTCCAGCTTTGAAGTACCAACAGCTAGAGCCACTGTCAGATGCAGGACACCAACAGGATTATATAGTAAGTGTGTCATAACTAAGGCTATGTTTTAGTCACGGGTATTTTCAGTAAAAGGCATGGACAGGTCACGGGCAGGAAACAAAAATTCATGGCCCGTGACCTGTCCATGACTTTTACTATATACCCCTAATTAAACTTGGGCTGGGGGGCAGCCCAGGACCCCTGCTGGTGCTGGGGTCCTGGGGAGGGGCTGGGAAGGAAGGGAGGGTGGGCTGTGGTGCATGGCCGGGACCCCCGCGTTGCTGGTGCTGGGGCGGGGATTGCCAGGGCTCGCAGGCTCCCTACCGGGCTCCACATGTCCCCACAGTTCCGGCCAGAGGGGCTCCAAATCGCTGTTCCCACCGCAAGTGCCAGCTCTTCAGGCAAAGCTCCCATTGGCCGTGGGAGCTGTGGGGGAGAGCCTGTGGGCACGGGTAGCGCGCGGAGTCCCCTGGCCCCTCCTCCGCCTATGCCAGTGGGAGCTGGGGAGCCCCCAACCCTGAGGTAAGTGCCCCCTTTATCCCCCAACCCCTAGCCCCCTCCCACACCCCAAACTGGACAGCCCCTGAGCCAGCACCGGCCGCTGCAGAAATCACGGAGGTCACGGAATCCGTGACCTCCGTGACAGACACACAGCCTTAGTCATAATCATCATGGCAGGAGAAAGTTTCGGAAAACGCACACTGAGCCGAGTCCTGTCCTGATTACACCCTGTGCATCAATGTTGTTGCCCAGGAGAAGTCAGGACAGGACTCACCTTACAGCATTCAGAAATCTACCACCCAAGGGGCCAGGAAAGAGGCACTGCTTTCTACAAGGAATGTCACATGTAAAAACCAAACCTACAGGAAGGTGGGCACATTTAATTCTATTGAGTCCAGTGGAGTTATACTGGGGAGGACCCATGACCTCCATTCACAGGCCTGTTGAAAACAGAAAACACACAAACTAAAATGATAATCTACAAGGAGAGAGAAAAACAACAACAAAACCACAACCACCAGAGAAAGGAGAGTAATTCTTCTGCTTTCTGTCTTTTTCAACATATACTCTGGACATGGAAAATTGTTTGACAGTCAGGATGTAATTAGTGCTGTATGCTGCAAAATAAATAACAAATTCTCTAAATCCTGAACTTCCAATCTGGAATAACATAATTTTGGTCATTCTGTAATACATTAAGATGTCTGAAGTTGAAGTCAATAATGCCAGGCAATTCAGGGCTGTAAATCCATTTGTTTGGTTTATTATTTAGTGTTTTATCAGCCTATAAAACCAACGTACAGTTTTCAATTCACTAAATGTTTCCAAAAGGAAAGATCACAAACAAGAAAATATGCTTTTAAATTTTCTGGCCACTTTGGGAGGGAAAAGCCAAGAAATGGGTATGTGAAAGTTAGTATATAAGTTGTGATTTCCAGATCAAATTAACTCAGGAAGATGTAGCTTGTTCTCTGTCTCACATTCATGTCCAGCAATGTCTAAGAAGTTGAATTCCAGAGCAGGGAGTGCAGTATAATTTATGGGTTCTCAGAAGAAATGTGAAGTTTTTAAATCAGTAGCAAAACAGATGTCAGTCAGCAGTGTATTTAAGAAGAGATAGTGGTTCCCATGGCCTTGCAGAAACTAGATTTTAATGGGAAGACACCATCGGACCTCAGTTGCCAAGTCTTCTCAGAATAGCAAAGTGAGGAGCGAGAAGTGTTCTCCGTTTATTGCAGCTGAAGGAACTTGGAAATCTACGTTGGCTAGACTGGCAATTCCAGGATCAACTCCCATGGAGAATTTTATAGTGGGAGATAATGACAGCAAAAAATAAAACAAAATCAAGTTGTCCTGAAAGCGCCTGCTAGCAATCGTCAATGCCAGATATAGAGAGGACAAAAAAAGGAAAAGGAAATCTTAGATGGAAACTGTAAAAAGATAAGATGGGGGGAAAAGGGGACCATTTACCATCTAATAGTAGTGCAAATAGACATAAATTATGCTTGGGCTCCATCAGTTTGATATTCCAAGCTGGAATGCCAAAATGCTGGTTTTCCCACACTTCCTGTACGGAACTGATGGCACCTAACACACACGCCCTCCCATTCTGAGTCCAGGCACAGAAAAAAACATTAGTCCTGCTATCAAAATGAATCTGACCCAATAGAGAAGCCCTAAAGTGAGCTAGGGAGCTTTATATCTTAACACAAAACCCCCAGACTACATCTATCTGTCCAATTAGTTATATAGCCCTCAACACAACAGCAGCTGACTGCCTTTTCCTCACATACTTTGACAACAAGCTGGTATTCTAGCAAAAATCAAACAAATATTAGGGGTGAAAAAAGAGAAGATGGTTAATTAGTTGCTGTTTGTACAATGCTTTGAAAATGTAAAGTGCCACATATGTGCTTAGATTAGCAGCAGTATTTTGATTAGAGAATAGGACAGACACGAGAGATCGTTTCTTATCTGCATTATGAATCCCGCCACCAATCTACTCTCAGCACTAATGTCCTCTATAATGACCTGCAGTGATGCACTGGTATTCAACCACCTGGTGTTCGATTGTTTTACTCATCTTTCTTAGGGACAGAGTAATTCATTAGTACTGATAATCTTGCTGTAAAACAGGTGCAGTGCTCCCGTAACAACCACTACACTGACTGGATTCTTGAGTCACTATCAGATTGTATGTACTGTACCCTTCTCAAGAACCAGAGACTTGGCCTGGAGGATGGAGGTTGCTTTGGTTGGTATTTAGGTGGCACTGCCCAGGACCGGCTACAGGGTTTTTGCCGCCCCAAGCGGCAGAAAAAAAAAAAAAAAAAAGCTGCGATCGCAATTGCGATCGGCGGCACTCCGGCGGCAGCTCCACTGCGCCGCTTTCTTCTTCGACGGGAATTCGGCAGCAGGTGCTTCCCTCCGAGAGGGACCCGCCGCCGAATTGCCGCCGAACAGCCCGACGTGCCACCCCTTCCCCTTGGCCGCCCCAAGCACCTGCTTGCTGGGCTGGTGCCTGGAGCCGGCCCTGGCACTGCCACACACAAGGCCTTGACAACTCCACAGCAACTCCTGCTCCTCTTCAACATTCCCACCATTGGTTTCACCACCACTTCTCTCAGGATAACAAAAGCTCCAGCACATTTCTCCAGCTGGTGGTCAGAGAATACACAACAGAATCCTCTTTTGGGATGGACAAACTAGTCAAGTAATAAAAACTGACCTGAACATTCACCCCTTAATCTTTCAGTAATTGACCACTAAAAGCTGCTGACATCAAAAGTCCACCGCTGCTATGTGACATCTTTTCACTGTAGACACTGACAAGACCATCTTTGCAAGAGGGGTGTAGGCTGCCAACAGCCAGCCCAGAACCCATTAGTTATGTTTATAATCTGGTGCACTAATCAGGGAGGCTTTTGTGCATCTGAGCACTAAATGGTGGAGAAATCAAAAATTCACTGGTGCTGAGAAACCATATGCTTGGGCTTCTCTTTAATAAAACCAGCCACCAGGAACTGTTCAGTAGATCTTTCACAGGGCAGCCTCTCATGTCATACCCTCTGGTGGCCCCCTCAGATCCATAAAAGGAAGGAAGAAGTGGGAAAAACAGCATCCAGACCCACTCATTCTCTGTGAGTTCTATGGGGTAGGATACACCTCGCTGTGTTTTGCAGAGTATGGTGCACCTCTGTAATGTTATGCATATAGTGATAAACAACCACTTCTTAGAAAAACCAGGCAGCTCACAGGAACTTCCTCGTTTCTGCCCTCACTGGCTTGCCTTTTTGTGTTTGTCCACCTGCATTCCCAGGGGGCATGTGTGGTTTTGTAGCCCAGGCTGATCTTCTGAGGGAGGGACATCGTAAAAATAGCAGCTGCAGACATCATTAGACAGATCTCCTAAATGGGAACTGGGGAGGTCAAGGCACGGAAAACAAAACAGAACAGCCTTCCAGGGTCATGGAGACACAGAGAACTCCTTTGTGTATTATAAACTCATTCTTCATTCAGATCACTCATACAAAAAATCTTTGACATCCGAAAAGCTAGTGCTGCTGTCAGTATACGAAAATAATAGAAGCCCATACAAGCCAACAGGAGGAAAATATCCATGCCTGTTCAAGTCAGCCTTGTTTGGTGTCAGCCAGACTCAAATGCCACAAGCCTGGGCTCAGCAGAGCTGATGCTGCAACAACATTTGTCCTAGGACACGAGTCCAAAAAGAGCTGTGCATTGCAGCAACCAACCCCTCCAGCACAGGCTCTAGCTGGCTGGTGTTGTGATCGAGTGTTGCTGCCTGGTGCCATTAAGTCATCGTGTCGATCTATGTTGGGTTCACAAGACGCTTTCTGGATTGGCCCACACTGTATCATTAATCACAAAAGCATTGCGTACACAGTAATGACAATCAGAGATAGGCAGTGCAGGCTACGGGTTTAAAATGGAGACATATAAAGTTTAACAAGGCGCTCTGGGCACCATCTCCTGGGTCAGAGGGACCTGTGTGCCTGTTAAGATTGTTCTCTTGAGCTTGTAAACGGCATTGTCCACCGAGAAAGGATGACTGGCTCCAAATAGCATCAACAAGTGTGGTCAAAGAGAACAGCCCATTTCTGAGCAAGTTCCCTCCAAAGGGAACCTTTGGGAACTTGTTAGTGAGCTACCCTAAGTTCTGAGTTTTAACATAGCTTAGGGCCTTTGGAGTTTCACTGGGAATATTTCATAGCCCATATTAAAGGAAAAGCCAAAGTCTAACTTTTAACAATAAAATCTGCCCAGAGTGCCTTCCTTGGACCGGTACCACCAATAGCATCCAGAACTAAAGAGCTGCAGATATCAGGTAGTGGACTGTGTCAGGCAGATTTTTTTTCTAGGAAAAAAAAGTGTTATTGAGCTATTTCATTTTAGCCTGTTAGGGGCAGAGTTGCATCTGAGCCATGATGTGAGGTTCCCTGAAGTCTGGATCTGAACTTTCAGAGGCTTTCAAAATGGGAGAATCCACAAAACATCAGACACAACAGACCATCAGACCAAATACTCCAGCACCAACACACTGCCTTCCCAAAAGCAAAGAGGAAAGTTTTACTATGGAAGGCTGCAGGGCCGGCTCTGCCTTTTTGGCCGCCCCAAGCAAAAAAAAAAAACGGGGCGGCCAGAACGGCAAAGCAAAAAAAAAACCTGCGGCGCGGCCGGAGCGCAGATGCAGGGGGACCGGCTGTGGGGGGGGAGAGGGAGGGAGCGGGCGGGAGAGAGAGAGAAGGGGGCGGCCAGGGCTACAGCAGGGGCGCTGCCACACGGCCCCTCCCGCTGCGCCGCCTCCTGCCGCCTGCCGCAAGGGCTCCGCTCTGGTCGGCGGTGAGGGAAGGAAGAGGACTGCCATGCAGGGCGCTCTGGTTCTCCACGCCGCCGCCCCATACAGGGCGGCCGGAGCGGAACAAAATAAATAAATAAATAAAAAAAATAAAGCGGCCATGCCGCCCTAGGATTGGGCAGAATGCTGCCTCGAACAGTCTGCCGCCCCAAGCACCAGCTTGCTCAGCTGGTGCCTGGAGCCTGCCCTGGAAGGCTGAGCATACTTAACACTTGTTTTACAACCATCCTTCTTTGCTTATCAACCACCGGTTACAAAAAGGAGATCACTGACTGATTACTGCTTATGCTCATCTGAGACAGGCTGAGAAAGCTCTAAATGTTTCTGCTTTTATTTCTCTTCAAGACATATTTCCTTGATGCTACCCTTCTTCTGATTATCTGCCTACCAAACCAAGCATGTGCCACAGGGGACAATACACAGCCGGCTCTGCAGGAAGTTTAAGGGGAGGAAGCGCAGGGTCAGTGTTCTTGGTTCCACATTAGGAATTTTATTCTTTTAAAGTCAAAATGAGAGTGCCTGTAGGGGACTTCATAGATATGCAGATCCACAAGGAGAGCAGCTGATTACTTCTGACTGTGGAAAACTATGCCAATCCTAGCACAACATGACCTCAGCTCATTCTGTCTTATCTAAGGTTTCTTCTATAACCCTTATCATTGTAGTATGTAAGTGCATCTACCTATGGAGAATGGTGGGGAAAGGACAGCTGATGAAATACAAGGATGTTATATATTAGCTTAAGAAACAGACTGGTTATCCTAACAGGGTCAGCAAAGAAAAATCTCATTACTCACCTTTACGCAGGAGTAAATGACCGAAACAAACACCACTGTGGTCAGGATCAAAAAACTGGTCAGGTAAAAACCCAACATAAATGTAGAGCTGAAACCAGAAAGGGATTTTTAAAGATTTACACCATATAGAACAGTTACTGCTCTGCTTTTAGCCTTAGTACATCTGTACAAACTATAACATGTGGTATGGGCTTTCTCTCTGGCTAGGATGGCAGTAGGAGGTAGGAGATGCTTTGAATAAGGAGATTCCCTGTTCCCTTTAAATTGCTGGGGTGACAGCAGAGAGACTGAGAAATGTTTCATGTGCTAGAAGAGATGACAAAATAATTTGTTACAGTGGGCCACCCTCAGGCTGGCAATGGATACCAGATTCACTGGAAGAGAAACTTGCTGCGCTTTAGAATTGAGGCCGCTGCAGCCAAGTGCACATGAAATATGCAGGGGAGACATATTTCAAGTCACACTTATGAGTCCATCCCCATCCTTTCATTTGCATTCTCTGTGAAGGACTCAGAAACCTTGTATTGGCTAAGAAGGAAAATACAGAGAAATAGCCCATATCCAACAAGGTCATAAAGATGCCCAAGCCTAGCCTGATTTCTCATATAGAGAATCTCTGCTCTACCACTTTGGCTGTCCTCCCGCCTAAGCTCAGGAACAAAGACGGCTAAGAGGGCATCACAGCACTCATGAATAAAGCAGCAGTGCTGGGAGTCTGCATTGTGCCCCATCTCCTTCCACTCTTCCTTTCAGTGAAAACATGATTTCCAAGCCAGCTTTGTGGTACACATTTTTGTTTTGATTGTGCAATTATTCAATAACATTTTGAAAGTTTCTGGTCTCAGTACAAAAGAGACAGGTCCCCTCCCCCCCATCCCAACACTTTAAATTATCAGTGAGGTTATCTTGCACAGTGACATTAAGACCAAACACACCAAAGCCAGCTGGTTTCCATGTTCTTCCATGACAGAGGCAACTGTCTTTGCAAATTCATTGTTTGAGCCTTCAAGGCATTCATTAAGGCAATTCCTCTTTATTATCACAAATGATCATTGCTATTTTGTGTGAAGTTTCAGATTCTGCTGATATTTCATGAAAGCATTTGATGGCGACACACACATACACATGGCTGCAGCTGCTTGTTAATTGCTGTCATCAGTAAAGACAACAATCATGCAATTAAGAATATTAGAAAAATGAATAAAAAATGTGATGGAAATATATATCTGGTCCAAAGATGAATCATGAAGCTTTGTTTACTCTAGAAACCAAATCAGCCTACAAACATGCCAAGCTATCCACAGGATGGTGGAGAATTTAACAACTCCCATGCAATGTGGGTATTATCCTATTCTCACTACTACTTGCCTGCAATATTATATATATATATATATACACACACACCCTGCATATATAAATGCAATTAGCAGGAGTTTGTGTTTTGGGTTCTAATTTTGGGATGAATTTAATGGTTGTGAAAGCAAGGTGATTGATGGTGCTGGCAAATGAGTCCTCTTCTACATAGCTCAGCCAATGCACTTGACCACTGACCTCCAACTCCTCTGCTATTCTAGTCCTCTCCTAAGAAGATATTATCCATTTATACTATATTTCTGCTATGTGGACAAATGACCACTACAGACTGGTACAGAACCTTAGAACCACCAAATTCAGGTTCACTTGTAACCCAACTCAGATATGAGTTTGGGTCTCTGGAGATGGTATGTTATTATGGTAACCCACACCACTTCCAGTCAGTCTTGCCAGTTAGCTAGTATTAATATATATGGAAAAATAATGCGCATGTATTGATCTCTGGTTGTTATATGTTCTCCATTACTGGAGTATCTGAGCACCTCACAATCGGTAATGTATTTGTTCTCACAACACCCCTGTGAGATAGGGAAGTGGTGTTATACTCATTTTGCAGACAGGAAACTCATGTTGTTATACTCATAAGGCACAGAGTAAAATTTTCAAAAGCATCCAAGTCCCATTTTCAAAAGACTTGGGCATCTAGCATCCTAAATCTCATTGACTTTCCTATACGTGGGTTTCCATACTAGAAAAAGCATGCATGCAGATTTGGGCATGCACATAAATGCAGTTTGGGGTCTGAAATGTCAAGCCCAGTAGGTTTTGCCATACAGATTAGACTAGTTGACTATAAGGTCCAGTATCCTGCCTGTGGATTCTTTTGAGGAAAGCTAAAAGTGCTCAAGATTATGGGAGTCTCTAGAACACCTGGAAATAAAATTTCAAAACATCAAATATTTCTGCCCATAAGAGAAGACTGGCAGCATACAGCATATGCCACATCATAATGAAGCTGCTCCGATTTCCTTGTGTAATACAGAACAGAGAGAGCCAGCCAATAGGACGGCCAAGGGCCCAGACATTTTTTGTCAACCCTTTTAAAAAATGTTAAATTAGCTCTAATTAAATAGTCCGGTAGCTGCTTAGGGTATGTCTTCACTACTGGCCGGATCGGCGGGCAGCGATCGATCCAGCGGGGATTGATTTATCACGTCTAGACTAGACGCGATAAATCTATCCCCAAGCGCTCTCCCGTCGACTCCTGTACTCCAGCTCGGTGAGAGGAGCAGGCAGAGTCGACAGGGGAGCGGCAGCAGTCGACTTACCATAGTGAAGACTCTGCGGTAAGTAGATCTAAGTACGTCGATTTCAGCTACGTTATTCACGTAGCTGAAGTTGCGTAATTTAGATCAATCCTCCTCCCCCACCCCAGTGTAGACCTTGATGGGCATACCGAACCCCTTTAAAAGGGCTTCTCTCACAAAGGTATGAATTCAAGGCAGCAGTGTCAAGTCAGCTGATCTAAAGTGTAAACCTTTGCAGAACCTGGGCAAACATGAAAAGAACCGCTTTAGTGATTATTAAGCATGTATGAAGTGCAGGGATTGACCTAATTTCAGTTTTCAGCCTCTGATTTCCTTAAATGGATCTGTCTCTTTATACACTGTATTTCTGCTGCTGCTGTTCTGCTTTGTTGAGTCTATCATTCCTCGAGCAGTGGCAACCTTCCTTTTGCCTGGGGGGAGGAGAAAGAGTGACCTCAAACATCACATTGCTTCTGTGGCCCGGACAGACATTAATCTTGCTTTCTTAGATGGGAAGAAGATAAATTGGAGCATTTCTGACTCTTCAATTATATTATTCTTGAGATTAAAAGTGACCGAGTCTAAAATTATCTTAGGAGCACTTTCTATTTTTAGGTGCCCAATTCACGAGAAAGCATCGCTACTGAGCCAGTTATGGTCTCTGAAAAAACACAAGCACACTTAGTTTCTCATTTTTCAATAACAGAAATGAAAATTCTGAAGCATCGTCTTTTTTGAGAAGATCCTCTGGGCTAGGTTGTGCCATGAGGCACCCATCTGAGCACAGGGCCATGCATACGCTGCACCAGTCCAGAAGGCATTGTATCTCTGACACACCTACGAAGCACAATTCCTTCCCACTGCCTCTCTTGCCTGGCTGGGAGAGGGTGAATAAATGACTGCAGCCCTTGAAACGACGCTCTGCCCATTCTCTGACCTCCCCGCTCATTTGTTCATAGAGCAAGGCAGAGCTTTGCAACAGTATTCAGATCCAAGATCCAAGTAGGCTGAACAAGAGGATTGTGGTGGATTGCTTATTCCCCCGTCCTCCTCTGCTCAGCTTCATTCAACATAGACCCACTCTAGCCCTGTATTACAAAGACTTTACTGCCTCAGTAGACAATCCTTTCTATTCTAGTGATCTGGTTTTGTGTGGGATTATAAATATACTAAATCAAACTTCTCAAATGAGAGGTAAACGTTAAAGAAAATCATGCCGGCAAAATGAAAATCCTTGCATGCCAAGCATAATATACCATAACTAGAAATGAAGGCATACAATAAGCATTGTACATTACTTAGGCATGCATTACTTAAAGACCTTTGCTTCCTTTTGATGCACTGAAGCCTCAAGGACAGAGAAAAAATGCCAGAAAGCAGAAAAAGTGATAGAGAGCGACTCACTGGGGCACGATTGTGATTTGGACAAAGCAGATGAAGAGGAAGACGAGGGAGGCACAAGCCACATAGGCTCCAAATCTGTCGTCCACTTGCTTGGAGTACTGCGAGGAAGTAAACAGGCATTTATAAGCATAGGTAATACATATAACCACCCCGTACGCCCCACCAAACCCCTCATTCAGCACCCAGCACCCTCTGGGTTCCCCAAGAAGCACCACTTGCAGAACTACCACTTAGAGAAGTGTGAAAATTTCCCCTTACTTTAGCCTATATTTTGGGGCTCCCTCCCCCCCAAAAGATCTCAGGGCTCTGGAAAGGTCCTGTGCAGATGGGAAGAAGATTTATATTTCGTCCATTTCCTGATGTCTGTCAAAATAGATAAATCTGAAACAGAGGGCACAGCTGTGTATATACACATCTTCTTTGGGATCACTCACAAGGAGAATCTCTTTAAACTAAAATCTCTGGGGCATTACTTTGAGTGTATCCTCTTTGGGATCCACTTTTTGCTTTGTCTGTGTACAGGCTCTAGCACAATGGAGACCTGATCCCTGTTTGGGGTCTGTAAGCGCTGTTGCAGTACGAATAATAATAGAGACAGCTGGGAACTGTAGTCCAATTGGAGCAGGCCAGTGGATGCTCCAGAACAATTTGCCTGCCCTCCAGGGATCTGGGGACCTATCAAAGGCCAAGGTAGAATTGATGGATGCAACTTATATGATACAAAGACCTTCTGAGAAGGGTTTTCCCCCCCTTCACCTTTTCTTTGGAACAGAATCCAGTGCAACTTTTTGTTCATGCATTAAAAGGTAACGTGTCAACAAATCACTGCATTTCACCAGAAGTGAAAGATTATTGTGAAAACACCAATTTCTTGTTTGCCTCTTTCAAGCCTAGTGAGAAAACATTGTTTTTCGTGGTATCTGCCAGTGTTAAGAAACACTTGCACAGTTTTAGTTGGTTCTAATGAAAATGTGAGGTTGCCACAGGTTCTCATTAATTCACAACATTCACATTAGTGATCAGGTATCAGGTATAAGGTGCCACCAGACTCCTTGTTACATTAGTGATCAGTGTCAGTCACAGATGAGCTGTGTCCAATTCCTAAACGTGTCCTCTGTGCTGCTAGAACTGCAATTCTTAGTCCAAACAAACTCAATCCCTAAGCTGTGAAACAAGGAGGCCCTTGAGATATGTGAACCATTCAGTTTTCTTAAAAATGTAAAATCAAATGGGGAAAATAACATGCTTACACTTCTGATCAACGCTAATGTGATCCATTCAGAATTGAAAAAATACTGCAAGTACTGCAAAGACGTCTTGCTCTTTAACTAGATTAATCACTGTATCCTCTTTTTGCAGTACAAACATAATTGCTAAACATAGTAATAGAATAGCAGACTCAAACTTAACCTGACCAATACAAAATTTATAGATATGGCTTTTCCTGTTAAAAATATGGCTCACCTTTTATTGTTATTATTAAGGGTTATCCTAAAGACAGCTCACATAGCCCTAAGGCTCACATTATTTAGGATTAAAAAAGGCAGAGCTTAAATTTTCCCTAAGCAGTGTGTGTGTGTGTGTGTGTGTGTGTGTGTGTGTGTGTGTAAAATAATTTATTTACTTATATGGTACACACCATTGTAGTATGTGAGTGCCTCCAAACTTATTATGAATTTATTCTCACATCCCTGTGAAGTAGTATTGTCTCCATTTTACGGGCAACTGAAGGGCAGAGAGATTAAATGCTTTGCCCCAGATCACACAGGATATCTGTGGCAGATCCAGATTTCCTAAATCCTGTTCCTTAGCCTCAAGATCACCCTTCCTCTCCTAAACTGTAGAAGAGAGCAGTGCAGTTTAGAAAGAGTATAATTTTGAGTGCCACCCACGACACATACTCCAATGATCAGTAATGGGCACAAGAACATCTTGATTTCACTCTGAAGTTCACTATTGCTATAGGTGAGAGAGAAATGGCTCAGCATGCATTCCTACCCAATGGTGCATTTCTATCAAATGTTTCCTTCAACAGATACACTGTGTCCTCTAAAAGCAGGTAAGTTAAAATCTCCCTAAAGGAACTGAAGTGATAAGTGGGGGGAAAAAAGTAAAGTAACTCCAAACTGTAGGAAGAAGATTTTAAGCTTAAATTGGACAAACAAAACTAACAATAGACTTTCTTCATCCGAGAGAGTAGTTATTGGGGAATCTTACCTTCTTCTCTAAGTCAGGCTCCCTGAATGTTAAGAGAAATTTGCGAACATGCTCAGAGCGTAACCGATCAATACTTCTGGCATCGATTGCACGGCCCAGAAACTCATCCACCTCATCCTCCGGGTTCATGCTTTCTTGCGTGTTCCTGAGGATGTCACAAAAATGGAAGAGAATGGGAACTTTACAGAGCACTCAGCTTGATCTTTTTTCGGCAAAGAGGCCCAAAGGAGTGCACCGGTTCACCGTAGAGTCACCCGGATGTTAATCACGTCTCATTTATTACAAACTTTAGCTGGATAATCTCCAGGTGAAATGTTATCAGCTATCCAATACATTGTCAGTCCTCATCCGTCTGTCTTCACTCAATTAAGATATTTGATATAGCTGTCTTTCCCTATCATCAAGGTGTTTGCTTTCCTTAAACGTGTATTTTTATCATACATCAACCTCTAAAACCGCATGGATTTTCCCTCCATTATTCTCGTGCTTTGTTTTTTCCCTATATTTCATTCCTGCTATGTATGTTATTGCCTGAGTTGGTCAAAAAACATGGGGGGAAAAAATCACAAAAATTGTCAAAATCTTCCACACGCTGACCCAGCTTGAAATTTTAGAACTTGAAAATTTCTCCAGCTTTGTTCATCTACAGCGTGCAGGAATAGTTAAAGGTGTTGGGCATGACTCGCCACTGTGTCATTCCTGAGTAGTTATTTACAGCTCGGCAAAGTATAAATTGATACCAAATCGGAACTTTCCATTTGTGACATTTGGGGCAGCCAGGGCTGTGAGTCTCCTCATCACCACCTGTCTCCAGCATGGCAGTCTTGCTTGTGCCAGGTGGGTGTTAGCTCCCCAACACAACCAGCCTGTCAGCCACTCAAACACTCTTCTATGGGCTACACCAGCTGACTCTTTGCTTTGCAAATTGACTATAGATGCACCCTAAGTCATTTCAAAGTGTTCCCCTATGGTATCCAGCCGCAATCACTGGATACCCACAGAAATCCCAGATCCTCTGTTCCCAAAAGAACAGTGTACCACAGTTTATCTGTTTTAACTTAGACCACCACTCCTGTATTACGCACAGCACTTGAGTACAATTATAAAACAAAAGAAAAACATATTTAAGAAAGAATAGAAATTCCAATAAAAACCAATGTGAGAGATGGGAACAAATGGTTCCATATAAAACAACATAATAACATGTACTCTAAAGCCTAAACTTAACTAACTATACCACTGCAAACAAGTTATCCTCCTGTCTTAAGAAGTTCATCTCATCCAAAGCTCTCTCCAGCATTTTCAACCAACCCTGGTTGAGATCCCTTTTTCATGAAGCAAACTGGCTCTCGGTTTACTTCCTAGGCGAAGGACACCAGAGTGTCTCTTTGCACCTCCAAATATACAGAACAGACTTTTGAAGGTCACCTCAAGATAGGGTCACCTCAAGATAGGGTCCCTCCCCCGCTGTTTACCCTTCCTGTTAACTTTCTTCTCAAGTCTCTGCCAGCTCTTCACTAGCATTTGCCTTAGAATGCTAACAGACTCCTATTGCAGGATATACAATACACAATAGCCCCCATGGAGATAAGTGTCTCCCATCTCCAGTCTGGAGAAGTTTATCTCAAGACATGCTACCTTTGAGTGACCCTGTTTGTAACTACAGATATGACAATTTTAGATATATACACATAACTCCTCACATATTCTCCGTACATGCATCTCACAATGGTCATGATGACCAGTGCGACACAGGCTTTCATTAGAGACCGTGCATGACATTATTTTGGGGAACCCAGGGGGATCCCTGTACCCCTATAAACCTCAGGGATCTGTGCCACCCCTGGCAGCTCTGGCATCCCGAGGTTCTTGGGTCAAACCATTTTCTGATGCAAATGATATTATTTTATACCTTTGAGCTAAGAGAAAAGATGACACGAGGTGGCAAGGCAATGTGGAGTCAGATCCTACTTTCCAAACATATGGACCAAGATTTTCAAATGATTAGTGATTTTCAGTCCCACAGCTTTTTTCATACCACAGTTTTTCCGATGCCTACATAGAGCCACCTTAAAGGGATGTAATTTTAAAATAGTGATGAAAACCAACAGTCTGAAAATCAGACTCCTTTAAGATCTCAAGTTGAGCACCCAAAAAGTAAGGCACTCATCATTTTTGAAAAAACTTAGTCAGAATTTTTATAGCTTGACATTGTCTCTTTAATGGTCTGGCTTAAACTGACGAGGCAGAAATTAAAAGCTAAAGCTGAAATTTTGTTATTCTGCTCAGTTTCCATGATGCCCAAGTAAATATAGCTTGTATTAGGACAGACCCTAATGTGATTCCTGATTCCAACTGCAATTCTAATTGATTCCAGGGCAATATACAGCCCATGTTAGGCAAAATCAACCATTGTTCAGACACCTCCTAAAAAATGAAACCTAAAGCACAACAGGGCAGGATGAAAGATGGTATTGCCGGCTGAGTTTTCTGGGTTTTGTCAGTGCTATATAACACTGGCTAATGCAGGCATATAGCATGAATTGTAACAAACCCATGGCCAACAGACCTCTGTAGGTGTGAGTAAGATGCTCGCAAAATTGGCCAAAACATAATCGGGACTTCTGTTTCAAAAGCCAATGCCCCACAACATGGAATTAAAGGAGACTTTTCACTAGCTTTAGCATTATTGGACCTGATTTTCAGAAGAGCTCAATACTCACAATTTCAATTTAAGTCAACAGGATCTGCACATATCTGACAAAAAATAATAATCAGGCCCCACTGTCTTATGACACACCATTGATCATTGAAATTCCAACCAAAAGAAGACAGTGATACATATACGCAGTAGACAAGTCATTACAATACATCCTCAGCATTCAAACAGGAGGCAGTCTGGCAAATGCAAATGGTCTTTGTCTCAGTTCCTTAATGTTGTTATAGCAAGGGTTTGCATTTCAACAGGGGTCAGGGAAAGGAGAAGGACTGTTTTTATTTTTGGACACCACAGTTATTTAATCCATCAGCTAGTATATATTCCACTTCTGAAATGCAATTTAGATTTCACCGTGGAGGAAAGGAAATTCAATTTACTTCTAGATGTTTGTTTTAAATAAACCACATCTGCTTAAGTACATAAAGAGCCATTTTTTATTTTTGCTCAATTGTCATAATCCTGTTCTCTAGCTTCATAAAAAGAGCAAGGAAATTACTAGTCCTATTTACAGAATGCATTCAAAATTCCTGCTAGTTAGTTCTAGATTTGGACAATTTAAATTTAGCCATTTTTATATCACATGAGAGTTGCAATAATTTTCTCCAAGAATCCAAGGTTAAAACTCATTGCCATCTCAGTGAGCCTCAGCTAGATTCAAAGTTCCAGTCTAACAGCACAGCCTGGGAGGATAGGGAAGGAGAACTACCACTTTGGGTAGTTTTTGACTGTGGCTGGCTGGATCAGGCTTAGTAATGGCCTATGGGTCATTTCACCACTAGGTCGCTGGTTTGAATCCAGCCAAAGTCTCGAAGTGTTATCCCGTCGCAGTTTGGTAGCCTTGAGTTGGTTGCCTCAAAGCAGTTCCTTTTGGACATTAGTCCACATCACCTTTAGCAGTACACTTCTTGCCACAGATGCCAGAGTAGAGTTACACTGGTCGAGCAATGAAGGGTGTGTGTAGAAACTTTTATTGATACTGTTTTTTGTTATATGGCCCTGGGGAAGGAGAGCATGTTAGGGTCCCTTGCTGTCAGGCAGACTTCAAAATTATTATTCTGGCTTTCGGAAGCATTTAAGCTGCATCAAAATGCTTAAACATGAGGAAGCCCATCCCGCTGGTACTCTGAAAGACCTCCTAGGGCAGTGGTGGGCAACCTACGGGCACCCATCAGCGTAATCCGCTGGTGGGCCGCGAGACAGTTTGTTTACATTGGCATGGCTGCCCGCAGCTCCCAGTGGCCGCGGTTCGCCGTTCCTGGCCAATGGGAGCTGTGGGAAGCGGCGGCTAGCACGTCCCTGCAGCCCGCGCCGCTTCCCGCAGCTCCCATCGGCCAGGAACGGCGAACCGCGGCCACTGGGAGCTGCGGGCGGCCGTGCCTGTGGACAGTCAATGTAAACAAACTGTCTCGCGGCCCGCCAGCGGATTAGCCTGATGGGTCGCATGCGGCCCGTGGGCTGCAGGTTGTCCACCACTGTGCTAGGGTTTTAACTCTTCTTCCTCCTCCCCCCCCCAAAAAAAATTAACAAACCCCCCTCCCCATAACTTTTATTCTTATTGAGTGACACCTCCTCCTAGAGACTCCACTTGGGGCAGGGTCATTCCTCCAAAGGACATGAAACAACCTATTTACGCCCTGTCGCAGGAAAGATCAGTAGAAATTCCCAAGCATGACTCTCATGGAACTTCCTGAGCCACTTGTCATTTTGCCATGTCACTTCCAGGGGAGGTGCCAATTTGACCCTAAAACCAGATATTTTACAAATGGCAGTGGCAACCGATTCAATTCAGCTCCCACATAGCTTGACTCATTCACATCAAAGACCTACAGCCAAATAACATTCCTCTGTTCTTTTAATCACACCTCTACAATAAAAATTCTCTCATAAATAAAAATATCTTGGTAATAAAGATGCTTTATTAGTAAACACAACTGGCAATTAATCCATGGTTGTTTCCCCCCACCCCTCCTTCTCACTGCTGGCCTCTTCCTCTACTTCTGTTGCAAACACATTTAGTGAGCAACAGGTTAATGTCAGTAGTGAGATCAAACAATGCAATTATTAGGATTTAATTCTTAATAGCATTTTTGTTGTTCAAAATTTAGAGGTAAAACCTCAGAGTTAATATGATCTTGAAGAATCTTTTTAAAAAAAAAACCAGCAGATTTTAAGACAGACAACTAACTGGAATATATGCCAAGAAAAAAATCTGTTGAGAGCCAACTTCATAGTCAAAAAAAGAGGCAAGCAAGTAAAGATTTAAGGCATAAACTAGTATATGATCCTGAGTGAACTGGAAAATTTAGAGCAAGTATCACTCATTTTAATGAGCTGCCAGCGATGAATTTAACAAAAAAGGATCATCTTTCTTGGAAATTTAATATCAACATCTTGTTACCATATCCGTCTCATAATGGCCCAGCATCGTTAGAGAAACATCCTTTATATGTAAATTTTCTTCTGGGTATGTTTTGAAAACAAACAAACAAAAAGATAAGGAATGTTGAGGGCGAGGAGCAGAGTAAGCATTTTTGTCACAGAGGTTTGTTAGAACCACTGGGAATAAATAACTTGACAGAATTGGTCTTTTATTCACACAGGCCAACATTTTCAGAAGCAGCCAGGGATTTTAGTTGTCTCAATTTGAGAGACAAAAACTGTGGGTGCTCAGCCTCTCTGCAAATCAAGCAAGATGTTTCTAAGTTGGACTACCAAAAACCGAGGCACTTAATATCACTGGCCACTTCTGAAGATTTTGGTCACAACCCTTTGTACTGGAGGGAGGGGCCCAAAACTCTGGAATGCTGTTCCCTTCAACATATGCCAAAGTTCACCGATGATATCCTTCTCTCCAGGCTGAAGGCTTCCCTGTTTCAATATGAATTTTCATGGAGTGGGCTTGACTTTATGTATTCATTGAAAAGCATGACCCCAGTGGGTTTAGCACAGAACTGGGAGCCAAGAACTCCAGAGTTCAAATGCTGGCTCTGGCAACATCTCCTGGTGGCAAGTTGCAACCTCTCTGCCCCAGCTTCTCCTCCTGTAAAATGGGGATAACTATTCTTACTTACCTTATTACTTGATAGGGCTGCTATGAGGGTTGGATAATGTTTGTAAAGTGATTTATAACTATAAGGTAGGGCCCTGCCTGTTGTGGATAACAGTAATCCATTTGTTTAGTGTCACAGTAGGATAGCTTTCATTACCCATAAATCAACTCTGATAGATGGTGCAACTGACTTCTCAGTATATGAACCCTCATTCACAAGTATCCCATTACAGCCCCTGTTCTGTTATTTCTCTCTCATTTGCTTCATTTAGGAAATGAGCCCAGTGTAAGTGTACACAAGTTAACTCTTATTTCCTGGCCCAACTGCTCCTCTACATTACCACCTACTACAGGTAATTTCATTGGCACTAGCAGTAGAATGACTCTAAATGCATTTTACATCTCTCTTATCTGGCTGGGTTTCTTCTATCTGAGCTGCCACTTCCCCTAAATGAATGATCTGCCAGCTAAAGCTCTGAGTATTGATATTGCCTTTGCTGGATCGACAAGCTGACATGGGAGCCCCTGTAAGTGTAGCGATTGTGTAACACTAAGGGAGTAAGAGTTCTGCCTCAACTCTCTTGTCTCAGGGGTTCCTCTATTTCACTACTGGAGCTAGGAGGATCTCTTACTGTCCTCTCCCACTTTATAATCCCCACTCCCATCTTCCCTGAGCTGATATGCTGAACCCATTCCTATTGAAGGCCATCCTTACTGTTCCTTAACTGGTAAAGCAAAATAAATAAATAATAATAGCAGCAGTGGCTATTGCTCAAGCGCTCTTGCACAAGAAGTGCCCTGGGTAAGAGAATGCCATGTGTGCCAGCATCATTTATAATTCTCTAGGACAGGTTCTGCAACTGGCACTTAGACTCCTTCTCAGCATTCTCAACAGAGATGCTTAAAACAGAAGGTAATTGGAAATAGACTAGTCCTCACACTCATGGAGGTGGTGCCTGTAGATTAGCTGCCCCTACAGGAAACGTCACTGCCTCTCTTCATGCTATGACTTCATCCGTGTATAAAAAAGATGGGGACTCCCGTCTCCACTGTTGGAAACTGGGCATCTGTCTCAAACGCTAATTTCACATTAGGAAAAACAAACAAACAAGAATGCAGAAACACAAAACATTTATGACAAAATTTGCTTACTTGTCCTTGGGATCCTCAAAACCCTGAAAGAAAGGAAAATGAAACATAACAGTTAGGAAACAGAATGACCTTGGATACAACAAAGAATTCTGAAGGATGGCATTTCATACACGAGCTTGCACAGTGTTCATTTGTTATATGTTGATGGAGAACCTGCCAAGCCAATACAATATTCTCTGTCTCTATATCATTCATCAGATAGATTGGACAGAACACAATTTTATATAAATACATGTCTTAAAATAAACATAGGAAAGTTAAAGGTAAGGGAATGGCTTCTGCTCCTTCAGTTGATCTTTGTCATGCATTTGCTGTGCCTTTAAGAAAAGTTTACTGATACAAGTGATGCAATACACACTTGGGTCAAAATTCAGACAGACAGGTGGGTGCAACTCCATTGTAGTTAATGCACTGCTAGCCTGCACAATGTATGAATTTGGCTGATGTTGTCTGCCTCCAATCACAGGAAGGGCTTATATAGTTAGATATCCATTTCTTCCTCAATACTTACTTTCATGAGTCTTTGCTCTCCCATGTCTAGTTTTGAAGTCTTTCGTTTTCTTAAAGTCATTTCTCTTATTAGGGTGGGATTTTCAAAAGTGCTCAGAGCTGGTCTAACACAGTGAAACTTAAATGGGAGTAGAATTTGGCCACAGTTTTTGAAATTCCCATTCTTGGAATTTTATCATGCCAAGTATTTTGCATAAGCATAGACTTTTCAGCCATCAAAACAGTGGATAAGACATTAATGGACTATTTATTGGGGATCCATTTAGTTAAGCATTACTAACAAAATCTGTTCTTTTTCAAGCCCTTCCATGCTCCCCTTTAACACGAAAATGCATCTCTATGAATGGGAAGGGGGAAATTTCTTGTATTTTGGCAAGTAAATTAAAATACACTCCAGGATCATTCAGGTTTATTGAATGAGCTATCTACACGTTTACAGGTCCAACAAAGCCCTGAGAGTTGTTTGAAGGGTCCCCAGAGAAAAATATGCATTTATCTGCAATCTGAAATGTCTATTAACATACCTGATAGAGCAGAATAGCTTCATAAAATAGGTCTTATATGGACTGGACCAAAATCTGCCTTCAGATACCCAGGTACGAGTCTCACTGAAATCAACAGGAGTTATGCCCATGTACATGAGGGCAGAATTTGTACACTGTGTTAAAACTCTAGCAAATGTAGTGATGACAGATGTAGGATTCCATGGGGGTTTTGTGCATCTCAATGACTCCAGCTCAAATGTGTTTATTTTACAAGTAAAATGATGGTATGCTATACTACTGGGGGAATTCTGCTCTACTGCATGCGTGCATAATTAATGAGCCCCACATATTTTTTTTTGTGCCAAGAAAAATGCTTCTGTCGAAATGTTGCTGCAGCTCTGCCTTTTGCCCACCAAAGGGTGCTGTGGCGCAAGAACAGCAGCAGCTCCCTGCCTGCGAGGGAAGAGAGAGAGCAGCCTTCTTCGCAGCGGGCCAGGTCAGGAGACAGGGGTTATAGGGAGACAGACTACCTGGGAGGTCAGATAGGGGCTCATAAGGGCTAGTGGGGGAGGACAGACTGGGGAAGGGGCTGAATGGGAGTGGAGGCACAGGGCCACATGGTGATGGGGGAGCGGGTGCAGAGCTACATAGGGACAGGGGAGTGGCTTGGTGGGGGCACAGAGACACATGCGGTCGGGGTACAGGGACACATAGGGACAGTGGAGTGGCTGGATGGGGCACAGAGACACATGGGGACAGGGGAGTGGCTGGATGGGGCACAGAGACACATAGGGACAGTGGAGTGGCTGGATGGGGCACAGAGACACATGGGGACAGGGGAGTGGCTGGTGGGGGCACAGAGACACATGGGGACAGAGGGAGGGGGTGCAGGGACACATGGGGACAGGAGAGTGGCTGGGTGGGGGCACAGAGATGCATGCGGATGGGGGAGGAGGTACAGAGCCACATAGGGACAGGAGAGGGGGATGCAGGGCCACATGGGGATGGGGGGAGTGGGTGTCTGAGTCGGGATAGAGGGCCACATGTGGACAGGGGGTGCAAGGACACATGGGGGTGCAGGAATACATGGGGACAGGGGCAGATGTGCCTGACTGAATGGGAGATGCTAGGGGTCAACCAGGGTCCGGATGGGGGAAGCTCCCTAACAATCCCTCCTTGACCCCCCCAAAAAACCTGTCCCATACTTTTCCCACCCATACCCAACAACCCTCCAAGTTCACACCCAGGCTCCTTCCCAGCAATTTACTTCCCTCTCCCTCAACTCCTCCATTACCCCGACTCCCCCAAGCCTTGGCACTGCTTCTGAGGGGGTGCGCGAAATACGGTTCTGTATTGTAGTTTAAATGAATTATTACTCAGAGTTCTGTATTAATATGCCTAGTAAGAAATCTGAATCTTTTTTGTCATCTGTATTGTTACAGACATACTTGCTGACAGGTATTTTGAAATACATGACCAAAAATAATTGAAACTGGTGTGACTACATTGTGTTATTTTGACAAATAAAATGTGCAGAATTTTAATATATTGTACGCAGAATTTTTAACTTTTTGTTGCAGAATTCCCCCATGAGTAATGCTAGCACTGCAATCTTAGCCTGGGTACTGAGATTTAATGTGGATCCTTTCCATACACAGCCTGCTGGCCAAATCCTGCCCACAACTGCATTTGTTCAATGACACTGGAGACAATGGCATTAAACAGTTGTAAATGAGGGTGAAAATTTGGCCCTGCAACTGGAAATAAGTTATCAATCTGGTGATGCTGTCAGAATCCTGCACATTTTCCCTAAGCTGGGTAGGCTTTCTGGGACGAACAAGAGAAAACATATTTTTGTCACTGAAATCAACAGGTCTGATTGTCTGAATACACAGAGCAGGTCTATTCAACAAGAAAGTGCCATTTTTACAGTCACTTTTCAGACTAAACCCACACTTTAAAATAGAAACTGCAACTAAAACACTGCCATTCAGGCACGCAGAAAGAGGAACCCTCCTGTCCCCCTGCTCTTCTTTACTAACTACTAGCAGACTAATGCCGAATGGGAAGGAAGCATGTTTTACATGCCCAGCAAACTTACTTAGCATGTCCAAGCAACTAAGCCAAAGAATACTACAAGTGCTTTTGGTTTAAGGTTAAAGAGGGACTGAAATATCACTCAGATATTCGTTTTGCTTAAATTGCTTTATAGCTGTCAAAAGAGTTGATTTTTTCCCCACCTGTATGGAATTTTACAAGATGGTGCCAGAAATAAAAGCCCACTGATTAACCATGTAGACAAAGTGCTCATAATTTGCCTGGTGTCATAGCTAGTTGCACTGACAAAAGAAACCATCTGAACGTGAATAGCTATCACCCAACAAATGGGGCGGGGTGAACCTTAATGTAAAAACACAGACAGTGCTTGTTAAATATAAAGTCCACATTTTCAGACATGGGTTCCTGGGAGTTAGGGAACTAAATCCATACACAGGAGCCCAAATAAGTGGCCTGATTTTCAATGACAGCTGAATAGCCACTGTTCCTACTGACTCTACATGTTGACACTACATACTGATACTGAACTCCTAAATTTCAGGTACCCAAGTTTGAAAATGTAGACCAACCGGGTCAATTTTCTAAAGGACACAGCAGTGATTCTCATAAAAACAGGTGAACACATTACAATGGGCAAACTTTCACAGGTCAACAGAAATCTGACAATCATGCCTAACTGCCCATTTGAGTGTGCAATTACCTGGTTTGCACAAGCAAACTTGGATTTTTTTCTGGCAAGCCCATTTAAAACATTAAAAAATAATATTGGGTTAATTTAGACTCTTGTTTAAACACTAAAACTTGCTTGAAACACTGGAAATGATTAATGAGAGACTTCTATACTAGTAGTTCAACTTACGCTGTATTCTTAAAATGAAAGACTCAAAAATGCATACATCAGGTATAGCAAAAATATATTACTCACTTTTTCTTTTGGGACTCTTCTCATCTAATGAGGTTAAATATTTAAGAGTGACTTGAATTTTAATTGAAGGGAAGCAGCTTAAAATTATATTTAGTGGGAACCTCTTTAGCTAAGTAAATTAAATTATTCACTTCAAATACTCCCATTTTGAATGAATGATGGCTTCTTCATACAGCAAAACTCATAAAATGGAATTATTATGCAAGAGAACCTGCAAGCTGATTTTTTTTAAATGCACTGTCTAAAAGGCTAAGATATTATTAAAGGAAATACTCCTTATTTGCACAGAAGTACTTCACTGGGATACTGAAAACATTGCTCAGGGATTCAATTGAGACAATCTTAGGGTACTTCCCCATAACATTTCCTCAAGTAGACCCTCTCTAAGCAATTGGCAGAAGAGCATAATCAGTGTTTGGAATTTTCCACATACTTTAGGGCTCTATTCTGCTCTCAGTAAGCATATGAATTTTTTGCATGATGCCTGTTAGTGGAAATGACATGCCTTTTGAGGCCAATGGGAGTGTGGAGCTGGTGTTCGGGGTGGGGGCAGCGTGCGGAGCCCCGTGGCCTCCCTGCCTATGAGCTGGACCTGCTGCTGGCCACTTCTGGGGCGCAGTGCGGTGTCAGAACAGGTAGGGACTACTAGTTTTTACTGGCCAGCCGTCAGGGTCCCTGGGTGCTGAGCAAGGCGACCCAGTGCCTTGCATTCCATGACCCAGCACTGGGTCGCGACCCAAACTTTGAAAACCACTGCCTTAAACAATAGTGCTCAGTTGAGAAGCTTAAAATATAGGTGTTGTGAGTGCTCAATACCTGTGAAAAATCAGGCCTTGTCTTATCTACATAGCTTGTTTTAAGTCCTCTCCTCAAGTGTCCTTCAGCTTGGTAACTCAATTTGCTCTCTGCTTGGTGAGGTTTAAGGATCCTCTATGTAGATGTGTACACCTTTTCATTCCAGGTGCAATTCAGTGAGTGGCCTTGTAATATTTAAAGTCCTACATGATCAGGACCCCAAATATTTGAGACAATCTCTCCCCTTAAATCCTGACATGGCACTAGAGGCCTCTTGTGGCACTCTTGCTGCTGGAACCTGGAAACCAGCTTTGTAGATTTGCCAGAGGGTCTCCCAATTCAACAACCACAATTCACACCCTGAAGGAAATTGTGGGCACTGAGCACCTCTCAAAACCAAGCCTTAAGACAAAAACAGCATGTCAGTGGTATGACAAAGTGGTAAAATTGAATTCATGATGTGGTTTCAAATGGATCTTTGCCTCCCTTGTCAGCATTGCTCAAGCTGCAATGGAAGGATCTGGCTATGCAAGTCATCTCAGGCCTGCTCTTCCGTGGTTTACTGAATAGTTACGTCAGTGATGCCCCGGGTCTTCACCAGTGCAGCACCACTCTGCTTATAAAGCATTAGCCACACTACAAAATGGAATTGATGGCCTATCCATGATGCCACCCAGACCAATCTCGTGGCTGCTGGAAGGGTGACACAGCAGGGGTCACGCCAAAATCAGAAAGACAGAGTTCAAAGGAGGTGAAGGACAGTTCTAGAATAAAGACAATTAAATGGATCCTCTTTTGGGTACAAATCCTCTAGCTCTGTCTAAAAATGAACTGGAAACACATTAAGGCTTTTATTACAATGTATTAACTAAAGAAGGAATGTTCCAGACAGTGTCTTATCTAATCTTTTGTTAAGTCTCATTTTAAATGTCCCCAGTGCCAGAGCTTCTGCCACTTTCCATAGGGGACTACACTATTCCATGATCTAATTGCAATCATAAAGTAATGAAATCTGATAACTGCTGTAAAATTAACATAATCCACCACATATAAATTCAGGAATATTAATCCACACCTAGCTGCACTGGCGGCACAAAGCCAAGACAATAGTATTAACAAGGGATGGACGAGATGATTTAACAGGTCTTCTATCTGTTTGAGCCTATACATTTTAAAACCTACTTTTACGTTGAATGAGTCACGAGTAATTATTTTTTATTACAGTGCTTGGAAGGAATGGGAGAGAAAGACTGACCATTGTATTGCTGTCTCTGTTCCAAAATTTTATTATATGGATTTATATGAGTGCCTATTGCTCTAACAATTCAAATCATTCTAATCTCCTTGCTTGCTTTATAAACTGACTGAGTTTATTTGAAGTTGCCGATCGATACAGATTATTTAAAGAAAGTGATAAAACATTTGTCAAATATATGACAAGCAGATCACTATTTCTGTTTCAAGTCAAGAGCCTTCTGAAATAATAATGCCAACTTTCAGAACACTTGTTGCAATAACTAAACTATTGTAAATTTAAGAAGGAAGGTGAATAGTCTTACATCTGCCTTTTACCTTTTCATTCAGCTCCAAGGATGTGACAGCCTCTGGTCACAGTCTATCTCCTACTGTCCACATGGTTGGAAAGCACCACCATAACAATTGGCAGCTTCATTGGCAGCCCCAGCAAAGATTTTAAGGAATGAGTCAGCATGAAGACCAAACTATGCAAAAGTGTGCACCCGCAGAGCAAGGTTGAGGCATATTTGCAAGGTAGTCTAGGAAGCTTCCACTGCTCCCGCCCTGCGCTGTACCCATTTCGTGACTTGAGGGGTTTAGTTCCGACGGTGCCAATCAGAACTTTTCACAGGCAGTAAAAAGTGACGAGTTGTTCCTTAAACATTATTTAGTACCAGGTGTCCAGCAGCTGGCTCATGACTTAGATTTGGTCAACATGGTGGATATATCTGGCCCAGCGATAGATTCATTTTCTGCAGAATGAAAGTTTTCACTGAATCCCCTGCTCCCCAAAACGTTTCTTGTCATTATGGTTATTAAGATAACCTTCCAAATGTAGCACTGTCTTAGCCAGAAGCAACACCCCTGAGGGGTGTGAGCCTCACACACTTACCAGTTTTTCATTGAACTTTGAATCTTGATGATGACAATTCAGGGACCATATTTTCACATGGAACAGGTCAGAGTGATGGGCCTACACTGTGCATACAACCACCACAACAGGGCTTGCAAATTTGGTAAATTAACTTTCAAAGGCCAAGAAACAAAGACAGAAATATCAGTAAACCTGGGAAGTGCTCTGTATCATTCCTTCCCATCCTTAATCCCCTCCCACCAAGTGATGATGACTGCAACAACAACTTTATTTTCTATTTTCGAAATGGCATTAAAATTAAAGTGCCCAATCTTAGATCCGTTGAGCCTGAAATCAAAGCAACTGACCAACAATCAACATCTCTCATTGACTTCAACTGCAGCATCACTGAAATGATTTTGTTGAAGGTTCAGCATCCAAGAATTGTGACATTCAAAAAATCAGAGCCCCCGTTAGAAAGTTTTGGCATTCATTGTTAACTAAGTGCCACAATTCTACCTTGATATTTGTGCAAAGCTCCCAGTGATATCGGAGGGAGTTCTGCTGTGCATTAAGGGTAGGTAACGTATGGCCTTATTTTTATATACTTGGATCATAGACAATAATTAAATATGTAATTCAGTCCACATTCTAGACTGCATTTGACACTTTTGATTTAATGTCTTAAATGACTTTTCGGTATATGGAATAGGTTAAGCTTTTGATACATTATTTACATTAATTATGTAAAGCATTTGGGAAAATGGTTTGTTCAAAAGATGCCGTTCAAAACAAAATGGTCTAGAATGTTCCTGTATTATTAGAGCAATTCCAAGGTTTTCAAGTAAAAATAAGAATGTAATAAATGTAAAGTCCCCTTCACTCAAACTCATTACCATACAGATATCAGTTGAAGAACTTCAGGTTTTATATGCTAATTATATGTAAAACAATAAGTGCTGACTTTTAACTTTATTTTAAAGAACTTAATACAGGATGATTGCCAGTCTTGATCCACCAGAATAAAGTTCGACTTTCACTGTATTTAGCCTATATGAGGTATTAAACATTTTTATGGTGGTTCCATGAAGTTCTATGCACTCTCCAGACACTGAAGAAGAAGAATATAGATCATAGATATTAAGCAAAGTTCTCCTCACAAGTACAGCAACCCCACTGAAATCAAGGGAGTTGTTCTGATGTAACTGGGAAGAGTTTTCTTACTGAATTTGAGCTACCTAAAGCTCTGGCTGTAAGAACAAAACAAACTAGATTGGCGATTTCCTGCGAGCTCATACACCATAGTGATGAGCATGGTATAAAAACATATAAAGATTAGACTAGAATAGAATGATTGATATTTTCTCACTTCTGCAGTCAAACAAATTACAAACCAATTCTCAGAGTCTAAAAATGATGGGGAAAAAATAGTGGGTCATGTCTATTCTCAGCTGCCCCATTCCACACTGTAGACAATGATTATCAAATGATTGCTTGAAAAGAAGATAATGATGAACTTGTTCAGGTCTGATGAGAACTGATCAGCCCCCCTTTGTCTCACTCACAGGAGTAAATCCTCTTGCCTTCAGTGAGATTGCACGGAGGTAAATGAGAGGAATATTTGTCCCACTATGGTTTTTTCTTCAAATCATAGTTGATAGAACAGAAATACTTGTGGGAGTAAAGTTAGGAGGGTTTGCTGTGTTGAGACTTTTTCCAACCTTGATTTCCTGAATAATGGGAGTCATTGTGAGGCAGTGTGGAGGCAAGGAATGGTGTAAATAGGCTGCTTTAGTTGCACAATATGGAGACAGTCGTTTGAGTTAACGCAGTGCATGGTACTAAGTGTCTTTTTTTTTTTAACGGCTGAATGAGCAGGCAGCTATGCAAGTGCTCTTTTATTGGGATGTAAAAATCCAGTAAAATATTTGGTACTACATTCTGCTCTTGGGTGCCCAAAGAGCTCCAAATGAAACCACATGGAGTCTCAAATGTGTTTATGTAGGCCTTTAATTGTTGCATTAGTAGTATCCAAAATATTTTTTCCAATTTGCTATAACTTTAACACATTTATTGTCAGGTTATTTTTTAAACTGCATTTGACTGTGTTTCAATTTTATGTTGGAATAAGCTCTGCAATTGTATCACCAGGTGATCCTGGCAGAAAGGGTAAAAGTCAGATATCTAAGGGTACATCTATACTGCAGCCCTAAGTCAACCTACGTTAGGTCGATTTACAGCCACCACAGTAATTACTGCAGTGGCTGATGTCCACACTGCCCTCCTTCTGTCGGCGCTACATGTCCTCATTAGGAACGCTTCCACCGACTGAAGAAGGCGAGATTGGGGGACTGAGAGCCAGGGCTCTCCCGACAGGAGCCCAGCTGCTCCCTGGGCTCTCAGCTCCCTGCTGGGAGCAGGGGTCAGCCACCCATGCTTCTTGCCTCCCCACTCCCTGGGGGCATTCGGGCTGTAGCTGCCCCACTTTCTTGTCAATTTCATAGCTCCAGTATGGAGTCGTGAAACTGACAAGACAGCCAACAGCCAATGTAAGGAATGAAGTGTGTACACAGAGCTATCCACAGACACTGCGTCGCCCTACCTCTACTGACCTAAGTGCTACGCCTCTCGTGGAGGTGGAGTTATTGTGTCGGTGTAGTAGGGCACTTACCTTGGCAGAACAAGGCTGTAGTATGTACACTGACATAATTAGGTTGACGTAAGCTGCCTTATGTTGACCTGTGCAGTGTAGACCAGGCCTCAGTTAAATCAAAGTTAAAATCATAGACATCTGCACCCAAAATTCCTGTCTTTCCTCTTCCCTACCCCAACCCCTGGGTTTTAGCTAATGGAGCAGTCACCCTATTGGAGCAGACCTCTAAAATCAGCTTGCCTCTCCATGGGCCTGATTCTGGCATGGTGCTGAGTGCCTCCTGAACAGCTCCGTCTCCCATTCTCTACAATGGGAGTGGAGGGAGCCTGACACACCTTTCAGGAGCTGCTCATGCCTTCCCCTCTTGTAGAACTAAATCCACTAAGCAGCAAAATAGTCTTGGAGACTTAAAGCTCTCATTGAGAGTCCACTGAACCTGTAGCTCAGCCTCCGCTCTCTACAGGTCCCATGTGCAGTCCGGGGCTTAACTCAGCAGCTCTCAAATCTTTCCATTACCTTTGCTCAACCGTTCAGCATCTCACCCACCCACTCACATGAAAGAATCCAAGCATGTGAAGTCTTGATGCTTGGTTTCAAATTAGCATTGCACATTTCAATTTTTTTTATTCCTAAACCGACTCAGTTTCAGATCCTCTCCCTCTAAGAGTACGTCTACACTGCAATTAAAAACCTAAGGCTGGCCCATGCCAGCTGACTTGGGCTCAGACTAAGGGGCTGTTTAATTGCAGTGTAGCCATTCAGGCTTAGGCTGCAATGTGAGCTCTAGGACCCTCCAACCTCACAGAGTCCTGGAGCCCAAACATCTACATTGCTGTTAAAAAGCCCCTTACCCCGAGCCCCATAAGCCTGAATCAGCTGGCATGGTACAGTCATGGGATTTTAACTGCAGCGTAGACATACCCTAAGTGAAACAATAATGGGGAGAGATGCCTGGAGTTCACACCAGGACTCAGGTGACATTTTGGGAAATTTGCTCCTGCTTGCTTAAAAGGGCTTTTTACTTGAAGCCCCACCTTTTCCCCGAGACACGTGCTAGCGGTCAACCTACGCAGTTATACTTCAGTCAGCATAAGAGGAATATAATGAACATATGGTAGCCTTTGGAACCCATGCCAGCACTTATGCATGAGCAACTGGAAAGATAGCACGATGCACGTCACACTGCTTTTTCTAAAGGTCAAAACCTAACTGTCCAATGGCCACAAGGGCACTTTCCAATCTGTGTATTTTCAGGTGAAGTGCCGAACTCTGCCACCATGACAGACAATTGGCACGAAAAGGGACTCTTGATAAAAACAAATTATTTTTAGTTCCACAAAGAGAAGAGCAAACAGGCATATTTTTTGTGTGGAAAGCCAAACAAGTGTTATTAAATGAACAACAACTAACTGAAGCCAAAGTACTTTAGTTTATTATAGATTATGGTGTGCAACCTTAATTCAGCCCCCAGGTGTGTATGGATTATGATAGTCTTTAATTACATGGTCACCCACTACTTTTTTCACAGGATCCAGTATGGACATTCAAAATTCTGTCTTCAGAGCAGGGTTTGAAAGATGTGCAGAAAATAATCCATAGGGCAATGAGGATAAAACAAAATATTAAATAACCACTCCTGAAGTGAGTATTGTCCATTCTGTCCACTGAATGCGGCAAAAGTCCTATGGAAAAAAACTAATATGTTATCATGTAATTAAAAACTACCATAATGCAGAGGCACATGGGGGCTGGCATTTCCTGATGTTGAGTGCTTTATGTTATTAAGTGATTAAGGTTGCAAAGTAGTTTTTGTGTGTGCGCAATATTTACAAACCAAAGACTCTCACACTCGTCACCCTTCCTTTGAGACTACATGGACAAAAGCCTCCCCCCATGTTGTACATTTATGGAGAATGGACTGAGATCAGAAGGCAGAGGCAGACTTCTCCCCCTAGTGCATGTATCAGGACTTGCTGCACCTTCCAAGTGCTTGTTGAGTGCTAGGATGGGGGCCCCATGAAGTCTGCTGGTCTGTTGAGTCAGGGGCACAGTCAGCAAGCTCTTGGCCCCCTACCCATGAATCAGCAGCACACACTTGTGGACGGCATACATGTGTGGAGCAGCAATAAGCAGTGCTTCCTACCAGTCAACCCGAACCATCCTGCCTGTCAATTCCTCTGGTAACAATGTTATCCTTCCACTTGCAGCCAGACGAACACTGCGTGCTGGGGCATGTGATCTCTATGGGATGCACTTTCTTATTAAAGATATGGCTGGCTGCAATCTGCGGCATTTTATAGTAATTTGGCAGTGGCTCCCAGGAACTCATCAAGGAGCCAGTGTGAAGCTCAGACGGGCAGTCCTGAGAGAGAGCATAAGATTCCTTTTCTCAAAGATGTACCACACTTACTCTGCTACAGACTGTGTTTGTGACCTTGGCCAGGAGATTTAGTTTTTACATTCCCATTTTACAGATGGGGGCACTGAGACACAAAGATATTCCCTGACCTCCTGGGTGTGTGAGAGACTAAAATCCATTCATACACCTAACACACTCCAAGATCTTAAGTCTGGAAGGTGTTACAGAAAAGCAAAGTATTGTTACTATTGAACAAGTGAAAACATCCTCATAATCACCACGTTTTCAAGCCACCTGTGTTATTAACCCCCTTAAATTAAAAATAAAACCTGAGTGTGTAACAGCGAGGAGCAGGAACTCTGTTCCTTTGTGTATATCACACACAGTGCAAACAAAATTGTGTTTCCATGGGGGAATAAATACTAGTTTATCCTGGGTCCACTACCGTTGCTTTAGAAAGAACAAATATCCTAAGAGTAACAAAAATAGAAACCAGCTGACAGCAGATTCTTTCACATAGTTACTCTGGCTCTTTTCCAGTTCTGTGCAGTCACAATGCCGATCTTGTCCAGGTCTCTTCCACTCGGTTTGCTTTGGCTAATTAACATGAGCGAGATGACTCTAATTGCTCTACACTGTTTATGCTGGAAGAGGCATCACAAGCAACAAACACAGGCCCATCAAGGGAACAGTGGCCCAGTAAGGTTTACAGTAGAGTCTGCCAACTGACAGCAGTTTCTCACACAGGGCAGATTATTTTCTCCATTACTTTTTTTGGAGCAGGCAGGTATTTCTCATAGTGTCTGTTTCCCATCCTCCCTTGCCTTTAAATGCCAGAGGGATATAGTGCTGAGGCTGGCAAAGAGCAAAGAAAGAGGGTTTGGTGGAAATCCTGTGAGGAGCTGAGGCAGTTTACATTGAGGGGGGAATGAAGCAGAGTCCTGGGGATCTGGACCCCACAGGGAGGGGTCACATGTATGGCAGTGAGCCAGAAACAGAGGGGCCTGGGCAGTGGTGCAGTGCGCCCTGATTGGTGCTAGCTGGCCACCTCCTGGATGGGTTCTGTTGCTCTACTTGGCAGGAAGATCAAGAATGGAGGAGTGGGAGGAAGAAGATCATAGAATCATAGAAGATTAGGGTTGGAAGAGACTTCAGCAGGTCATCTAGTCCGACCCCCTGCTCAAAGCAGGATCAACCCCAACTAAATCATCCCAGACAGGGCTTTGTCAAGACGGGCCTTAAAAACCCCTATGGATGGAGATTCCACCGCCTCCCTAGGTAACCCATTCCAGTGCTTCACCACCCTCCTAGTGAAATAGTTTTTCCTAATATCCAACCTAGACCTCCCCCACTGCAACTTGAGACCATTGCTCCTTGTTCTATCATCTGCCACAATTGAGAACCACCTAGCTCCATTCTCTTTGGAACCCCTCTTCAGGTAGTTGAAGGCTGCTATCAAATCCCTCCTCACTCTTCTCTTCTGCAGACTAAATTAGCCCAGTTCCTTCAGCCTCTCCTCGTAAACCATGTGCCCCAGCCCCCTAATCATTTTCGTTGCCCTCCACTGGACTCCCTCGAATTTGTCCACATCCTTTATGTAGTGGGGGGGCCCAAAGCTGAATGCAATACTCCAGATGTGGCCTCACCAGTGCAGAATAGAGGGGAATAATCACTTCCCTCAATCTGCTGGCAATGCTCCTACTAATGCAGCCCAATATGCCGTTAGCCTTCTTGGCAACAAGCACACACTGTTGACTCATATCCAGCTTCTTGTCCACTGTAATCCCCAGGTCCTTTTCTGCAGAACTGCTGCTTAGCCAGTCGGTCCCCTTGAGTCCTAAGTGCAGGACTCTGCACTTGTCCTTGCTGATCCTCATCAGATTTCTTTTAGCCCAATCCTCCAATTTGTTTAGATCACTCTGGACCCTATCCCTACCCTCCAGCGTATCTACCTCTCCCCCAGCTTAGTGTCATCTGCGAACTTGCTGAGGGTGCAATCCATCCCATCATCCAGATCATTAATGAAGATGTTGAACAAAACCAGCCCCAGGACAGACCCCTGGGCACTCTGCTTGATACTGGCTGCCAATTAGACATCGAGCCATTGATCACTACCCGTTGAGCCCGACGATCTAGCCAGCTTTCTATCCACCTTATAGTCCATTCATCCAATCCATACTTTTTTAACTTGCTGGCAAGAATACTGTGGAAGACCATATAAAAAAAAAAAGATATCCTGGCCCATGTGAACACTCCTTGTTTGAGAATAGTAAACCTAATCCAAATGTGTCAACTTGATGTTCTGCGTTGTTGGTATCACAGTGTGATTCTAGCCCAACTTAGTTCACCCTCTGGAAACCCATCCCCAGAGCACAAAGAGAACGTGAGGACTAGCTACTTCCCATTGTACCCAGTGCTCTCCCGCTAACAATGCCCCATTGCTGGTGAGAAGTGCTCTACTGGGCTGGTGTCTCACTGCAAGGATGGCTGCATTGCATCATGACATAAGTGTCTTGTTACAATGAAGTGACAAGATAAAGCTTACAAAGTTATAGAAAAAAAGGTGTGGGCACTGCAACCACAAATCCATCTCACCCAGTAACATTCATATATTTCAAACCTCAGAGCCCCCACGTACAGAATTTAAAAAAATAATTAAATTGCCATTAGAACATTTCTCTCTGTCCTCCTGAATGTAGAAGTTTGATTCCAAAATGTCTTTGCTGAGGAAATGCCATTCAGAAGAGTGTAGTTTCTCTTGTGTGTGACAACGGGAAGGCCAAAAGAAATGCTTTAAAGACACCCTTAAGACAAACATTAAGAGATGTGGCATAGATACCATGCACTGGGAGACAATAGCCCAGGACTGGCCAAGACTTGCCAGAGTAGGGACTATCGCTTTTGAGGAAAATCGCCTTACCTGGTCACAGAAAAATGCCAGAAAAGAAAGGACAGATGATTGTCATGTAGCAATCATGGCCCAACACTGCCTTCCAACATTACCTGCAATGTTTGCCAACGAGTTTGCGGCTCAAGGATTGGACTCCTCAGTCACCAAAGGACCCATAAAAATAAAAACCTGGCTAAAAGAGCATCCCTGACCCCGAGGGATCGCCAAAACCTTTATACCACACCATCATGGGCTGGGAATGGGAAAAAATGCACAGTGAGTGGTATAAATGGAGATATCCTATCTCCTAGAACTGGAAGGGACCTTGAAAGGTCATCGAGTCCAGCCCCCTGCCTTCACTAGCAGGACCAAGTTCTGATTTTGCCCCCGATCCCTAAGTGGCCCCCTCAAGGATTGAACTCACAACCCTGAGTTTAACAAGCCAATGCTCAAACCACTGAGCTATCCCTCCCCGAGGGAAAGGTACATTTTCAGGAGTTTGGGATGACTGTTACTCATGAAGGTCAAAGCCATGACATCATCCCACTTAAGTGCTGATAAAACCTGTGTCCACCTACACATATTTTTGTGCACACATATTTTATGTCTATTTTACCCATCGACATATAGTTTACAGACATAGTGTGCATGTGTGCACACAACACAGGGTATGCATCTAATACAATAGCGGCAACATGTATTTTATACCACACACATCCACTGCACTGCCCATGTGGCAGGGTAGAAAGCTAACTATTACAAAGCTGCAGAAGAGAATTTACCTTAAGGGAGAAAAAAATCCCACCTATGATTGAAACAGCAAACCACCTGCCTAGTGGACATTAAAATGATCTTTTCCATGGAGAATGCAGGTGTTATTTTTGGCTACAGCATCACAAACAAAAGGAAAGTGTTGTGTAAAAGTGACAGAGAGGGGTCTCAAAACCTGAAAATAAGTAAAAAACAAAACTGAGTCAGTTTCAAATTGGTTTTTGGGAATGAATCTGACACAAAGAGTTGTAGACAACGTCAGCCTCTCAAATTAAATTCTCCCATCAGTGTAACCAAGAAGTATTAACTGCTACTAAAAGGAATGGAGGTTGATCTAACAGGAAAGAATTTCTGAGCTGCAGACTCTTTCTAAAGGTAAAAGTCATTGCAAATTAAGGTACAAGATATGTAAAGGAATGAGAAAGTGACACTGTCTTCCCTTGTTCCAGAACTCTCTCCCACCCCCAAGCAATTGGCAGCACATGTTTTTTAATCTTATCTTGATATGTCAATAAATAATTATGTTTTTCCAACTGAACAACGAGCTAGACATGGCAAACTGTAATTAACAGCATGAAGCATAATACCATTTGGCATGCTCACTCCTCTTTTTTAATAGGATGATGCAACAACCCTTTTCAAGCCAATTCAAAAGAAACTTCTACTTATAATTACATGCTATCTTGATTAGGATTTGCTAATAACATCATGCCTATTGAGTCCGAACTACTGAAAAGATAACATAGATTTGTCCACTAACAAAATGTACTGCCAGACAGATAATATGTTATGGCTATTTCATGGAACTACACTTAAAGAGCTTGGGAAGGGAAAAAAAGCCTGCATTCATTAAACAAGATCACATGACTATGGGGATACAAATGAATTAGGCTTCATTATTGTGAAGGTAAAAGATATTATAGGCAGACGGGTAGCACCACCTATAATTAAGGTTATCTGACACTTCCCATTATAAGACCCTGTTTTCAGTTGCTTATAACTTCACCAAACCAATTGTTTGGGCTGAAATTTTACATGCAGAGGCCTGCATTTGGCTGAATTTTTAGGAAAATTTTGTTATGCCCTTGTTAAAAATGTCTGGTAATAATTTCCACTCCTAGCATCCCCGTGCTTTGGAGCAGGGACTTGAAATTTGGCTGGGGAGTGGCCTTTGTGTCAGCAATGTGCTTTTTGCCATGCCTGTGAAAGTCTGCCTACATTTGGCCATATTATCAGCCTTTGGGGGAGAAAATCACAGTTTGCACATGTTCCATAGAGACTTTTAGATTTTACCAGTTAAAATCTCCAAAGATTCTATCCTCACTGAGCCCCTCACAACCCCTTTGTGTGACCAGACTCTGCATGCAATCATCACAGAGTGGCTGAGCATACTCCCTCCAGCCCAGAACTATGGGGTGAAGTTGGATTTTCCCTGTAATGGCTGCTCCTAGCTGCGGTGAGCCAGGCCACCTGAATGATGGAATTTCCTAATTTCTGAGTGCTTAATGTTGCAACTTAAATAATGTTCTTTTAACATAGTTTTTTTGGTGTGTAATGTCAATGATAAGTAAGGCTGCGAATCATTTACGGAGGTCACGGGAAGTCACGGCTTCCGTGACTTTCTGTGAGCTCCGTGAATTTTGCAGCGGCAGTGGGGCCATGGGCCGTCCCCCACCAGGATCAGCGGCAGTGCCACAGGCTGCCCCCCGCTCAGAGTGGCAGCAGGGGCACGGGCTGCCCCCCCAGCAGAAGCATCACCCCATGCTACCCCCCCCCCAGCAGCAGTTTTCAGGAGCGCCCCCCTCATTAAGGCTACGTTTTAATCACAGGTATTTTTAGTAAAAGTCATGGACAGGGCTCAGGGACCGTGACTTTTTAATTGCCCATGACCTGTCCATGACTTTTACTAAAAATACCTGTGACTAAAATGTAGCCTTAAGGATAAGCAGTTTGCAGAAAAATGAAGAGACCTTCAATCATACCAAATTATGTTTAGTGGAAACAAAAAAATAATTCTCCTATCACTCAGTAAGCGCTGCAATTTCAAAAATATATGGGGGTGTATGCGACATGCCACATAATTATGTATGCAAAATCTATGTGTGTATATAGTTTGTAAATTCCAATTGGCTGTCGTAGAGAGAGTACACTTATAAAGTCTGGGGACAATACCAAGCTGGGATGGGTTGCAAGTGCTTAGGAGGATTGGATTAAAATTCAAAATGATTTGGACAAACTGGAGAAATGGTCTGAAGTAAATAGGATGAAATCCAATAGGGACAAATGCAAAGTACTCCCAGAAGGCATGATCAGTTGCGCACATACAAAATGGGAAATGACTGCCTAGGAAGGAGTATTGCAGAAAGGAATCTGGGGCTTACAGTGGATCACAAGCTAAATATGAGTCAACAGTGTAACACTCTTGGAGGGAAAAAAAGGCGAACATCATTCTGGGTTGTATCAGCAGGAATGTTGTAAGCAAGACACAAGAAGTAATTCTTCCACTCTACTCTGTGCTGATAAGGCCTCACCTGGAATACTGTGTCCTGTTCTGGGTGCAACATTTCAGAAAATATGTGGACAAATTGGGAAAAGTCCAGAGGAGAGCAACAAAAATGATTAAAGATCAAGAAAACGTGACCTATGAGGAAAGATTGAAAAACATTGGGTTTGTTTAGTTGGGAGAAGAGAAGACTGAGAAGGGACATGATAGCAGTTTTCAAGTACATAAAAGGTTGCAACAAGGCGGAGGGTGAAAAATTGTTATCCTTAACCTCTGAGGATAGGACAAGAAGCAATGGGCTTAAATTGCAGTTAGGGAGGTTTATGTTGGACATTAAGAAAAACTTCCTAACTGTCAGGGTATTTAAGCACTGGAACAAATTGCCTAGGGAAGTTGTGGAATCTCAGTCATTGGAGATTTTTAAGAACAGGTTAGACAAACACCTGTTAGGAATGGTCTAGTTATTACTTAGTCCTGCCTTGAGTGCAGGGGTCTGGACTAGATGACCTCTTGAGGTTCCTTCCAGCCCTACACTTCTAGGATTCTACAATCTCAGAGACATATCCATTTGTAACCGAGACACATTTTTAATTTTGCCCTGAATTAACTTGAAATGTAGATTAAAGGAAATTCATTTATTTTAAAAGCTTTGATTAATCAATGATTAATAAGTTAATGTTTGTAAACTAATGTGACTATGCAAATTACTACAAAAGTGCTAAGTGTTATTATTATGTTACTATTATGAATTGCCTATTAAAATAAAGTGTTTTCTTTTCCTTCATCTTTATTTCCCTTTTATTCCCTGCAAGAAAGACTCACCATCTCCAATGTTCCCTAAAATGAGCCAGAGAGCAGCACTGCCCTGTCAAGAAGTTGTGTTGGCAACTGGCTGGATATCAAATTCAATTTTCCCAAAGGAAGGCTAGGAACTAGAGACCCATTGCCATAGGTCAACTATTCCATATGCTTTACAGTGTATTCTTGAGTGCTATGTATAGTGCAATCTTAAATAATTCAAGGGATGGAGCTGCCACTTTTCCTTTGGAGAGTTGCAAGTCATGAAAAAGATTCCCTGGAGACCAATGAGTATAAATGATGATATTACTTACAGTAGTTGTACATAAAAAATCCAAAGCAATGAAAATAACCGTTGGCAATTAATCTCTTTTACATATGGAAAACTTGGTGTCTACACATATTTAGTAGAAAACTTGCTCTTCTCACTCAACGTGGGGTGAGTGTTCACAACATGGTGAAGAGTTAAATAAAAGAAGTCTTTTTTTGCCATTCAACCTCCCATCTCAGTATTAGTCATCCTCAAATAACCTAGGGCCCAATCCCACAAAAAACTTGTGTCCAGGAGTACCTAGTACTGCTGTGAATTGTCGTTCTGAAGTCAAGGTAATATTCACCGTGTCCAATAGTAAGTGTGTGCAGCATTGGCCCCTTAGACTGTAAATTCCTCCGAGACAGGGAGGCACATTTTTCTGCAATGTGCCATACACAGCCCCTGGTGCTCTATAAATAATAAACAATAATAAATATTCCATAAAGCAAAACATCTTTACCATTCTCTTCATCTCCTTGGAGACCTGGTGAGCACCCAGATGGTTGTAAAAGGGGCGATCCACACCCCAGTGTGGAGGGTTATGGCCGATGGAATTGGTGCGCTGTCTGTTCATTTTGGCTATTGTCGCTTTCTCATCTTTCTAAAATAAAAACATGAGAGAATTGCATGACGTATTTTGAAACATTTTACATGGCAATCACTCCCCAGACGCCTTTGTTTATGATCATTTATCCCCCTGCATTAACCTATTAATCATGCACTTCAACAGAAATAAGGAGCGTTCATCTGATCATTTCTTTATTGCTTTATTTCCTGTCCTTCCAAGCGTCACAGATAAGTAAAATGGGACAGTTTTTCAAAGGACTCAAAATTTGTTGCCCACCATTTTACTGGCAAATGATAACTCCCCTCCTCTGTGAGGACAAACAGCTCTGGTGCGTGCAAACAGGGTGTCTTTTTTTGCCTTGAGACGGAACAATTAAATTCAGGAACAAAATTGTAGTTCTGAGGGGACAGACTGTGTTAAGATTCCTTGGAAAACACGAATCAATGTGCCTGCAATTTACAGGACAAAGGCAGAGGGCTGATCTGCGTAAATGACTAGGAGCCAGGTTTCAATTCTGGCACTGATCCTGCCCTCCTGTACAATGGGGATGCCTCCCAAAGGAGGGGTGAAGAATACTTAATGTTTGCTGGGTACTGTACGTGGTAAGTGCTAAGAAGAAAATAATGGTACTGCACAAGGTGAAAAAGGTGTTTTCTCCTCTTCAACTCTAACTGCACATTTTGTCTTTGACTGAAATGCTCCCGAAGTTGAAGGGTGTTTGGTGGTAAGAGATAGCTATGAAATTTGGACCTGACTCAAGACTGCTGCAAAGGTTGGGTGTGTTTGAACCCAGAGATTTATTTCAGGCCCATCACCAATAAAAACAGAAGTGCAGGGCGCTATGGGGTGACATAATAGTATTGTGAATTACTTATTCTGAGGGTGTTTTCTAGCTAATGAAAAGCACTGCTTTTTCAACATAGGATTTTCTCTGTCCTCCCCTCGTTGGCCTCTGCTTTGTAAAGGAGGCAGGAGTAGCTTGTACAGGATCAATCCTGCAGTTTTCATTCAGACCAAGATTTCAACAAGAGTAGTAGGGTTGCTTAGTAGGGAACTATGTGATCTGACCACGTTGACTTAACAAAAACCAACGTGGCCGTGGTCGTAAGCATGTTAATATATCATTACTGAGAGATGGGCGACCCTTGGAGAGTTCGGGGGTTCTGTTGGAATGAGCATTTGAAAAGTTGTTTTTTTAATAGCTTGTGAGATCACCCTTTTTTAAGATTTCCTGGATCTGGCTGAGCACAAGCACCAGAACACACTCACGTAATTATTATTGCGTATCTTGGATTTCAAAGCCAGGAATTGCAGAGGCAGCAAAACAATTTTAGAAAAGAAAAAGCCACCATTTTTTCAAAATGATTGAGCCTGGTTCAGCTCAAGTCTTAGAGGAAGATACAGGTTAGTCCGTATATTCTCCATACGGATTCTCTTGTCCCAAGCAGTAACTGTGGTTTCCAAGGCATTCACCACGTTCCTGTCACGTTCTCACAGAATGACTGGTGCTATTTCCATGGTAACCAGAGAGTTAACGGTCACGTTTTATATTGTCATGCTTTTCTGAATTAAAAATTTGTAAATTTAGTGCTGGGGAAAGGTGCTAGATTGACAGCCATGGAGACGTTACTCTTAATAGCCACTGGATAATAACAGCCTGGGGTTGCTACTGCCCCATGGCTGCATTTGAACTGCTTCAAGGGTTCTATCTCATTACCGATTCCCAGGTCGCTGGGAGCACTGCTAGTGTATTCCTATAATGGGCTGGGGGCAACCGCAAAGAACTTTCAGCTCCATTGCAAAACTTAGAAGAAGAAGCTACACATTATCACAAACTGCTGAAGCCACAGAAAGACAGGTGTGGGGAAACAAACCTCATGACTGTCACTCCTGTCTCTCACCTGCATCAAACCAGCATCGTTTAATCTATAAGAGCTGGAACTGTGAACATTTTGTGCCAGATGAACTTCACATTAGCAACCATTATGGAAACTCTAGCTAATCTCCGAGAGAGCTGTGCTTTAAATGTTTCTAAAAATACACAAGTATGAAATGACTATTATCGGGGGGGTTTTAAAAGCCACAGAACTTTTACTTTTCTAACCTGTACGATCATTTGTGGTACTCTAGCTGCAACCCCTTGCATAGTTACAGATCTGTATATATCATCTGATGCCAGAAAAACACTAACAGAAAGAACAGATTAGGTATCTACAACCAAATATTTACTGCTCTGAATAATAAAAGTGACACTGCCTGTACATTTTATTACAGCTTAGTGAGAGACTTTCAACCAGTAGCAATCAAACAAAAGCTAGGCAGTAAATCTAGTCTGGAGACCTATAAAAGCAAACCTATTTGGTTACATTATAAATGCCTTTACGTCAACAGACGATAAAAGATACATGCGACAAGTTTTCCCCAATGGTGAAGCACAGTCCAATATGATATTAGTCTTAGTAAATGCAGATATAATCTCAAACAAAGACTTAATTCCAGAAATCCAAGCAGATAAACTGAAAGGTCTCAGCCAATTAGTAAACTGCATTTGCTTTTGACTAGGGACAATTGACTGTCATATACTAAATTTACATTATGTCAATTGTGTGATTAATTTGAAGGGAATAAAAGACCTCAGTAGGTACATGTGTATTGACAGTTCTGGGTTGGGGCAAGGTCAGGACAAACTGTGGTAAACACACACACTATTGAGGTCATTTACAACCATGAGATCACGGGCCATATAAATTATCCAAAGCTGTGTGAAGAACTCTTGCATTTCTTCCCCCTCAAAATGGTGTAGGGGAGATTTTGAACCATGTATTCTGTAGCTTTTGCCATAGATAAAACCCAGTGTGGGGCAGTGTTTTTCAGTCAAAGCCTCTGGTGGCAAAATTTTGCTTGCACAAATAAAACACGATACTCAAACTTTTTACTCAAATGGACTTCACTGTTAGTTGTACCACTTATTTAAAAGAACCTCCTTAACTTGATTTTTTTTAAATTTACTTTTTTTAAAAAATATTCAGATTTCTGATTGAACACTCTTTAAAAGTATGTTGTGATTTAATTTTTTTTTAAAAAGATGAAGTCCCAGCATTGTGAGGGACCCCAAGTTGCAGGGCAGGTGGTGACACAACCCCTCACTGGTCTGGACTGCACCCCAGAATGACACTGACTATACACAAAGTGTCATCAAATGCATGAGAAAACTGGGGAAAGATTGAGAAAAAGAACTGCTGACAATGTCTTTCAATTCTGCTAATCTTTATGTGCTATCTGTTACAATGGGAGCTGCAATAGTCTCAGACAGCAATGAGCTTTTCAAATTTAACATGGATAAACTCCAGAAGTTGCTTTGGGAACTTTCAAATATGAGTTTACAGAGACCGTAAATCTTATCCCCAGAGGTTTTATGAATTCTCATCACCATTTCCCACACACTGAGGTACAGTAACACCATGTCAAAACCACAGAAATAGTTGAGATTTTCTTAGACCAATCAATTGCATCAAACACCTTTACTCTATGGCTGCATCTACAGTAGGATTTTTTGAGATCTGTGGTTATCAGTGGGGCAGCTCCAGCAGTCAAAGCTGTAGCATTGACATTCCTAACTTAGCTATAGGATAGCTCCTTATATTGTTTTGCTGTCATACTGACATGTGAACTGTATTTCTGACAATAATATATGACCAATTCCATCACAGCAGTAAACCTATGTGAATGGAAGCCTGCTCAGCTGCAATGAAACTCATTAAATCTAAGATGTTTTAGTAGAGTCACATCCACAACATATAAACAATCATTTTGTTTGTTCAGCTGGATGGCGTTATTTAGAGAAGAATGAAAGCTGCTTTCCTAGGCGCCATGGCCAGAACTCATTGAGCCATTTCAGGCTTAAGGAGCCATCATTACCATTTCTTTCTGAAAATGTTGTACCTGCTAGTATTACAGGGAACAGCCACATTTCCTATAACTGAAAGAGAAGTGAGAAAAATACATGTGTCCCCCCCCCTTTTTTTAGGGTTTGTTGACTTTGTACATTCGGCAGCACTTTGTGGACAGTCAGCATTCTCACTCTCTAGTTGATGGTCATGTTCAGTGCCTGCATTATTTTCTTAGCATAGTGTTTCCCAAACTTCTGAAAGCTGATGCTCCCCCATTCAAGAAAATGAAACTACCGGCAACCCCACCATGTGGTGTTAGAGCCCTACTCAATGTAATGTAGACATCTTCCATACTCCCCCAGGTAGTCCTTTGTGCCTCCCATCCCACTTTGGGAAATGCTTGCATAGATCGTTAAGTTAAGGTTGAGATACTATAAATCCTTGCCTTTCTTACATGCTTTGATGAGCTATGAAATAGTTAGCAACTTGCTGTTTAAATTGGCATCTGAGTTCACATCCCATTAAAATAAATGGGAAAGGTCACACTTAGAATCTATTGTTTCAGGCTGTCTGCAAACTCAGGCAGACATCTGTGCATTTATTACACTTGCTTTATGTTTTGAATGGTTTCTTCACAACCCTAGGAGCTAGGGGTTTTTGTGTTGGTTGGTTTATTGATTGACTTCTTTTGTTTTCAAATGAAAGTGGAGACTCTGGAGAACAATATAGAGGTCTGTCTGTGTCCCCTTGGCTATTTCTTCGCATCCCCCGGTTTGAGGAAAATGGCAATAGCATAACACCATCACTCCTGTACTTAACAGAGGCATGGGAAGGCAGGGGCTCAAACACCAGCTTTCCCACAAGTTCTGCAAGGAAGCGTTTACCAGTAACAGCACCAGCAAAGCTGCTGGTGAAACTGAAGAGGCAGTAGGCAGGTATGTGCAGGGAGAGGAAAGAGATGGGGTTGGGTCTGAACCAGTTTGGTTTTGAAACTCTTGTGTCTGCCTGTTCCTTCTGCTAGTAAAAGATCTTTATAAGCATCAAGGGGGAAGCAGAAAAGTCCCTATGTATATTTTCAATTCTGTGGATGTTATTTAAAGACTGCTCTATCAGAAACTAATTTTTTTTTAACAAGTCAATATAAAAAAATTCAAGTTGGTAGCATCCTTTTATTAAACTATTTTCAAAGGAGGACCTAGTCTGATATATATACAAGTCACTGGAACAGAAAAATATTACATACATTCCTCCTATTTAATTAGTGCAACAGAAAACTATGTTGATGCAAATAATTCATTTAACGGCTGAGAATGCAAACAGACAAAACAGCAGGAAATTCAAAGTTATGATTCATCAGAGCAACAGTAAGTGGAATTTGGTATCACAGTGTATGCCATTAATAGGGCCGGCTCCAGGCACCAGCGGAGGAAGCACGTGCCTCGGGCGGCACATGCTAAGGGGCGGCATTCCGTCCATTCTTGGGGTGGCACAGTCCGGGCGGCTTTTTTTTTTTTTTTTTTTGCTTGGGGCAGCAAAAATGGTAGAGCCGGCCCTGGCCATTAACTTTATGCCTTAACTATTCTCCTGACAATGCTGAGTTACAGTGTCTGTGGGAGTTATGGGCCAGTTATTCAGACACTTGAGGTATGCCCACGTAAACTGGGAAATTGCTCATCCAAATGGCTAATTGCATGGATTTGAAAATGCAGTCATGGTAACTCTATGTAAATTAGGTCCACAAGTGTTCACCTTAATTATCTGAAATTCTGGCCTCACTACTGTGAATTCCCTTACTTTATTTGCCATCAACAATAAAGTTGTAATTACCCGGGTTTTTTGGCATAATAATTGCATTATGTGATTGATTGCATATGCAAATAAACATGCTAGGCCAAATTAATCACTGGGGTAAGGAGTGCCCCTCCACTGAAGTCAGGCAAACCTGTTTTCCCACTGACTGATTTTATCTGAACATGCAAAGGTGAGTTCTGTTTAAATTCAAGATTTTCAAAAAACTGAGAGTAGGCATGCAAAATATCAGCTCCAAAGGTCATCGTTTCAGAAAGTTTAAAATGAAAACAGCTATCTCAATGATAACTGCAAGTGAAATAGCTTTCTGGAAAGAATAAATAAGACTTGCAAAGCCTGATGTAGATGTAACTGATCTTGCCTGGGCTGACAGCAAGGTTGGAACATGGGAATTTCAATGCTAAAAGCATGAGCTTCTACCACTTGAGCTAAAGAACCGATGTCATTAACTGGAAACAGTAGCAGACTCACTAACCTCTTACGTCAACCAGCTACTAGAGATGGACAAAGATCCAACACTATCCTGGTGTGGGTTACATGGACAGTGCAATCAACAGAGGTCCTGGGCTGTAAGGTGCTGAATGCCACCAGCTCCACTTGAACTGGGTTTTGAAGGGGTTCACCACCCTGCAGAAATCAGGCCCCGAGTGACCGAACCATCCAATGAAGTGTTGTTCACCAAAAACAACCCTTCTTGGCAGAAAGGCCAAGGATTTAAACAGACCTACTCTCTCACCCCTGGAAGGAGCCTAAAGATCGGAGATGAGGTACATTTGTGGAGCAGTGGAGGGTGAGGGAAATTTGCCCTGCCACTGCATCTGCTGCTCCTGGTTTACGTGGAAAAACAGAAGATTTACATCTTTAGCCCATATGAAATACATTGCTACCCTGGGCCACAACGCGATACATACTCAGCTTTGTTATGAGAACTCCATATACAGTGTGTGACTAACAGGAACCCAGACACCACTCACAGGAACCCATTACTAAGTTAGACGAACATTTTATGGAGGTTATTGGAACGGACTCCAGTAAAAACCTCACCAAATAAATCATACACAAGAAAGTAGCTAAAAATAGAGGGAATGGAAGCAAAGGTAAAACACTGGTACCTTGTCCATCTTTACTTCTAGCAAAATATTAAGCAGGGGGGGGGGGAAGGAAAGAGAAAATGCTTTTCACTTCTGATAACTTTTTATTCTATTAAAATTGGTATTTAAATTTGGGCAGAGAGCTTTCAAAGCTTCAAAGAGAGGCAAGGTCAGGGCTTCAATTACAAACAAGTGAACTGTAAGAGTGAGGAAGCTGGAATTGTGAGGCCTAGAACTCAGGTCACCTCGCTTCTCTTGGACTCTGACACTAGTCTTTGTGACCTTTGGGTAAGTCACATCTTTGTGCCCAGTTTAAGTATAATAACTTCCTAAGCCACATGGATATTGCAAGTCTTAATATTAAGTGCTTTGGGACCCTGAGGTGCAGAGTACTATTAGCAGCGGCATTACGTTAGAGCCGAGAGGTCCCAACTAAGACCAGGGCCCCATTGTGCGATGTTCTGTACCAACACATAGTACAAGAGCTTACAGTCCAATAGACAAGGCAGGAAAAGGGTGGAAGAAATGAAGTACCAAACCCACGGGGGACTGAGGCAGAGAGTCACACAGGAAGTCTGTAACTGAGAACTGCTAACTGAACCCAGAACTTTTGAGTCCCACTCCACCACAAGACAGTCTTGCTGAAAAACGAGGCAAACGTGCTTTGGATTACTCCTTTTGAAAATTCTATTGCAGTCTCCGCTGCAGCCACCGTGAGGCAGCAGAATGTTGTAACATATTTTGAAGTACTAACATTCCACTTGTCCCAACAAAGATCTACAGATCTTCACAGGAACATAACAGATACTTAGTGTGTTCTCCTGATGTAACAAATCAATACACCCTCCCTCCCCTGGACATGGGCCCTCACCAAAAGTGTGTTTTGGAGCAGTGAAGAGGGTAAAGTGTAAATATCTCAAGTGGCTTGAGCTGCCCACTGACAGGCCATGATGTGTGGGACATAACGATCTTGCCCTGAAAACTCTAATCATCTTCTGAAGATTGACAATCATTAATGAGGTTTATCTCTTGGGTAGATAGATACCAAAACATTAGCTTCTCTCCTTAGAGGATGATAATGGATTTTCTTCCCTTCTTTGCATTTAGAAGATTTGAGGCTTGCTTTCCTTCCTGACAGAATGATGATGAGCAAGTAATGATCTCAAGCTAATTTTGTATAGACATAGTGGTCATTCACCATGTTATGCATGCACCATGCTTGTCACCAGCAATGCATTTAACCTCATAACGCCCATGTTTATCAACATTCCTATTTTACAGAAGGGGAAAATAGGTCAAGTGATTTCTTCAAGGTAAGACAGCAAGACTAAGGGAGAGCTGGGAACAGAACCCAGATGTCCTGACTAATAGTCCTGTGCTTTAACACAAGACAATCTTTCCTCTGTGAGTTAGAATAGATGTTCCAAAGTTTGGGGATGTTCTGAAATAGTGTTTTGCTTTGTCCCGTTATGGACCTGGAGACAGCTGCAAAATAAACATTCGGATCCAGTTAATAAATTTTCAGATGCTCAGGGGGTTTCAAATCTACAGTAGAGTTTTGATTAGTCTCAGATTCAAAATTCAAAAACTGAGTTTTGCTCCAGACCCATCGCTACAAGCTGGTAAGAACTTCAGACAGCATACATAGTGTCCACTGGTGCTTGGAGCTTGACGAACGAAATACTGGGTGAAATATCATGGTCTGTGTTATGCAGCAGGTGAAATTAGATGATCAAGGTAGTCCTTTCTGGCCTTAAAATCAGTTATAATCTGGACACACAGACTAGTTGCAACACAGCCCACTTTTTGTTAGAAGAGACACACAGCAGAACCAGTGGAATGAGTGGAACCAGTGACTGTAGCCTACTGCATTGACTTGAGTCCAGCTCAAGTCAATAGTGACTGAAAGCTGTTACCTTGTGCTGCTTGTTCAAGTGATCTATGGGAAATGAATTGGTACTCTCAGTCCCGTTCCACAAGGACAGGCATCCACCATCCCAGCACACCCTGACTGATAACCTGGCTGGCAGAACCAGCAGATATACTGAGGAAGCATGTACCATGGAGTGAAGCACTGTCACTAACTCAAGGGGCCCCTCTAGCTCATGTCTGAGGCACACTAGTGGGCAGGCGGGGAAAGCTTCCCCGGCTGCAGCCAAAGCTGTACCTGGCCTGGGGTATGATGGAGAACTTTGCTTTTCTAAGGCTAATAATTTGCCAGCTTCCACCAGCATAAAACTCAGTTACAAAATAATCTCCCAAGTGGTTAAAAAAAAGGATTAAGGCCAGATTCTTTTGTACAGACGAATTGTGCTTGGGGCAGGAACGGGGTGAGAAGAGGTGCAAAGGTGGCCATACCCTGCCTCCCCCCAGACACACACCTGTGCTGGGGGCCAGGAGGGAAGGTATCCTAGAAGTTGTTACACTGGGCCTCTGGCACTAGAGGATTTCTTGGCATAGAGGGAATCCCCTACTGGCCAGGAAAGCCTAGCTTTCAGGCTGCTTTGAGGTGTTAGGAGTGGCCACCAGCCAAAAACACCTAAAACATACATTAGTCTGTTTGCTCTTACCCGTTTTTGACTGCAGCGTACAATCAGGAAGGTCTCTATACTGTGCTCCTTGAGGTAAGCATTGCGTTCTCCTCCAAAACCCAGCTCCACCTCGTAGTCTCCATTCAGATAATTCAAGGTTGCTTTGGTAATGTGGATTCGCCTGGAATGAGACAAAAGGCAAATTGTGGAGTTCATTAGGCAGCTCTAATAATCACATATCTAGTAAGCCAATTCCTGCCGGTGACAGATTCTGTGCACTAGAACAAATAGCTCATTTCAGGGTCCAATCCTGCTGCCGCTGATATCCCCTGGGAGTTTTGTCTTGCCTTTCAAAGGGAGTAAAATCAGGCCCATTGATATTTTTCCATAGAATTAGGTTAAAACACATTATCCAAGTTTTGCATCCATTAATAAGCATCCCGGTGGATGTAAGGCAGCCATTCATTCATTTGATTTGCTTGCTCTAACACACAGTAGACATGCTTGCTCAACAACCAAAACACATTACACACACATGACCGAGACATGAGTCTATAAAGTCATATGCCATGTATACTCTGCTGCATCTAGTTTACTATACCATATTCATCACCGTAGTACCCAGGTGCCTTACAGAGGTATACAATCAAGTAGATGATCTATGTTTTCTACTCTTCCCTCCTAGGGGAGAGGAAATATAGAAATACCTGCAGAATAATAATCTCATGGGGAAGCTATGTCAGGGAGTTGGTCTTCCACTGGTCCTTAAGGTAGTGAAATGTACGTTTATTTGGATCTGTTATGGAAGGGTGTTCCAAAGCAGGAACAACATTTCCTTCTGATGACCAGGTGATATCTTCAGCAAACATTTATTAGCATATGGTTACACCTCTCTCTAACCATGACCCATTGTGATAGGGATCACACAGAGACATTAATCCCGAGTGTCACTTCATCAATTTCACTGGAATTACAAAGAGGATGAATTCCATTCTTTGCATATAAGGCATGTCCACCATGGGTGACTGCAGACCTATTGTGAACAGAAGTGTAGGGTTGAGAGGAAATAAACCAGCCAGTGAGTGCCCAAATTCAAAATTCTGCACCACACTCATGCTATGACAGACAAACAAACTAACCAAGACCCTCCTGCAGGTCAAAAGCAAAACTGTCATGTGGATTGACTCACAACAGCTTTGGTGAAGCAACAACTTACCCTGCTTTACCTCCGGCTTCCATGTGATTGGCTAGCGTGACATCATTTGACCACACATCAAACTGCCACTTCCTGAGGCCCAAGACTCCACAGTGAACTCTCCCACTGTGGATCCCAACCCTCATGTTCACGTTGACTCCTGTCACCTCCCGGACCAATCTGAAAAGAGATGCAGAAAGAGAAGGATGTCTCTGGGAATTATGTGCCTGTATCCAGTGACATAACTTGACTCCAAGAGTGCAAAATCCACAATTCCCTAGAAATTATTCAAACACACACAAAGGGCTGCTCATTCATAGTACTTTAGCTACAGAAAACAGACAGGCTGTACTGCACTTTGATAATCTGGCTAGCCAAGCAAAGTACTAATTAGACAGGGGTGTCCTTGGAATAAGTCCTTTGTTCTCTCAACTTGGTTGCAAGTTCAGAGCTCATGGAAAAATTCTTTGGGAGGGTGAAAGCACTAAGTCTTGGTCTTTGATTTCCATTCCAAAACTGGACATAACCTCCCAGCTCTCTGAACCTCATTAAAAGTAATAGCATGTTGCAAAGAGAAAAAGGAAATGATTTTGAGCTCGTAATTTGTCTGTATGGCACCAGGCATCAAGTGTTCCATGGATGAAACCTGATCTGTGTGTGAAATACTCACTGCAGTTGGAAACCTTGAACTGAGCTTTAAGCTGCAGCCATCACAAACCACAGAACCACATCTTCTGCTCTCACTCCAAGTGGGCAGCTACAAACACTCAGACTCTGATTTTAATGAGCTCTTGGATCCTCTGTTTGCTCCCAAAACGATTACTGTCATACTTGGTGGTTTTTTTCCTTTTTAGGGCAAAAATTTACTTGAAGAGCTCTTCACATGGAAATTTCATTTGGGAATTCAGGTGGGGGGGGGACCTACGAAGGGTCTGATGGCCTCATTAAGGCCAAATATGGCTTATAGTTGCTGATGATCACATCATTACCAGAATGCCCATGTTTCACAGAGAAACTCACCCGACAGTTCCTTGGTTGTCTATGGGGTTGAGAGGGGGGCAGGGCACACAACAATCTGAGCAGTTGATTCTATGGGCCAGATCCTGTACTTTCAGTAAACGCAGGTTCTTGTTGTGCACAAGGCAAATCCTACTAACTGCAGTCAGTCCTGACCATAGCCCTGTTCTGTTCCTGCAAAGACAAGCTAATCTGGGGGAGGAACCTGCATGGAAAGGGAGATATTAATTCTCCAAGGATCTAGTGCATTCTGCCCTCATCACCTGATATGGGGCTCCACAGCCTTAGGTTTGGTAACAAACGAGCAGTGGTTGCATACACCAGTCAATAAAATAAATTGCCCCAAATTCAGTTTCATTTGTTCCTTATTCTTTTCTTTTCTTTAAGAAGGAATCAAATGGTTTTATAAAAGTGCTATTTTCAACTCCAAAGCCTGATCAGGATTGAGACCTCATTGTTCTAAGTGTCATACAAACACAGAGGTAGATATGGTCTCTCTCCCAAAGACCTCACAATCTAACACTTGACATGTTTCTAATGGCAAACGCCTGACACTTTGACTTACCGGGGTGTTATCATTGAACCTTGTCTCATAGCTCCCAAATGAACTGATAACACAGGCTGTTTATTTTTTCCTCTGGTTTTCTTAACGATATATACATAAATAGAAGCCTATCTTTCCACTTACTCATCCCGGTACTTACATGTCCTCTGTGCACTGCACTGTCTAGCTTTGAGAACACTTATTTGTAACCAATTATGCCTATGTTAATTGATCTGCTCAGAGCTGGAACTCCTCAATATAGGTCCAATTCTGTGATATGGTAAGTGTTCACAAATCCCAATGATTTCATTGGGAGCCAACATGTGTTCAGTCCTTTTCAGGATCAGCTCCTCTAGCATTAAAGGATCTAAAACAGAAATGTAAAGGCTCTGCAGTTCTCATCTCCTTCAGTTCAGTAAATTGGATTGAATTTCCACTTTATCTTGATCAAGTCTCAAGGTACGTATTTATTGTGCTGGGTACAGTACATCCTTATTATTGGGATTTTTTCAAGGACATAAACAAACACCCACACCTTTGTCTCGTTTTTTAGATCACAAGTATGTGGTTTGAAAAGCAGCGTTCCCACCTAAGAGATCTCTTTCTGAGACTGGTATGCAACAACTATTCCTCGTCTCATACACAATGCACACCTGGACTATTATATCTGTACTTTCACTTATTTTTACATGCTGCTTCCTTGCACTTTTCACCTGTGAGATCTGTATAAAAGGAGTTGTCAAATAACCTGCTTCAATGGCTGTAGTAAAGAATCCCATGGAATTGATGTGGAGTACAAAGAAATGGCAGGTTAGGCAGCATCTTATTAAATGCTAAAAGGAATCATTTCCAACAACTTGTACTACCAAGAAAACACTCGGTCTATTACATTTAACAGCAAAGGTCTCGCTTTCTACCGTGGGTGGCTTGAAAGAATCTATAGCCCTTGACAGATTGCTTTGTAAACCACCCTCCCCGCTCAACTGAGTAACACTTAGGGTATGTCTCCTCTGCAGTTAAACACCCGCAGCTGGCCCACGTCAGCTGGGATGTGGGGCTACAAAACTGCAGTGTAGATGGCTGGGGATGGAGCCTGGATTCTGGGACCCGGTGGTGGGTGTCCACAGCGAAATTTTATAACCCTGTCTGAGCCCCACGAGCCTGAGTCAGCTGACACGGGCCAGCTGCAGGTGTTTAATTGCAGGGTAGACATACCTTATGAAGCCGGAAGAGTCTAGGCTTCTTTATTGAACTGCAACCCACCTTGCCTTGAAAAAAATGCATTGGGCTGCTAGTACCCTAGGGTTTACAAATAACTCCTCCTCTATCTTTAAAGCTTGCCTCCCACTTTGTATGGGATGAAAGGCATTTAACAATCACTGGAATAAGTGATTTTCTGTTCTCACTCCCCCTTCCTCCCCCAACCTCCACCTACCCTTAGGAACACAGAGAAAATGTTTCAGATTTATTAACAGTTACAAAGATCTCTTGAACATTGTAAAACAGACTTTATCATTGCTGGGCTTTGCCCCATGTGGAGTTACTTTTGCCTGTGCACAGGGACGGCAAAGCAGGTGTTGAACGCTACTGTTGTAACCCGTTGGATTTATACACTCGCTCAGTGCAGTGTAAACGACTGAAAAGGGACAAGGCAATGAAGCACCAGGCTGCTTATCTGTGAATAAACAGCCAAGCCCAACTGTTTGCGGCCAAGTAATTAGTCTGAAAGAAGCTGTCCACCCACCAATAAACAAATCCTCTGGACTTGTGCCCATCTTCAGGAAGATGACTTGGCACAGGGTGGATGAAGGGGTGATCTGTGGCAGTTGTGAGGAGGATACGATCCTCTTTCCCCATCCCAAGCACACTCTCTGCAGCTGCTACGGACCCTCAGGGTTGCAGTGGCGTCCATGATTGTGGCACCAGCAGCATCCTTCAGTCCCCTGATCCTAACCGCCCTCTAAGTTGGTGCAGTTGGAGCCCTTTTGGTGCACAGGCCTATATCATATTGTCCTCATGTAGCTTCATCAACATCCTGTCTTAGCCTTTCCTCCCCCTACACATTACATCTGCAGCCTATTGGGCCTTTTCCAAATCAGGTTAGTAGGCAGCATTTTTCCCTTTAAGAAGCAAAGGGGCAAGCTACTGCAGAATGACCAGGGGTCTACAAAGGTTACAGACAGATTTCCATTAGAAACCCTCTTTTCACATGCCTCTACCTTGCTGAAAAATTCTTGTTTGGGACTGACACCTTCCATGCCTAGGATGACCCTATCCCCGTAGGGAGGAGGGGGAATATTTTAGATGCCCCATCTGGTTCTAGTGGAATCAGGCTTCCATCTTTCTACTGTCAGGTCCATTTGTGTGCCTGTGCTGGTCCCAAATGTACCCGCTCTCTGCTGGCCTTTAGCTCAATGAGCTAGCTACCTCATGCATTAAGAGATGAAATACATTTCTCTCCCTGGGGAATCGGTACTTACGAGATAGCCTCTATCATGTCCATTCCCATTTCAACACAGCAGTGTGCATGGTCAGCTCTTGCTTCTGGTAATCCAGACACGCAGTAGTAGCAATCGCCCAAGATTTTTATACGTAAACAGTGATTTTCCTACAAAGAAAAAAGAAAGAGAGGGAGAAGTATGAAACTTCATTTCATGCTTGCAATAACTTGCCTTCTAGGGCAGTGAATGTTAGAAATCTAGTGAACCGGTGCAGTATGTCAATCGTGTAACAGGAACCAAAATCAGAATTATAATAGAAAACTTACAGCTGCAAGCTTATCAAATCTGGCAAAGAGCTCATTCAGCGTCATGACCAGCTCCTGAGCTGTACACTGGGAGGCCAGGCTGGTGAACCCCTCTATGTCTGCAAAGAGGATGCTATGGAAAAAAAATAAAGAAGAAAGATACAGACACAAGTGCCATTAAATTATTGCCTCGTTGCCTAAGTTCTAATCTGCTAGTTAATGTCCCAAGAAGAACACACAGGCTGGGAGTCATTCAAGTGGCTTAATTCATGGCTGATATCAACCCTTTTCCCCAACAGAGCACACTCTTGGCAATTTCCCTCCTTGTCCCATTTCTGAAGGCTCCACTCAGAAAAGCCACACTCATTTGTCTACTTTCCTGCCCCCCAAAAGAAATTGAGGTTTTTCCTGTAATGTGCAAATCTAATTTCCTTGTCCCACCTCTCACACAGCTATAATGGTCTGGTTTTCTTGCCTACACCCCTGATCCATTACTACTGCAATAATAATAACAGTACTCTGCTCATACATTGTAGCCTTAAAGGGACCTTAAAGTGCTTAATAGATGCTAAGTTCCACAACACTCCCTGTGAGGCAGGAGTTATACTAATTGTATAGACAGGTAAAGCAAGGCACAACAAGGTTGAGTAAAATGCTTAAAGTTGCACAGTGAAGAGCAGGACCCGAGAGTCCTGATTCCCTGTTCTAACCCACTAGAACACCCGGCTTCAGAGCCATGGAACGCTTCTCTGTTCTTTATGAACCAGCGAGGGAAGTCTGCAGTTTTCTTATAGCCCAGCCTTATTAGCTTCCTTTTCTCACCTCTAGTTTTTTGGTCTAATTTCTGAAAAACTTATATAAATAATATTTCACTTTTACACAACATCTTCCATTCTGAATGGTCCCCAAAGCACTATCCACAACTATTCACATACAGTACCCCGATACGCTGTCACCACGGAGGATGTAGGGAAGCAACCTGGCAGCGTAGAGCGCTGCCGCAAAACAAGAAGGGAGGGGAAGACATTCTTGCCAAACACACTGGGGCAAACCACTTCTGTTACAAGAAGTGTGTCAGGATCTTTAACATCCATATAGAGCAAATAAGACTAAGACTGTTAAGATTTCATCCGAAAGACCCCTAAACTGCATCACACAAACAGACATGAAACTAAATTATTCTACCTTGGAAAAAAGATGAGTTATCCCTCCAGGATTTGATGCAGTTGGGTCTAAATATTAGACATGCTGTTTAGGCCATTGAGGTGCCTCACAAAGCAGAGTGAGATGCCACATTACACCCAGCTCATTATTTGCTACAGGAGATCTCTGATTTGTTACTCCCCAAGAGCTGCTGCTCTAGGCAAACTGCAGCGGGCACATTTTCAGGGACATCTTCCCATAACATCCCAGGACATGAAGTAGTGCAAAAGTAGCAAAAAAAATTTCATGAGTATTTTGAAAATGCTGAAGCACATTTTGATTCAGGCACATTTTCACCCTGTTTTCTCACTTCCCTTCCATATTTCAACTCTAATATCTGACCATACTGCATGAAATAATTTTGGTCGGGCAGATGTTGACGCTCAAACACGATAGGGAAGAGAGAAAACAGGGTGCCAAGCATGCCTGAACCAAAATGTGGTTTGGGATTTAAAAAAAAATACTAATGGAAACATATAATAAATCAAGCTTTCATATCATTTGCAAACAAGTTAAAACAAAGGAATACAATTAAAATAAACCAAAAATCTATTGAGATGCATGTATAGCTTCCTAAGCAACCATGGCTCTCCCTTGAAGACCTTGTACATTTTAATCTTGTGTTGTATTTTTGGACCATGAGCAATTATTATTAGAACTGGCTCATTATAAAAATTGGAAAATGTCTGATTCTTATGCTGGCAAAAAGCCTAATCTTTTTGTGGGCTCAAGATCTACATGAAAACTACTTTCATACTGTTACTTACTTTTCAAGACAGGAATACTCTGTTAGGCACCAGTACAAGACAGAAAAGCATTTAAACGGCCCTGGATTCAATATAATATGTGGTTTCCCTTGACTGGGATGGGAGGAAAACTGGTAAAATTTCACTATGGGGCAAACAATGAAGTCCTTCATCTTGCTCAGATCCCATTGTGTGGGCCTGTGCATATTACATAAACGACATTACACCTAAAGCACAGCTAGTAGTACTGCTCATTGTTCTCTTCTAGGTATTTCTGGAGACACTATGCATAATGCCTCACATCGCGTCACCGCTTGGGCAGTATAGTGGCTGTCTCTCACACACAGAGATTACTCTAATGATTCTGAAATAAGGGTCAGTGCTAATGCTAATATGCACAGGATAATAACTAATGGTCCCCCTCGCCATCATGTCAGGTAGGTAATGGACACTCCACAAAAGCTACTCCTGGTAATCTTTTATTGGTAAAATGGAGTAATTTTCAGAGGGCTTCATAGCTGATTTGCACACAAATTTATGTCTTTTCCAATTGAAGCTAAATGCCAACAGCCTCAACATTGCCTTAACTTGTAACCTTTGCTAGATGAGCAAAAATTGCTTTTGGGTTGAACGCTGATGAATTAAAGATGCCTTTCTGTCAGCTTTATCCTCATCCTGAAGTTACAGGGAAAGAGCAGCTATGGGCCCTATTTTAGGATTCCACATCTGGCCCTCTGGCTGAACTTTGGACAGCTGTTGCACAGTGTAACACTAGAAACTCACAGATACAAACACCAGAGTTATGAAGTGACCGGTCAACCACACACCTCATCTGGAACCAGAAGTAGGCAATCAGACAGCAGCAGAGACCCCACTACAGTTCTGTGTTAAATTTAAACTACTAAGAAAAGGGAAAGTTTAAAAAATTGACAAGGTAAAGAAACTGTTTTTGTTCTTGTTTCATTTAAATTAAGATGGTTAAAAGCAGCATTTTTCTTCTGCATGTTCTGGTTGGTAAAGTCAAGCACTGGACACCTTCCAACTTCTGCAACAAATGAAGCAGGTTTCTACAGCCAACAACCTCCTTCATTCTAAACCAGTGGTGCTCACACTTTTTCAGTTGTGCCCCCTGTTACCAGTAATGGGATCTGTCTGCACCTTCCCCCTCCATTACTGCACAGCCAAGGCTTCCTCAGCAGTGGAGCTTGGGCTGAAGGCAGAGCTGGGGGTGGAAATAGGGATGGGGGAGTAGCTCCAGCTCAGAGCGGAGCTAGTTTGGAGGTGGAGAGGGAATGAGGGCAGAGCCCGTCTGGGAGCGGAACGGAGGTACTGCTGGGGATGGAGCTGGTCTGGGGGCAGACAGGGAGTGACGGCAGAGCTGGGCCTGGAGGCGGAGCAGGACTTGGGGCTGAACAGGGTTGGGGGAGGAGCAAAGCTGGGGGCGGAGTTGGTCTGGGAGCCGGGCTGGAAGCGCAGCACTCCCACCCCCCCACCATGGGGGCTGGCCCCAGCCCCGCCGCATGCCCCCCATAACATTCCTCTGCGTCCCCGAAGGGGAGCATGCCCCAAAATTTGGGGATCACTGCTCTAGACCCCTGATTCATCCCCAGAGCTCCACCAGTGTACTGAATGAAACAGGGTCCTGTGAAAAAATAGCAAGTGATCACATAGGTAAAGGCTGCATGACAATGCAAACACACAAGGGGGATGAATTGAAGCTGAATGGGCAGCCTTCGTTCTGGCATTAAAGTTTTGTGTGCTTGACTTTGAAACTGCAACATTCTTTGAACCGTTTTTTGGGGTGGAACAGACTTATAGGCCACAATTTAGGGCTATTATCATTATCTAGCCTGCCCTCCCCCTCCCACACAACACAGGCCACACAATATCACCCCACAGGCAGAGTCAGAGCTTCTCTTTAGAACGAAATCTACCAGAAATTCCCCCCAAATGGCTGATCAGATTTGTGGGACATAGAATTGAAAGAGGAATTACTGTAATTATGCCAAGTTATTCTGAGGGAAAAAAGGAGCCTTCGTGCCTTAATTCCACCCCACTCGGCCACTTCCGACCCTTTCTTTGTCTGGCGCCATTTATTTAGTGTCGTTTTATTTCAGGCTGCCCTTAGAAAATAAAGGTGTTTTGTTCAAGGAGGATGGCAGCTAGCATCTCTATTGGCAGGGCCGGCTCCAGGCACCAGCTTGTCAAGCAGGTGCTTGGGGCGGCCACTCTGGAGAGGGGCGGCACGTCCAGCTATTCGTCGGCAATTCGGCGGACGGTCCCTCACTCCGGCTCGGAGCGAAGGACCTCCCGCCGAATTGCCGCCGCAGATCGCGATCACGGCTTTTTTTTTTTTTTTTTTTTTTGGCTGCTTGGGGCGGCCAAAACCCTGGAGCCGGCCCTGTCTATTGGAAAGCAAAAGTCAAGCCAATTATTTTGCAGGATTCATCAGATGAGGCATTTTCCTACAGGTGAAAGTGGACTATGCTTACACATCAATGAGTGCAAGACACTGCAGTCGTGCCCCTTCACAGACGAAGGGTCAACCAGCATTGAAATTTTGGGACGAATAGAGATGTTGACGATAAAGGCTAAACAAAATGAGGGTTTTAGCTATAAATCTCAAGGGGATGAAGAGCTTACTGGTTTAAAAATGCCACTGATGCCATTAGTGAAGGCTGAGTGGAGGGGAATGGTAGTAATTGACTACAATTAATTTATGGCCTGAATTTCATAGATGATCAGCTGCCACAGGTCCTGCTGACTTCACTGGGAGCGGAGACTGTTAGCACATCTGGAAGGCAATTGCTGTGCAAAAAATATAATCTAAACAGGTAATTAAAATGCAGAAATGGCTTTAATGTTCTGGAGGTAGTTTCTGCATCATCACTGACCTCATGCTAAACTCATAGTGGGGTCTACATTGACCAGAGCTTGACTTTCCCCCTTATTTTTATGTAACTATAAGAGATGGTAAATTGCTTATTTCTGGGGGAATACAGGGGAGAAGAGAAGTTAATTTTTTTATATGGCTGAAGCCCTTTGGTCTCAACTTGGTCTTAACTCGATGATCCACAAGGTGCACTACCCAGTGTTTTATTACTTAAAATTCATTGTCTTTTTTCCAGAGTATATTTTCCTTTATCCTATAACACAACACAATACAACTTCAACTCCTACTCCCATTAAAATGCTTGACAAAACTCCCAGTAATGTCATGGGCTGCAAGATCTGGCTGGTAATTTATATCTTATATACTGACACCATCCTCAGATGCTTTCCAGGGTTAAATCACAGAGCAACAGCAGGAGTACAACTAAACATAGAGAGAGACTGATTAAGAGACACAGGCAAGAGAGAAGACACATTTTGAGCTCAGATTTCAACACAAAGAGAGAGTCAATGAGTCAGAAGACATAGGAGGGCTCTTCCAGATGGCAGGCATCATACAGGAGAAGGCTCTTGGATCAAGAGCCTGAGACATGAGGCAGAGAATCCAGCTGGAAACCAAAGCAATGAAGAGAGGAATAGAAAGAAGAGAGGTCAATGAGGGAGGCTGGAGCAACTCTATGCAAGTTTAAAAAAAAATCCAAACAATCACCCACCTGCCCTCCCACCACAATTTTTTAAATTGGAGCCGTATACGACTTAGAAGCCAGCGGAGTTATCAGAGGATGGGTTTAATGTGGCCACGCTTCTTTTTAAATGCAAGAATATTTGAAATGCTAAAGCAAATCACCAGTATTACTAACGTCAAGAAAAATGATCATGTTCTATTTCAAAACATTTGCATCCCAGCCACAACACAGATCTTGCAAGGGAAGAAACACAAACCCTATCACCATCACAATGGCAACACGAGCCATGAATATAAACAGCATGTGTTACTGGAAACTGAGCATCAACGTGCACTGAACGGCAAACTCAACAAAACCCTAGACACATTGAGATTTAATGAGTTATAAAACACAGTAAAGCACATCCAACTGCATGAAAATTAAAGCCATGGTATTTGATTGTAAGAAATGATTAAGTAATGAGAAAGGGGAAAGCTAATTTGTCATAATAAAATTATCATAGTTTACAATAAACTATAATTTAATTAATTTGGGCAAACGGTTAAAGGTACAATAAGTGAAAGTAAGTAATAGTTTGTAGCAAACAATATGTTTGCTACAAACATATTGTTTTTGCTACAAACATCAATGTTTTTACTAGGCTAATTGGTAAGGATAGTCACTCGGAGCATTGCTGTTAGTTTTATGACACTGCCAGTGTGCTGTTTGTTTATTATTTATTAAAGTCAGCGTATCTTTTTTAACTGGTTAGATCATTTTGCATTAGTTACTTTTACTACTGGAAATCAACTAGCCTTTTAAATTTGGCTCCATCAACTACTCTCACACATTAACTGGCACTGCTACAATTTGAGATACATATTTCAGGGCAACTACATTACATGTAATGATTGTGCTATCTATTCTAGGATCATAAGAACATAAGAATGGCCATCCTGGGTCAGACCAATGGTTCATCTAGCCCAGTATCCTGTCTTCCAACAGTGGCCAATGCCAGGTGCTTCAAAGGGAATGAACAGAACAGGTAATCGTCAAGTGATCCATCCCCTGTTGCCCATTCCCAGCTTCTGGCAAACAGAGGCTAGGGACACTTCACAGAATGGGTTAGCATCCCTGCCCATCCTGGCTAATAGCCATTGATGGACCTATCTTCCATTAACTTACCTAGTTCTTTTTTGAACCCTGTTATAGTCTTGGCCTTCACAACATCCTCTGGCAAAGGGTTCCATAGGTTGACTGTGCATTGTGGGAAGAAATATTTCCTTTTGTTTGTTTTAAACCTGCTGCCTATTACTTTCATTTGGTGACCCCTAGTTCTTGTGTTATGAGAAGGAGTAAATAACACTTCCTTATTTACTTTCTCCATACCAGTCATGATTTTATAGACCTTTATCATATCCCCTCTTAGTTGTCTCTTTTCAAGCTGAAAAGTCCCAGTCTTATTAATCTCTCCTCATATGGAAGCTGTTCCATACCACTAATCATTTTTGTTGTTTAGTCTTTCTCCCCTTCAGCCATTTGGAGGATGAGCATGCACATGAAAGGGTGCATGTGAAAACTAGTGCACGAAGAAACTAGGGAAATGTGGTCTAGATGAAATTACTATAAGGTGAGTGCATAACCGGTTGAAAGACTGTACTTAAAGAGTCGTTATCTATGGTCTGCTGTCAAACTGGGAGGCCATATCTAGTGGGGTCTTACAGGGGTCTATCTTAGGTCCGGTAGGACTGATACTAGTCAACATTTTCATTAATGACTTGAATAATGGAGTAGAGAGTATGCTTATAAAATCTGCGGATGATACCAGGCTGGGAGGGGTTGCAAGCACTTTAGAGGACAGTAATCAAAATGACCGTGACAAACGAGAGAATCCGTTTGAAATCAACAAGATGAAATTCAATACAGACAAGTACAAAGTATTACACTGAAGAAGGAAAAATCAAATGCACATCTACAAAATGGGGAATAACTGGCTAGACAGTAGTACTGCAGCAAAGGATCTGGGAGTTATAGTGGATCACAAATTGAACATGATCCAACTGTGTGATGCAGTAATGAAAAAGACAAATATAATTCTGTGATGTATTAACAGGAGTGTCGTAAGTAAGATATAGGAAGTAATTGCTCCACTTGGCACTGGTGAGTTCTCCAGTAGCATGCCGGATTTAACTAAATTGATTCTTCACTGGAAACAGGTGATAATAAATAACCTCTCTGGAAGGAAGGCTATTTTAGGAAGGCAAAACAAATAAAATGAGATATGCAGTGGCTATAAGCCAGACCACAAAAGGAGTTTGTTATATCTGTCTTTGTGACATGCAAAGGAAATTCAGTGATTTATGTACAATGTAAGTACCACTTTATTAATCCATCACCACAAACCAAATCAGATGTCTCTGCCTGCTGATCATAAATATAAATCCCAATAACCGTTTCTAAATGAGGTTTCAGAGGATTTTGAACCGTGTCGCGTGTCTAATAGGGGATCTGTTCTTCAGGACTGCTGGGAAGATGGAAACATTCACAACTGTACAGGACAGAAAGTGAAGGATGTTGTCTCTATTCATACTGAAAGGGAATTTAGGAAGGCAGAGTTTAATTACCCAGATTGGAATATGACCCAGCATTAAATCCCTGCTCCTGCAATACATGTCATGGGATCCATAAGGCCCACAAATGGGCAGATCCTGAGATTTATCTCATTCAAAATAGGTCACCATCAGCAGAGTATGTCTGCCAAAACATGGGGGTGCTGGTTCTCTACAGATTTCAAAGGGAAAGTACCATCTACCGGATCTGCAGCTGCTGATCTGATTTTAACATCAGTAAGATGTCTCTGGGAAGTAAGAGGAAAACAACTGATCCAAATTCAGCCTTCAAGTCAGGGGAAGCTCGATACTTTACATTGAAACTTTCATTGTTGTATGCAGTATTGTTGTAGCCATGTTTCTTTAGTGTCTCTCACTTTAAATATGTTTTCTGTAATTCTGGGGTTCTAAAGAGTGAATATGTTTTTGGGGTCGAGAGAGAGACAGAGGGATTCTCTTGTCATCTAAAAATGTTAGTGGTACCAGAAGCCAGTAGGGAAAAGAATAAGATGACTCACTATCAGAATGGCTTCTTGACTCTAGTGCTACTACAAGAGGGATCCTTGTGGGGAATTGAGGAAAGCAATAAGAGCCATGAGGATGTAAAGGGGAAATTAACCAAAGCTTTAAACTAAGGCTGTCAAGTGATTAAAAAAAATAATAGTGATTAATTGCGCTCTTAAACAATAATAGAATACCATTTATTTAAATATTTTTGGATGTTTTCTACTTTTTCAAATGTATTGATTTCAATTACAACATAGAATACAAAGTGTACAGTGCTCACTTTATATTTATTTTTTATTACAAATATTTGCACTGTAAAAACAAAAGAAATAATATTTTTTCAATTTACCTAATACAAGTACTGTCATGCAATCTCTTCATCATGAATGTTGAACTTACAAATGTAGAATTATGTACAAAAAATAACTGCATTCAAAAATAAAACAATGTAAAATCTACAAGTCCACTCAGTCCTACTTCAGCCAATCGCTCAGACAAACAAGTTTGGTTACAATTTGCAGGAGATAATGCTGCCCGCTTTTTGTTTACAATGTCACCTAAAACTGAGAACAGGGTGTTTGCATGGCACTGTTATAGCCAGCATCGCAAGATATTACATGCCAGATCCGCTAAAGATTTGTATGTCCCTTCATGCTTCAACCACCATACCAGAGGACATGCGTCCACGCTGATGACGCTCAATAACTATCCAAAGCAGAGCGGACCGACCCATGTTCATTTTCATCATCTGAGTCAGATGCCACCAGCAGAAGGTTGATTTTCTTTTTTGGTGGTTCAGGTTCTGTAGTTTCCGCATCGGAGTGTTGCTCTTTTAAGACTTCTAAAAGCATGCGCCACACCTCGTCCTTCTCAGATTTTGAATGGCACTTCAGATTCTTAAACCTTAGGTCGAATGCTGTAGCTATTTTTAGAAATCTCACATTGGTACTTTCTTTGCGTTTTGTCAAATCTGCTGTGATAGTGTTCTTAAACCGGGTCATCATCTGAGACTGCTATAACATGAAATATATGGCAGAATGCGGGTAAAACAGAACAGGAGACATACAATTCTCCCCCAAGGAGTTCAGTCACAAATGTAACTAACACATTATTTTTTAACAAGCATCATCAGCATGGAAGCATGTCCTCTGGAATGGTGGCCAAAGCATGAAGAGGGATACGAATGTTAAGCATATAGGGCACGTAAATACCTTACAATGCCGGCTACAAAAGTGCCATGGCTACAAAGGTGCCACATGAACGCCTGTTCTCATTTTCAAGTGACAATGTAAATAAGAAGCAGGCAGCATTATCTCCTGTAAATGTAAACAAACTTGTTTGTCTTAGCGATTGGCTGAACAAGAAGTAGGACTGAGTGGACTTGTAGGCTCTAAAGTTTTACATTGTTTTGTTTTTGAGTGCAGTTATGTAACAAAAAAATCTACATTTGTAAGTTACACTTTCATGATAAAGAGATTGCACCACAGTACCTGTATGAGGTGAACTGAAAAATACTATTTATTTTATCATTCTTAAAGTGCAAATATTTGTAATAAAATAATAATATAACATGAACACTGTACACTTTGTATTCTGTGTTGTAATAGAAATCAATATATTTGAAAATGTAGAAAAACATCGAAAAATATTTAATACATTTCAATTGGTATTCTATTATTTAACAGTGCGATTAATCATGATAAATTTTTCTGAGTTAATCGCATGAGTTAACCACGATTAATCAACAGCCCTACTTTTAACATAATATGGAATATTTACCTTTCAGACACACTCCGTATTCACTGCGACTGTTAAGCAAGAATCACAGAGCAGGCAGCGAAGGAGGAATAAACTTCAGCTGACTAGTGTACAGAAAGCAAACTGTTCATGTTTGCACCTTGAATCAATGGTGTCAGAAGTTAGAGAGGAAGAGACCCATTCAGTCTCATCTAGTCCAGTGCAGGAGGCTCCTTACAGTATATTTTTCAGAGCTTTGTCTAGCACAGCTTTAAATCCATAAGCTCTCGACATTTGCTGTTTGAATCGCATTTGGCAAGTTTATCCTAGCATCAAGGATATTTAGCCAAGCAAGGCTGCTTTTCCATTCCCTATCCTAGAGCAGCAATATGTGCAGAATGATCACTTTCAACCTAACAACCTTATTTGGGGTATTGCTTCCTTGCTCCCTCTTCTCCACTCCCCTTTCATCTTCTACAGTTTTCTTGGAAATTAATTCATTTGCAAACTGTTTGGACCAGGGATTATGTCCCTGCTCACTATGGAACGCATTGGGTTGCCTATATCATTACGTTACAGTGTTATACAGCAATAATTCCTTGGATAAAACAGGTGACTGTAGGGAAGGTGACTAGCGCTGTAAAGTGGACGAGCTTGTGCCAAGACATGAAGAGAACCTCACAGAGAATTGAAAGTATGGATCAGAGGGACAAGTGAAGTTTCACAAGGGTAATTTTCAGTCCAGTTTAGGGAACATATTAAATTGATGACACAAAGAAGAAATATGAGGTAAAACATCAATTATTTGCTGGGAGGATTGAATTAGCAGGGAAAAGACATTCTAATTAGAAGAGGAAAGCAACCAACTATAGATTGAGTTGCACAAAGATGGGACACATAAAGGGCCTATGGAATTTAATCATCGAATCATAGAACCATAGGGTTAGAAGGGACCACAAGCAAGTTTGAGGTATTTGCTAATTGCAGATGTAAAATTTCACCTTTTAAGGCAGGTTTTAACAATCTAGTCCATTAAATCTAGGGATGGGAAAGACCTATTAGGTCACCTTGTTCCCTACAAAATATTTGTCAGTGTTTTGTCCATTCTAGCTGTAAATGTCACAAGGATTGGGGTTTCCACCGTTGGCCTCAAGAGACTATTCCACAGCCTAACAGATCTCATGGTCATGAAGATTTTATTGATATGCATTCCCTTTTACCATAGTTTTAACTTTTTCCCTCTCCTCGCTATTTACACCCTGAAAATATTTGCTGATTTATCTACTGTCTGCTATCAAATTCTACTGATGTTAATTTGGTGTAGTTCCATCACCATTCCAGTTATTCCAGGTTTACATCACCACTGTATGTACTTCACATACACTACCCAAGTGACTATTATTCCTGCCTCTAAATAATTACACCACCCTTTCCATGGCTATTGAATCAAGCCCACTGTATAAACAGAGCAGTAGCAGGAACAGGGATTTATACTGTGAATGCTCATATTTGAGGCACTAAAACTAAGCAACACAATCGATTTCAACCTAACAGAGGGTTCAGTACTGGAGATGAGTGAATCAGTTAAGATAAAACAACTTCCCCATTCGATTCTTTGCCGAAAACTTGATCCCAGATTTTTAGTTTTAAAGACTTTTTAGAAAGTTTAGTTAACTTTCTTTGTTGTACACTTTTATATTTATTTGTGCATTCCAATATGGACTAGAAAGGAAAGTGCTGAAATATGGAAAGAAACGTGTTCTCATGGCATTTCCAGCTCAACCAGAAAGAAGAAGAATCAAATCTCACAAATAAGGCTGTTTTTCCACCAGATTTCCAGTTAAAGAAGATCAGATAGCTTAGATATGCATTGCAGCCGCAACGCTGAGAAGTAGAAGTGTCTAGCTCCTCTATTGTGAATAGCAAAACACTGTGGGAGTTGGTCTCAAATACTTATAAAATCCACCCAACTGTGTTTTCACAAACTCCAATTTGGTTTAACATGAATGTAATAAATGGGAGAGCGGAAACCACTTTGCTTCACATAAATAGAAAAATAGGGGGTCTTAAATATCTATTTGATGATGTATTTTTTCAGACCTTCAAAAGAGAAAGTGGTTATAAATTTACCTGAGGACCAAGCATGAAAATAAGGGCAGTTTAGAAATAATAATCAGGCTACTGTGTGAAAATTGGGAGGATTTTCCTGGAACATCCATTCTGGGAGACTTTGATTTCAGGGGCAAACACTCGGCATGTTACTTGCAGCATTCAGTTAAAGAAGGTAACCTGAATGTGTCACACTCTGAATGTGATATTACTGTAAGACAAACTGAAGAGCTCTCCAGGAATATGAAAACCCAGGCAATCCACTCATCTTCAAGAACGTTTTGGGAAGTGTGGCTGCTTTCTGCCCTCTCTCCATCCCTTTCTCTTATATGCCTCATTTTCTCCATCCATAAAAGTCAGATACTACATCAATTCGGTGTTATGAAGTGTCATCAATATTATTAAAGCACCTTAGGGCATCAGGTAGAAGGTATCAATTTAGTGCTTTAATTATTATTATTACTATAACTTATTGCAGCAACTAGGTATCCCTTAAATGCCCCCCACCCAAGTATTGACCCATCTGGCCCCTGTTTAGCTTTTGAAATATCACTGGATCATCAATTTGGCTTTAGAGCAGTAGAATTAAAGAGGACAGCTCCAAAATCACACAGAGCTTGAAATAAAATTTTAGATTACATTATGACTCTCATATAGTAGGTATGGGACATATAAGAAGATAAAGGGAATTGTCCTTGGTTTGCTCAGAACATACACATACATCTTGGAGGAGGGGGCATAGAGAAAGGCGACAAATAAACACCATGCTAATGTTGGGAAAATGCATGATTGTGTCAAATAAATTATAGGCGAAATTCACCCTTGTGCCAACACAAGGCTTACGTGCCATGGAAGACCCTCTGAAAGGAGGTCCTTAAGGGGATGTTAAGTGGAGCAAAGGCTTTGTGCTGGCCCTTAGCACTAGGGTGAAATTCACTCCATGTGAATATTTCGAATTTTTCCTAAGTCAATGAAACCTTGTGTTAAGCATCATGTAAAATTGTGGCCCTGAGTTGCTGAAAACTTTAAGTTTTGTTTTTGCACCTGCCCATTTTCTCCAAAGTCTCCATTTCCACCAAGCCTCCTCAAGGTGTTTTGGATGCAGATCTTGGAGTATGATCAAAAATCCTAGGTGGCTGAACTACCCATAAATTAAAGGATGGAGCTTCCATTCTGCAATTGTTCTGAATAAGCTACACTAAAATGTATCTTCAGCGTACATGAATCCAGTAAGCCCAGAACCTGTTGCACATTCTCTCTCCACCTAATGGTTTGTTTAGGGAAAAGATGCCCATTTGTCAGGGAGTGAATTAAGCAATGTGAAGTGCAGGAATTGAGATTCTTGACTGATAACAGAAAGGAACATATAGGAGAACTATCCATTTTCTACCTCTACGGGTATGGGCTTTTGAAAATTTAAGAGGTGGTAATTATAATGATTATATTTTATTGCATCCAAAACAGCAAGATTAAATATCAAGGCTTCAACAGAGTAATTGACAGGTATGAATACATACTGAGATTTGACTCTAGATGTGATATTAATGGTAGCAATTTGTAATAAAGTGTAAACAGACAAAATATTACAGAGAAACACTGGTAATATGAATGCAATTGGGGACATTATAGCAATTTGGATAAACGGGTTCAGATAAGACATGGAGTTTTAATGTAAATGAAGCCTATTTGTCTACATGATCTCATTTTGAGGAAGAAGACTGTTAGGATAGTAGTAATAATAAAGCAACAATATTAGATGCTTAGATATTGCAGTGAAGAGCGCAGTGTAGATGGTAAGAAACGTTAGCTAGGATAGGTAACGAAGATGTCACTGGACTCAGATACCCTCAGTTTTTGAAGACATAGCATTAAACTAAACTAACCGTCAAAACAGAAGAGAAGGAATTCTGTAGGCAGCCTTACACTTATTCCGCGTACAGGACTGCATAAGCTACAATCTTCTAGGAGTTCTGCACCCCCCAGCTATCATGTCCTCACTGATTTGCCATTCGTGTCCTCATCCAACTTCCAAGCTGATCAACCTCAACAGAGATTGATATCCCTAACAGTCCTTGAGGTTTGAAAAGTTGTACTTCAGATCCACTTCTTGGCTTCCTAGAGCAGGAAACAGACCACTGGTAATACAAATAATTAATAGTAATAAATAAAGTGGAAAAGGCATTTGACCACAGCCTGAGGGCAGGAATCTCAGGTAGGTTGGGTGGGGTCAGCTGCGGAAATATGTCCATCATGGATCTGATCACAGGTTGTGAGGGACTGTAATGATCCCTGTACATGCTACTACATATTGAGCTTCACACAACTGACAGTGGACCATACTGTAGGCAATGGGGCTACAGTCACAAAATCAAAATGGCCTGGGCACTGAAATGGAGCTGACTAACCATAAGCCTATAGATCATCACAACTCAAGCCTGAAGAAATCAGAAACTACAACACAATGTAAAAGTGACCACAGATATAGAGCAGCAGCGAAAGCACTGTCATTTCACATCTATAGTGGAATATGCTAACATCAGTCTAAGAAATGAATCTTCTACCTACCATGTTTGCTAAGAACCACTCTTCTGGGGAACATTTGTGCTGCATTAAGGGAGAAGAGCTGGAAGCTAAGGTGGCTTCTTTCATTAATGACTCTAAAAGAAAAAGAGGCCATACTGAAAGGGGTATAGCTCACCCGTTAAGGGACCATCCTGCTCCCAATGACATCAATAATAAGACTTGTGTGGATTTCAGTGGGAGAAGAATTGGGCTTAAAGACTTTAGAAGAAGAAATAAAGAGGAGGATCCACTGTGGGAGTAAAACAGCTTCCTTTGGATGCTGCAATCTTCACTGGTATCCTTCAGTAGTTGGCAAGAATCTTGGGTGAAATCTTGTCTCTACTGAAGTCAAAGGCAAATTCCCACTGACCTTATTGGTGTCAGGACTTCACCCCCCACGGTTACTAAAAGTTACAAACCCAGCATCTAGTATCATACCTTGTTTAATCAATATAATATTTAAAACTCATATATATCCATACTTCCCTTTGTAATTCTGTAACTGTTAAAAGACTTCTGAATTACCAAACTAAACATAAAAAAATTCCGGACGCTCATTGGCAGGCATAAAAATAGCTCCCCTTCATTTGAAGGCAGCTTTGGATAAGTCACTGGATGAATAATACTTTTGGGTAAAATCCATCCTGCAATATGAAACGTATTCCACACATCATTCCTCCCTCCCTAATTATCTGACACTTGGAATTCAACGAGCGAATGCTTTACATAAATTAAGTTAGTTACTTATGGAAGTACTAAAGTGAAGTTAAATGCTCTAATACCGTGTATTCTATCTTGCGCTGTTCAGATAGTACACAGCAGTACCAGAAAATGTCTTCACACCACTTCCATTTCTACTCGGTAGGGCAGGGGCAATGGCAGCCAGCAGATCTGGCTTCTATTCCCTTCTGCCTCACTGTTTGACCACGGGCCTATTGCCTAAACTGTCTGTGCCTCAGTTTCCTTGCCTGTAAAAAAAAAAAAAAGAGTAATAATGCTTACCTAGCTTTTTCCAAGTATGCCGAGATCCTCAGATAAAAGGCACTATGTAATAATTAAGATTACTAAGTATTATAACTTGCAACAATTTGGCACTGAATGGGTGAACAAACATACAGCATATACCAAGCGGGTGTGCAGCTGGAAAAACAACAAACAGGACAAGTGTACAGTACGATGGGGAGGAGGCCTGATTTAATTGTACCTCGTCCTGCGAGCTGCTTTTCCTGCTATCTAAGGCACTTATTGGCCCCTCCTCCCCCACAACACACACCTAAATTACCACAGCATCTGAACACCTCACAATCTTTAACATCATCTTTTTGAGGTAGGTAAGTACTATTTTGCCCTATTTTATACCCAGGGCACTGAGGCACAGAGAGACCAAGGGTAGTGCTACACTGCAATCAGAGGTGTGACTGAAGCACGTGTAGACACCCCTGAGCTAGCACTGATCTAAGTAGCTCGAACAACAATAGCAGTGAAGCTGCGGCAACTTGGGCTGACCGCCTGAGTACATATTCTGGGTCCCGAGCGAGCGTGTACAGCCTGTGGTGCTGTGGCTTCACTGCTATTGCTATTGGAACCAGATCAAAGCTAGCTCGGGTGCGCTACACACAGGGGCGGCTCTATGTTTTTAGCCGCCCCAAGCACAGCAGTCAGGCGGCTTTCGGCGGCACGCCTGCAGGCGGTCCGCTGGTCACGCAGATTTGGCGGCATGCCTGCGGGAGGTCCGCCGGTGCCGCGCCTTCGGCGTCCCTGCTGCCGAATTGCTGCCGAAACTGCGGCACCGTCGGACCTCCCGTAGGCATGCCGCCGAAGGCAGCCTGACTGCCACCCTCACAGCGACAAGCAGGCCGCCCCCCGCAGCTTGCCGCCCCAGGCACGCGCTTGCTGCGCTGGTGCCTGGAGCCGCCCCTGGCTACACACGCTGCAGGTACACCTCCGACTGCAGCGTAGACATACCCAAAGTGACGTGGCCAATGGGGAAAATGTGGGGAATCTGTCTGCAAGATTTCTGAGTTCTGTGTGAGATTATGAACTCCCTGTGTGTGTATTTTTTACCAAGCTGCAAACCCCATTTCAAATGTGGGGCTAGCTGTCATTTCTGTGGCGCTGCTGCTACTGTTAACTGAAATTTCAAGGCAGAGCAGCAGAGGCCTTACAACGGAGTCTCCTTAAACTTTGACAATCATCCATCTAAATGACAAAGTTGGCTGCTGTCCAGGGCGAATTGGCTTTTCAGGTCTGAACTCAGGGGGGAAGTCGTCTTGGGAATGAAGTCACCTGACAGGGAACTGTGATCCTTCTCAGCCTCCTTGAGTGATATCAGTTGACAAAGGGTGTGAGGTTATTAAAAAGGGCAGGAGTTGAGCTGCTCAGTAGTCCATTTTTCACCAGCTCAAGAGGAGAGAGAACAACTCAGCATGTAGGAGGAGCTTGGTGAGGTAGAGGAGTCTGCACCTACCTGGACACAGGTGGTCCCCCGAGAACACACAAGGGAAGAGTGGCTTAGTAGAGGGCATTGCTTTTAGGATGTTTATTGTTTTCTAAATTATGTGCACTCTCTTACGCTTCATCTGGCAAGGAAAAGGAGTCATTTCCTTAGAATCCTGGGCAAAGGGTTGGTGTGTGTTATATATTTCACAACTACCATGTACATCCTGAGAGAGCTGAACTGTAACCCAGAAGGTTCACACCTTAGGTGGTACTTTGGGGGAGAGAGTCTTTAAGATGGGGAGAAGTCAGAAGGGCCAGCATTTAGACCAGAGTTCTAGACAGCTGGACAACATATTTCAACTCTCGGGAGGAGGTTCTCGACAAAGGGGCTGTGCCTCAAGGGGGTACTAGGGACCCCAAGACTGGGGTAGTGGCTGCACTCTGTTGAGGCTCCAGAGGCTTAAAACACACATAGGCACAGCAGTCTAGTGAGTGGTCATGGGGAGCCAACTGGGACCCGACACCAAGGTCACAAAGGAAGTCTCTGATGGAGCAGGGAACTGAACGTGGGTGTCCCAAGACTAGGGTGAGTATTCTAACCACTGGATTATCCCTCCTCACCTGGCTACATCCTCCTGTCTCCTCAACATGCCAGTTATTCTTATTTTGCATATCTACTAAATATCAGATCAAGCTACACCACACTACACTACCTTACGAATTACCATGCATTTTCTGACCTGTGTAACTTACACCACCATGAAACTTCGGTTGAGTTTTTCCAAGAGAACTGAGATAGCATCCAAACTTTTCATGGGGAAAATTTAAATCTAGTGAGAGAAAAGATTTGATTGTGCCAACTGATGAGGAAATAGCTGCTTTAGTTCTGCCAGCTACAGAACTTAACTTCATCTGCAAATGATTCAGGTAACCGAATAGACAGCAGAGGTCAAGATGGAAAAAGCCCGAGGGAGCTTCAGCAACACTGGCCAGGCAGATACGGTTTGGGGAGTGGAGTAGAGCACAGGGGGATGACAGGAAAGCAGTGACGCTCCTGTAGCACCGCAAGGTAGTTGTGGATCAGCAAGGAGTGCACTGCGGGAAACGTTGAGAAGAGGAACACCTGTTACACTTCTGAACTGTGGAGCAGAGCAAAGGGCTAAGGCTAGAGAACAGAGATGAGAATTGCACCATCACACATGCAAACACCTTTAACTTTCCTATTTTATTCTCCCAATTTTCACATCAGTTGTTTCTTATTCTGTTGAAACGTACATAGGATTTCTAATTTAATTTTAGGAGAAGCAATGCCACTCTGCTACTGCTGGACAAACAGATCTGCAAATAAACAACAGGAGCCGCAGCGGCAAGAACTTTGCTCTTGCTATAGCATTGTCCATCAAGGAATTTCAAAGCAGCACACTCTATGAATTCATGCAATAAAACATAAAGAATAGGCCAGATGCTTACTCTGGAGAGTCTTGAGAGACTTTAATATACCAAACAAAATTTTTTAATATAGTTATTAGTTTGCAATTTGATAATGCGTTCTCTAAAGAGTCACTGGAGTTTGGTCAAATCTTTCCCAGAGCAGAGAAAGCTACCTGAAACAAGACAGTGCTTGGAAAAACGACATGATGTCTCAGACCAGAGAAATAAGAGGACAGAGTTATTGGTTCAGGACTATTTGCATATAAAGCACCAATTACTGTAGTATCTAGGTTATTTCTGCTCTCACAGTAGATCACAACAGCAATCTCGGTTTGGCGATTAAGCACCAACGTTGAAAAAATGCTTGGCGTCTGAAAGGGTGACAAGTTCAATTCTAACAGCAACAGACATGAAGGTTTTAAACACTATTCTATGTATAGCTCTCAGATGGGGCAGAGAGGCCCCATACCAGCAGAGAAGGGATTCTGGAGAGCGTTTGGTCCCAGCTAGCCCCGCCCTGCTATACCTGCATCCAGTGCCGAGCCTGGAGGAGGAACAAAAGGAGAGAGCCTGACTCAGTTGAGTACTTACTGGCCAGGAAGGAGTACAGAGGTCTGACTCTCTGCCTGAAGGCAGCTTCGCTTGTGACGTTGTAGAGACAGGCCTGCTAGCCGAAGCAGCCACTGGGAAGGACCAGCCAGACATCAAGGATCAAGCAATGCTTGAATCAGAGACTTGTTGGGGAACCAAGCCCAAAGGAAAGGGCAGGGATGCCCCTCCCCCAGAAGACTGGGGGACAGCCCAGTATTGAGTTACCTTTGAGTGTTTTGGTTATAGAACTTTCTGGAACCCCACCCAGAAGTGGAATAAGACTGAAGAGACAATTAGCTGGTGGTCCAGAGTCCACCTCAGTGGGCACTGAAGACTGAGACTTCTTTCGCTACCCCGGGAAAACAGTGGCTATATCTGAGCTCCCAGAAGGTCCACTAGGGCAGGGGGTTGTCAACCTTTTTTTTCCTGATACCCCTCCAACATGCTACAAAAACTCCATGGCCCACCTGTGCCACAACTGGTTTTCTGCATATAAAAACCAGGGCCGGTAAGGGGTAGCAAGCAGGGCAACTGCCTGGGGGCCTATGCCACAGGGGCCCCCACAAACCTAAGTTGCTCAGGCTTCAGCTCTTGGTGGCGGGGCTCAGGGCCTTGGGCTTCAGCCCCATGTGGTGGGGCTTTGGCTTTTTGCCCTGGGCCCCACAGAGTCTAACGTTGGCCCAGCTTGGTGGACCCCCTGAAACCTGCTTGCGGCCCCCCAGGGAGCCCCAGACCCCTGGTTCAGAACCACTGCACTAGGGGGTGCTGCCACAGCCACATCACTGTAATCTTTTACCAGAGATACAACTGACCAAACTCCTGGTCTGGACAGCACTATGTCGATAGGAGAGCTTCTCCCGTCAACACAGCTACCCCCCTCTCGGGGAGATAGAGTACCTGCGCTGAGAGGAGAAGCTCTCTCCCGTCGCCATAGGTAGCATCTTCACTAAGCACTACAGCGGCACAGCTGCACCACTGCACCAGCACCGCTGCAAGTGTAGACAAGCCCTCAGTGTATACTGGGCAGAGGAACAGAAATTGAGACAAAGTTTGCTAGCGGCTGCATGTCAAACATCTGATGGCTGCTGCTTATGCTGTGTGAAATTCAGTTTGTTGGTCTCTGTGGACAGGCGTCCACCTCACAAACCCACCATCATAACTAGCATTAAAATTTCTGTCCGTCTCAAAGAGGCAAAGGATAAACACACAGGGATTCCGTCCCGCTCCCTAGAGGTGATCCTTGAGGTCAGGGTTAGCGTACATTCGCAGAGCAGTGGAGAGACTTTTGCACAATTGCTTTTGGTGCTGCACCTATTCTGGAGGATATAGGACTTGTGTCACTGGTCCACACTGGGAAGTTGTGTGGTTGTACACCTATGATTGTTGGAATGTAACTTTTTTTAAATCAATATAGTTATCCTGGTACAATCCCTAGGGTGGATGCAGTTATACCAGTATAAAGGTGGTACATAGTGGTGTGGCTTACTCCACGTCCTGAACGGGAATCGCTATGCTGGTATAGAGCAGTAAATATAACATAACTGCCTCCACTCTAGGGGGCGTATCTCTCTAAGCTCCCTTTAAGCTTTGTGGCTGTGCAGCAGGCTATCAAGGGCCATGCAGGCGCGCAGCCACAGGGGCCAGGAGAGGAGAGAGGTAGGGGGTTGGCAGGGAGCAAGTTGGGGCATGCAGGGCTGAGGCGGGGAGAGGCACCTCACCCCCGGACCCAGACCCAGCCCCAGAGCTGCCATCACCGGAGAAAGGTGCCTCTCCCCCGGACCCAGCCCTGGAGCTGTTGCGGCCAGGGAGAGGTGCTCTCCCACAGCCCCGGGCTGCTGCGGTGAGAGAGGGCTGGGGTGAGTCCTCTCGCCCCGCTGAAGCCCCTGGGCAGCCTGCACCCCAAACCCCTGATCCCTGGCCCCACCCCAGAGCCCGCACCCCCAGCCAGAGCCCTCACCCCCTGCACCACAAGCCCAACCCTCTGCCCTAGCCCTAAGCCCCCTCCCACACTCTGAACCCTTGGGCCCCACCCCCATCACACATCACCTCCATATTGGTGCACATAACAAAATTCATTCCGCACATGGATGTAAAAAATTAGAGGGAACACTGGTATCACTGTAACTATACCAGTATAGTTAAAGTGGTACAACTTTTTAGTGTAAACAAGACCCAAGGCTGTCAATCCAAAATGTGTTTTTAAGAACCCCAACAAACATCTATTGGGAAGAATGAAGAAAAAAACCAACAGTGTAACACTGTTCTGAAATATACCAGTATACTCTCTGCACGAAATGAAACTCGAAAAACACATGCTAAGCCAAACAGCAGCTGTGGTATTTGATGTTTGCACTGCAGTTTTCTCTATCAAGAAGTGATTCTCTGTTCTGAAGTACCATGACACTCTAGAAGCCCAAGAATGCTTAGCACAGCTAGTCCGTTTCTTATCCGGCACAATGAAGTAACTTTCAGAGCAGCTAATTTCTTAAAGCGAGTGGAAAAATAAAAGCCTACACAGCCTCAATTGTGGGTGTGCTCAGTGCTAAACAGCAGATGATTCCTATTGAATAACTGCCCTAGTTTTTACAAACAATGCAGTGAACAAAAATAGAAACCCATTTACATACTGATGCTAATAACTTTATTTATAGTGTCACAGCTACAACACAACAAACTGCAACTACAGCCCAACCTGGAAGCCATTCACTGTAGAAGAGTTTTCCCAGCCCATACACCACAGAAAAAATGCTGCTTAAGGCAGCCAACAAGACCTTTAAAATGGAACATATGGTACCAGCCAAAATGAACAGTGTTCAAGATATTCCTGAGGCACATATACCCCTCTCAGAGCCCTTCCCTGTTAGTTAACATGAACTGCAGTTAATCAAGCGAGGCTCAGGAATGTTACCACATCCCATTTATCTAGTCACACTGTATTTTCTGGACCTCATGATAACATCCCATAAACATATTTGACTGATGATTCATTTGGAGAGGAGGAGACAGGGATCACTCTAACCAACGCCAGAAGGTGTAATAAGAAGGGATACATTTGATACTATAGATAAGGAACGTCTTTAACACATTGGTGCTGCCTGGTGCAGGACTCTTGCCAAATTATAACTGGCAGGCAGGCATGTAGAGCTGCCAGCTAAGACAGTTTGGGCCTTGTATATCCTTAAGGAAGACACACACACTTTTATGTTCTGTGTTTTTATGGGCTTCTTTGCATAGGGAATTAACCCTGGTTTCAGCCATCAGTGTAGCTGCGCTGGTAACAAGGTTCTACTATAGACAGACTAAAAAAACTGCAGTTTGCCCTGATGCAGCTTACCTCAGTTTCAAGCGAAGGTAACTTCCATTGATTCAAATCAGGGCTTTCCTTGTCTGGAATATACGTAGCCACACTAGTGGCTGAAACTGGAGCTCATTCCCAATGCAGACAAGGGTGATAACTGTAAAAAAGAGCTAATCCTCAGTTCGAAGTGTGAGAACATCTCTCCCTTGTTACTAAAACATAATTACTTTGCAATGTACTTATCAGAGGCAGCAAGGTCTAGTGGTTAGAACATGTGATGCGGAGCAGGAACTTCTGAGTTCTAATCCGTCTCTCCTGAGTTCTAATCCGCTTCTCCTACTGAGTCACTAATTAACATTAGACAAATCACCATCACATCCTCTGTCTCTCCCTTTCCCCATCCACAAAATGGAGATAATGCTTACCTACCTCTCATGGGGGTTAATATTAGCATGGTGTTTTGAAAGTGTAAAATGCTAAGACTCATGCAAAGAAATATTTTCCTGCTCTCTAAATGACAGTATCCTAACAAAATGACATAGGATTTTTTGTTCAATTATCTGTAATAATATAAATGCAGTATTTGACACAGGTTAATTGGAAAACTACAAAGCTATGAGATATGATCCATGAATAACCAATGTCAAATGCTCTTTAGGTTTCTACTAGGAGCTCTATCAGGGCTTACTATTAGTAGAAATTGTTTTCCTAGGTCTTTAGGGAGAATAATCCAAAAGCATGTGAAGGAACACAAAGGAAAAATTAAATAAACCACATAATAGCATCAATTTTATTTATATATTTAAGCCAAGCACAGTGATCTAATAAACACTAATGAAAGTGCTAGTCAGGGATTTAGTAGCACTGAATCGTATCTTTTCCAACTGATCATATGGAGACCAAAGACTAAAAGTAAGGCTATAGCCACATTAATCCCAGAGTTTTTAATTACAATAGACTCTAGAGTTAAGCATTTTACCTCACTCATCACAGCCTCCAGGTTTATCATCTAAAGGTGGCATTTTGAATACATTACTCAAGAAAGAAGATCTTTTTGTACTTCCACAGCTTTTTGTTATTCCAGTTTCCGAGCACTAACTAAATAACATTTTGAGGACTACCCAAATAAAAGATCGAGAGATTCCAATGGTTCTAATTTGATGCGACTACAGCACAAGAAAGATGCCAAGCATAATAGATAAAGCATGTGAGGCCTTTATTTAATGAGAAATATTTTGCGATGAAAATTAGTAGCAAATGCGCATTACACTAGCTCTGTAGGCTACTAGTAGAATGTCATCACTGCAGTATCTGAGCACCTGGCAACAATTATATTCAAATGAGTAGCTTAACACATCAGACCAGAGGTAGGTAGGATAGGTGACTACAAATTTCACTTTTAAAATAGTGTAGTCAAGGGTTGGGGAGGGATGAGGCATGTGTGCACTGGAATGGGACATGAATGTGAGCAAATGGGAATGCTATTTCTAAGGGATGACGCTTATATTTCGTGAAGATGGTCAGATTCATAACCATCCTCACTTCCGAAAGCAAGTTCCACAGTCATGGGTCAGTGCTGAAAAAAATCAGTCTCCCACTATCACTTCTACTCCCCTTACACTACCTGTTGAGTTTTTCATCATCTTTGAGGACTGCAGCCACTTCGGGAAGCTGTGTTCATGGAGGGGAAGATGATGTAATATTCAATGAGTAGGCAATGATGTACTCCAATTTATATTTGTCAGCAGGCAGACATATACTTTCTGCTCCAGCTGCAGTTTCTTTAGTGACTGTGGACTCCCTCCTGAGTAATGTGAGCGGAGATAGCTGAGCTGGAGCTGATGAATGTGATGCTCTAGCCTGCCACACAATAACTGGCCATGGAGACCCTGCCGCCACGCACTAAAAGTTCCGTAGTGTGCTTTGCGTATGCAAAAGTGCAATTCAGAACTTTTAGTGTGTGGTGGCAAAGTCCACATGGCAACATAGTGCACAGCAGGCTACAGAGCTGTAGCTTTTCACTCTGGCTTGTCATGCATTACGACTCCGTGTGGACAAGCCGTTAGTTCTCATTCTACTATACCTGCAAATACATCCTTCCAATAAACACAAACTGACAAAAAAATTTTTGGAGACCACACGACTGCAGTTCCAGACCTTGAGTGCCTGCAAGAAATTCATAAATATTTTTCATTGTAAAACCTACATTTGATTTAGTTGCATTAGCAAGATGAGATACAGTACTGTAGCTTAAAAAAATAGACCACACACCCAGCATTTCCACTCCATAAAACAAACACCAGTTCATGGCATTTGTAAACCAAGACTCATCATGCTGAGGCAGTATTTGCCGGTTACTATTTTATATAAGTAAGGGTTCTCCTCAAGAAAAAGAAAAAACTGTACACTCAAAAGGCCTCTGTGCTTCTCTACCAAAAAAAAAAAAGTCTCCAAACCTAAGAGATTGGGATTTACAGTAGCTCTGAACAGAATCCCAAATCAAAGCAGCAGAATAATTATATTTGTATGGATGACTATTTGGTTTCTGCTGAGTTCAATTTGATCTATAGCTACAAGTTATCAAATTGCTTACTGCAGAAGCCAAAACTCCATTTTCTTCACTTCACAAATTGGTCCCAATTAATGCACTCTTGGGAATCATCAGTCACTGCAGAAAGGAGAATATATATGTGGAAACTGCTAATCAGTCCTGCTTTGCCACCTAATAATTAACTTTTAAAAGATCCTGACATGGCTCCTCACCGTCTCTCTATTCCCCAATCCAGGCTGATGATCAATGTATCTGCTCCTCACTTTCCATGTAGTGTTTTGCTGTTTTCCCTCTCTTCCCTACCCCCATCCCACTACAACACCCACCCCCTTCAGCTTTTTGACACACCATCTCTCGTCTTACTCACGCTCCCAAAGATATTTTACAAAGGGTCTCTCCAATGTACCTCTGCACTCAGCACTCATGGGTCTGGCAGACTTTGGAGATAACAAATTAAGTTATTGTCAGAATATCACTGGGGTTGTCCTAGTAGTAACATCTAATTAGCAACACATTCCATATCATGAGCGTTACACGGTGCCAACATATTACCAAACTTGACAGAGACCTCTGTTGTCAAAGTTAAAAAAACAAAACAAGTGAGCTGTCAGGGTGGATCAACAGATGATTGCTACTAAATCAAAGGAGCCAAATGAGCATTAGCAATGGGTCTGGGAATGAAATAAAGCCTTGGTCATCCAACTCTCCGAACCACTGGCCTTTTATGTTGGAGCACTCATCAACAAGCAGAGGCTAAGACAGAATTTTTACGGACAAAGTGATACTGATTAAGTTTATGTGACTGAGCATGCTGCATAACCAGTTAGTGCACAAGCCTTTTATCTCCAATGGCATAATCCTGAGAGGTGCTGAGCAACTGCAACTGACCTTAATGGAATCAGGCCTTAAGAAACCAGGGTTCAAGTCCTAACTTAGTGTGGGGCTTGGTTCAGGCCCTTAGTTCAAAAGCGTAAAGGAGGTCATTTGTGGCCATTACTGATGGAGTTATATAGTGCTTTCTGAAAGCTTTAGAGAGTTTTTCTGAATTGCCAATTACATACATACTGTATCAGCCGAGGCTAAGAATTGGAACAACCCTGAAGGATCAAAAAGGGATCTTGAGAAACATCCCGTCCCTCTTTTCCAGAACAGACCAATGAGAGCTAACACAGTCCCTCTTCCAAGGGTTCTTAAAGCAAAACACAAGCACCTACCCCATTGTGTTCTCAGAACAAGCTTTATTTCATTAAAGTCTTATTCCTGTCATTTAAATCTATGTATTTTTCCAATGCTGATTTAATTAAAAGGCAAATGCACAAATAGAAAATAATATGCTATGGAACAGTGGTAGAAGAACGACTCCAAAAGACAGAATGGCACAGGCAGATACCCTAGAAATGATACATCTCTTTCTTCCCCTCTATGCTCCTTTATTCACAGTCTCTCTGTTAAAGTGCTTTTCCTCATTGCTCAACCTCGTCTCCCTAATCCACCCTATTTTTTTGCCCACTCTTTGCCTTCGCTCAGTCACCTTTTTGCAGTCTCTTCTAAACTGAACATACAGCCAGGAAGAATAAGACACAAACTTTCACAACAAAAATTGATGAAGGATTAAACATTAAGGCACAGGCAGGTTATTTATTGTGTTTTGTTTCTTCAACAAAATGATTTTATGAAGTTCAATGTACTGTGGGATGAAAAACTTCCATGTCAAATATTTATAAATTGTAATGTAAGGAGTGGTGGAAAAAAGGGTATGCAGACTATTTAATAAAAATAATAATTAAAAAAATAATAAAAATACATCCAAAGCATGATATAAATTCATTACTCCTCTTAAACCATCTGCTCTGCATTTTGATAAACTAGATAGTACTGTCTTTGGTTAACTTTCAGTGGGTCTTTTGAGGTATAACTTTGGCTACTGGAGAACTCAGTTTTAGTCCCTAGCAGTAGAGTTTAAATATATTGGGACACATTTTACGTACCTCATTCAATCCTTATTCTGGCATTATGTCAAGGAGAATAAGGGAAGGCAGAAAGGGAATCTCCCTAGTTGGTTTAATTAACACCCTTTGTGATTTGCCTGGATCTATCTTTAGGGTGATCAGAAAATGAGACCTGCATTATTTTGCAAATGAATTTATTCATAAGTCTGAAGAAGAAATTGACTCTAAATAACCTTGGTGAGCTAAAACACTCCTCTGTAGACTTCTATGAGAATCTTTTCATTATTCTCTCTAATTCTCTATCCACAGTATTTCATCATTAAAACATCTAGCACTCTCCTATCCATCACCCTGGGGACTTCACAGACCCCTGTGTAAATTTGGAATAGCAGGGTGTGAATTATACATCACAAGTACATCCTATTTGTGGATAGACTGCTGGGGGGGCTGCAGATCTGCAGTTGCTTGGTACTCTGTACTTTTTGGTTGTTGTCTTCATTACTACACAAATGTTTAAGTAATGCACTCCAACAGGGTGCCTTACAGATGATTATTTAGCTATTTTGTTCTTTAGAGTATAGACGAGTTCTTTGTCCCCTCTGAAGACCGTAGGAGTTGCCAGCAGTAGTCGAGATCACAGCACAAGATACAGCTCTAACACACACACACACACACACACACACACACACACACCTCTGTAGCCTCTCAGATGAAAACTGTAAGCAAGTTACCATGTGTTTGGTCTTTTATTATTATATTAAGATGAGCAGCTATGTCTGTATACATGTGTCAACTGCTCTTGGTGCAGTCTCTCTAGGGGTCCCAGCTTTCTCCTAACTGGTCCCCTTCAATTCATCTACAATTATACCAGTCTATAACCTCTTAACTTCAGTCGAGTCTATGAACCCTTAAACTCCCAGGCTTGCCATCTCCTTTTGTTCCCCTGTCAGTTTCTCAGAGGCAATCTGGCATGGGGCTGTTGGCCCTCTGCTGTCCCAGGGCGTCCTGCCTTCCTTTCCCTCACTGATCTCCCGGGGCCCCCTGTATAGCTGGGCTTGTTTTCTTAGTGGTTACAGCTGTAGGTGCACGTGTCCATGACAGGCAGTTCTGGATGCTGCCTGGGGTGTGATCAGTCTGACTACAATAAGCAAGGAAGATGCTCCTCCCCCGACTGTCTATGCTCAGTGTGGAGTTTGTAAACCCCATTAGAGCAGGTACGTAGAGGAGAATTCGATGAACTTATAAAATTGTGTTGTCCTTACGTTTAAAGATTATCTGAGGCTTTCAATAATGCCATGTCTATAAAATGTGTATCATAGGGAGGGAGTGATTTGGGACTAAATACTACTTTGAAGTGTCTTCTTTGATCCTATGTGTCCCATCTTATTGCAGAACTTTTAAGCCAATTTTATATCAGCTACTATGACTACTGTAAATACAGATGCTCCTCTCACAGGCAGATTTTAGATTTAACATCTTTTCCCAGAAGACTCTTGTTTGCTCCATCACATGCCTCAAAGAGAAATCATAAGTGGACAGGATGACTCAGGCAGTTAGGCGAAAGCTAGAGTTTTTCAATAATCGGTTCAAATCCAACTTGGGTTGGCAGTTGCTAAAGAGTTACTGCTATCTGAAAGATTCTCAGGGTTTATGGAAAATTATTTAAGATGAAATTCACCTCACCTGGATAAAGCTGGGGGATTCAGGCATGAACTCTCTGCAGGTGAAGTGCAGAACCGTTCAGGAGGTGAAATCCACCACTCTCACTCCAGGTGGGGCTGCTATGCATCTCTCTCACCGCTGCTGTTACAAGTCTATGGACTGCAACAGCAGGCACAGCCCCTCTGCAACAGTTGTGTACTGTCACTGGATCCACATAGACCTGAATATGCAGCCCTTCCCTGGCCTATTCACAAGGTAGCCTTCCAGTCCAGCATAGGCCCCCCACATAGGAGTGCACAGCCACCACAAAGAACCCAAGAGGTCTGCCCTGAAGAGCCATGATGTATTGGCACTGACTTTGAGAAGGCAAAATGATCTCTCACAACAAGAACACAGCAATCCCATGCTTCTCCCTCTGGGGAGATGCAAACAACATAATAAATATGTAGTCCTGTTGCTTAATGCCCTAATGGAAGGCACTCAGATACTACAATGATGAGCACAGTATAAAAACCTACATCGAATAGATGAGAATCCCCTAAAAGAAATGCTGCAGAATACTAGTGCCCTTGTTATCCTTCCAGCACTCCGCCATCTCACCTGGTATGGAGAAAACCAGAAAGGAAACCAAAGTTGTGCACTGGTCTGTGACTGATATGGAGAGTACCTGCTGCTGGGCCTGCTCCTGACTGACGTAAGACTCCCATGTTTTCAACTATAAACCATCATCTTTACACAAGCTGACAGAGTTGGGAGACAGAAGGAAGAGGAGGGACTGGGCAGCAGATATTTAAACACTTACTGGGGCAGCCTCACCCCAGTGACGATGCTTTCCATGGAAATAGTAGCTACGTTAACACTGGCTGAGACAACGGGTTATTTTTGGAATCACCGAAAATATCCAGGGCATGACTATTACACATTCACTCTACGGTATTTATATTTAAGGAAGATGGTAAAATTAACCCACTTCTACTTAGCTTCAACTGCCTCAAGAAGAAAATACGGAAATAAAAATCCAGATGAGCTATTGACTAACAACAGCCGGATGATAAACCTATCTATAGATGGAATGCACCAATTTGAACCGGACTTAATAGAATATGCCCCATTATAAACTCATTCAGTTTCAAAAGAAGGGTGTTGTAATTTAGCATCCCAGAAAATCAAGAGCTAAACCTACATATGCCACCAAGAAAACACCATTAATTAGCAAGCAGAGTTGACAGACTATTGCATTAACATCAATGTACCCATTTAAAGTTATTCTATGGGAACCTTTCCACTAGCTGCAATTAAAACCAAGCTGTGACACATAGTGTTTGGACTGATATCTCCTTTAAAAGAAGAAGCGTTTAGGCTTGAGGGGGAAAAAATAGCTACCTAGAAAATTTTAATTGTACTTTGAGACTAAAAGAAAATCTGAGATCTGTAGCAATTTTAGTTGAAGATTATTACCCAAAAGTAATAATTTGCAATTATGTAGTGCCTTACATTTTAGGATCTCAAAGAACTTTACAAACAATTAGTTAAGCACCACACTTTACCTGTGAAGAAAGTGATTATATCCATTTTACAGAGGAGTCATAAAAAGGGTAAGTCAGCGGCAGAACTGCTATTAGAAGCCAAGAACCCTGATTCTCAGTTGAACTATACTGATTTGCTCTAATTGAAAACATGTTTAATGATAATTAAGGTGTTTTTCTTTTAAAGTTTTGATGCTAGAACATAATTGAATTGGAAAGGTAGTTAAACATGTTTCTCACTTACAGTGCCTACAGAGAGTGGAATCCATTGTTTTATTTCTGCCAACAGTATAATCCAAGTTGTCAAGCTATTGTAAACAATTTACAACATCAGGTTAATCTTGTTCAGTATACAATTCATAAGAATTATATAAAGAGGAAATTGTCACTTTCCCTATGCCTGGATACCATCTCTAAAATAAATGTTGTGAAACAGTTCATCTGAAGAATTTAAGTGACACTACCAACCTTTATTCTTTTACAGAGGCCATCTGAACTCTGTTTATAGTACTGAGATTACTATATTTGGCTAAACCATTAAGCCATTATCATGGCAATGGGTTACTATAAATAGCAAAGGCAACACTGCAAGTTTAAATTTCCACTTGGAAAGCATCAGCTCAGCATCATAATCCATGCATATTTTAGTGCGTTTGGGTCAGCTATAATCTCATTCAAGATCAAACAAACTGATTTAATTGCACAATTCACCTTGTTGTTTACACACACACAAAAGTGACTGGTATGGTCTTGGGAACTCCTTTCCTGATTATATTTGACAATGGCTTTATATTTAACACACAGACGTGGGAAAGGTCAAGTCATTCTATAAGGTTCTGTATTTGTCAAAGATAATTCTCATACAATAACTCAGGGAGGAAGAATGTTAGTCTCTCTATAAAAGCTCATAAAACCTGCTCATTTACACTGCAGTAGAATATATTAACCCAAAATATCTTTTCATCTTGACTACCACCATCACTCCTAATACACTTTAACAGAGGAGAGTCTGGAAAAGTAACTTGCTGCCAAAAGTGACAGGAAATCATATTTTCATTGTGGATAAATTAATCTCTAAACGTTACTTTCCATAACAATGAACAGAAGAATATGAACTCATTCCCAGGAAGTCCTGAATAAGGTTCTGAAAGACTTTCTTTTATCCACTCATTAGAGGAACCACTTTACTTCTTCATGAAAATCTTATATATTGCACACCTATGTATGCCTTAAGAAATATATTTTATTTACATATTGTATTAAACAGGATAATGTGAGTACCACTACACTGTAATGCGTTGAATCTGCATTGCTCAGCTGTGTTTCTAGGCCCTAGCTAACAGCTAAAGAAGGTTTCTCTTGTACATACTTTTAAATCAATGCATGTGTAACCCACACACCTCCTGGGTGTGGTGTTCTGTCCCATCTAGTGGCACCGAAACCACTTAAAGAGAGATAAAATGAGTCTGCTCTACAGACTTAGCTGACAGCCAGCTGGCTTTTAGCTCACGCTGTAGCAGCTCATGCACTAAGCTCCAGAGGTCCTGGGTTCGATCCTGCTCACCGACAACTGGGGTCTGTTGGCGTTACAAGTGGGGGGTCATCTGGGATTTCAACTGGGAAGTCTCTGGAGCTCAGGATACACTTCCTCGGCTAGGGGAAATATGTAACCCACGCACCTTCTGGGTGTGGTGTTCTATCCCATTTAGTGGCACTGAGACCACGGTCTTAAAGAGAGATAAAATGAGTCTGCTCTACAGACTTAGCTGACAGCTAGTTGGCTTTTAGCTCATGCTGTAGAGGCTCATGCACTAAGCTTCAGAGGTCCCCAGTTCCATCCTGCCCACCGACAACCGGGGGTCTGTCGGCGTTATACATGCATAGGGAAATTATCTAAAATATCATGAGAAAATTAGTCTAATCTCTTCATTGCTAGGAAAATTATTCTCAGACATTTGGAAGGACAAAAATGGTCCACTTGTGAAAGTTGTATTCCTTTCACTTACAGGGTCATGGTACGATTATATGAAAGGCTAGTTTCTGGAAAGGTGGACAAACGGAATATTTTTGTGAAAAAGCCACACCAATCTGGGGTGGAGTGGGGGAGATATTAAGATTAGCAGAAGAAACATGACTACAAATAACTAAAAACATCAACAGTCAATAACACACAGAAAGGGATGAGTTAGGTTTCCATGTTAAGCATCATTGCAAAATAGATCAAAGATAGAGTAACTTCCCACAACAGTTTACAAGAGAGCATTTTCTGTTAGACAATTTTTCTGCTAAGTAAAATTAAAGATGGGTCCTCAACAAAATCCCAGATCCAGTCATCTTTAGAGAATTTGAAGACTCTATCTGGATCTGAATTCAGCAAACGGCTCGTCTCTCTCTGTAACAGGATGAAACAAAAGCTTGGCTTCCAAATAGCCTCAAGGCTATGAACCTTAGGTGATCATAAGCCAAATTTTGCATCCTGAGCCCATCCTTAGTTAAAATTCATAAACAACTTGTATATATATTTTATATTTCTGAAACCCTAAAGTTGCTTGCAGGATTTCTAGGTATGGTAACATACTATTGCACTTGTAGTTCTCTTTTAATTCTGTTCACTCTATCTGGTAAATATCAATTAAAAAAATTATATGCTTCAAGTACATACCAAAAATGCGTAAGGCAGCAGCCAGACAGACAACTGGCACAAAATGTGCTACAAAATTGTGAGGGATTAGGAGAATTTCTGGGTAAGGATACCAGGTAAAAGCCTTTTTCTCTTCAGGTTCTTCACAAGGTGCACATGGAGCAGACAGGACCTGGATGCTAGTAAGAGCTTCATCCAAGAGACCTCAACACACCGACTTCACGGAGCTCAATGCTTCAGAAGGGCAAAAGGCTGAGCTGAATCTGCTGAGATCAAACCTATGGCTGCAGTCTCATTACTTCCACAATGATTATCAGATCACTTTGCCTTCCCTATCTATGAAGCATTAGTAGAATGATTGTTCTCAGAGACTGGATATTACAGGAATAATCCTAAAATCATCTTTGAATCAATAAATGCAAATGTAAACCAAAACAGAGTAGACAACAGGATCAACCTATTTTAGCTAATGTGTGAGATTACTAGAAGAGTTTTGTTACGAGACTGATTTACAAAATTCAAGTGAAAACAATAAATAAATAAATAAATAAACAAACTTTTCCCACTTCTACTAACTACAAAGGAAATGTTTCTGTTCATTAATCAGCAACAGGAAGCCACATTCAATGGGCAGACACAAACCCCTGCACGGATTTAACATGTTTCTGAATTGCCTTGACACAATGACCTTTATCTAATACAGAACTTAGATCTTTTTACTTTTTATAACACTGAAAAACAAACAATATTGGTTGGATTTTTCCAACCTCAAACAAAAAGCTTTCCTTGACTGTTGCACAGATTAAAGGAAAAAGCATGCCCGCTAATTTTCAATTACATTCCTTTATTCATTTGATTTGTACACTGCGCCCATCAACAAGTTTCTAGGTACACATATAGGCTTTAAAAAGGTCCCACAGTAAAGAATAATTCCCAGTACAGAAGGTTTTACTGAGCCCACTTAAGGCAATGAAGTTCATGCCTGACTCCTAGAGTGAAAGGAGTCATTTGTTCCAAATCACATCTCCTTTTCCCGTACTCTTACTTATTTTTTCATTTCTCTGAAGTACAGGTAGAGGAGATGTACTAATTCTAAAGTCATTTCCCCTTTGCTTTCAATAAGGCCATGTCTAGGCTAGGAAAATAGACTGTGTTTGAAAAGGAATTACATAGCACGTTTTAGGCCCCAATTCAGCAAAATACTTGAATACACACTTAACTTCAAATGTATACTTAAGTCCCATTGACTTCAACTGTCATCAATTCAGCAAAGCACTTAAGCATGTGCTTTTAACACTCTCTCTCTTTTTTTTTTAAAGTGTTAGGTGGTTGAGGAAATCTCTAGGCACCCTTCTCGCTTCAACCACAACCAGCTAACATGTTTTTAAGAGGCATGAAGCCCAATATGATCTAGTGTTTAAAGAGGTGTTAGTTAAAACATGCTAACTAGCATGTGCTTAAAACAAAACATTTTTCCTGTCTAGACATGGCCTAACACATAGACTCCTTCACCTTTATTCATACTGATTAACAAGAGTAAATGTGGCAGAATGTACTCCAAAATTCTTAAGGGATTTGATTTGGGCACTTGATACTTAAGAATATAAGAATGGCCATAGTGGGTCAGACCAAAGGTCCATCCAGCCCAGTATCCTGTCTTCCGACAGTGGCCAATCCAAGTGCCCCAGAGGGAATGAACAGAACAGGTGATCATCAAGTGATCCATTTCCTGTCGCCCATTCCCAGCTTCTGGCAAACAGAAGCTAGGGACACCATCCCTGCCCATCCTGGCTAATAGCCATTGATGGGTCCATGAGCTTATCCTCCATGAGCTTATCTAGTTCTTTTTTGAACCCTGTTATAGTCTTGGCCTTCACAACATCCTCTGGCAAAGAGTTCTACGGACTGACTGTGCATTGTGTGAAGAAATACTTCTTTTTGTTTGTTTTAAACCTTCTGCCTATTAATTTCATTTGGTGACCCCTAGTTCGTGTGTTATGAGAAGGAGTAAATAACACTTCCTTATTTACTTTCTTCACACCAGTCATGATTTTATAGACCTCTATCATATCCCCCTAGTCGTCTCTTTTCCAAACTGAAAAATCCCAGTCTTATTAATCTCTCCTCATACGGAAGCTGTTCCATCCCCCTAATCATTTTTATCGCTCTTTTCTGAAGCTTTTCAAATTCCAATACATCTTTTTTGAGATGGGGCAACCACATCTGCACGCAGTATTCAAGATGTGGACGTACCATGGATTTATATAGAGGCAATATGATATATTCTGTCTTATTATCTATCCCTCTCTTAATGATTCCCAACATTGTGTTTGCTTTTTTGACTGCCTCTGCACATTGAGTGGATGTTTTCAGAGAACTATTCACAATGACTCCAAGATCTCTTTCTTGAGTGGTAACAGCTAATTTAGACCCCATCATTTTATATGTACAGGTGGGATTATGTTTTCCAATGTGCATTACTTTGCATTTATCAACACTGAATTTCATCTGCCATTTTGTTACCCAGTCGTCCAGTTTTGTGAGATCCCTTTGTAGCTCTTTGCAGTCTGTCTGGGACTTAACTATCTTGAGAAATTTTGGATCATCTGCAAATTTTGCCACCTCACTATTTACCCCTTTTCCCAGATCATTTATGAATATGTTGAATAGGACTGCGCCCAGTACAGACCCCTGGGGGACACCACTATTTACCTCTCTCCATTCTGAAAACCGATTTATTTTGTACCTTTACTTATTTTGTACCTTTACTTTTTCTGTACCTTTACTTTTTCTAGTTACTATCTTTTAAATACTGATCGTGCGTAGGCTAGAGTCAAAGCCCACTGAAGTGACTGAGGGTCTTTCCATTGATTTCAATGGGCTTTGGAAAAGATCCTTAATATTCTACTGAACATGGAGGAGGCAAGGTCCATGACCGGAAGAGTTTACCCTCTAAGATGTTTGATCCTACAAGGTGCCGAGTGCCTTCAACTCAGCACCTTTCAGGAATTTACTCTGTGGACTCAACGAGAGAGGCAAAGTGAAGGTTATCTTTGGAATGTGCCATGTTATATTTTTACATATGTATATCTATTTAAAGGCTCATACATGCTGTTAGGATATTTGAATATTTATCAACTTGTCTATATTTGTCTATTTCTAGACTTCAATATGAATGGCAATATACAAAAACCTGTAGGAGAACACTTCAACCTCCCTGGCCACACAATAGCAGATGTAAAGGTAGCCATCTTACAGCAAAAAAACTTCAGGACCAGACTCCAAAGAGAAACTGCTGAGCTTCAGTTCATTTGCAAATTTGACACCATCAGATCAGGATTAAACAAAGACTGTGAATGGCTAGCCAACTACAAAAGCAGTTTCTCCTCCCTTGGTGTTCACACCTCAACTGCTAGCAGAGGACCTCACCCTCCCTGATTGAACTAACCTCGTTATCTCCAGACTGATTCTTGCCTGCATATTTATACCTGCCTCTGGAAATTTCCATTACATGTGTCTGACGAAGCGGGTATTCACCCACGAAAGCTTATGCTCCAATACATCTGTTAGTCTTAAAGGTGCCACAGGACTCTCTGTTGCTTTTTATATATTACACAAATACCACAATGCTCTATCTGAACTGAGGGGTGCTCATTTTGCGTGGGGGGAAAATTGCCTTGAGACCCTTCTTCATAATACATAGACCAAAGAGGGAAGAAAACAATCAGGAAAATATGGAACAATCTTCTAAACCTCTCTAATAGCTGCTGCAATAACATCTGTAATTACTTCTTGTACAAGTTTCAAATCACTAAGAGCAAACTGTACATTAAGTCAGCTATCCTCTGTTTCTAGCTTTGTTAACTTGTTGCCTAGAGACTCTCAAGAAACTCTAATAAGGTTTCATCATTTCATATCAAAGACATGATACATGGATTGAGGGCAACCTCTGCCTTGGATCCAATTCCTGGTTGGATGTTAAGGCGGTGCATATCTGTTATAGTACCTCTTACTCAAGGACTAGCAAATATCTCCTTTGAATCCGTTATTGTCTCATCTCATTTGAAATAAGCTATTACACCTCCTCAGCTGACGAAGTCATCATATTAAGTATGACTTATCTGAAAAATTCTAATCAGTTTTTAGAGCTGAAGAGAGAACTATTAGCATTATATAATTTCAAGTGTAATGACTACCTTTATTTGCTCATTGTAACCCTATAAATTACTAACGGAACTCAGTATTCTATTTTATCCTTTAACTCTGGTAGAATTTATTTTTGATTGTTTAAGAAGAGTACATACTGAAGATACACTTTACCCCTAGATATTTTATCTCAGCCCAGTTTTATGTAATATGGTTTCAATGAAATAAAGAGGAAAGAACAGTTAAGCTTGCTCCCAGTTATTTTAGGAAGGTTTCTATAATAAACAACAAAATTTCAGATGAATTATTGTCCTAAAAAGACAATCAAATCTTCATAAATATGATTTTATTTGCAGATCCTCTATTCCAAATCCAGGAATTGCAACATCACATAAAGCCCAATATGATGATATGTGGCTGTCCTGTATTGCTTCCTCTAGTACAGGGCTTTCTCAAACTGGAGGTCGGGAGTCCTCAGGGGGTCGCGAGGTTATTACAGGGAGGATCGTGAGATGTCAGCCTCCACCCCAAACCCCGCTTTGCCTCCAGCATTTATAATGGTGTTAAATATATTTAAAGGTGTTTTTAATTTATAAGGGGGGGGTCACACTCAGAGGCTTGCTGTGTGAAAGGGGTCATCAATACAAAAGTTTGAGAACCGCTGCTCTAGTACAACAAGTCACATGCTATTCAAATATCAAGCCAACTTTTAGGTACTGACAAGAAGTCATTTTTCTTCTAGAGAAATTGTGACCACCATCCAATCACACTGAAGTTACAAACTCTTCCCAAACAAATTGAATAGGAAAAAATGGTATACATAAAGAATGCAGTAGCTCATGTTGTTACGAGTACTGTGTTGATGTAATATACTTCTTCTGATTTAAAATCACTAAACCAGTTACCATAAAAATCTGCATTCATTTCAAAGCTGTATAATTTACTTTTACATCATTAAAGGTTGTAGCCTTTCATAGCTGATTAAACATTTGTCCTACATCCTACCCATGCATGGATATCAGTTACCAGACCATTTGATATGTCCACGTTACAATCAAAAACAGAGGCCTGATCTAAGACCATTACATTCAATGGAAAGTCTCCCACTGATTTCATTGGGCTTTTCACATGAATGTTCCATTTGTTGCCATTTTCTAGTCATCTGTTATACCTTTTTACAGCTACAGACACATCAGCTTGTCATTGCTTTCAACTGCTTTGACAAGTCTGAATATGTTAAATGTGTTTTACTGTCTCAAATCAAAGAATGGGACTGCAAGTTCTTTGGGGCAGGGACTATTAGTATTAGTACAGAACCTAGCGCAATGGCTAGGGGCTCCCAGGTGCCATGGTAACACAGATAGTAATAAAGTACTAATCACAGAAGGACAGTACATAAATTAGAGACACAGTAAACCTATTTTAATTTTATTTGTTGGTTACCAAGTATCAGGTTATAAGTTGCATTGGATCCCAAACACAAATCAGGGTAGTAAAGCATGTCACACAAGTTGTTGGGGAAAACGGTCTCATTTGAGTAACATATATAATCCACCCTGTGGGGCATTGATGAGAGGGAAGGTTCCGTAGTTTATCTAGCGTCATGGCTGGAGGAAAGCTACCCAAACCACTTCAGAGTCTGGCTCAATGAAGGCCAAAATAACCCCACACAGGTTTATAACTGCAGCAGAGATAAGTCACATCAAAATTAAATTATTCATCCACATCCCGTGGGCATCAGATTTTGCTCCTTTAAAAATGGCAAGATAAATTAATATTTCTTCTCATCCCCTCTCTGTTCTCCCAGACACATGAATCGATGCCAAGCGGTCCTCTCTTGCTAGCCAGGCTGCCGCTGTATCTCACAGTGCTCACAAAAAGCCCAAACACATGATGTGATGAAGAACCCCAGCTTTCCTTGAAATCAATGGGAGTGAGGGTGCTTAGAAACTTGCAAGACTGGGCTTCCTCTCAGCAATACAAACATTGTATTTGATTGCGCACTGCTTGCCATAGATTCAGTGCCTGTTTCTTGTGGGACCTTCTCTAAAGGGCCAGACCAGGGAGCTGTGGAACACGGGTGCGCTGTCTGTTAACGGAGTAGCTGCTAGGAGTTGGTTCTCACTGATTACAAAGCTTGTTGTTTAAGGCTAGTGATGAATAGTCAAGTCATTTTAAGAGCAATTTGACTCTGCAGTTCTTTTTTCACCCAGGTGCTGCAAGTCAGAAAGGAGTGCAATTTGGGGTAACTGGGATGGTTTACTCGATAATTAAACAAGCAACCAAACAACATGTGACTCCCCAGCACCTTTCTAAAAAGTTTGAAGGATTCTAGGAAAAGTTCTTGGAAGAGGGTTATAGTAGAAACTACTTCCTGAAAGAAAGATGTTGCAGATACAGAGGATGCTGCCATTCTATCCCACACACAAACTCACTGATGTTTGTTGGTGCTGCTTTTTAATTCAATTTTCTAGCTGTTATTTATTTTGAATTGTGTGTCCCTGCCACCTGCTACTTTAATTCTCTGTAACTAAGAGGTGGGGCTCAGTATGGCCCCCCACTTCCATTGCCAGCTGGGATTCAGTCAGCAGTTCTTACCTGACATTGTCATGCTTCTGGATGTAGATCTTATGAAACATCATATCCTCCTGTTTGGCATTAATGTCGGCTTTCATCTCCATGGCAACGTGACGAGGAAGTACAGAGAGCAGGAGCCGCTCCTGTTGAGTCAGACAGATGAACCAATTAAAACACCTGCTTCCCAGTTAACAAACGCACGTTGTTTCTTATCGGAGAGAAACGAAGCCATCAGTTCAGTGACTGATGAGCAAAAGCAAGAGGAATGGTCTCCATAAATGCAGCAACCAGTTCTGCCATCAAGGCACCGGGGGTCCTGTCCCACTCAGAAAAATATGAACACAATATCAAAGGGAAAGTAAATTAACCTTCATGCCAGATCCACTATATATGCTATCCACAGTTGCAAATTCTTCCAGATGAAGGAGCCATATGGAGGCAGCTGCTTCAGTGCCCAAGTCTGTATAGTACACAAGTTTGCATTCCAGTAGGGGGCTCCAAAGCAGCAGGACTTCATTATATAGACCAGCAGTCACTGCAAAGTACTGAGGGGCTCTTTAAAGAGCAGTATTACTAGCTGAACACATTCACAGGCAGCAAGAGTAACAAAGCCTCATGTAAAAATGTAGACTTGGAAGTCTCATTATATAAACCATGCATCACTACAGGGTTCTCCGTTGGGCATAAGGCTACAGGACTGATTTCCCAATTCCCCTGAAATCCATTTAAGAGTCTCATTTTACTTCACTAACCTGTAACAGGCAGAGCACAATCTAACTCACAAAGGGAGCGTTCCTCACTACAAGCAATATGGGTTCTCCGTGGCAGGGTTGCACCAATATAACTGGCAGTAGAATTTGGCCCAATTGTACAACACATACTCCTGAGGGCATTCTGCACCAAAAAAATAAAAAATTCGGCCCCCCCAGAATAAAAAATTCGGCCCCCCCAAATTAAAAATTCTGAAAATGTTATTTGTCAAATAAATGTGGAGGCTCAAGCATGGCACTGGGGAGCACAGGCCACTGGCTGCACAGTGGTGGGAGATCACTGTGCAGCTCCCCCCAGGGACACGGACTCAGCAGTGAGGCTGCACCCAACCCTGACACAGCGCAAGGACCGGGCCTGGCCCAGACACACTCCAGGGCCCTGCCCTTCCATGCCAGGTGCACCAGGTGTGGGCAGGCAGAATCCAAGTGTGGAGGGGCTTAGTGTGGGGGGATCCAGGTGTGGGTTGAGAGGTTTCTGTGTGGGGCAATCTGGGTGCGGGTGGCTCAGTGGGGGATCAGGTGTGGGTGGGATCTGGATGCTCAGGAGCTTGTTGGGGGGGGTTCTGGGTGCAATGGTAATGGGACTCTTCAGGGGGGGTCCAGGTGAAGGTGGTTGGGGCTCAGTGTTGGTGGGGATAGAGCTCAGCAGGGGGGTCTGGGTGTGGGGGGCTCAGTGGGGGTCCAGATGCTGGGGGAATGGGGCTCAGTGGGGTGGGGATCCAGGTGCAGCTGGTTGGGGCTTGGTGGGGTCGTGCAGGGGGAGTGGGACTCATCGGGGGGGTTCTGATTGCAGGGGGGAGGTGAGGCTCGGCGGGAGGGTCTGGGTATGAGGGGGTCTGGATGCACGGGGGTTGGGTGGATGGGAGAGCAGCTCCCTGTACAGGGATCCCTCCCCCTGCAGCTGAGGAGCAATGGGTGCAGGAAGCGGGCTGGAGGTGGGGAGTTTGCAGAGCTTCCTGCAGCCCGGGGAAAAATCTCTGGGTGGGTCTGACCCAGCCCTGGATGCCGTGTAGGGGAAGAGGAAGTCTTGTCCTCCCCAGCCCAGCAGGGACTAGCAGCTAAGCCCAGCGCAGGGAAGAGCCACCAGCTGGGTCTTCCCCAGTCCCACTTCCTACACCACAGTTATTTACCTATCTGCCGGCAACGTTGGGCACCCAAAACATACTGCTAGGGAGGGTTACATGACTGCTCTTGTGGCTTCCCTTTGCTTCCCCATCAGAAAGTCATTTTTCTGCGGAGAAGCAAATAAATCTGTAGGGGACATAAATTCTGCACATGCGCAGTGGCGCAGAATTCCCCCAGGAGTAAACACACTATTAGTAGTAATTTTACAGTAGCACCTGAAAACCTCAATTAGGATCGGGGCCCAGTTGCATAAGGCACAGTAAACATACATGCATACAGTGACATTACCTCCATTACCTACCTTCCATCACCCACAATTCACATCTCTCTACCCTCATCCTGAGCAACTAAGGTGCATCCTTGTTTATTTGTAATATCTTTGTGTTTTAAAGATTAAAATGGGCTCAGTGTAGCTTTCATAAAATTACTTTGTATGTTGTTCGCTATCTAGTTTTGTACCTTAAGAAAGTGAGTTATTGTGTCACATTACAACTGATGGGAGTGGGACAACTTTTCCTAAATATCAGAGAAAAGCCTCTGTGACCTGGCCATCTATGTAGCCTGTGATCAGCCTAAATCTGGTAGTAATTTTTATGCAGAAGTTGCAGAATGTAAATCTGCATGTGTATGCATGCTGGTGTTTTGTGTGTGTAGTTAGAATTAGACCAGATACAATACGGTTTTGCCTAAATCCTTTATTTGCCTTTTATTTTCTGATTTCACCTCAAAAATTTTTTAGTTTAAGGAATTTTTTTCTACAAGAAAAAGGCAGATTAAAATATGGACATCTATTTTGTTGGTCCAACTCAAATGTAGTCTAATCAGTAGGCAAGAGGCAAGATGTTCTGACAACACTGTAGAATCACAATGATTTATACAGTCTACCAGTCCATACCATCTCTTTTTCCTGCATGACAATTGCTACTACATAGCATGGAGGAAAGCAATTGTCCCCTTCACCAACCACACAATCATAATCTAGTCTAAATGAAGGTCCATAACCTTATTCAATAGATCATTAATTCCTAACAACACAGAACTCCACAGATCAAACTGCAATCATGACTCAGAGGGGTCAATGCTCTTGTACTAATTGCTCACATCACCATTAAAAACCCTCTTTTCCATAGTTCATTCCATTATAAAACACAATTCTGGTTTTTAATTCATATTTTGTCTTACTGTTGCCTATTTACTTGTGTCCAAGTACAGCATAACAAACTCTGTGGGAACTGTAAGAGAGCAAACTTGTTGATAATATGTGCAATGCACTCACTAGAGAAATCTTTACAATGCATAGTGTTGCACTGTATTTACCTGTCCTTTAATGTACATTGTCAGGGCTTGATTCCCATCTCCAGTCCCTTCATCTGTACCAACACTATGGAACAAAATTCATGAGGGATCACTATCAGGCACAGCTCAAAACTGTAGCAGCTGAGAGAAGGTACTGCGGTCCTTGAAAATACCTAATAAAAGAGGTCTGCATCATCTGTGCCTGTGTGCTTGAATATCAAAATAAGAAACTTTAGCTATTTTCACATCAGTTATACTTGCGCTTCTGACACTAATGTATGTCATGAGCACAAAAGCACAATATAGTTCATATATTTACTGGAATAACCAAGGCACGTTGGTGCACACGCCATTGCCTCTCAGTTAATAATTGTAATGGACACCCTCAGATGTGCAGAAGCTGCTAATCCTACATTTTCCAGAGTAGCAGCCGTGTTAGTCTGTATCCGCAAAAAGAACAGGAGTACTTGTGGCACCTTAGAGACTAACAAATTTATTAGAGCATAAGCTTTCGTGGGCTACAACCCAGAATTTTACACATCTGTCAGATAACTCAGAGAGCCAAATAAAAACTCCTTAATAGAGCTGGGCAAATTTTTTTGGCAAAACCTTTTTCTTTTTTGGCTAAAAAATGCAGTTTCTAGTTGATCAATACATTTTGTGAATTGGTGTTGAATTCGCCCGATTCTTTCACTTAAAAAATTGAAGTTTTGTTCCAATATTTTCAAAACTAAATGTTTTAAGTTTTTGATTTGAAACTACTTTTCATTTGTAAATTTTCTTCAATTTTATTTAAAAATGTAAAAAAAAAAAAAAAAAAAACCTCAGTAACAAAATGAAATCATTTCACTCAACCCCATCCAGATTTTTTTCAACTTTTTGGTTCATCAAAAAGTTGTAATTTTTTTTTATTATTTCCACATCAGTGGGCAAATAACAAAAATCAGGTATTTGTAAAGCTCTACTCCTTAACCCAGGGACATCTTATGGGCTTGTGACCCTCTTCGTAGGTCCATAAGGGCAGAAGGATGATCTTGTGCTTACAGCACCACAATGGTGATCAGAAGACCAAGGCTATGTTATTGGCACTGCCACAGACTTCCTAGGCAACTTTCAGAATGTTCTTTAATTTGTCTACTTTCCCCATCCGTGAAAGGAGAATACTAATATTTCCCTACATCACAGGGATTTTGTCAGGCTCAATCTATTGATGCTTTTGAAGTATTTTGAGATCCTCAGATGGAAAGCACAAAGCATCATCATCAACCAATGAACAGGTTACACTTACCCAGATATAGTTTGCCATCTCATACAAATACATGGAGTAGTAATAGCCTTCATTTAATAACTAATCTAAGCACAGTTCAATACAATTTACTGGTACCAGTTAGACACCTTCATTTTATGTAACTGGTTAAGAATATACACAATAAAACACAACACAACTAGTATCTAGCTTTAAATTTCACTGAGATCTCTAATGAAACACTGCCACCCTAACTGTAATATCATTCAGCATGTATTGGCCAGGCGAATAGTATTGCCTTGCTATACTTATGTTGGCAGTAGTCAAACAGGAGGAGAGAAATAAGTACAAATTATATACATTTCCTTGATTTTTATACAAAGATATACTAGATAAAGATACAGAATTACAGATAGAGCTCTCTCTCACTCTCCAGCTATGTATAACTAGCTAACATACCTATATTACTAGCTAGGGATAACCTCAAAGCACTTACAAAGAGTAATTAATTAAACCTGTGAACCTGCTTGTGAAATAGGTATTCATAAAATAATTATACCTGTTCGACAGATAGGGCGAGTGACTTGTTCATGGTCAAAAAATTAGTAATGCTGGGAGTAGAAGCCTGTAGGCCTGACTTCAAGTCCTTTCCTCTAATCCTTAGAAAATACACACTTGTTGGAGGTTGTTTAGGATGCGCAATTTCAGCTAAGAATTCTTTATTCCATTCCAGTAATGCTAACCTCACTTACTACTCCTCGCCAGGTTATAGTGGATAATGAAATCACTAGAAGGTGGGTGAGGTAATAACTTTTATTGGACCAACTTCAGCTGTTGAGAGAGACAAGCATTCCATCTTACACAGAGCTCTCTCCCATACAGCATGTGATAGTACTGTCAGATTCCCCAGATACTGTTAGATAATCTTATAGCAGCAGTTGGCCTGGATGGATATTTTTTACCTATGCCTAGTCTGGAGACTGATTCATGTCTTGTCACCTGACGACAAGATTACAGCAATGCATTTTACAGGGGATACACCTTAAACGAACTGGGAAATCAGTGCCAGTACAGGATGAAGTAGCAAACTTACTGAACAAGCTATCTTGCTGTGAGACCACAACACCAGCATTCTAGGGCCTGCACTGGCTGCTGGTGGGTTTCTAGGTGGAGCTTAAGCTGTTGTTTTTTGACCTATAAACCTCTAAAATCATGAAATGGGGTTTCTATTTTTGACCTATAAACTGGACTGCCTCTCCCGCCATGCATCATAACTACAGTCTGGGGAGACATTCCAGCTGGATTCCCCTCGGTTTAAAAGGGAGGGATCTGCTAACAGGGCGTTCTCCATGAGGGCCTCTTGACTTTGCAAAGCCTGATCTAAAGTAGCCCAAACTTCAGGGCATGCTGCAAAGCCCATCTGTTTGCCAGGGTTTTGTGGGAGGGAGAGGCTTGTTGACATCTGGCATTTGTAGGTAAAACATTTTCCTAGATTGGGGATTTGGGGGTAGGAGAGGCTGCTGGTTTTATCTTACTGTGACTGTATTTTTAGTTTGCGTAAAAGGCATTTAGTTATGGTTGCCAACTTTCTACTCGCACAAAACCGAACACCCTTGCCCCGCCCCCTGCTCACTCCATCCCCCCTCCCTCTGTCGCTCGCTCTTCCCACACTCACTCACTCGCTCATTTCCACCAGGCTGAGGCAGGGGGTTGGGATGCAGGAGGGGGTGGGGACTCCGGCTGGGGGTGCGGGCTCTGGGGTGGGGCCAGGGATGAGGGGTTTGGGGTGCAGGAGGGGGCTCCGGGCTGGGACCGAGGGGTTTGGAGGGCGGGAGGGGGATCAGGGCTGCAGCAGGGGATTGGGGTGAGGGCTCCAAATGGGGGTGCGGGCTCTGGGGTGGGGCTGGAAATGAGGAGTTTGAGGTGCAGGAGGGTGCTCTGGGCTGGGGCCGAGGGGTTCGGAGGGTGGGAGGGGGATCAGGGCTGGGACTGGGGGTTGGAGCCTGGGGAGGGGGTCAGGGATGCAGGCTCCGGGCAGCACTTACCTCAGGCAGCTCCTGGAAGCAGCAGCATGTCCCCCCTCCAGCTCCTATGCGGAGGCATGGCCAGGCAGCCTTGCGTGCTGCCCCGTTCACAGGCACCTCCCCTGCAGCTCCCATTGGCCACAATTCCTGGCCAATGGGAGCTGCAGAACCAGCGCTTGGTGTGGGGACAGTGTGTGGAGCCCCCTGGCTGCCCCTACTCATAGGAGCCGGAGGGTTGGGGGCATGCCGTTGCTTCCAGGAGCTGCGCGGAGCCATGGCAGGCAGGGAACCTGCCTTAGCCCTGCTCCGCCGCCAACCAGACTTTTAGTGACCTGGTCAGCGGTGCTGACCGGAGCTGTCAGGATCCCTTTTCGACCAGGCATACCAGTCGAAAACCAGACTACTGGCAACCCTACACTTAGTGCATGAAATGGATGCTCTTTATGTACCAGATGTCAAAATAAATAAAATATGCTTAGGTATACATACATACTTCATTTCATGGTGCCCATGTTGGCCAAAAGTAGCCCAGAATAACACTGTCCATGGCCAGAGCTACAGATGCAGGTGCGCTAAAGCAGAGTAGTATAGTGAAAGTTGTGTTGCCCTTCTGACTCACAGAAATGCACAGCCATTTCAACTGATTCATTCCCCTCCTATCTGAACTCATAATCAAAACTGTAAGGTACTTCTCAAGGGAAGCCACAGAAACCTCATTTCATGAGTTATTTAAAACTGGACTGGAAAATGTACTGCAGGGCATGGTCCCACATTATCAAGGGAATGGACAAGCTGACCTAAAAAGTTTTTTCATCTCTAATTATTATGATGTAAGAGACTCATTGTAGCAAAACCAAAGAATGTATTAGCAAATAGATATGCCCACAGCCCTTGAGAGCAAGACTGTGTGCTGATAGCAATTAGGCCTTTTTCTAACAAACACTAAGTGAGGACATTAAAAATGGTTAAAAACTAAAATGTAAGTCAGCGGAAGCCTGTAGTCTTGTGTTCAAGGCCACACACACAATGTGAAGTGAGGATGCTCTAGAGACAGATAAAAGAATGCCTTTGGAGGCACTGGGGCAGCACCCTCTATGGGGAACTACTTAATTTCTGCCACAATTGGCCTCCAGCTGCTAATGTGTGCAGAAGAACCAAACAACAGCCCTACCACTACCAAATGCTATTTGCTGTGCTGACAAATCATCATGCTGTGCACTTATGATGGAGTGAAGTATACGCCCTGTTCAGAGGGCCAGCACAAGGCCCATATGCCACTCGTGCTCAAGATAGGCTTAGATGGGACTTAAATGGTGCATAACACCGTGCAAATCCTCTGCTTAGGGTGAATTTCATACAGGGAGCACAGGCAGCAGGATTTTGTTGGCACCCCTGAACACTGGTCTATAACGGTAGCTGAGTGAAAAGGTTCCTCTGAGCTCTCTTCTCCACCTTCCCAAATCCTGCCCTGCCATCCGCGATGCATTTTCACACAGGGTCATTCAGTACCTGGCCCTAAATTAACAATTTTCAGACTAATTCCAAATCAGCAGTTCCATTCTCAAATTTCTTGTCACTCTCCTTCGTACCTGTTGCTGGTTCTCCCTTTGAGAATGTAGCCTGGCCTGAATGCACTCCCTGGTCTCTTGGAATGCTTGTCTTTGAGACACCTCTGCTGGGTAATGCGTACACACTCCTACAATGTTTGTGCAGGAGAAGATGAGAACATTGGAGACCAGCTGCAACAAAAAAGAGAAACATATGATTACAATTTGGAAACCTACCATCAACAATAGACAGAATACTTAAAAGCTCAGCATGGTATATAAATCATTCCACAATCCAACACATGACTGAGTCTAGTATTCTTCATTTCAGTGCATTTGCCGTTCTTTGAAGTATAAACTTTTACACATGCCCTCAGAAGCATATTTCTTCGCATTAATGTAAATTCTTTTCTCTAATTCTGTTAGCAATCAAGTGTCTTAAAACTATTATGGCAGAGACTTATAAAGAGGTTTTAATGTGACTATGTTTGGCTAGCTCAGAATTATGTAGAAGAATCTGAAGGAAGATTTTAATTATTACTGTTTTAAAATACCTGCATATACGGCACGAAAATACATTGAAAGATACATTAGCTTTCATATTTCAGATAGTGTTCACTTATTGCAAGGAAATAACTTTAGATTTCAATCGACTTCAAAAACTGGGATTTTTTTTTTATCACCCAGTCTCAGCTCTTTAAAACGAGTTGAATGACAATGATTTTCAGATCACATCTTTATGGGGTTAATAATATGTTATATACATATATGAATGTGCAAATAGGTAGGAAGAGCTACATTGCTCCGTTATTTCCACAGTGACTATATTTCCCAATAAAATAATTACATCTCTCTCACTGGTAATTAGAGCTGGTTAGAAAACAAAATAATTAAACATTTTCAAAAAAAGAATTTGCGTTGAATTTTTTTATTTTAAGAGAAATTTTCAAATCAGTTCTACCGGTAACATGCAAACAAGCATTCTTCTTAGAGGAGATTTTGTGCTTCTGTACCATCAGCCACTTGTGAGCTAGACAGGATATACTGTATCTTCCTATAGAGACAGACTTGTGTGAATATAGCTCCTATTTCTAGGGGAACAGAATATCAGACTTGTAACAGTCTCATAGATATGAATATTGGAAGTACTTTTTTCTGAATGGTTTTCTGTAATGCAACAACAATTCAAAATTTCCCACCCCACCCCCTGTAGATACAGAGCCCGATTCTGACAGGCAATGTGCACAGGTGTAAATCAAACCAAGAAGGCAGCAGTGGGAGCTCGGAACTCAGACTGGCTACTCCAGCAGTGGCAAAATCTAACTTAAACAGGATGCTGCTATCATGCTATAGAAGACAGTATTAAGGGTTGCATGTTAATGCACACACACACTCCCTGTCCCAGGAACAGTCTCTACTCACAACTCCCATCAGTATTATTCTGACACTAGGAATAAATCCATGTGCTGGAGACAGCAGACAATTGCTGTATAATAATCCTGCCCCCATTCTGAGGAACTGGGAACAGAATCCTGGTTCTTCAGCTTCAAAAAACTACCACAGATTCAGCTAAGGGGGAACTCTGGAGTGGTAGGTCCTTATCCTCTTTGCGGACCAGCCATTACATGAGAATATCATCCACTCACACACACACAAAGCGAGTATATTCCATACCTAGTGCTTGCAGTCAGAATTAGGGCACATATTAATGCTAGTTTTGCAGTGCATGAGCGCATTTTTAGGCAGTGGTTACACCACTTTCCTTGCATTCAGGATTTGATTCACAGCAAAGAACAAAAATCTAAAAATCTTTAATTTCCTCCCAGCTACTGCTAAAACAATTCTGTAATTAATGAGGACAAGAATGATATTACATCAACATAGTAAAAAAATACAAATCACTGAGACTTAGTTCTTCCAGGTCTTTGGAGGGCCAGTAAGAAATAGTTGTGTGTCTTTAACATCTTATAACTCCGGAAAATCTAGCATGTATACAAATCAAGCAGATCTAATTTGAGTAAAAGTAAAGGTAACAAAATTTTGTGGAAAAATGTGTTTTGTTAGAATCCTAATTCTAGAAGGATATTTGGTAGAAATACTTTATAGACACTGAGGAAAACATTGGCTTTTTTAGAATTATTCCCCCCTCCCCCCGAAAACATAAGAACATTGATGCTCATCATCACAGAAAAGGAAAATCAATAAGGAAATGGAAGTAAGGGCTTCCCTAGGAATTACAAAGAGTTCTGCATGTTGCTTCATAGATGGGTTGATTGTGATGGACAGCCTGTGAATCCAGTATGGTTATTACAAACAAGCTCAATGAGTTAACACTAAATAGCATTGTTTGCATCATCAGATTAAACTGACTCCAGAATTCTCTGTACTGAAACTACTTAGTTACACATTAAACAGAACATTTATCAGTATACATAAAATATAGTCCAAAACACACATGCACACCATATTTTACATAAATATATAATACATGACTGTTCCACTTTATAATATTGCATTGTAATTTTAAAATACAAATAAGTTTGGGCTTAATTATGTTTGTAGTTGCCACAGCGCAAATGTAAAGTAAATCTCCTGAGGACAATGGACTTGCTCTGAATTTAAACATGTGTAAGTGAGAATACACTCAGAGCTTGTCTATAAATCTCTGTGTGGACGCTCTCATTCAAAAGTGAGGTGACTTTAGTTTGCTGTAGCTTAATCCTTCAAAGGGATAAATAGATTCATTTTAACAATCCTGAGAGTCCTCATGTAGACAAGCCTTTTCTAGGCAGTTTAGACATTGTGCAGTGAATACAACGGGGGTCCATTCATTGGACAGTGGGAAGACCTCACTCCTGCAATGAGCTTTACTGCAGGCACATCTCTGTGCCAATACAAAGCCCCACTGAAGTCAGAGGGGGTTCACAGATGCAGATATAATTGCAGCACTGGTCACTTAAATAGCTCAGTTGCCTCATTCATGGCACACCATCCAGGTGTGCATGGAGACAGATGATATCCATGGGTTCAACAAACATCATCAGTTCAACATTATCAAAATAGATATGGTATTGAAAGTAGTAACGTGATTTTCAGAGGTCTCATTAACTTCATTTCAGAGTAGACAAACCCATGGGACTGCAGAGACTGATTTACAAAAGAGGCTCAGAAAATCACACTCTACAAGACTGACATAAGTTACACTGCAATGAACATTCACCAGGAATGGATGTAAGCCGGTATTTACTCTCCTAAATGAAAGCTGATTTACACTGTAATATTACATGGCTTGAACAAAAAGAGAAATATACAATATAATGTTGAGAGTATCAAGCCTCTGCAAAGATTTAAAGCTCAGCTCTTGCTACTCAAAGCAACATTCAGCATTTTGCTTTGGAAATATTTCTCTTGGGCCTCACAGTTCATCTGATGTTCCTAAAATAATGTGGGGGATGGTGTGGGGGAAGACAAGGGGATGGTGTGTGGGGAAGAATACTTTACTTGGTATTTGATTAAAATCACTTTGTTCACAGGTGGTTTAAAAATAAATTAAGGCAAAATTAAAGATTTTCTGTCTCATTAATTTTTCCATAGCCCTCTGTCTTCTTAATGCAAATGAATTTATATCCTGTTTGCCAAATGGTACTACTGTACTTGCTTATCAGTTTCCTTGCGGTTTTGCTATGGTAACCAGCTTCAGTCCCAGGAGGAAGGAGATGATGTAGATATTAAAACTGGTTCCCTCAGCTCCATGGCCCGAAAACAGAAAACATATTATTGGCAGTTATTTCAGGCAATTTATGCTTCTAAAAATGTTCTTAAGAGGCACTGGGAAAATGTAGATTTCTATTTTGGGGTTGAAGTCTCTCTCCCCTGCCCATTAAAACATTAGTCCATGAGGTCTACCCATAGCCCTCTGATTTTGGTGAAGGCTGTTTCACTTATTTATTATTTGTATCTATCTAAGATACCTATTTGGCCCCCATTACCAGAGTGCTTGGGCACCTGATAATTAATGTATTTATTCTCACATTACCACTGCGAGGTAGAGAAGTGCTACCATTCCCATTTTACTCAGGCACAGAGAGATCCAGGGAAAGAGTTTAAAAGTATTTCAACACTTAAAGATGCAGACAGGCAATGAGAGGGATTTTCAACACTGCCTAGGCACTTAACTCCCATCAAAATTGATTCATTTTTCACTGCTTGGAAAATAAAAATACACTAGGCAGTTTCTAGTCACTTTCACTTAGGTTCTCATACACTAGCAAAATGCTGTATTGTTTGTATTGAAAATAATGCAGAAAATTATGTTTGAAATATTGTTTCCTTGGGGATTTAAGAAAAATAAATTGATGGCAATTTTTCTGTTTTGTTTGTTTTAGATGTTATGAAAGCTTGTTAACACAAAATAAAAATTGAAAGAGAAATTTAAAACAATGGCATCTCTTTAAAAATCAGAGAAATGTAGGCCTGGAAGAGACACAGAGGTCATCTAGTCCAGCCCCTGGCACTGAGGCAGAACCAAATATAACTACCTACACCACCCCTGACAGGTGTTTGTCCAACCTGTTCTTAAAAATCTCCAATTCTAGGGATTCCTCAACCTCCCTTCTTGGAAGCCTATTCCAGTATTTAACAATCCTTATATCTATCTAACCTAAATCTCCCTTGCTGCAGATTAAGCCAATTATTTCTTGTCCTACCTTCATTGGACATAGAGAACAACTGACTGCCAGCCTCAGGTCCCCCCTCAGTCTTCTTTTCTCAGACTAAACAGGCCCAGTTTTTTTAACCTTTCCTCATAGGTCAGGTTTTCTACAGCTTTTATCATTTTTGTTGCTCTCCTCTGGACTCTCTCCAATCTGTGCACATCTTTCTTAAAGTGTGGTGCCTAAAGCTGAACATACTACTCCAGCTGAAGTCTCCCCAGTGCCAAGGAGAGTGGGACAATTACAATTACAAGCTGTGACATATGACACTCCTATTAATATACCCAGGAATAATACACCTCTACCTCGATATAACGCTGTTCTCGGGAGCCAAAAAATCTTACCGCGTTATAGGTGAAACCACGTTATATCGAACTTGCTTTGATCCGCCAAAGCGTGCAGCCCCGCCCCCCTGGAGCACTGCTTTACCGCGTTATATCCAAATTCGTGTTATATCGGGGTAGAGGTGTATTCACCTTTTCCACAACTGCTTCACAGTGTTGGCTCATGTTGAATTTGTAATCCCCTACAACCCCCGATCTTTTTCTGCAGTACTACAGTCTAATCAGTTATTCCCCATTTTACATTTGTGCATTTGATTTTTCTTTCCTATGTGCAGCATTTTGCACTTTATTGAATTTCATTTAATTGATTTCAGTTCAATTCTCCAATTTTATCAAGGTCATTTTGAATTCTAACCCTGTCCTCTGAAGTGTTTGCAACCCCTGCAGGACCCCATTAGATACGCCATCCCAGTTGGACAGTAAACTATAGATAAAATGTCACAAAACTGATGGCTAGGGTGCGACAGGTAAGGATCAAGAAGTAATCTGTTGTTTCAGTGATTCAGGGAAAAGCCTAGTGAAACCATCACAAACAAAATAAAATATCAGCGTGAATCAGTATGCTGTTTTTAACCTTCTGCGTTTGTATCCGATTATTCAAACACCAGGATGCTAGTTAATATATGATAAAGAGATGGCAATATGTTTAAAAGAGTCACTGTCAGGATAATTTATGTTAATTCCTCACCTGTCTTACTGCTAACAATGAAGGTTGTTAAAGTGGAAAGATACATTTTTTAAAAAGCTTTTATTTACTTTTGACCCACTGTCCAGGGATCACCTGAGCCCAGCACCCCCCCATAGTGGGTTCACAAGTTTACAGAAAACAAATTAATGCTGAACTCAAAATAGCTACCTGGGTGTTAAAGCCCATAACATAAACAACAGTCTTCCACAGAGGTCCAAGGCATATACTGTCAAGGTCAGGCCCTGACCCGGACAGGTTATTTGTTTTAGGGCAGATCCTTCCTTCCCTGTCCTGGCTTCACCCAGAAATGGCCCTTAGTAGAAGCAGCCAGTCTTTTTTAATCTGGCCTGTTGGTCTCTGCATGCTCCTGGCACTTCTAGGTGCTGGAGGACCAGCTCTTGCTGGTTCTGCCTGCAGCCAGTTGTGGGAAGCTAATTCTAGAGAATACCTGGAAATCTGAACTCATGGTGCTCCCCCTTCCAGCAGGACATCTTTTCAGGGCAGGGTGTGCCAAGGCAGGAGAGCCGCCGGCAGGGGGCAGCAAATGCCTGGTACATCCCATCACACCCATACTTTACTTTTTCTTGTCATTCTGCTTCAAAAGGACTGGTCAGTTACCTTCTTACCTTTTTAAAAATATTTTTTTCATTGAAATCAAAACAAAATCATTAAAATATTTATTATTCAGATGATATTAGATTTTGTAAAATCCTATTTAAAAATTCTAAATTTGGGGCTTATGCTGAATAAGAGTTATTCATCACTGGCACAATTTGAAACAAGAAGGCGGCAAGCACATCACGCAGGGAAATCTAAAAAGCCATGCAAAGCACAATCTACTGCCAACAGAGAATTACACATCCTTTCTTTCTGGAGTTCAGCACAGCTCTAGCTATGCTTCCCAGCTCTCATCATTCTCTTATTCACTGGGAATCTATTGTCAAATTAATTATCATTATAACGGCCTGTCTAAAAGAAGGCACGACAAGTGAGTTTCTAGAATGCATCTTATGGGGCCTGTATGGTGAGTCAACAAGATCTAATTATTTTACTAAATGTGCACACATCATGAGTAGCCGGGGCCGGATTTAGGGGCAGGTAACCCAGGCGACCCACTGGGGGGGCTGGACTTGGGGGGCTGTTTTTGTTGTTAGCAACAAAAGAGAAAATAGAATGTTTGAAGTAAAATGTTTCAGGTATTCTGTATGGGGTTCCCAGCCAATGGGAGCTGCGGAACTGATGCTCGGGGCGGGGGGCAGCATGCGGAGCCCCAGTGACTGCCCCTGTGCCTAGGAGTCAGAGGGACATGCTGGCCACTTCCTGGGAGCCGTGCAGAACAGGGTAAGGAGCCTGTCAGCCCCGACTTTTAACGGCCCAGTCAATGGTGCTGACCAGAGCCACCCAGGTCCCTTTTTGACTGGGTGAAGAGGGAAATGATTTTTTTTATTTGCTTATATATGTCATGAATAAACACAGATTTACAGATCCTAGCATGCAAATTTATCGTCTTATATGACAGGGATAAATCATGCATGAAATCATGCATCAAAGTCGTGAAATGGGCCACAAATGCAATAAAAAATAAGGTATTCAAAAGTTTAACAAATTGGGGGGGGGGGCACCAAAGATATCCTTGCTGGGGGCGCCATTTGGTCTAGGGGCATAGCTTTACTCATTAAAGTTCCCCTCTTTTTCTAATATTTTAAAAGAAAAAACATATAAACTTCTTGAAGTCTATCTAGAATACAATCAAGGCACAATGTGTGACCAGCAACAGATGCCCTGTTTATCCAAGCTATTTCTATAATACTGTATCTAACTACTGATGGTTAGACACATTCCAAATGCTTGGCTGCGAAGAATCAAAAGCACAAAAATATTATGTGAAGCATTTTTTTTGAAGGTCTTCATTAGAAATTAAATTGAAGACTGGCTCTAGCTTTTAAAACATTCTATTAAGTAGCAATTAACTCTGGGCTGCCTCTTTACATACTACCTAATAAAGAGCTGGAACAGTTACATAGCCAGAGGTGCCACCAAGATTAAAAGAAAAAGAAACCATTAGCAACTAGCTGCAAGATCAATTTCTGTATTTTTTCTGCACATGAAATGCTGTCTTTAGTCCCAGAGAGCAACTATCCAGTACAGCCATACTCTAGCACAGGGCCAATATAGTCAAAACCCGTAGATCGGATTAGGATGGCAATGATACAGTTATAGTCATATGATCCTCTCTTGGCCATTTGGATGGTGTTTGGGCAGTGAAAGACATAATAAAAATAAATATTAGTGCAAAATAGAATGCACAGAAGAAAATAATGAGGGTTTTGTTTTTAAACAAGCCAGTTGCATCGTTGTGTACTGAATACCTGAAATAGCAAAAAAGGGGAATCCAGCACAAAAGAGTTTCTGAACCAATTTTTTGAACATGCTTCTGGAGTAGCAGTCAGATGGGTCCCTTTCCGCTCTGCGGCCTTGGTGCACCACACTAGGACAACACAGCTTTCACAGAACCCCACTAGAGCACAGAAACAGACTACGACCATGCTCTTGCAAGACTTATGCATATGTCTAACTTAATAAACATGAATAGTCCCACTGAACTGATGTGTGTGTAAAGTTAACCCACCTTTCCAGGATCAAGATAAAGTACCAGGTTTTACCTGATGGTGCCCTTATACAGTTTACCAAAAAAAAATTCATGGCATGAAAACAAAGTTTTCTTTTGCAAGTTGTTTGCGCTCTGCTTTAATCTCTCTCACTAGACTCTATTCTTAGGGCAGTTTCTTCCTGAGAACCAGGTGGTGGTTTTTGAGCTCAGAGTTGCAAAAGAGGGGCTTACCTGCATGCTGTTTGTGACAACCTCTGTTCAAGAACTGGGGTATACAGTGTAAATAAAACAAGTTAATATTAAGAAAATACCATCAATCCCTGTCACTGATTTCTCCTCTCATGGGAAACTGACCTGCAAGGCCCTGATATAGATTTACTGTTCAGCAGAAGGATGACAATATATTCTATCCCCACAGTGATAATAATTTTGCAAAAATGCACCACAGAAATTCATCCTTCTTTAGATATGATAATACAAGCAATTCTGTAGTTAAAAATAGTTGCTGCTGAAGTAAGAGATAGACACACTATGAAATAATTACAAATTTACCTCAAAGCAATAATTTACTCTGGAAACTTGGATGTTTACAAACAATTGCCTCAGATGAGGTCACCAAAATCTTTGCCCAAACAGCTTTCTAATATTTAGTATTCCACACAAATCTCATGTTCTGTAGATTTTCATTGGTTTACTGCTTACTGCAATTATGAACCCTGTGTATACTTTCTTTCTATCCAAGAGACAGATGTTCTTCTCCCACTGATATTTTCACTGACTCATACACAGTAGAGAAACATGAAACATCTTAGTCATGATCCACTTCTCTAAGAAATAAATGGTGGGCATCTTTTCAAAAAGAATAAGAGATTACATATACAGATGCAGCTTCAGTAAACTTCTAGCTTAGAAGGAATTTTTCCTACATTCTATTGGTCACAAGTTTTCCTTTCCCAGTTATTTTTTTATTAAGTTTTCTTCTGGGATTTGAATTGGACCATATTTTCTCTAGCCACCGAGTGATTAAGGGGCAGTGAGGGAGAGGGAGAGAATGTATTGTCCTGCCAAAATGTTTTGCTAAATACCAAGTAGAAAAGGTATTTCTATAGCTACATTTTCCTCCTCTTTTACACTTTCAGCTAAGGCAATTCTGTACAGCAAAAGAGTAAGAACATAAGAACATAAGAAAGGCCGTACTGGGTCAGACCAAAGGTCCATCTAGCCCAGTATCTGTCTACCGACAGTGGCCAATGCCAGGTGCCCCAGAGGGAGTGAACCTAACAGGCAATGATCAAGTGATCTCTCTCCTGCCATCCATCTCCATCCTCTGACGAACAGAGGCTAGGGACACCATTCTTACCCATCATGGCTAATAGCCATTTATGGACTTAGCCACCATGAATTTATCCAGTCCCCTTTTAAACATTGTTATAGTCCTAGCCTTCACAACCTCCTCAGGTAAGGAGTTCCACAAGTTGACTGTGCGCTGCGTGAAGAAGAACTTCCAGAGTCTATTAGGGAAGGGGATGCTGCCTTTGGAAAGAGTAAAAAAAATTGGCGAGCGAGGATTACTGGCTCCCATCATCTGCTCTACCACTGAACCTCTACAGAAGCCATGTTTTGTGCAGCTTCATGCATGACATCTCTCAGCTGCCACCGATGTCAATGCAGGGTCCAACACTGATCAGTCAGACAAGTGGGGCAAACCAAGAGGCAGCTAGAGGAGAGCCATGTGGCAACCATACAGGAGAGGGATAGCTGTGAAGAAAGAAAGACTGGGTTAGAGGCTACTGGAGAGATCCTGGTGTGGCTGTGGCATTTGGGAGTGAGATCTGGGAGCAATCTGGGGAAGGGCTTGTGGGGAGGGGGCTCGTTCAAGGTGGAGTGGGAGAGCTTCCCCCATTCTATCCCTGTCCCCCGCAGTTCAACCCCAGCCCCATGGTTCAACCTGTCTCCTCCATCAGCCCTTGCTTCCATCTTGTCTCCCACATGCCTCACTGGACTCCCACCTCCTGTGCCAGCAAGGCACCGCGCCAGCCAGCATCTTTGCCTGGAAGTGGGGAGAGGAGAGCATGGTCAGAGTCTAAACCTGTCTGCCTTCAAGTGCAGCACCACGACAGGGAAGAGTCAGCACAGGGGAAAGCATGCTTGGAGTGAGCAGAGACGCACAGGCATAGGCGACAAGCCCATTTCATTTAGCAGGTTTGACTGTGTGAGACCTTGGGCAGGTCATTGACTCTGGGCCTAGTGGGAGCTGAGCTTCCTCCACTCTCACTGAAACGTGCTGATCTCCTGTTATACAGAGGAGCAGACGAGTCCAAGAGTGGAGTTACCAAACCATGGTCTTTCTACGTTACAAAACTTTTCGGGTAAGTCTCTAGATATCAGGCTGACCTTGTCTTTGTAGGGGAAAGGGCTGATGGTGGGGAGAGATGCACTTAGAGGAGAGGAAAGTGATCAGGAACAGTCAGCATGGATTCACCAAGGGCAAGTCGTGCCTGACTAAGGTAATTGCCTTCTATGAGGAGATAACTGGCTTTGTGGATGAGGGGAAAGCGGTGGACATGTTATTCCTTGACTTTAGCAAAGCTTTTGCTACGGTCTCCCACAGTATTCTTGCCGGCAAGTTAAAGAAGTATGGGCTGGATGAATGGACTATAAGATAAATAGAAAGCTGGCTAGATTGTCAGGCTCAACGGGTAGTGATCCATGTCTAGTTGGCAGCCGGTATCAAGCAGAGTGCCCCAAGGGTCGGTCCTGGGGCTGGTTTTGTTCAATATCTTCATTAATGATCTGGAGGATGGCGTGGACTGCACCCTCAGCAAGTTTGCAGATGACACTAAACTGGGAGGAGTGGTAGATACACTGGAAGGTAGGGATAGGATACGGAGGGACTAGACAAATTAGAGGATTGGGCCAAAAGAAATCTGATGAGATTCAACAAGGACAAGTGCAGAGTCCTGCACTTAGGACGGAAGAATCCAATGCACCGCTACAGACTAGGGACTGAATGGCTAGGCAGCAGTTCTGCAGAAAAGGACTTAGGGGTTACAGTGGACGAGAAGCTGGATATGAGTCAACAGTGTGCCCTTGTTGCCAAGAAGGCTAACGGCATTTTGGGCTGTATAAGTAGGGGCATTGCCAGCAGATCGAGGGACGTGATCGTTCCACTCTATTTGACATTGGTGAGGCTTCATCTGGAGTACTGTGTCCAGTTTTGGGCCCCACACTACAAGAAGGATGTGGAAAAATTGGAAAGAGTCCAGCAGAGGGCAACAAAAATGATTAGGGGTCTGGAGCACATGGCTTATGAGTAGAGGCTGAGGGAACTGGGACTGTTTAGTCTGCAGAAGAGAAGAATGAGGGGGGATTTGATAGCTGCTTTCAGCTACCTGAAAGGGGGTTCCAAAGAGGATGGATCTAGACTGTTCTCAGTGGTGGCAGATGACAGAACAAGGAGTAATGGTTTCAAGTTGCAGTGGGGGAGGTTTAGGTTGGATATTAGGAAAAACTTTTTCACTAGGAGGGTGGTGAAGCACTGGAATGGGTTACCTAGGGAGGTGGTGGAATCTCCTTCCTTAGAGGTTTTTAAGGTCAGGCTTGACAAAGCCCGGCTGGGATGATTTAGTTGGGGATTGGTCCTGCTTAGAGCAGGGGGTTGGACTAGATGACCTCCTGAGGTCTCTTCCAACCCGGATATTCTATGATCCTATGACATTCCTGTTTCTCTGTATCTGAAACAGCGATAGGGTAAAATGACACAGCTGTTGCACACGTGTAAGCGTTTCCAAATACAGCATATCCAATTCAAGCTCCGTGTTTCAGACAAAACTCACCCTGCTGGACAGTTACACATACTCAAACCCAGGAGAAGATGCAGAGAGTAAAACCATTTGAATGATAATTTAATCAAAGCTGGGCTAAGGCACCTTTACATCTCCCAAAGTTCCCACGGCTCTACTGTCAGACACCTGTAAATCATATCAAACTATTTGGGGGGGCGGGGACGGGATTGTCCAAAAACTAGTTTGAAGTTGGGAACCTTCCGCCTGTTCCCCACCACTTCTAAGTTGTGCTGGGGTTGGGGCAGCAAAGGAGGGTGCATGCTTGGATTTTCCTCCAGCCCCTATTATAATTCTGCCACCAAAAGGAGGGTTGGGGCAGTTTTCCCGACTCTGATGTCGTCCCCTCCATTTTTTAATACTGCTGACTTGCCCCCAAGGCTCACAAGTTTGCTTGTGAGAGTTTTAGGGACTTTGGTTTTTCCCCCCCCCCCCCCTCTTTGAATGGAGCAGACTGTATTGTGTGGTGCAGTGGCTCTCAACCTTTCCAGATTACTGTTGCCCTTTCAGGACTCTGATTTGTCTTGCGTACCCCAAGTTTCACCTCTCTTAAAGACTATTTGCTTACAAAATCAGACATAAAAACACAAAAAGGTGTCACCGCACACTGTTACTGAAAATTTGCTTACTTTCTAATTTTTACTATATTATAAAATAAATCATTTGGAATATAAATATTGTACTTATATTTCAGTGTATAGTATATAGAGCAGTATAAACAAGTCATTGTCTGTACCATACTAAAATTTGTACTGACTTCTCTAGTGCTTTTTACGTAGGCTGTTGTAAAACTAGGCAAATACCTAGATGAGTTGATGTTCCCCCTTGAAGACCTCTGTGTATCCCTGGTTGAGAACCACTGGAGTGGTGGATATTTTCAAATGATGTCTTGGTGAGGAGACCTTCCCAGGCTGCACTATAAGCAATTGACTCCTCCCGATCCTCAAATCAATCTACACAAGTTGAAACGTGTACTATATTGGAAATATACTCTACACTTTTCAGAACAGAGCACCTAAACATTTCCAGCAAATCGCTTAACAGAAGTTTGTTTGCCAAATTGTGTGACTTTTCTCACTGGTTATGAGACAGCACTTTTGTTTTAAAAGGAAAAACAAATTTAATTTTATTCCACGGTCCTTCACTATTCCTGTCTGCCAACAAACATAGTCATGGCCCATACAGTTTATCACATGCTACAGGGAATATTTATAGGAGCCCTGTGTTAAAATACTGGCAGTGCATCATTGCTTATTTCCCCTTCATTTAAACCCAGGCTTCACCACCAGGTAATTGTTAAAAATGTATCTAGTTACAGGAAAGTATTATTTATTTGGAAGGGAAGAACATTCCTCAAAAGCTCAGAAGGCACAAGTGAATCCCCAAATATGGTTTGTGTGTTGCAAAACTCATTTCCCCCCACCCCCAAGTATTAAAAAATGGGTGGGAATTGTAAAACTGGGGAATGGTTTGACAGAAAGGGAGATTCAGGATTTTTAAGTTAAGACCACTGTTCCTTTGTCTTTTGTTGCCTTTTAAGTTAAGGCGAGGGCACCTAGCGCATACAGATAGATGTATAGAAATGCTAAAAAGGATGCCTAACGGGCCATCGCGGGTAAAATGAGAGTCCGGCTGTAGAATCTTGCCTGTATGCTCGGGGTTCTGCTGATCGCCATATTTGGGGTCGGGAAGGAATTTTCCTCCAGGGTAGATTGGCAGAGGCCCTGGAGGTTTTTCGCCTTCCTCCGCAGCATAGGGCAGGGGTCGCAGGCTGGAAGATTCTGTTGTGGGTGAGTCAGCTTTTGTGGCCTGCATCATGCGGGAGGTCAGACTAGATGACCATATTGGTCCCTTCTGACCTTAAAGTCTATGAGTCTATGAGTCTATGAGTCTACAATCATACAAAGACCTACATTAAAAGAACATTATTTGACTTTTTCAACCTAAGCACTTAAAAGTGAGGAAAAGTCAGATTTATGGTTGTTCAGAGAACCTTAATTCTGTTTCCCTTTCCATCCTCTCTGAGCATTGAATGAGAAAAGTTCCTGTCGGAAAAAATTATGTGATTAATTAAAGACTGCATTGTAATGCATATGCACAAGGGAGTCAAATTAAGATTGCACAGACAACTGTAAATCTGGCATTTCCTAACTTTTCAGTGTTTGTCTCTGCAAACTAAATACTATTCTTTTAATGCAGTTTTTGTATGTAATTTCCCACAATTCTTTACTTTTTAAAGAAAAAAGTAAAAAACAAATTCTATTATGTGCAACTAACAGCCTAGACCATTATGCATGATCTTCAGCACTTCAGGAGAGACCATAAGAACGGCCATACTGGGTGAAACCAAAGGCCCATCTAGCCCAGTATCCTGTCTTCCGACAGTGGCCAATGCCAGGTGCCCCAAAGGGAATGAACAGAACAGGTAATTGTCAAGTGATCCATCCCCTGTCGCCCATTCACAGCTTCTGGCAAACAGAGGCTAGGGACACCATCCCTGCCCATCCTGGCTAATAGCCATTGATGGACCTATCCTCTATGAAGAGACTGTTACTGCTTGAGGTACAGGACTAGCTACTGTAGGTGACAGCAGAAAGATGCAACCCAAATGGGGGATAAGCTGCTGGCGCCATGTGCTGTGTTCAGAGGGGGCTGATCGAGGAGTTCAGCTCAACTCTCCCCACCCTGCAGGAGGAGTTGAGGGAGCTCCAGCCCCATATGTTACCCCTACCTACCCGCTCTCTCGCCCACCTCCCTCAGCCGCTACAGCTACTCTCACACTTCCCAGGTGCTCCAGAGCAGTGTTCTGTTTTGGATTCAGTGGTAGCCTATGCCAAACCAGGGCCGCCCAGAGGATTCAGGGGGCCTGAGGCAAAGTGCAGGAGTGGACATAAAAAAAGGCGGCACCCTCTGTGGTGCTTGTACTCACCGGGCGGCGCTCCGAGTCTTCGGCGGCGGGTCTTTCACTGGCTCCGGGTCTTCCGCGGCACTGAAGGACCCTCCACCGCCGAAGTCCCGGAGCAAGGTGAAGTGCCGCCGAAGATCTGGAGCGCCACCAGGTGAGTAAAAATTAAAAAGGCGCCTCTAGCCAGGAAAGGGATTCTCGGCCAGGGCTCGCGGGGCCCCTGTGGGGCCCGGGGCAAATTGCCCCACTTGCCTCCCCCTCTGGGCAGCCCTGTGCCAAACTCTTTAGACCATCCATGATCAGTGAGTTTGGCAGAATGCCAAAATTCTGTTATGGAAGGGAAATGGTGATTAGTTGTTTATACCTCAGCTCCTGTCTACATACAATTTCTGTACCATTGTGTTTACAAACAGCTATACTTAAAGAGGTTCATCATTCCTAGTATGGGCATTGTTGCACCAGTATGAAGGTATTTATAACAGTTTATAATAATGTTCATGCTAGGATGATGTACCTCTAAGTACTGTATATTGGTTTCTAAACAGATAGTTATAGTCATGGGTGGCGGGTGGAGCTCCCCTTTGGGGAGGCTAGCCCTGGATCCACCCCTTCTGCCCGGGCCCCCCCTCCACAGCTGGAGCCCCAAGACTCCCTGCTCCCGCCCTCCATGGCCGAAGCCCGAGACCTCCCCCTGCCCAGAGGAGCCCCGAGCACACACACCCCCGTAGCCAGATCCCTGAGACCCCCCTGCCCAGAGAAGCCTTGAGAGCCCCCCCGGCAGCTGGAGGAGCCCCGAGACTCCTATACACACACACAGAGGATTCCCGAGCACCACACGTGCCGGAGCCCTGAGCACTCCCCTCCACGGCTGGAGCCCCGGAAACACACACACACACACACACATGTCCGGAGGAGCCCCGAGTGCCCTCCCCGTGACCGGAGCCCCGAGACCCCCCCACAAGCCCGGAGAAGCACCGAGTCGTCCCCCAACCTGCCCGGAGGAGTCCCGGGCCAGCTGCAGCCACTCCACGCCTCCCCTCCCCAGACCCCAAGCCATCCGGAGAAAAGCATCTTTGAAACACTAGTCTTCTCCTCCGGAAGAAGCTTTTGATATGCCCCATGCAGGTTACGGGGCGGTTGAGGAGGTGGTATTTGCTACTCAGCTTCCTGGGTTCATCAGTAATCTCTCTGGAATCCATTTGTCGATATGATAAACCAGTTTTGACAGCAGGTTCAAGAATATTTTCTTCATTTCAGTTTATTCAACTAATTCAGTTCAATGAGTAGTTAATTCAGAGTTAAGAAACCAATTGGAAGTTGAAAAAGCAAGAAAGGTTGTTTTCCTCTTCCAATCTAAGAATAAAAGCTAGATATTAGAAAGGATGAGATCTACTAGTTCTAAAATCTTGAAGCACACGGTGACCAGAAAAAATCAGTTCAGTTCACAAACTACAGCTAATACTACCTTTGTTTAATAAATCAGTTAGTTTTAAATGCCAAACATGTTTGGATGAGGAAAAAGTTTATGTATCCAGCAAATTTAAGGTAGTTTATTTAATTAAAAACAATTAAAATGCTGTTTTTGTGCATGTTTAACTGAATTTGAATATCCATCTAACTAGACCTTGACACAAATCACCATTAAAAAAACTAATCGTCCAGTAAATAAGAAATTCATCATTCGCCATTTTCTAACATACTAAAAATGTAAAAAAATAGAATCTGAATAAATGTAAGTTAAGTTATATAATTGCTTAAAGAGATGTGTAGAGATATAGTATATCCTCCTGGTTAGCAAAAAGAAGCACCAAATTTAGTGTACAAGTTATATTTAGTTGAAAATCAACATGTTTTAATGGTTATCAGCTAATGAGAATCAAACTTTCTTTAGGAAAATAACTAAAAAGTACAAATGCAAAACATGATTAAAACTGATTATTTAAATCAAGTTTTCCTGTTTGATGATTTAAATCATGGCTGAAATCAGTGATTTGGTATTGCTTTGATTTAAATCAATCCACTCTAGTTCTAAACAATCTTTAGGTCCCACTCTGTAAGACTTGGGGCTATGAATTTCTTCAGGCAGCATAAACTGACAATGAAATTGAATGAGCAAAATCTTGTATTCAGAAACAATGTGGCCACAGAAGTAATATTGTCAAGATCTGCATTTAGGCCTATATTGTTTACTATCAAATTCCCAAGTTGAAGATATTTGAGGAATTGCCAAAAGAAAATAAAACGAACAAAAATATTTTTGCTGAAGATTTAAGTTTCAACAGCCTTTGCCACCTCAAACCTCCATGAAATGAAAAAAGACAAGAAACTCAGGATCTGCTGAGAACTGGGTGGGCTGTGGGAGAATAAATGATTCCACATTTTTGTAATCCATGGACAATTTGGAGTCCAGAGATGAAAGCGTGTTTTCCCCTGTCCAAAAGAATATTGATCAGGGATTACGCAGCAGACACAGGGTTTTCTGAGGTGAATTTAACATTGTCATATCATCATACTGCACTATCCTGAGGTCACCATAGCATTAGACTTTAAAAACACTGAACTACAAATGTTTAAGTAACCAAAACACTGAACCACAAATGTTTAGTAACAACCTAAATTCACCAAAAGAAAACCACAAGCTAAAAAAGAAAAAACAGAGGGCATGTTTACTTGAAAAACTGTAGTCAGTCCATTGAAATTGGAACCCACACCATTTTGAAGACTATGATTCATGCCACTTCAAAACAAGTTTATTCAAAATACTTCACCAAAATTAAAGATAATTAGGTAAACAATTACTTAATAAAAAGGAGCAAATGGCTGTCAGAAGTGTTGCTGTGTTGCAGCATAAAATCTGTTTATTAAAAAACTACGTAGGAGGATAGTCTACATAGCTTGGAAATAAAGAAGAACCATATGAAGGAAACAGGTGAAAGCTAATAAGCTATTAAGGAAGACAATATTATTCATGGTGTAAAATCATACAATGCGTGATCCTTTGCAAGATTAGGTCTTGAAAACACAGGGATTTATTTTCCTCTTTGTTACACTAGTGTAAATCAATAATATGTACATTGATTTAAATCCAGTAAGGAGCTATAAAGAAGCATTTGATAGAATAAAAACATTGCATCATATTTTCCACTCACTTTGGTTTAACACTATATGTTTATGGAGTTAAAACTTGTGTGAGTGGAGATTTAGTCTCAGAGATTTCATCTCCACAAATGCTTCTTCATAGCTCCTTAAGGGATACGGGTCATTGGGACATTGGCATCAAATAAGGCATAATCCTTAAATTACAGGATGGGTGGCCACCCAAAGGAGGTTAGAATGGTGATAACTATCACGCTGCGGTATATAAGGCCCAAAGTGCTTCATAAGAGATCTCTAAATTAGGCCCAATGCCGCAGACAAATATACACATACACTTTCTGAAGACTTCAGTCAGATTTGCATAGGTGTGTTTGAGGGCAGAGTGAGATCTAGTGAGTGTGTTCTATTGCATATCATTTAAATTAACTCAAGCAATTAACGCAGAACAAATTAACTCAGTGGTTCTCAAACTTTCTTTTTAACGGACAACTTGCAAATTGCTGAGGATCTCGGTGAACCACTTAATGATCTTTCCAAATGTTGTTTGTACCGTTAGATAACTATTGTAAAGCACTTTGGATAAAAGCGCTATATAAAAAACCCAATAATAATTAACGTTTTTTGTTCTACAAATAAAAGCGCATAACTCATATTTTAATACCAGTAGTCTTACCTTTCTAATGTGATAGATGTGCCCTCTCTCCCGCGTCGAGGCAGCCCCTGAACTGGGCTGGGAAGGAGGGGGGGTGTCTCTCTCTCTCCCCCGCCGCAGCAGCCCCCAAGCTGGGGTTGGAAAGGAGGGGGGTCTCTCCCCAACCACAGCAGCTACAGAGCTGAGGCTGGGAAGGAGGGCCATCTCTCCCCAGCAGCCACAGCACTGGAGCTGGGGAAAGTCACCTCTTTCTCTGGCCGCCGCAGCACTGCACGTCCCAAATTCCCCCCACCCCCTTTTCTCACCCCACTGCCCCCTCCCATCTACCCCCTATTTCCCCCCAGGCCACCATCTCACCTTACATGTGCGTCTTCTCCAGGGTCCAGGCACCTAATTAGTGGAGCCACACAGGCGTGGCTCCACTAATTAGGTGGGTGCCCCTTCATTCTCTCGTGTGTAGCCGCCCAGGCACGCACCTTTAGAGGCATCTATCCGCGGACCACCTGAATAGAGCTCACGGACCACTGGTGGTCCGCGGACCACAGTCTGAGAACCTCTGAATTAACTAGATAGAAAAATAGTTGCAATTAATCACAGTTTTAATCGCACTGTTAAACAATAATAGAATACTGTACAATTTACATTCATTATAAATATTTTAGTTGTTTTTCTACATTTTCAAATATATTTATTTCAATTACCACACAGAATACAAAGTGTACAGTGCTCACTTTATACTATTTTTTATTACAAATATTTGCACTGTAAAAAAGATAAACAAAATAAATAGTATTTTTGAATTCACCTCATACAAGTACTGTAGTGCAATCTCTTGACTGTAAAAGTGCAATTTACAAATGTAGAATTATTTTTTTCCATATAACTGCACTCAAAAACAAAACAATGTAAAACTTTATAGCCAAAAAGCCACTCTGTCCTATTTCTTGTTCAGCCAATCACTAAAAGAAGTTTGTTAGCATTATCTCCCGTAAATGTAGTCAGCTTCTTATTTACAATGTCACCTAAAAGTGAGAACAGGTATTCACATGGCACTTTTGTAGCCGGCATTGCAAGGTATTTACAAGCCAGATATGCTAAACATTGTATGCCCTTCGTGCTCTGATTTGTAGATTTTTTTCATCTTTTTACAGTGCAAATATTTGTAATAAAAAATATAAAGTGAGCACTGTACACTTTGTATTCTGTGTTATAATTGAAATATATTTGAAAATGTAGAAAAAGTCAAAAAATATTTATAATAAATGTAAATTGGTATTCTTTTATTGTTTAGCAGTGCAATTAAAACTGTGATGAATCACAACTATTTTCTTAATCTTGCGATTAATTGCAATTTTAAAAATCATTTGACAGCCCTAAAAAAATAGATCTTCTGATATATATTAGAGTGGGTGGTGAACGCCTCATCACTTTGGAAATCTAAAGCTAGATTTTAAAAATGCTAGGGAAAATGTGTGATTTAGAACAAGCCTGTAAGAGCAGGGGCTGGATTGATTATCTAATAGGGTCTTTTCAATTTCTAACTTCTATGATCTAATGAAAATTCCCAGGGTTCTGTCTTTATTCCTTAAAGAGAAGCCACAGAATCATAAAATTTTAGGACTGGAAGGGACCTCAAGAGACCATTTAATCCAGTTCCCTGCACTCAAGGCAGGACTAAGTATTATCTAGACCATCCCTGATAGGTATTTGTCTAACCTGCTCTTAAAAATCTCCAATGATGAACCTCCCTAGGCAATTTATACCAGTGCTTAACTACCCTGATAGGAAATTTTTCCTAATGCCCAACATAAATAGCCCTTGCTGCAATTTAAGCCCACTGCTTCTTGTCCTATCCTCAGAGGTTAAGAACAATTTTTCTCCCTCCTCCTTGTAACAACCTTTGAAGTACTTGAAAACTGTTATCATGCCCTCCCTCAGTCTTCTCTTCTCCAGATTAAACAAACCCATTTTTTTTTCAATCTTTCCTCATAGGTCATGTTTTCCACACCTTTAATCATTTTGTTGCTCTTCTCTGGACTTTCTCCAGTTTGTCCACATCTTTCTTGAAATGAGGCACCCAGAACTGGACACAATACTCCAGTTGAGGCCTAATCAGTGCAGAGTAGAGTGGAAGAACTGCTTCTCACGTCTTCCTTACAACACTCCTGCTAATTCATCCCAGAATGATGTTTGCTTTTTTTGCAACCATGTTACACTATTGACTCATACTTAGCTTGTGATCCACTATGGCTCCCAGATCCCTTTCCGCAGTACTCCTTCCTAGGCAGTCATTTCCCATTTTGTATGGTTGCAACTGATTGTTCCTTGCTAAGTGGAGTACTTTGCATTTGTCCTTATTGAATTTCATCCTATTTACTTCAGATCATTCCTCCAGTTTGTCCAGATCATTTTGAATTTTAATCCAATCCTCCAAAGCACATGCAAACCCTTGGTATCATCCGCAAACTTTATAAGTGTATTCTCTATGCCATTATCTAAATCATGGATGAAGATATTGAACAGAACCAGACCCAGAACTGATCCCTGTGGAACCCCACTTGATATTCCCCTCCAGTTTGACTGTGAACCACTTGATAACTACTCTCTGGGAACAGATGCACCCACCTTATAGTAGCTCCATCTAGGTTGAATTTCCCTAGTTTTTTTATGAAACAGTCATGCAAGAGTAGCAAAAACCTTACTAAAGTCAAGATATACCACATCTACCACTTCCCCCCATCCACAAGGCTTGATACCCTGCAAAAAAAAGCTATTAGGTTGGTCTGACATGATTTGTTCTTGACTGTTACTTATCACCGTATTATCTTGTAGGTGTTTGAAAATCGATTGCTTGATTATTTGCTCCATTATTTTTCTAGATACGGAAGCTAAGCTGACTGTAATTTCCTGGGTTGTCCTTATTTCCCTTTTTATAGATGAGCACTATATTTTACCAGTGGAGTCTCTCCTGTTGTCCATGACTTTACAAAGATAATCGCTAATGGCTCAGATACCTCCTCAGTCAGCTCCTTGAGTATTCTAGGATGTATTTCATCAGACCCTGCCGACTTGAAGATATCTAACCTAAGTAATTTTTAACTTGTTCTTTCCCTATTTTGGCCTCTGATCCTATCTCATTTTCATTGGCATTTACTATGTTAAATGTCCAATTGCTACTAACATTTTTGGAGAAAACAGAAACAAAAAAGTCATTTAGCACTTCTGCCATTTCCACATTTTCTGTTATTGTTTTTCTCCCCTCATTGAGTAATGGGCCCTACCGTTTCCTTGGTCTTCCTCTTGCTTCTAAATTCTTGTTACCCTTTATGTCTCTCATTTTGTGCCTTGGCCTTTCTAATTTTGTCCCTACATACTTGTGATATTTGTTTATATGTATCCTTTGTAATTTGACCTAATTTCCACCTTTTGTAGGACTCCTTTTTTGAGTTTCAGATCATTGAAGATCTCCTGGTTAAGCCAAGGTGGTCTCTTGCCATACTTCCTATTTTTCTTACACAGTGGGATAGTTTGCTCTTGTGCCCTTAATACTGTCTCTTTGAAAAACTGCCAACTCTCTTCAACTTTTCCCCCCTTAGACTTGCTTCCCATGAGATCTTACCTACTAACTCCCTGATTTTGTTTAAGTCTGCCTTCTTGAAATCCATTATCTTTATTGTGCTGTTTTCCCTCCTACCATTCTCAGAATCATGAACTCACCATTTCATGATCACTTTCATTCAAGTTGCCTTCCACTTTCAAATTCTCAACCAGTTCCTCCCTAGGAGCTTTCTCCACCTTCTGAAATAAAAAATTGTCTCCAATACATTCCAATAACTTGTTGGATAATCTGTGCCCTGCTGTGTTATTTTCCCAACAGACGTCTGGGTAGCTGAAGTCCCCCATCACCACCAAGTCCTGTGCTTTGGATGATTTTGTTAGTTGTTTATTAAAAGCCTCATCCACCTCTTCTCCCTGGTTAGGTGGTTTGTAGTAGACCCCTACCATGGCATCACCCTTGTTTTTTACCCCTTTTATCCTTACCCAGAGACTTTCAACAAGTCTGTCTTCTATTTCCATCTCAACCTCAGTCCAAGTGTATTTTACTTTTAATTTTATCCTACCATCTTCATTTTATGTCAAAACACCATCACTAAGCAAACAGCCACCTAGTCAGAATGGCTGTCCTGGAAGCCATGGAAATATCACAGAGTTCTTAAGAGGTTTAAACAAAACATAAGATATCAAATGTCTTGTCTGCCTGTGACTAAAATAATTCCCTTTTAAGGAATCTTACTTCAGAAAACCCTCTCTCAGTGCAACTGATAAATCTCACCATTTCACCATGTTGATGCCAAAACACGGTACAGTATGTTGTACTGTATTATTATAGATGGCCCAGGTAGTGGTGCCTATAGTTAAGTTTGCTGAACACTTTCCATTGTAAGACTCTTATTGTTGCTTATTGTTTTGCCAACTAACTGTTTAGCCGAGAAGTTCTAGCATCTACGGGCTTTAGAATAGGGATTTGAAATTGGCAGCAGGGTCACCCTGGTATCAAGGATGTGCCTTTTGATGTCCCCGTGAAATCCACCCAAATTTGACCAAGATAGAAGCCTCTGACAAAATCTCAGTTTGAACTTGCTCAGTAGAAACTTGTTAGAATTTGGCAGCTAAATTCTCCAGCGATTCCATCGGCATTGGTCATGCTCCACCCCTTCAGAGCTCCTGTATGTGACTGGACTGTGTATGTGTCATTTTCACAAAACAACTGAGCATGCTACATCCTGGGAGTACAAGGGATGATCAGGACTTCCCCCCCGAATTGCTCCTCCCAGCTGCCAGGGGCATCGGAACTGAGAGCTGGGAGACCATCTTTCATGTTCTCTCAATGCTCCCCCTGCTAATGCCCAGGCAGTGTGGAGGAGAAAGGAGGAAGCAACCTGATTCAAATACAGAGGGGCGAGGAATGGGGCAGAAGCTTAGGTAGAGGGGCGGAACAAGAGGAGAGAGGAGCAGAGAGAAACAGGGAATGGAGGCAGGAGCTGGGATAGACGAGTAGGAGCTTGGTATATAGAAATGGGAACAGCAAGGGACAGGGGCAGAAGGGTCTTTAACCACTAGGATACACTTCCCCTATAGAACCTGGAATTGAACCCATTATTCCTAAGGGTAGGTCTACACTTACCCGGTAGTTCGGCGGCGAGCGATCGAACTTCTGGGTTCGACTTATCGCGTCTTGTCTGGACGCGATAAGTCGAACCCGGAAGTGCTCGCCGTCGACTGCGGTACTCCTGCTTGGCGAGAGGAGTACCGCGGAGTCGACGGGGGAGCCTGCCTGCCGCGTGTGGACCGAGGTAAGTTCGAACTAAGGTACTTCGAACTTCAGCTACGTTATTCACGTAGCTGAAGTTGCGTACCTTAGTTCGAATTAGGGGGTTAGTGTAGACCTGCCCTAAGTCTCAACATTCCTTTGCTGTCTAGCAAATAGCTGTGAAACTCATTACCAGTATCTTTCCATCCCTCTAGAAGATAACAGCTTTATACTGCTCCCAGTTTCTCCACCGGCTCAAGCAGAAGAACTTAATATGTGATCTGTAATTAAAGATGATCAAAATGCATAGGCATAAGGGGGCTGAATGAAGGTTGCACAGGCTACCTTAATTCTGAACAACTTTTTGCCAGCTCCCCGCGCATTTTTATTAGAACAGATCATATATACTAGGCAAGGTCTGCCACTTCCTAACTTGAGTTCATTGCTTTGCAACCTCAATGTTCTTTTAACACAGTTTTTGTCTCAGGCCTGTGGGGGTTCCTATAGGGTGGGCCAAGAAGGGTCTCCTAATTGTCACGTTGTCAACACCACCCCTTCTCCAATCAGCTGGACAGAAAGCAGTGGCGGCAGCTTGAGCTGAGTACAGTGTGAGCCAGGCCCCAATCCCTGCCCTGCACCAACTATTGATAAGACACCCCCTCAAGCTCCCCTACTCCCAGGGATAGGACTTGCCTACCACCTCCCTGACCCCCTCTGCGATCAGACCAGCTTGCTACCCCCCACAAGGAGCTGTAGCCTCAGCAGGAAGATGGAAGAGGGGAATTCTGACACAACTTTGGCCCCCCCATTATTTTTTCTGAAATGACATCCTGCTATATTCCTCAAGTGGCCCCTTTCCAAAAACCCACAAATTAACCCAGTCAGCTTAACTTCAGCACCCGGAAAGCTAATGGAGCAAATAATTAAGCAATCAATTTGCAAACACCAAGAAGATAATAAGGTGATAAGTAACAATCGTGTCAAGAGCAAATCGTGTCAAACCAACCTAATAGCTTTCTTTGGCAGAGGGATGGTCTAGACTAGAGAATACTTAGTCCTGCCTCTTGAGGTCCCTTCCAGTTCTATGATTCTAATAAAGACTATCCTTTCAAGATGTCCTAAAAGTCAACACATTTCAGGCTCTGCTGAACCAAAGGATAAAGGGAAGTGAGTGCAAGATTGGAAGAACATGTTCAGAAAAAGCCCTGCTTCTCTGGGTGACTTTTCCATCTATTAATCCAGAGGTCTGTTAGTTCAAGTGTCCTTATGGCCATTGAGAGAGACAGCTTCTCAGAAAACCACACCCTAAACCATTTAGGGCTTTACAGATCCAAAACAAACACCACCAATTCCACCTCAAAGCTACCACAACTGGAAGCCAGTGTAGCTCATGGGGCAATAGTGTAACTCACTTGATGTATGAAGCGGCACTTTGTAACCTGGCAGCTGCATCCTGCACCAACCTTTCACTGGGAGCACATTACAGCGCTTCCAAACTCAAGGAAAAAAAGGTGTGCATAGTTTAAATGAATTCTGCACCACAAAGAAAAAGCCAGACTCTTCTTGTTGAACACAGGTGGGGAAAAAGTGCTGATACACAGCTACTACTTGAGCATCCAAAAACTCTCGAAACCCCAAACTGGAAATCTGATTTATAAACAGCAGGTGCATTCCCTTAATCAAAGGGGATGGTTAAATCTCTTCCATTTCTTCTGACTGTTGCCCCAGCTTAGCAGTATTAGATCAGTCTTATCAGGGTTAAGTCTCAGCCAGTTAGCACTCATCCAAGCCTCAATCTCAAATCAGACACTATGTATAAGAATAGCTAATAATCAGACCTAAAGCCAGGTGTTATCAGCATACTAAAGGCGCCAGAACCCACACCTCCTCGTTAATCTTTTGATAGCCTAATATTTATTAGTTGTATAGGAATGCTCAAAAAGGCACCTAGCTATGCACTCTAGTGCCCCTGGAAGCAGCTTGAAAATACATCCTAAATGTGGTAGTGCAATTTAAAAGCCAGTAAGCCAGGCAACTTGAACTCAGATTCCCCCCAAACAATTCCTCACCTTCAAATGTGTGGCACAAATTGAAGAGGGAAAAATAAAGAGTTGAAAAGGGGGATGGAAACCTGTCCCCATTATGAGAAAGCCTTAGGGGCAGAAGAACAATTATCCAATGCTACCTTCAAAGACATCTTGGGGGAAAAAGACTAACAGTTACTCGCAAGGGCAGATCAACTACCTCTACTAGGGACCACAGTCATGTCCACAATCCTTTCTGATTAACCATAGTGAAAGCTGCTGCAAGACTCAAAGAATCAACATGCACACTTGATGTTCCTCCAACACCAGAAGGAGATCCTTGAGCAACACAACTAATATGGCCTCTGGATCATATGAATAGAGCCCTGCACAGATACAAAAATTTGGATCCTCATCCGCGGTAATTAACTTGTATCCGACCCGTGAACCGTACTCCATCTTTATATGTATATGCATCCACACCTGAAACAGCACCCTATCTCACTGTGCCTCTTAGGAGGAACATCTGTGTGCGTGCGTACTGTATAAGAAAGCTATATGGCTTAATAAATATGCACATTATTGTTATTATTTTAAACTTCAGTCTTATTCTAAACAGGCATCAGAACAAATAGCCTTTTACATAAAAAATAATAAAATAAACGTCTCAAGTAAATAATGCTCAAAATCACAAACTGAACTGTAAAATAAAGTCACCTGCCTATTTAGCTTGCGATTTATACCAGCCCTGAATTGCAGGACTTTGTTTTAGATATCTTCCTCAGGAGAGCGGACTTGCTTTGAAATATTACTGTGCAAAAACATTAAATCATCCACAGTGTCTGGCTTCAGTGAAGAACGATGCTCATTAATTGTGTAACCAGAGACTGAGAAGGCTATCTTGGAGGGCGCACTGGATTTTTTCTTGGATTAAAAAAAAAGGGATGGAATGCACAAACCGTGCAACTCGACTGAGAAGGGGAAAGTTGTGCTTGTGTTGTCTCCATCGCTCCAGCAGTTGCACATCTTCATTCTTTGTCAGCTTCAGGGTGATATACTTTGACACTTCATCATCGTTATTTCCACAGTCACTATCAGAATCCTCAAACTCTGCATGTGACCATTTTGTCTCCTTTGGTGATGGTGTCTGTATAGCTGACGAAAGAAACATAAGATTCATTGCAGGAATATTTCTCTCCTGCAATGAGACAAGCTTCTTGATCTCTTGATAAACTTCCTGTCTCTCCTCTTCAGTGAAAACTTTCATCCCCTTCATTCATGAGTGCAAGAAAACTGCTACTCTGTGCATTGGCTTGATTAAATAAATAAATAAATTAATTAATGGAGATATCCCATCTCCTAGAACTGGAAGGGACCTTGAAAGGTCATTGAGTCCAGCCCCCTGCCTTCACTAGCAGGACCAAGTACTGATTTTGCCCCAGATCCCTAAGTGGCCCCCTCAAGGATTGAACCTCACAACCCTGGGTTTAGCAGGCCAACGCTCAAACCACTGAGCTATCCCTCCCCCAATGAGACCTTGCAAGGCTTTGGATTTGAGTTGACTTAGACTATCTTCATCAGTGGTAGGATGGAGATTCTTTTTCAGCCTTTCGTACCAAATGGGCACCAAGGGGAGACTGGGCTATGATGACTGCTCTCATGCATTTGACGCTTCCTTGAAGGGTGGCAGGAACTCTATTAAGATGTTCAAGGTGTTGTGGTCAATGCTATCAATGAGCTGAGTATCCCCCTTTTCTGTCAAAATTTCATATATTCCGTCCCACTGCTCCTCGATTGTCTGAAACGTGAGTACTTTGCTGTTCCATCGTGTTTCTACACCTCCTTTCAGACACTTTTGCAGTCTGCTTTGAAGACCAGATCTCCTGAAATAAATAATGGGATTTCAGCTTACATGGATCAGTTTGGTTACTGCTTCCTCTTTTTGGTTTCCCGGTTTGGTAGTGTGCTCAAGTATGGTATTTATAATGTGCGCTGAGCAGTTTATTCGCCCGTAGGACTTGAGGGCTGCAACCACGTTCCGTGATGAAAACCATCTGGTTGGTAATGCTGTGTATATCAAATCTTCGGAATGCTTAATAACAGCCGATCGAATGTTCTCTGAAGTTTTTGGTTTCCCGTTGTCAAACTGAGTCACACAAAGCACCCGCCCTACCATTCCGAAATGTTGTGACTCTATGTAATGAACAGTTACTTCCAAATAGGCAACCTTTCTGTAATCATCTGTCCACAGATCAAGGGTAATCCATTGTGCCAAGAACATTCTCAGCTCCGTGGAGATTTGTTTTCTTTTTTCTTTTGCCACAGGTGCAGCACGGTTGGCTAATGTTGTGGAACGTAGTATTAGCGCACATGTATCCATCTGACCATATTTGGCACCCATCTGACCATATTTGGCACATGGATGCAGATTTCCACGGATTTGCAGGGCTCTACATTTGAAGTCCTGAAACCAGACTAGGTTGGAAAAACCTGAGAACTCCAGATATTGCCAGAGCTCCTGTTACAACCTTCTTTCCCAAAGCAGGGAAATTCAGATTGCTCACATCAAAATACACATAAGAACATAAGAACGGCCATACCGGGTCAGACCAAAGGTCCATCTAGCCCAGTATCCTGTCTACCGACAGTGGCCAATGCCAGGTGCCCTAGAGGGAATGGACCTAACAGGCAATGATCAAGTGATCTCTCTCCTGCCATCCATCTCCATCCTCTGACAAACAGAGGATAGGGACACCATTCCTTGTCCATCCTGGCTAATAGCCATTAATGGACTTAACCACCATGAATTTATCCAGTTCTCTTTTAAACGCTGTTATAGTCCTAGCCTTTACAACCTCCTCAGGTAAGGAGTTCCACAAGTTGACTGTGCACTGCGTGAAGAAGAACTTCCTTGTATTTGTTTTAAACCTGCTGCCTATTAATTTCATTTGGTGACCCCTAGTTCTTGTATTATGGGAATAAGTAAATAACTTTTCCTTATCCACTTTCTCCACATCACTCATGATTTTATATACCTCTATCATATCCCCCCTTAGTCTCCTCTTTTCCAAGCTGAAGAGTCCTAGCCTCTTTAATCTCTCCTCATATGGGACCCGTTCCAAACCCCTAATCATTTTAGTTGCCCTTTTCTGAACCTTTCTTTGAAGTAGAATCCTTGTAATTGTTCGCTGAAAGAGAACGGGCTCCTCCCTCCCAAAGGGATGCAGGGCCAAGTTTCCATTGACAGCAGAACCAGAACTTCCCTGCTGGTCTTCACCACCCAAGAACTGTATGTTTCCAGCTTACAAGTCACATCCCAAATTTCCGCCAACTGTTGAAGAGTGGGGGACAAATTTTGCTGTTGGCTAGACCCATGCAACCCCAATGAACTAAACAGGATTGGCAAGAATGTAGCTAAGCAGAATTTGGCTCCCATTATTACTATATTTATTTGTAGTGCGGTAAATGCCCTGAGGCCCTAGTCGGTTTCAGAGTCTCATTGTGCTAGGCACTGAAGAAACACGAAGAAGGAGTGTCCTTGACTTGAAGAGCTAACAGCTGATACAACACTACAGCTAGCTTCAGGAAAGCAAGGCTACCATGCCAGCTCACAAGATTCACCACAAAAATCTTGCTCTCTGCTCTCGCACACACACTATCTGTCTCTGTCTCTCTCTCTCACACACACACTTTAATCTCGTCAAGTAAAGCAGATTTACCAGAGGATTTTGTGGTCAATCTTATGAGAGTTCCCACAATCTTTCAAGTGCGGTTTGCACACAGAATGGAGTTTGGCTAAATCAATGGAGCCATCTCTACTAACTCCCGGGAAAACCATCATGGGTTCTTTAATGGCCATTAGGTTATGACTTTGGGATTATCTCTCATCTTGTTTCTCCTCTGTATATGCAGCAACCAGGCAAAACTACAGTAAGAAACTCAAGATAGAAACTGTAAACCTAATAGAGTTTTATTTCCAAAACCTTCTTGCCCACAATTCCAATCCCTCTCTAATCTGAACTGCTAAACAATCATCATCATTTATTGGGATCAGTATTTAGACCTATGTAAAATGAAGGTGGGTGGGGAGAATCCTATGTAACTAGAGTGCATGGATGGTTTGTGATAGTCATAACTGATGCCAGATTCTTAAGGCCGAACAATATTTGTCATTCCTGAGGTTAGGTTAAAACAAAAGGCAATTTGATACATGCTGGGTCCCATTATCTGAAACTAATTCTATATTATGGATGTAAAATCCTGCTTTGCCAATGTAAAGGTGGGCTTTCTAGGCTCGCTGTTTGCCAGGCCCGTGTGCGGTTTATGAAGGTGTTCAGGCAGCCATCTTGAAAACTGGATCAGGTGGGTTTTTTCTTGGATTAAAAAAATTAATTTACTTTTAAAGTTAATTTAAAAAAACACATCAAGACCCTTGAAGACTCCATGTGTGCTGAAGCTAGTGCTTTGTATCAGCTTTGCCTCCAGTCACAGGATTGGTGACTTTTGTGAAGGCTTTGAACGAATGGGGGCTGGAGCAGCTGTAAAGGGAGAGAATGTCCTGTTGTTTCTTTTTGAAGAAATATGCTTCAGTGCAGCTGAGGTTTTCTTATGGGTGTAAATTAAAGCATGTTGTGTTTGGCTTTTGTTTTAAATGCAGTTTTCTCCCTTTATGGGGGCTGCAAGCCAACACATGGATACTTCAAAGGCTTGAAATGTAACAGACTGCCGCACACATCATCAGCTCGCTCTTTGTTTCTCTGCAAAGCTCAGCACTTGACTCTCTTGCTCATGACATGAACCTTCCTACCATATTTACCTGATTAGCATCTCTTTAAACTCCGACAGGAACACTGTAGCTTACAGCTGACTCCATGGTTTGGAGTGAAGCATGTTAACCCTGGCGTGCTGACCATAGAGAACTCCCGTGTTAATTCATTCCAGACAAAGTACCATGAATCAGATAAAGTTATAGGCCCAGATTTACAAAGAATGTCGGCGCCTAAAGATGCAGATAGGTCCTTACTGAGATTTTCAAAAATGCCGGAGCAGTTTAGATATTTAACTCCCATTGAAAGTTAGCAAGAATTAGGCACCTAGCTCACTTTCACCCATACTATTTTTGTTTGTTTGTTTTTGGCATATTTATCCTGGAAGGACAAAAGACAGAAGTACAGTAGCTACTGAATTCCAGCCCAGTTACCTGTTGTTCCCTAGCAGCATCTGAGTGGTGCTGAATGCAACAATTAATAACAATTAAAATAACTAAAAGTTTAGTGCCCAGTTTTGCCACCCGTACTCCTGTAGGTTTAGTATCTTACTTCACAGCTATTCCAGTGGGACTACTTGTTAGCTCAGGTACTATTCAGTGGGAGTAAATGTGGTGGAATTAGGTGCTATTCAGTGGGAGTAAATGTGGTGGAATCAGGTCCTTCGTGTCTAAATGACCTACTCTGACCTCAATCTTGGATTTAATGGGAAGTATGCACCACGGGAGATCTGCAAGTGTAATATCTGAACCTCCTGGTATGGACAAATGTTTGAGACCTTCCCCTAGAGAGAGGGGAAGGACCTGATTAGGGAGGCAGGGTGTCATTGTGGATGAGCACTGAACTGGTGCTCAGGAGATTGGGGGACGATTGCTGGCTCTGCCACTGGGTGACCTTGGGTAAGTCACTTTGCCTCTCTGTGACTCAGTTTCCCCATCTGTAAAATGGGGATAATGATACTTCCTTTGTAAAATGCTGATAAAAAGCAGTATATAAGAGCTCGATATTATCATTCTTAATTATATACTGGTATATGGATCATAATTGAAGATAGAATATGGCCCTCTTAGGAACAAGCTTAAGTGGCTTGAGCCAAGGTCTCAGAGAGAGCTAGTGGCAGATCCAGTAATAAAATTCAGGAGTCAGAGACTCTATATACCACCTCCTATTATGCGGCTTCCCTGATAATTAGCTAACAATATTATATTTTTATAACTAGGAAACTAAATCGGTATCTAACCATACCTCGGGATATTCAGTTTGTTCAGTTGAATCTAGCAGCTAGGAGATATGTTAATTCTTTTATACCCTAGTGTTTAAAGTCAAATAGAAAGGTTATCAGTGCAAAGCAGTTTTTAAGGTCTTTGTGGTGAGAGGATTTTTTGAAATAACTAGAGGGGAAAAAAAGACAATTTTATTACTGTGACAAATATCTCCAGAGCATTACTCTGGTGCAGTAACCTACCTAATGAACCTCCAAGCTAACTAATTCTGTCTTTCCTGATTATACTGTTGGTGTCCCTTGAAAAATCCATAGAACTATGTGATAAATTTTAATTGGTGCATTAAACATATGTGACTATAGAAGTAGGCGTTCTAAGCCATCTTCATTAGGCCATTGAAAAGAAGCTGGCTTTACTGTTTTATTCAGATTCACCGTGAAAGATGGCCTTATAGGATTCATGAACTTCCTACATTGCGCCAACCATGTAAGATTCAGTCTCATACTAGAAGTAATTAAAATAAATCCTAATGACCAAAAAGTTACTTTTTATTGATGAAAAATGTCACTCTTAAATTACAATGACATGATGTCCTAAGTAGCTGAGATTTCCAAGGACATCAAGATAGTTGATTTCTAACCCCTGCTGTTGCTGGCTTTTAGAATCCCTCTCAAAGCGGAATTCCATAGTGCAGAGGATGTAAGTTACTGTTGGCCAAGTCTTTGGTTTCTTTCTTTCTTTACCTAATCAGAGTAAAGCAGAAAGCAGTCTGAGATTCCTCTTTTCCAGAACTCTCTACTGTGAATTCCCCTGCCCGCCCATTCTAATACCGCTCTCTCTTACTCTCTCACATGCACACACACAAGTGTATTGTGAGGATAAATCCATAAATGATCAGGGGAGACATGGGGAAGAATACTACAGTGTTTGGTTCCATAGAATTACCTAGATTGCTGCAGTTTCCGGAAGTGAGATTTAGAGTGGTGTTCTGAGAATGCTTTGCATTGAAAATACTGGGCGGTGTGCTGGTTTGTCAAAACCGACTTCTTAGTTTAAAGAAAAAACTGAATTTAGCATATCACATTTTTGAACCACTATTCAAACCTTTACCAGTTATACAAATGGATTACAAATCCATTGATATTGCTTCTCTGATGACCCCCCCACCTTTGAGCTTACCACATAAAATTTATGCCTGTTCCACTATTTTCCCCCCTACAGTCTCCTTTGCTCATATGATCATAGATTCCAGAGATAGCAAAGGCCTGTTAGCTCATCCAGTCCATCTCCCTCCCTACAGTAAACTTGCTAGTGTATTTTTCGATCTAGTTTTTTTTAAAGCCCTAAATAGTGGAGGTTGGGAGATTGTTCCGCAGGCTGGAACAGCTTGTTGTTGGGACAATTATCCGGATATTCAACACCAATTTCCTGCTTTTTAATATCATCCCACCATGTATAGTACTAAATTATTCAAGCCAAATTCAGAGGTGAGTCTACATGGAGCCAATGTTGTAACGTATCCCTTCCTCAAAATGTATGGTACACAAACCTAGACTTGCACCCTTTTACCTCTGTGTAACTTATCCTTTTCCCCCCCGTCACCTTAAACACCACCACATCTGCATCTGGGCTTTCTTCTGCATTTTAGTGTTTGCAACTTTCAAATATTTCTAGTGTAGCCCTGTTTAGCCCAGAGATGCTACCTGGAACTGGCCGCTGTATTCCAAGTGTAGCAGCTGTTGCTTCCTCCAAGACAAATGCCACTTTACCCAAGTGGATGCATTGTAAAATTCTGCTTTTAGTTTTGAAAAGATTCTACCTTTCATAAGCATGAAATGAGAGACTAATGCCTCATCATTTGGGTGCATGAGCTACCTCAACATGCATGTGTGTCATTTTCGGGAGATGAGCCTACAAAAGAGCTCTCTTCTGGTGTTTGCTTGTTTTGTCAGCCTGTTCTACCCACCTACACAATAAGGCATTTTCATCAGCTGACACGGCTCCTCACCCCGTGAACCTTAGAGCAGGATGAGATTCCGGTCTTGCTTTCACTGACTTTAATTTTTGATCGCTTGGGCATAGGTGAAGAAACCTGCAAAACTCATTGTGTGTGAATGCTGGAGGTTCCCTTTGCGTGTGTCGCCTCTTTAGCCTTTTCCTCTCGCTGACAAACCTCAACCTCTGGAGAGGGAGAACTCTTGTTGGCAGCAGCAGAATGTTTCCATTTGTAAAACTTTCACCATCTCCCCCACCTTTTTCTGTGGCTAGGAAGATAGTGGCCTGCAGTGGAATCCCTGCAGCAGCTGTCTTATTGCATATACATGCTTGTGACACTTTAATAGTAGCTGTCAGATAACATTAGCGCACTGCTACAAATAAACCGAGCAAGGGCTATGAGCTAAGAGAAGTCAACCGAGCAGTTGGAAAAGGGCAGACTCATCCAATGGTATCAAACAAGGCCACCAGGAGTCTTGTCTGCTCACGTTACTAGCTAAAGTGTTGGCTGTACAAAGATGTGGCTTTGGAGAATGAGGCATACACAGATCAGAGCTGGGAGCCCTCCCTTCCCTGGATAACCATTCCGAAGGTGAGGGAAAGAAGCCCAGTTTGGTCATGTGGGCAAGCCCTTTGGGTCCCCTTTAAAAACTAGTTCAAGGGGAGATCTTCCCCTTGTGGAGCATGGACCAGTGTGACCACCCATTCTCTCATGTAGCTTTAAAGTGGCTGAATACCTTAAAATCCTATTGCCATCATAGGGCCCCAAACTTGGGGACATGTTGGATGGAAGGGTTAGCATGCTGAGACCAATGGCAGCAGAGGGTGTTGGACTGTGGATGCAATTAGCTGGCAGGAAAGCCCCATCAATCCAATTAGACAATGCCCAGACCATTGTGGCATCCCTGATGGATATTCCAACAGGCTCCATTGAAATCTTCCATCTGATCACTGATCTTCCACTCCAGCTTGTTCTGAAGAACCAGTTGCTCCTGGAGCCAGTAGCCAATTAGGTGCTTCTCTGTTCTAATTACCCGTTGTTCGCTGGTAGCACTAAGAACTAGTTGAGAAAACAATTAAAAACAGAAATTTCCTTCAGGGGGGGCAATGTCCTGGCTACTGAGACCGAGGATCTCAGACTGTGTCACCCACTTAGGGACATCTCAGAGACCTGAAGAGCCCCATGGGATAAAAATTCATTACCACTGTATTACCTTCTAAGGGCCGTAATGAAATAACTTAGACTTTTCTGTAGCCAGTGATCTAAGTTCTTGCACCAGGGGTATGTGCAGCCTTTCCATCCTCCCAGCCCTTGTGAAACCCACTTCAGGACCTGGCATGCACTTGTGCCTTCACTGAGAAACCACCAGATAATAATGCCCCAAGGTCCTAGAATTTGTTGCTTCTACTATACTTGTCTTTAAGGCCTTGTTTTCTTTCATAGTTGGCTTAAGAAGATTGGAAACCCACCTCCTTAACATTCCTGGGTACCCAGTTGAATGCCTCTCCAGTTATGTTAGCTGGTCATGTTGTAGCCGAAGAGGGAGCCTAAGGCATACCATAAGCTTGTTGTATACCTACCTGATTCACTACCTGGTTCCTGAAAGGGTTTAGTGTGTCTCTGCACTCACAGGACCACTTTGGGTACGAATAGATCAGTTGCAGGAATCTAAGCTAAAGAAAGTTGCAGCAAATCAATAAAAAAAAGTCTCTGGCAGCAGCAACTGCCTTTAGTACAAGAAGAGGGAGCAAATATCCAATTACATTTGTGGAAAATAGTTTCTCTTTTCTCTCTCTCTCTTTTTTTTAATTTATACAATTTACCATGATTGTCATGTTCTTAAAATTCTCTCAGTGACAAGTCTTTTGTGTTTCCTTAAACTGGTGAAAGCTTTATTATGTTGAATTTGACAGGTTAATGATCAAGAAGGAAATCATGTGACACTTGTTAGTGCTGCTTTTGATGATATAAAATTAACTTTATCCTTTCTACAGGGTAAAATCATAAGTAAATTTATAGTGTAAAGGTTTTTTTTAATCTTTTAAGTCACATTAGCGCTGGTGGAAAGTGTCAGATTGACAACACTGAAGACTGATGCCTTGTCTTTATCCACACAAAAGATACATATCAGGCAATCGAAGAGATATAAAACCTCATGTTTCAGGTCTAAAGCCAACCTCTGACTAATGAAGGAACTTTCTGTGTGGGTAGCTTATTGCACAAATGCCTGTTGCAGGGTTTCTTGCACCTTTCTCTGAAGCATCTGGTACTGGTTGCTGTTGGAGACCGGATACTGGAATAGATGGATCCCAGTCTGCTGTATGTTTATGTCACATGCTGCCCTACGTGCCGCTGACCTGTTAGGACCTTCTGTTTGTTCTGTGTTGGTATAGCGCCTAACACAGTAGGTTCCTGGTTTATGACTAGAGCCTCTATGACACAGCAATACAAATTCTTAATTAGACAGGGGCCGATGTTGACTACTTATTCAGTCATTGGCCACTCAACTGAAACTACCATAGAGTGTCAATTGTAATGGTGATTTTTTTGATGTGGACTGGTCCTAGGATAGCATGGTGATGGAGGCCATATAAGCATAGATAAGTAACTACTAGGAATTAGATCAAAGCCTCTGATTCACTTCACACAACCACTGAATAGCCATCAGATGGCAGCAGCTTTTGACCAGTACTGAAGTAGTTTCTGGATTTGAACTAGTGACTTGAAAATGAAAAAGACTCTGTAGCCTATTTTCAGTCCCTAGAAGAGGGGGTTGTTATTAAATATATCAGTGTTTCCCTAGTGAACAAGTTTCCTGGAATCCTGTAGTTCATTTATTTTTGGTAGGTTTCACTGGGAAATAAAATCAACAGTTCATGTACTTCTGAATAGAGATTATCATTGTATATAATTACTAGGTCCGAGCACCCAAATGGAGCAGGGCTGAGGCTTTGAAAAATGGGTGCTTAACTGTAGGCACCCAAGTCCAGTAACTTCTTCAATGAGAGCTGCTAGGTACGCAGCAGTTTGAAAAGCAGTCCTCTTATAAAGGTGCTTAAATAAGGATTTAGAAGCCTGACTTTAGGCTCCTAATTTTTAAAATCTTGGCTCAGGTTTTTTTCCCCAGTAATCATAATTTTTTTTTCTTATTTAAGGGTGTGGAGCAAGTAAGTCTCCCATCCGCTGATTGCACTTGTGTGCCTCTGCATTATCTCAGTCAAGACTCGAGCCAGAGGGTCTGGGATGGGGAGGTTCTGGAAAGTGGCAGCTCTCCCTGGAGAACCAGAAGCATGGATGAACTGGTATCTAGAGTGTTTTAACTGCAGCTCCATTCTTTTCGTATCTCACACCTATTCAAGAACGTCATGATTTGTCAAGTGGCTTGAAGCACTGTATTCAAGCGTACAGAGCTGCACAGATTCCCGGGAAAGGTGGGAGTGAAATGATTGCTTAATAGTTGCCTAACAGCTCCCCTGGAGGGGGGGGTGCAGGGCCATAGGGGACAGGGGCAGGGGCATGGCTAAGTCGGGTTTCAGGGCCACATGGGTATGGGGAAAGGAGTGCAGGGCCACATGGGGAAAGGGGTAGATGTGCCTGACTGAATGGGAGAGGCTAGGGATCAGCCAGGGCCTGCATGGGGGAAGCTCCCCAACTCTATAACAATCCCGTTGCCAAAAAAACCCCACCAAACTGTTCCATGCGTCTCCCACCCACACCTAGCAACCCTCCAGGTTCACTCCTCAGCTCCTTCCCAGAAATTACTTCCCCCTCCCTCAGCTCCTCCATTACCCCTGACTCCCCCAAGCCTTTGCACTGCTTCTGAGGGGTGCAGGAAATAGGTTTCTGTATTATAGTTTAAATGAATTATTACTCAAAGTTCTGTATTAACATGCCTAGTCAGGAATCTATTTGCCAAAAAACATTTCCTGAATCTTTTTTGTTGTCCATATTGTTACAGACATACTTGCTGACAAGTATTTTGAAATAAATTACCAAAATAATTGAAACTGGCATGATTATATTGTGTTATTTTGATAAATAAAATATGTAGATTTTTGCAGAATTTTAAAATATTGTGTGCAGAATTTTTAATATTTTGGTGCAGAATTCCCCCAGGAGTAATTTTACTCAGCTTGGATAATGAACACACACTAATCACTTTCACTTCTGTTTGTAGGCAGCTTCATTTTCTGATCTCTGGCACTAGAATAACATTGCAATGTTTGGGTTGCATGCATGGCAGGAAAGTTTACATCCAAGCCAGTAAAAGTGGTTCTCATTTACTCTAACTAAAAAACAAACAAACAAACAAACAAAAAAAGAAATAATCATGGAAACACTTCTATTAGTTTCAGGATTAGTTTATGCAAACCCTGAATTTGGGTCTTAAATCAAACTGACAACATCCTTGTAACATGCAGGTCCCTCTGCACGGGCCTTTAACTTCCAGTCCCCTATTCCTGCTACTCCTGTTCATTAGCTGATTTTTCATATATCATAAATGAGTATAAATCTGTTAATTTTAGGTGCTAACTCCTGCTGAGCTACCACGTGTATGACTACCCACACTGGGAATTATACCTCCCAGCTGTTGTGTTGATGTAACTTTACTCCATGTTTGTACAGCACCTAGCAAACTTGTATTGGTTATAGAGATGTTACTTTAATAAAATAGCAGTAGAAGAGAGAGGCTGGTGGAAAGCAGGAGATAAGAAGTGTAACTATGGTCCCTTGTGGCTTAATCCTGCTGTCCCTTTCCTCACTCAAAACTTTCAGAGTAGGTCTACACTTACCTGGTAGTTCGGCGGCGAGCGATCGAACTTCTGGGTTCGACTTATCGCGTTTGTCTGGACGCGATAAGTCGAACCCGGAAGTGCTCGCCGTCGACTGCGGTACTCCTGCTCGGCGAGAGGAGTACCGCGGCATCGACGGAGGAGCCTGCCTGCCGCGTGTGGACCGAGGTAAGTTCGAACTAAGGTACTTCAAACTTCAGCTACGTTATTCACGTAGCTGAAGTTGCGTACCTTAGTTCGACTTGGGGGGTTAGTGTAGACCTGCCCTCACAGACTTCAACAGAAGTTTTGTCAGAGCAAGGACTGAGCCGTTATGAAATAAAGACAAAATTCTTGCAGAATGATCATTTGTGGGCATCTAAATCGGAGACTGGAAAAAAAAATTTGTCTAATCTTTTAATGATTAGTCAAATCACCAAACTACAGAGTCACAATATGCAGCATTATAGCTAACTTCAAACAAGGATGTGAAGCATTATAGCTTCCTGCCAGGCTACACCCATCTTCCCCCAAAGCTCCTTTTTAAGGTTGTATCTAATGACATTTTCCCTCTCTTTTTTAAGGTCACTTAAAAAAACCCCTCAAAAAACAGCTGAGACATTTTTCCTCAAATTTTCCAAAATAAGATATGAAGTTCTGCTCTGATTTGATACCATGCATAAGGGTTTCCTGGCCACAAAGATCTTTAAAAAGAAGTCAAGAACCTGGTAGCGAGCAGGTTACGGTACATCTATGGCTCTCATAACTGTGGTATCTGAGCACTTCCCAAGGATTAATGGATTTATTCTCACCATCTCCATGAGATTTTCATCATGATAGCTCACCCACAATTAACCAGAGCAGCTGACTCTCCTCAGAGCTGTACACAGGAGTCCTCCGGGTTCTACCGCCCACCAGGCTTGAAGTGGTTTCCATCATATACAGGGTTTACAGTTTGGTTCAATGGCTCTCAGCACCCCCACTATACAAATTGTTCCAGCACACTTGGAGCTGTACCCCCCTCCCTAGTCCATGCTCTCCTTGTGTTCACTATGTCACTGCTTCTCTCACTCCATCACTGGAGGCCTCTCCCTCTTGTTGTGTCTTCTCGTTAACAGGTAGTTAAGAAACAGATCCAGAGTCTGCACACCCCTGAATTTTGTGGGGAAAATGGATCTGAATCTCAACTTTGCAATCCACACCCTTTTCCCTTAATTTTTTTTGAGGACAATCTCACATTGCTAAGTAGTCCCGGACTGCGAATAAATGACAGACTTGAGAATTCCCACTGATCAAAGAAGTTAGTTTGGTTTTACTTGTACTAGAGAAACCTGCATCTGAAGGACTGGGGGCAAGGGAGATAGAAGAAAGACTTTATAAGTATTAACAGCATCAATTCCTTGTAGATGGTACTTTTCAACACTAGTCAATACACAACCTACAGTGCAATTCTCCTCCAAATGACTGAAAATGGAACCGTGGGATTCCATGCTAACTGTGTCTCTGATTCTATAACAAATTGGCTTCATTTACCACTAAAAGGATTGTTTTACTAACTGTCAACCCTGCAGACTCAACCTGGGCTCTGAGAAAATCCAGGCTCTTTCCTTCTCATGCATCTTCATTAGTCATAAGAGAGAGCCTAAAGGTCAAATTCCAGCCATGATTACACCTGCCCCATTGAAGCCTTGCACGTGGTTGTACAGGTGTAAATGAGGACAGAATTTGATCTAAATAATACTAATGCCTGGGCTTGAAAACAGACTGCATGACAGGGGCGGGCAAACTTTTTGGCCTGAGGGCCACATCGGGTTTCTGAAATTGTATGGAGGGATGGTTAGGGGAGGCGTGGCCCAGTCCCTGCCCCTTGCCCCCCAACGGTCCCCCCCAGGACTCCTGCCCCATCCAACCCCCCTGTTCCCTGATGGCCCCCCCGGGACCCCTGCCCCATGCATGCCCCCTTGCTCCCTGTCCCCTGACCCCCCCCCATCCAACCCCCCCTCTCCTTCCTGACTTCTCCCGCCGGGACCCCTGCCCCCATTCAACCCCCCTGTTCCCCGCCCTCTGACTACCCGACCCCTATCCACACCCCCACCCTGAACTCCCCTGCCCTCTATCCAACCCTCCCCGCTCCTTGCCCCTTTACCACGCTGCCTGGAGCACCGGCGGCTGGCGGCGCTACAGCCGCACTGCCCAGAGCACCAGGACAGGCAGCCGTGCTGCCCGGCTGGAGCCAGCCACGCCACCGCGCAGCACAGAGCACCGGGTCAGGCCGGCTCTGCAGCCCCGCCACCCAGAGCATTGCGCCGGTGGCAGGGTGAGCTGAGGTTGTGGGGGAAAGGGGAACAGTGGGGGAGGGGCCGAGGGCTAGCTTCCCTGGCCAGGAGCTCAGGGGCCGGGTAGGACAGTCCCATGGGACGGATGTGGCCCAGCCATAGTTTGCCCACCTCTGCTGTATGACAACGCTATACTCCAGCCCTGAACTGAGGTAGAAGGATAAATTTTAGTATTTTCCAATGTTGTTGCAGCTGTCTCAGTCCCAGGATATTAGAGAGCCAAGGTGGGTGAGGTAATATCTTTCATTGGTCCAACTTCTGTTGGTGAAAGAGAAGCTCTGAAGCTTACATTGACCTGAAGAAGAGCTTCAGGTCAAGCTTACATTGACCTTTCACCAACAGAAGTTGGTCTAACAAAAGGTATCATCTCACCCACCCTGTTTCTCTAAATTTTACTGTGTCAATTTATCAGTCAGAATGAAGAGGACTGTTGGCAGCTGCTCCCTTTTTCCAGCTAACCCTGGGACACCAGTATTTCCACAAAGTGTGTGATCCCTTTTAAGGGCTCTAGTGAGCAGGAACTCCAACCCTTCTGCCAGTTAGGCACTCCGATATTGTGAGGACGGGCACAGCGTAAGATAGATAACTACATGCCGGCCAACTGTCGGCCAAAGCAATAAGAGTGCACATGCTACAGTTTGGTGCTTCAGGTGGGTACATAAAAGATACAAATGAATAGAGAAAAGTATGAGTTTGTAATACATTGAAGCCATCTCCACAGAAGCTATGGATTTCAGTCTCTCCCCCCCACAAGGTATTATTCACAGCTACTGTGTCCCTATAATGGATCCAGCACACTTGAATTCCATGCAGTAGTGAACAAGGCGATCATCTCCCGTTAGCAGAATCCTGCGAGGAATAAAACTGGCTGACAAATACTACACCAGCCCCGCATTCCTACAAAAACAATTAGCCTGATAAAGTGATTTACCTTGCTGTTAGCAGCAGTCAGGCCTATGGGTTTACAAGAGTTCTCTGCCCACTCCAACTCACCTTAAAAGGGGTTCACCATCTCAGTCCCTTTGGGACTTTTGAAAATCCCACCCTATGTGCACCCGCCCCAAACCCCTGTCTTGCCCCCCACCCATGTCACTGAACAGTCTTTCCTTCACCACTTTGAAGCTGTCCTCATCGCTCCTCTTCACATCCTTTCCCCGACTCAGGAAGACAGCACCATATCTGTATAACTTCCGCTCGCCCTTGGAAAGTTACCTCCACGGTAACAAGGGCTAGGAACTTGTGACTTGCTGTGGAAACGCAAGAGTGGATTGTGCAGAAGTTGATAGCACGTATCTGAGAAAGTTTCCTATTCACCCTGGACGACTTGATTTTGCCCTCTCCTCTTGAGATTCTGCTTTAAATGATCTGATTTATGTCTATTTACTACATGCCTTTTTGCCTTATCTAAGACCTTCTTCTCTTCCGGCTTTGTCCTTTCGTGAGATAAGGTAATCAGAACTGAACGCAGCATTTCTGGGTAGGGCAAACACCGCTGACTTTTATAACGGCATTATAATATTTTCAGTGTTATTCTCCAGTTTATTCTCTGTATGTCCTAATGTTTGGTTTCTTTTTTCTGAGTCCTGCCGGCCCATGTAGTGTTCTCGTGCTGTGCGGGCCTCAACCTCACTGGTAATGGGAGGAGGAAGTAGCAGCCCTCTAGAAGCCGATGGACTGGCACTGATAGTTCCTGTGTCGTGGGCGTTCATAACTAAAGAGGAGATGTTGTTTCATTCATACAGGTATAGACAATGCTTCCCACAATGCTGCCATGGGCCAAGCAGAGGAAACGTGCGAGTCACTGTCCTGCTGCATCCCACTGCACCAAACCTGGGCATGGAATGCTGCAGTCAGGACTGGTTAGCCCACCTCTAGTGCTCCATATAGTCAGCAGCTTAAGTCGGGATGCCTCTTCTATAGATGGGCTTGCTGGAGCCACAGGATTCTTCTGCCCATTCCTCCTAGTAAGCCTTCAAGGGAGACCATAAATGAGCTCACAGTGAAGGATTTCCTCTCCAAGTACACCTCTACCCCAATATAACGCTGTCCTCGGGAGCCAAAAAATCTTACCGTGTTATAGGTGAAACCGCGTTATATCGAACTTGCTTTGATCCGCCGGAGCCCGCAGCCCTGCCCCCACCGGAGTGCTGCTTTACCGCGTTATATCCGAATTCGTGTTATATCAGGTCGCGTTATATCGGGATAGAGGTGTAGTATGGTAGAAATGCGTCGATGGATAAAAGTCATTGGTACTGTGTTTGTATCACATGCAGGCAGAATTGCATTGAATCGGGATGCTGGAATTTCACACACAGTCTTTTTTATGATAGCAGTGAATCCGTATAGTGCAATTTTTTGTTTTGTTAATTCCCTACTAAGAAATAGCAAAAATGGATTCACGTTAACAAAGCCCCAAATCAAATCATAAGACAAGGAATTCTTTGGCAGCATCCTCGGAATTAAATATTTATTGAATACATTTGTAAACCTTCCAGGGACCTAGCCAAAAGAAGAGAAAAAGCATGTTGGGTAAACCTTCCTTAAGCTCTAACTAAGCATAAAATCTCACGCCTGAAACCACACGTCCCCTGCTGAAAGATCACAGAAACCTGGCCCCAGAGAGCATTCATCTGAAAAGAAAAAAACTGGACTGGTGGGCTCAAAGGCACATCAGGCAGCCATCACAACATAGCTGCCTTGATGTGCCCTGCCCCCATTCCCTTTCTCCTGGCAAGAATTGTTCCTCTCACTACAGACTACGAGCTCAAACAAATGTTGTTTACATTAGTGCTTGATTAAGGCAGGGGAGTTGTCTACATAGTAAAATTTTACTCTAAACCTGATGAGGCTCGTGATTGCCAGCATACCAAAGTGAGCTGCTCACTTTCATTATTACCTTCCAGCTTCCCTTTCCCATAGCAACTCCTTGCAATCAAACAACATTAACTGATCCTGGAAATTGATCAAACTGCTGTTACTTTTGCATACAATATTCTATGGTGACTCACTTTCACCCCATGGACAAAATAAAACAGATTATTTTAATCAAATTTATACAAAGAATATATTGTGCCAACACTTCAAAATATTGTCAACACTTAGTCCACATAAATCCATCACTAAAAACCAGAAGTGGATAACCAATGAAGCATTAGAATTTAAGTGGGTGAGGGAAAGAGGCAAATATTTAATCAACGGAGACACAATCTCATCGACAGAAAGAGATATGACAAGAGGAGGGCAAGGATGAGATAGAGCTGAGTTGTGTCAAATTAAAATTCAATAACTTCACAGCAAGTGGCAATGCACATGGAATGAAGACTCCAAATCTGTCCTCCCATGATGGAAGATATCAGAAGCTAACAGCAGAATCATAACTAGGCATTTTGGTGCCTGGAGAGAGAAAGTATATTTGTGCCCCCTACCAGAGGCGATATGTGTGTGTGTGGGGGGGGGGAGCACGCAGGGTCACATTACCCCCAGATTTTTTGATTGCACTCCCCCAACCCAAACAGGCTGGGTGGCCTGCTGAGGTGAGTCAAAGGGTGGAGATGGTGTGCCCTCCCTGAGCTCTGCCATGCGGGCGACTGGTCGTGCTGAGCTTCGCCATGCAGGGCTGGCCCCATAGGCAGAGTTTGACTTCTGTATTTGGGGGACATAGGGCTTAATAAAAGTGTTTGTGGATAGAGAATTGGAAGTTAGATGCACAAGTATGTGTATCTGGTGAAGTGGTTGCACATTCACCCAATCACAGAACAGAGACAATGAGTTATGATTTGTCTGACCATTCATTATTAAATAACATCTTGATTTTTGAATATTGGGCAATCCATAATGCAAACAGTGTGACAAGGTATCTGTTGAATAAATTTGAGGAAATTATGATCTGCCTGTCTATATCCCACAAACAGAAAAACATGGCTCCATTCGCTCAATAAGTTATTCACTCAACTCTATTTAAAATCAGAAGTTAGAAGTGGACTAGACATTGAGTTACCATGTTTATCTCTTACCAAATCAGGAGGCACAACCTTGGTCCAGTGCATTCTTGTGTACTTTATCTAGTCCCATTTCATGAGGGGTGGGGCTCTTATCATTGCCTTTTGGACACTATTCAGCAGTATAATAGGCCTCTCCATTCACTCCAAATTTTCCTTTGCTCAGTTTCATCCCATAACTCTCACTTGTAGTCCACTAGCATTACCCTCAGTCAGCCAATTTCAAATTTGATCCACTGACCTTTTCCTGGTAGCCCTCAGAACGAAGCATTTGAGGAAGCACATACTGGGTGGGGGTGGGGGATGAGATTGAGCATTTAGGAGAGAAGGGAATCTATCTTGTATGCTGTCCACCCAACGAAAGAGCTGGAAAACCACTGCTGTAAATAACAACTTGGGAGGGACAAACCGTAGGTAGTTCAGAAGTTCAGCTCAGCTATTAATCCAAACCTCTTTGTTCTGTAGAATCATACCAGAAATTTCTTAACAAAATTTGTGGGGCTTCCTGCCTGGTCAGAAATACTGCAAGAACAGTCTTTCTCCAACTATTATTTTGTCATTTCTGGTTCTGCTTCTAGCTATAGCCCTGGAACTCAGAGGAAAACAAGAATGGAAAATAGAGAGAAATAAACAGAAACATTTTCTAACATAAAAACATCAACAAAGTTCTATAGCGGTAGAGCTGGGCAAATAATTTTTTGTTTGGTGCCCAGAACCAAAACATTTCATTTCAGGTCCAATGAAAGAAAACATTTTATTTCAGTTTTGGGTGGTTTTTTACCTTTTTTTGGTTAAATCTAGTTCAATTTCTAACCAGAATATCATTTTAGAAACAAAAGACAGGGAGCCCTTAGAGGATGAGGGAGGGGATTTTGTGGGCCTCCAGCAGGGACCATAGCAAGGTCTGTTCTCCTAGCACCTGGTCTTGCCCATGTAGTCCCCCAAGGTGTATGACCACAGCTTATTGGCCAGGGGCTTCCCCTCCAGCTTCTGACCCATGGTCTCCCTGCTCAGGGCAGCTGCATGGCTCCCAGGGTTGGCACCAGGCCCCGCACAGTCTTGGTCTGGGCTTTCCACTCGCTCCTGGTTCTGGGCTGCAGCAGCTGCTCCCCAGGGAGCCCTCCCCCCTCCTGTCCTGCATGGGGTTCCCAGGGAGGCTCCAGCCACCCAGCTCTCGTAGGGAAGTTTCACCTGCCTTTGGATGCCCCCTCCCCTGCCCCCCAGAAGTTTGCCCGGCTGCACTCCAAGCAGCGCTTGGGGATGCAGGGGAGCAGGAGTGCCCAGTTGGGGGCTTTGCGCCTGTTTTTCTGCCTCTGTGGCTTTGTGCCCTGGGGGGCTTTGCGCCCTGGGCTGCTGCCTCGCTCGCCCAGCCATGGTTACGAGGGAAAAAGCACAGAGGCAGAAGAAGAAAGCACAGTGCCACCATGCCCTTGAGCTGGGGCTACCTAATTGACTGGGAACAAAAGCTAAGATAGTAAGCTTCCACCATGGAATCAGTTGCCATGCATGAATGGAAATTTAAAATGGATGGCCAAGCATTGATGCAACACAACCTATGTTCCAACATGAATGGGAACCTGGAATTGTCCTTTTAAATGTGCATGGTAGAGTATTGACAGCAAGAAAGAATCTTCAACTGCTTTACAAACAGATAAGTCAGTCAACGACTTCACCTGTGGCCTTGTCCACACTGGCAGTGGTGCGTAGGGTACAGGCACCACTCGTGTAGCTGCAAGCCACCATGAAAAGCAGGCTGTGTCCACACTGCAGCTTGCAGCTACACATGGCAGTGAAAGGCTTTGGCAGAGAGGAGGCAAAGGTTCCAGAACCTCCCCATCAGAGCCTTTCCCCACTGATGGAGCCTTTCTCTGTGGTGGGGAAAGGCTCCATCAGTGGGGAGGCAGTGGGGAGAGGCACAGCTTTGGCATTTAGAGAGCCATGTAGGGTACATATCCTAGGGTTCTGGTCTGTCTTTACTCACCCTAAGCAGAGCCTCACCATCTACATTGTTATTTATATCCATGTTGGGGTGTGTGCAGGGCACGTACTATACACGCTGCTGTAAGGAGCGTACGGTGTAGGCATATCTGGAGTTTCCTGTTCCCTGGAGAATCAGCTTTTCCAAATATGGCTGGGTTCAATTTTAGCTAATATTTTCTTCAAAGGCCAAATCCTGAGGCCCTTACGCAAATTCTATCCATTCCATTTTAACGCAAACTCAGCCAGACTTTAATGAGAGAGTCTGCCTGAATAAAAACTGAGTAACATCTACATAAGGATCTGAGGATTCAGCTCCAACAGAGATCAAATATTCGACACAATGCCCATTTCAGTTTTACCTAACGCTATACTTCCATAATTAAACAGACTTCATTTCCCTCAGCAGGACCAGTTTCATCTGGGGTATAACTCTATTGTAGTCAATGGGAGTTGCAGACGGTCTACATCTCTGAAAAATCATACCGTAGGCTTCTCAAGATGGGCACTTAAAGACTGGAAGAACCACAATTTTGAAAATATAAGTGTAACAGGGCAGCTACCTCCTATGTCCTGCCTCATGGCCAGAGGTCATTTAGTGGCTCTCTGCCTCTGTTTCCCCTTCTTCAGGTCCCTTCAGAACCGCACACAGGTTTCCCTCTGGGTTACCACCACCCTTGCCTAGGGCTGGTTTAATAACAGAACAGCTCAAAACAGTCCTCAGGGTCCCATGGTAAAATCCACTGCCACAAGACAGAAGTTCATACTAGCTCTGGCATCTTCCAACACCAGCAGAACCCTTCTGCTGTCCCAGTCTGTTTTTGCAGCCAGTCATCCCAGCTCTTCCTACTGTATATGTAGCTCAGCCTCTGGCCTCCAGGCCCAAATCGAGTCAGCATTTCCCTCAGAAGACTCTTTCTTCACTGGACCCTGGCATCCAAACTCCCCTGATGTCAGGGTCTTTCCTGCAGGAGCCTTTCTCCCTGCCGTTTTCTGAGCTTTCCCCCTCCAACTTCCTGGTGCTCTTTACAGGGAAATCGCCTGATCTCTCTGAGGTGTGGCTCCTTCAATAATCAGGGCTGGCGATTCCCAGGTCCTCCAGTGGCAAGCCACTCAGTTACATTAAGCTTTTATCTCTGTCTGTGCTTCAGTTTCTCCACCTGTACAATGGAGATCATGCAACCTGTTTGTAAAACTCTTTGAGGCCTAAGAATGAAAGATGCCCTATTCTGCATTTTGGAGTGTACATCTTTTATATTTTAATTCACCCAATTATCAGTTCCTAACAATTTCCTTAATAAAAGATTCTTATCACAGAAGATCCAGCATATCTCAGAGACCTGGTTAGGGTGACAAGATTAAACACAACTAGCTACCTGTAGTTTGTCTACCTGCGCTCTCTTCATCGTAGAGTGTAAGTTCGTTGGGGGCAGGTACCATCTTTTTGGGATGTGTGTATACAGCACCTAGCACAATAGGTTCCTGGTCGATGACTGGGACTCAGGCGCTACTGCAATGCAAGTCCTAAAAATAATTACATAAATTGGAAGTAGGGAACTAACTAGTAATTATCTCAATTCTCCCCATCACCATCACCATCCCACTTAGCTTGTGGCTGCTAATATTGCTTCACAGCCTCAGGCACTTGTGTCCATTCTTTGCGGTTATTTATTTACCTAGAGAGATCCTCTAAAGAGCTCTGCCTTTTCATTACCAAATTATTTTAATTGGTTTCTGATCTTGTTCCCAGTTTCTTTCTTCTCTGAAATTGTTAGGGGCTTCAGCACTCACACTGATGTAAACACAGATTCTGTGGACAAAAGAATTTACGGCTACTCTGGAATCACTGAAAACCTGACATGTTGTCACTCCTGCTTGCTTTAAAGATCACATGTAGGATTTGGTTACTTCTTTGGATCTTCTATTCTATATAGGTTCACATGCCACGCTCATAATCGTAGTGTTCATACGTCTTCCAGTAACGAATTAAGCAACATCCGTCACATATTTTTCTTATCTTCCCACCAGGGGAAGAAGCATGTGCAGTGGAGTGCCTTGGTTTGATTGGGTTTTTTAAATTATAGCAGTAGCTATGTACTTATGTTAGAGAAGGCAGGTTAAATAGACACACCTGGCCCTTGGCATGGAAGATGGAGAGATTTGTGATGGTCCTTAGTTCCTGAGGGAGTTAATTCCTGCGTCTGTGACAGGCCCCTAAGAAAGTTCAGTCTCCTACACAGGAGCTTATCGTAGACAGTTCTACCGTGACAGAGGAGCATAGTTGTCAGCCATGGTCTTCATCTCAGAGCTTCAGTCAGTTTTTTAGGTATGCTGGGCTCAGCCCATGGAATGCTTTGAAGATAAGGACTGAGGCCACCTTGAACTTGATTTGAAATTCTATGGAAAGCCAGTGTAGAGAGCAGAGGGTAGGTCTGGTGTTCTCACAGCACCCTGTGCTGCTGAGGATATGCTCAGCACATTGCATTTCCCAGTTTCTGATGTTTCCTTCCTTTATTTGTACCTTTTTTTGCTTGCTCTTGAATTTAAATTTCAAATTTAAATAACTGTCATGGTCAGTTGTTGTTCCAGAGTTAGGGGGTACATTCAATTTATTACAATATTTTTCAGTATTATTTGCTATCCTATTCTTTGTAACTTTGACATTTTTTATGCTTTTTTGGTCCACCACTGCACACCGAGCAGGGATTTTAACTGAGCTGCTGACAAGGATGCCCAGGTGGATCTCTCACCCTTGCAGTCCCCTTTCCCGACTCCATAGTAGTTGTAATGAATTTAAAACCTGGCAATAAGTATGAAGAGTTCTCATTACTCCTTCCTATGCCTACTATCTTGCATCTGTCAAAAATGAATTTAATCTGCCATTGTGCTGCCCATTCCCCTAGCTTAGTAATGTCCCTCAGAAGTTCCTCAGTCTTCTCTAGTCTCTGTTAACCTACAAAATCTCCTGTAATTTCCGACTATTAGCATATTAAACATTGGCCATAATTAGGGCTGTCAAGCGACTAAAAAATTAATCGCAATTAATCGCTCTGTTAAACAACAATAGAATACTATTTATATAAATATTTTTGGATGTTTTCCACATTTTCAAATATATTGATTTCACTTACAACACAGAATACAAAGTACAGAGCTCACTTTATATTTATTTTTATTATACATATTTGCACTGTAAAAATAAATAGTATTTTTCAATTCACTTAATACAAGTACTGTAGTGCAATCTCTATCATGAAAGTTGAACTTACAAACGTACAATTATATAAAAAAAAACTGCATTCAAAAATAAAACAATGTAAAACTTTAGAGCCTACAAGTCCACTCAGTCCTACTTCTTGTTCAGCCAATCGTTAAGAGAAACAAGTTTGTTTACATTTACGGGAGATAATGCTGCCCGCTTCTTATTTACAATGTCACCTGAAAGTGAGAACAGGCGTTCGCATGGCACTTTTGTAGCCGGCGTTGCAAGATATTTACGTGCCAGATGCGCTTAAGATTCATATGTCCCTTCATACTTCAAACACCATTCAGGCGGACATGCGTCCATGCTGATGATGGGTTCTCCTTGATAACGATCCAAAGCAGTACAGACCAACACATGTTCATTTTCATCATCTGAGTCAAATGCCACCAGCAGATTTTCTTTTTTGGTGGTTCAGGTTCTGTAGTCGGAGTGTTGCTCTTTTAAGACTTCTGAAAGCATGCTCCACACCCTGTCCCAATCAGATTTTGGAACACACTTTAGATTCCTGAATCTTGGGTCGAGTGCTGTAGCTATCTTTAGAAATCTCACATTGGTACCTTCTTTGCATTTTGTCAAATCTGCAATGAAAGTGTTCTTAAAATGAACATGTGCTGGGTCATCATCCAAGACTGCTACAACATTAAATATATGGCAGAATGCAGGTAAAACACAGAGCAGGAGACATACAATTCTCCCCCAAGGAGTTCAGTCACAAATTTAATTAACACATTTTTTTAAACGAGCGTCATCAGCATGGAAGCATGTCCTCTGGAATGGTGGCTAAAGAGACTTGTAGGCTTACACTGTTTTGTTTTTGAGTGCAGTTATGTAACCAAAAAAAAAAAAAAATCTACATTTGTAAGTTGCGCTTTCATGATCAAGAGATTGCACTACAATATTTGTATGAAGTGAATTGAAAAATACTATTTCTTTTATCATTTTTACAGTGCAAATATCTGTAAAAAATAATATAAAGTACTGTACACTTTGTATTCTGGTTATAATTGAAATCAATATATTTGAAATTGTAGAAAAATATCCACGTTTAATAAATTTTAATTGGTATTCTATTGTTTAACAGTGTGAATAAAACTGTAATTAATCGCGATTAATTTTTTAAATCACAATTAATTTTTTTTAGTTAACCGCATGAGTTAACTACGATTAATCGACACCCCTAGCCATAATATGAAATTTTTGAGCACCCACTGTGGTGGGTTGGATCACAGAAACCCCCTTGGGAACTGCCAACTGATGTGCCAAGACTACTTCTGCCCCTGCTTTCCCTGCCAGCTTGGGACTCCAGCACCCTGTCTTGTTGAGCCAGACATGCCAGTCTGCTCCAACACAGATCCAGGGTCTGAACCACATGCCCCAAAGCTGCAAACTTAGCTGAAAGCAGCTTACAGAAGTGTTCCTGTCTTTAACACTCAGATGCCCAACTCCCAATGGGGTCCAAACCCCAAATAAATCCGTTTTACCCTGTATAAAGCTTATACAGGGTAAACTCATAAATTGTTCGCCCTCTATAACACTGATAGAGAGATATGCACAGCTGTTTCCCCCCTCCCCAGGTATTAATACATACTCTGGGTTAATTAATAAGTAAAAAGTGATTTCATTAAATACAGAAAGTAGGATTTAAGTGGTTCCAAGTAATAGCAGACAGAACAAAGTGAATTACCAAGTAAAATAAAATAAAACACGCAAATCCAATAGAGTAATAAAACTGAATACAGATAAAATCTCATGCTCAGAGATGTTTCAATAAATTTCTTTCAGACTGGATGCCTTCCTAGTCTGGGCAAAATCCTTTCCCCTGGTACAGCCCTTGTTCCAGCTCAGGTGGTAGCTAGGGGATTTCTCATGATGGCTGCCACTGTTTGTTCTGTTCCACCCACTTCTATATCTTTTGCATAAGGCAGGAATCCTTTGTCCCTCTCTGGGTTCCCACCCCACCTTCTCAATGGAAAAGCACCAGGTTAAAGATGGATTCCAGTTCAGGTGACATGATTACATGTCACTGTAAGACTTCATTACCCACTTGCCAGCACACACACATATACAGGAAGACTTACAAGTAAAACAGAGCCATCTACAGTCAATTGTCCTGGTTGATGGGAGCCATCAAGATTCCAAACTGCCATTAATTGCTCATACTTTGCATAATTACAATAGGCCCTCAGAGTTATATTTCATATTTCTAGTTTCTGATACAAGAGTGATACATTTATACAAATAGGATGACCACACTCAGTAGATTATAAGCTTTGTAATGATACCTCACAAGAGACCTTTTGCATGAAGCATATTCCAGTTACATTATATTCACACTCATTAGCATAATTTTATAAAATCATATAGAGTGCAACATCACACCCGCCTCTTAACATTTTTGCAATATAAAAAAGTAACAATTTATTCCTAAATCTTTTTTTGGGGGAGCGGGGGGTGTCTCTTGGCAGCAAGGCCATCAGATTAATCATCTATTACTAATTATAATAAGAACAGGGCAGAGAGCCAGACCTCAGACTCTCAGTGATATTCTGAATCCTAAAACATCAGTTTAACATTCTTACAGAATGGTTCTTTGCATATAATTATTCAAAAAACAGATTAATATTCTAAGCAGATGCATAGCATTTTTAAGCAAGGATCTCCAAATGCTTTACAAACATTGGCTCCAGCAAGGCAGAGGAGTATGATGTGCAAGTCAAATATTGAAGTCACCCTTGTGCCCCATCAATATTGGGAGCTGTTCGGATGCCAGCAGCTTCAAATGGCTGTTTCAGCAGCTGCATATTGCTGGGATATAAGGGAACCCTGATCAATGGCCCCATGCCAGGCCAAAGCCCCTTGCACCAGCTGTTGGGAGGTAGAAGCTACAGCAGCTGCTATGGTGGCTCTATGTTCAGTGGCTGCCTAGGCCAGGTTTTGGCAAGTGGCTAAAGTACAGGGTAGGATTTCTCATCTCACAAAAGACGTCCCTATTGTGTTAATACTGGATTAATTTTTACAGATCGTAAACTGATGTGCTGGGGGCAGTTAAGGGACATACTTAAAGGCACACAAGTCAGTTGCGTAGTTGGGAATATAACTCAGCAATACTGATTCTTTGTTCTCCACTGTGAATAACTGGACTGATTAATTCCAAACGTAATGGAGCCTACATTTTATTATTGTCTCAAGAGGAGGATATTGGCAGTTTAGGCTTTTTCTTTCCACTTTCCTTATTCCCCATTGTAAACTAGTTATTACTTTCAACACATCAGGAAAGAATGGTAGCTACTCAGTTACCTTCTGTTCAGTTCTGTGGCCCATACAACTTCCTTTGATGGCAATGGCAGGCAATGTGAATGACTCCCTAATACTTGGCCACAGACCCACTGCAATTTAAGCAGCATTTGTTACTCCTTTGATTAAAATATTTGTCTTACCACTAAGCTAAATTTCTTGTCCTCTTTAAAATTTATACATTTCAGTTGGCTTTTGTCAATGAATCTCCAGTTTAACTCAAAACCTTATTCATTTGAGAGCTGCGCTCAGCAACATGGACTGCAGGGTTTTTGACTGCTTTGACTTTCCTTCTTAAATGGTAGTGGCAAAGCATTACTGCTATGCTGACTCTACCATCTACCATTCTTTGCCCCCGTCTTTGTCAAAATAACACCTGCATTGTTACCATGACAGATGTTCAGAAATAGACTGGATTGCCTGGTTCTAAAAGTCATTTCCTTACAGAATGACATTGGGATAGGTTACCTCTGCAGTAACCAAACAGAACTTCTTGACCAACCCTTTCTTCTGAACATCTATAGCTTGTTACTACAGCTTTATGTCACTTAAAAGATTACAAGTCATAAGTCCTGCATCATCTTAGTCTGAGGTGGAGATGGCGATAAAATAATCTTTCAGATGTGACCAAAATATTTAATGCCTTATTTCCTTAACTACCTTGACAGTACTCCGTACAGATGATAATTTGTGCAGAATATTGCAACTGAGTGGTTTTAAGAAGCTTGGATTAGTTCTTAATTCAGTTTCAAATTCCTCTATCAATATACAATATAATCTGCCCTATTTCAGCAGTATCCATGTAGCCTGCATTCCAAGTCACATACGGAAGACAAGTGAAGCAAGTCTTTTTTGATGGCTTCTAGTTTACAATATAAGAGCTATCTGCGTACTGATTTGAACTTTAAATACATCTTTAGTTAGGAAAATAATAGTGTAGGGATGCCACGATAATTTCTTACATAGATGCACAGTCTGATTTCTTACACAGAGGCAGCATAAAGAAACACCTTGTGGGAAATCTGAAATATGTTCTATTTAGGGAAAAAAATCTTGGATCACATTTTCTATTACGTCTCCTTTGCTGGTGGTTGGTGAGTACAGGCCGGCGCCAGGTGGTAGATGGTTACATGTCGCCTCTGGTGCTCACCCATCGGCCCTTTACATGCTTCCCCTCTTGCTGTTCTCTCCGTGCTTTGCTTCTTTGCCCCCCCCCCCAACCCTGCTGCTCCTCCATTCCCCCGCCCCGGTGGGGGACGTCCCACTCCCAGCGCTGTGCGGAGAACCAGCCCCTGGTCAAAGCACTCCGCTCACCAGCAGGCTCCTTCCTTCCCCCACTGCCTCTGGCTGGGCCGGCGCCCCAGGACAGCCCAAGACCCTCCAGCCCAGGGTGCTGGCCAGGAGGAGCCGAGCCCTGTATGTGCCAAAGCCCCGCACAGCGCTGGCACGGGGAAGCCTCTCCGCCCCTCAGCTAAGCTCTGGAGTGGCGGCGGGGGGGGTGGGGGGTGGGCGCGAAGTGATTTCCATCTGTTCATGCCCCGAACTGGCAGGCTCCACAGCAGCCCCCAGGTCAGGGGTTTAGCACCCTCTTCACCTGCCTCCACCGCAGGCCCTGGGTCCTGCCCCCAGGGAGAGTGGGGCAGCATCGTCCCCTAGGCACCCTCCTTTGCTGAGCCACCTCCCTGGCCGGTTCGCTGAAGCCCCTGCAGTCAGGTTCCCTTGGCCCTGGTGCACAATGCATCCTTAGGGCTTAACCTCTTCCTGCCTGCGCTGTAGCTGGGGGACAGGGGACGGCTGGTTTACGTCCGTGGCCAGGAGCAGCCTGGAGGTGTTAGCTGCCTTTTGACGCTGTACGGGCAGAAAGGGACAAGCTGGTTCCAGCCACACAGAAGCGGAGGGGTGCGGGTGGGGGGAGAGATCAGCTCTGCAAAAACACAGGCCAAATAATCCCTCCCCACCCCCTCCTCTCCTGCGGCTGGAAGCAGCTTCTGTCCCTTCCCTCCCGCACAGTGTCGAAAGGCTGCTGCTGGCCACATTCTGGTGTGAACCCTGGCAGAAATCTGGGGGGGGGGGGGGGGGGAAGGGGGCATGTGACCCTCCGGAGAGTGGAGAGTGCCAGGCAGAAAGGGTTGGGTTGGTTGGCCACCCCCCTCTGTGAGAAAGGTGTACAGGAGTATGTGTATGTCATCTCTCCCCGTGTGAACCCTAAAGCCTTAAAGATAAGAAGGTAAATAAAAAGAATCCAACTACGCAGTACTTCTTTTTAACAGAGGCTCAGTCAACTTGATGTTATTTTGAACATGTGTACGATTGATTGCTGTTGAACTCACTTGAATACAAGTAATTTTACCAGGTGTCCCTTATTCAGCATTGGGAAATATAGTCACCCTATATAATTAGCAATTATTAACTTCTCTAAAACAATCCACAGAGTTATCTTCAACGTCTTGGGCTGCAAAACCAGAATAAAAAGAGGACTATAGTTGACATTTTTGTTTCCTTGGCATGTTATAAAAATAATTTACCCAAGGCATTTGAGTTGTTCTGAACACATGGCGGATGAAATGTAATTAACTATGCTTTTCTGAAGGCTGGATCCTATGAGCATCAGCTGAACTGGATTACATAACTTCTAAGATTAGATGAAGGGGATGAAATGATTGCCCACATAAAAAATATTCCAGCTAATGATGCCCTGCTGCTCAATAAAAGCAAGTGGTTAATCATATTTTTATGCAATAACCCCCCCTCTTCCCATCTCCTTGTATGACAGATCTTCCAACAACTTCTACATTTAAAAAAAATGATGATTGCTTAATTAGGAGGACATCTCTGGGCATGAGCATGTCAAGTGTCCAAAGATGACCACAGGGAATGAGAACCAAGTTACTTTTGAAGAACAGCCTTCAAAAGAATGGAGTCCCTTGATCTTTGCAAGTGCAGTGGTCATGGGATGTTTTTTCAGATGATCACTCTTTAGAACATGGTCATGAAGTCAAGCTTCAATCACCTTCACCTTTCCTGAGTGAACAATATCTTTGAAATTACTCCCCTTAAAATTAGCTTTCTTCTTAACTGATCCTGCCTTAGCAAAATCCTTTCTTGTAGGGGACATGGGAGTGGAAAATTGGGGGGGGGGGGGGGCTGAGGAGGGGAAGGAACTACATTAATGCAAAAAAACTTGTTTAGAATAGCAAGCATTTGTTTCAACTTAATAACTGCTGAACCTCACTGTAAAAACGAACAAACAAACAAACAAACAAAAAAACCCACAATTTTTTCCCAGCAATTTTGCTTCAGTAGCATGGGCTTTTGCCAGGACAAATTTTAAAGAGAGAGAAGAAAATTAATGGATAAACATTATTAGCACTCTCTGAACTATTGTCCTTGGTTGAACAGCAGTGAGATTTAATTGATTAGGAGCCGGACTGTGACTCAAGACAATTGGGTTCTTGTTTCCAGCTCTGTCAGAGACTTACCTTGGGCAAGTCATTTAAACTCAAATTTTTGGAAGTGGCTGTTAGCGCTGGGCATCCCAAACTTGAGACACATCAGACCTGAGCTTCAGAGGTGCTGGGCACCTACACCTCCAGCTGAAATCACCAGGAGAACTGGGTGCACAACATGCCAGAAAATCACAATCCAGGTTTTCAGGATGGGCACTGAAAACTAGGGGCCATTTTTGAAAGAGTGGCACTCAACCTTTGTGTTTTTCAGATTCCCTATCATTAAAAAGGAAGTAATAAGACCTACTCATCTCACAAGAGTGTGCTGATTATTAATATTTATAAAGAGCTTATATCTAGTAAAATACAATACAAATTCTAAATATCATCACCAGTATATTTACTTGCTTGCATGCGTTCAAACTGTCGGTTTCATCGTTTCCACTCTATTTGTTTCATCATCAGCCTTTTATTCATGTGCTGAAGACTATTCAGTCTGGTGTAAGCTTAATATTCAGACTAACAGAGACTCTTCATTAGCGACAAAGGGACAAATCTATGACTTGCAAAGGTAGGTGCAACCTTAAATTCAGTGAACTTATCTCAATGGCTACAGGCAGGTATGACAACTAGAATAAAATCAATAATTAACAGTTTCTTAAAAGAGTTACAGAAAAAAAGAGTGTAATGTTAGAAATAGTGTTTAATTATATACAATTGAAAAGATGTTTATCTCAACATATGAAAGATGAGGCTTTAACTGTGAACGATGCTAACATTACCAGCATATTTTAAAAGGTACTGAAGCACTGGTCACTCAGTTTCTCATATACAAGCTGCTATAAAAATAGCATATTTTTTGGCTTATTTGCTTTACCTGGGCTATGCCACCATCATGCAACAGAATTTAGATTGCCAAATTAATTATTTTTAGAGATTTTCATTTTCAATTAAAAAGGGATATATACATTAGTTAGTGTAACCATGACACTCATCCATGTTTGCAACGTGGGCAAAACTCCCGTTTTATTCAATGAGAACAAGATTTGGACCCTGAGTATTTATAAAACATGCTTTTAAAAAAAATCCTGGCAGAGTGATCACATGTGCAAGAGGAGAAAAAAAAAAAAAAAGTCATCCTGATGTGATTCTTCAGGAGATGCTGGCATGGACGGTGTGTTCCTGTTATTCTCTTAATTACACTACACAAGAGGAATTCTCCATTTTATTAGTGACTATTTGCTTTTACTATCTGGTGTTACTACAAAAGTCAATTACACAAATATAACTGATGCCAAACAGTAATATATAAAAAAAATAAAATTACTCCATCGGATTAAGTCTTTGGGCTGCTCCTTACGCTCTGCTTTCACACTCTATCCTGAAGAGCGCTCTCCTTTCTCCACCCATGTAGGGTTGCCAACTTTCTAATCTCACAAAACCAAACACCCTTGCCGTGCCCCTTCTCTGAGGCCCTGCCCCCGCTCACTCCATCCCCCCTCCTCCCTCTGTTGCTTGCTCTCCCCCACCTTCACTCGCTTATTTTCACCGGGCTGTGGCAGGGGGTTGGGGTGCAGGAGGGGGTGAGGGCTCTGGCTGGGGGTGTGGGCTCCAGGATGGGGCCAGAAATGAGGAGTTCAGGGTGCAGGAGGAGGCTCCGGGCTGCAGCAGGGGGTTGGGGTGCGGGGTTTGGGTTGCAGGAGGGGGCTCTGCGCTGGGGCCGAGGGGTTTGGAGTGCAGGAGGGGGTGCAGGGTGCTGGCTCCGGGAGGGCGTTTGGATGTGGGGGGGCTCAGGGCTGGGCCAGGGGGTTGGGGCATGGGAAGTGGCAACATGTCCCTCAGCTCCTAGGCACAGGGGCAGCCAGGTGGCTCTTCATGCTGCCTCTGCCCGCAGATGCTGCCTTGCAGCTCCCATTGGCCAGGGTGAGCACGTGGAGCCCCCTGGCCGCCCCTGCACCTATAAACCGAGGGACATGTCACTGCTTCCGGGGAGCCACACAGAGCCAGGTAGGGAGCCTGCCAGCCCATGCCAACTGGACTTTTAATGGCCTGGTCAGCGGTACTGACCGGAGCCGCCAGGGTCCCTTTTGGAAAACCCTACATGTCTGTTCTGACACTAACTTCGTTCAGCCGCTAAGTATGCATCAGGGCCTGTAACAGGACAGTCAGAGCCAGGGTGGTGTTAGGGTTGCAGTCAGAAGTCGTGCCAGCGTCAGAGTCAGGAGCCACGCCAAGGATTAAGTTGGAATAGGAATCAGAAATCAGGCCAAGGGTCAAGCCGGAGTCACTGGAATTAGGGCAAGGAATCAGGAACCAGGCACTGAGGGATAGCTCAGTGGTTTGAGCCTTGGCCTGCTAAACCCAGGGTTGTGAGTTCAATCCTTGAGGGATCCATTTAGGGATCTGTGGCAAAAATCTGTTTGGGGATTGGTCCTGCTTTGAGCAGGGGGTTGGACTAGATGATCTCCTGAGGTCCCTTCCAACCCTGATATTCTAGGAGTCTCAGAAGCAGGCCTAACGACTAGTTGTTCAGACAAGCGGTGGGACAGGAACAGCCCATCACCAACTTTTTCTGCTTCGCTGCCAAATCACTAATAGGCTAAAGAATGTTATGATGGCTATTTAAAATTCATGATGCATTGCACCAAACTTAGGGTTACCATTCGTCCGGATTCCCGCGGACATGTCTGGCTTTTAGAGTTAAAAATAGCGTCCGGGGGGAATTTGCAAATGTCCGGACTTCCCCCCCCCCCCCATGCAGAGCGCGCGTGGCTAACAGGGCAGCCGGCCGGATGGTGCCACTTACATGGGGCTCCGACAGCCAGAGACAGCCCCTCCTCCGCTTCCCCCTCCTCTCCCCTGCAGCTGAGAGCACTCCCTCCCTCCCTCGCAGATCACCAGGCAGCCGTTCGCACCGGCAGTCTGGAGCTCCTCCCCCTGCTCCTCCTCCCCGGCACGCTGGTCTGAGCGGCAGGGTAAGGGAGCCAGGGGGTCGGAGAAGGGGCAGGGAGGTTCTGGAGTGGGCAGTCAAGAGACAGGGAGGGGGGGGGTCGGGAGTTCGGGGGGGGGGCTTTCTGGGGGTGTGTGGATAAGGTTTTGGGCAGTCAGGGTACAGGTAGGGGGTAGGGTCCAGAGAGGCAGTTAGGGTGGGGGGTCTCAGGAGGGGGCAGTTAGGGGACAAGGAACAGGGAGGCTTATAATAATGATTTGTTACAATTATTGGGAATGGACAGAAGTAAAAATTTTAAGGAGAGTATATGTAGACTTGTTTTATATTCCACTATTGGTATGATGGCTATATTCAGTGACAGGTAAAGATCCCGGAGTTTCCATTCCGTGTATCTTGCCAAAACTAAATTTTAGCTATTTTGGTTTCCATGCTCTAAATTTTCAAATTTTTAATATTGTTTTGAACATTAATTTATTTAGTGTTATTTAATATCTGTCCTTCAATAGAATGGTTTTAATTATATAATAAATACTTATTAATGGATGAAATTCCAATTTAAATTATTAGTTTATTTTTTTTTTTAATTACTGGATGTGGATGCGGACTGGCCGCGTATAATAACCAGGAAAGGGCAGGTAGTCACGCCTGTACATAAATAGGGGGTGGGGTTCTGGAGGGCAGTTAGGAGCAGGGGTCCCAGGAGGGGGCAGTCAGGGAACAAGGAGCGAGGGGGGGGGGTTGGGAGTTCTGGGGGGGGGGCTGTCAGGGGCAGGGGTAGGGAGAGGGATCGGAGCAGTCAGGGGACAGGGAGCAGAGGGGTTTAGATGGGTCGGGAGTTCTGGAGGGGGCTGTCAGGGGGTGGGCAGTGGTTGAATGGGGCGTGGGAGTCCCAGGGGTCTGTCTGGGGGTGTGGATAAGGGTTGGGGGAGTCAAGGGACAGGTAGGGGGTAGGGTCCTAGGGGGCCAGTTAGGATGGGGGGAGGGTCTCAGGAGGGGGCAGTCAGGGGACAAGAAGCGGGGGGAGGGTTGGGGGTTCTGAGGGGGCGGGAAGTGGGAGGGGCAGGGGCAGGGCTAGGGCAGGACAGGGGCGGGGCTAGGGCGGGGCTCCTCCCGTCCTCTTTTTTGCTTGCTGAAATATGGTAACCCTAACCAAACTGGTAGAGTAGCAGATGTTTTACATTCAAGAGCTATAGACCATCAACTGGCTAAGAGCAGAAGAAATGCAATTTTCTTTCTTCCCCATTCAACAACTCAGTCTTCAACTAAATCAAGAAAACTGAACATATAAGTGAACCTGGGTTTAAAATCAGTGGCAGACTTAAAGCAATTGAGTGTTGATTCATCAAAAATCACCTGAGTTCTAATCTCTAAAGAGAGAATAATTAAAGAAACACAACAGTGGTACCAGATGACAGAACAAGGAGTAATGGTCTCAAGTTGCAGTGTGGGAGGTTTAGGTTGGATATTAGGAAAAACTTTTTCACTAGGAGGGTGGTGAAGCACTGGAATGGGTTACCTAGGAAGGTGGTGGAATCTCCTTCCTTAGAGGTTTTTAAGGTCA